>NC_048596.1:125665620-126265620 GCF_003668045.3 Cricetulus griseus | reverse complement strand
AGTCCAGTATTGATAGTGTGCCAGAAACCAGTGACCTTCAGCCAGACCAAGGATTCATTGCAGCATTTGCATGTAAAGCTTAGTGGACAAAAGGCTATACCGTATGGCACACCGCAGCTCCCAATGTCACTAAGAGGAATGAGGAGGTGATGGAGAAGCGGGAAAGATGAAGGAGCAAAAGGGATGTTTTTGTTTGTTATGTTTTTAATTAATATTCTTTTAAATTTGCTTTTGGGAGGCACTATGGGGTTGAGGAGCAGATGGAGGGATTGTGAAATGAATGGGTTTGGGATGCATGATGTCAAATTCCTAAGGAATCAATAAAAATTATGTTAGAAAAAGAAGTGGATGGGAATCAAGAGAGATGGCTCAGCCCTTGAGAGCACATTCTGCTCCTGCAAAGGGCTCCAGTTTTGTTTCAAGTACCCATGTCAACTGACTTACAAGGGCCTGTAACTCCAGCTCCAAAGAATATGAATGACATCCTCTTTTTGCCTGGAGGGAATTGTATTCATACCACCCCATCCCTTCTCACAAAATTAGAAATTAATGAAACACAAAGCAAAACTAACCTAAACTAAAATCTCAAAATAGGGCCCCTTTAAAACTGGAGTGCTCTGAGAGCTTCCAGTGGTAATAGTCTGAAACTGAGAGGGTTTAAATCACACTGTGCACGGACAGACTCAACTTTGTGACTTAGACACACCCAGCTACTTAGCCAGGGCACCAGGGACAGGGTGCCATACAAGAAAAATGTTCCTTTCTTTGACTAATTTACTTTTGTCCATAAATGATTGGCTGAAGAAAGGACTAATGATTGAGGAAGCCTCAAACATTACTATAGTATATAACATGTCTTAAAGAATCTATAACAATTCTTGTCCTATCTTTTCCACTTAAGCTCCTGTGGGTCATTGATTCCCCCAGGCTTCTAAAAGACACCTTACAGTGTATTAAAATCATCATCAGGGGCTGAGCCAGAGTGCTGCTCCTGAACGCCTGCAGCATTCTCACTTTGGTAAGCTCTCTTTATCCAAACTCATATTTTGCTCCACTTATTTTAGTGCCTTCTGAATTCCTCCCTTATATAGTCTCCCAACTCTAATGGGCCATGCTGACTATATTCTGTAGCAAAACCCCTTCTCCTCGAAAGTGCTGCAATTTCCCAGGTAGGCAATATGGAAGCTGTATTACAGGCATTGATTGGCCTGGTTGCTAGAGGTGAACCGGGGAGTAGATCCTGATGGAGACACACCCTGGTCTGAAAGGACAAGAACTGCATAGTCTTCATGAAAGATTGGAACTTTATATCTTTTTTTAAAAAAATTATTTTTATTTAATTAGAAACAAACCTGCTTCACATGTCAATCCCAGCTCCCACTCCCTACACTCCTCCCTGCCCCCCCAATCCCCACCCCAAGCCCCCTCCACTCCCCTCCATGGGGGATCTCCAAAGGCTGTCATATCATGGGGCATGGGAAGGACTCAGCCACTTCTATAGGCTCTAAATATTGTGTGGAATTAAAGATTGTAGCATTGTGAAGGCAAAACCTCATTATTTCCCCATTCTATTAACAGAGTGCCTGGATCTGAGGATTTCTTTTATTCTTTCTTCTTTCTTTCTTTCTTTCTTTCTTTCTTTCTTTCTTTCCTTCCTTCCTTCCTTCCTTCCTTCCTTCCTTTTTTCTTTCTTCCTTCATTTCTTTCTTGTTTCTTTCTTTTGGGGGAGGGACATTTCTGTCACAATTAAGATGCAGTATATAAGCAGGGTGTTTGCAGCACGTCTTTAATTCTAGCACACAGGAGACAGAGGGAGGCAGATCTCTACGAGTTTGAGGCCAGGCTAGTCTACAGAGCAAGTTCTAGGACATTCAAGGCTACACAGAGAAACACAATTTCAGAAAACAAAACAATAACAAAAACAAAAATTCAATATTCAACACATATAAATTCAACACATATATACACAATATATTCATATTTATACATGAACATTCAATGCTGGGAACTCCCTACTCAGATGGTTACATCTCAGATTAGTTCTCAGATTGCTCCTCCATCTACAGATGAGTCTCTTTTTTAGTTGTCAAAAAGTATCTTGATCTCACTTTGCACCTTTAATTGGTCATTAATCTCCTTTAGCATCTCCAAAGCCTTTATTCCCTCCAACCACATCCATTGTTCCTATAGTTACAATTTTCCTCCTGCCACCCCCTTGACACATTAGTGCTAAAGCATTCCTTGAGTTGGTATGCCACTAAAGGTCTTACCCAGAGTCAGGAGTTGCCTATAAATTATCTATCAAGAAGGGGACTATCTATCCTCACACCCAAGGGAGCTGTGGTCCATTTCGGAGTCATCTCACTGCGACTCGCCCAACTGTTGCAAGTTCACAGGGAAAGAGGGAAAGAGCTGTTTGCAGGTAGGAAGTTCATGTGAGAATACCTTGAGCCCACAACAGAATGTGATGAGGAAATAGGACCAAGCAGAATGAAGCTGAGGCACAATGTCATAGAATGATGGCGGGTCTACTGGCTCTCCATTAATCATTGCTTTACTTAACTCCTTTACATAATTTTTACAACCTGGGATCCCTGGGTACAGGGTTTGGGTGTCTTTCTGAGTTCATTCAAGCTCATCTAATAATAGGAATAGGAGACTGAAACAACATAGACAACAGTGTAATCAGTGTAAATATCTCCTGAATCATGTTCTTAAATCTGCAGTGGATGTAATGCAGACCCACCCAGGCTCATCTTTCAGATGTAAGATACTCATTCACTTACCTACCTGCATGCATACTGGTGGTTGATTTCATCTTCAAGAAATGCCTTTGGTAGAAGAAAAGCAGCCAGCCAAGCCTGTACTCCCTTCCAGTAAGGTAGTTCAGATCCAGCGACTTGGAATGGGAATGGGAAAGGTTTAAGTCTCCTACTTCAAAGCAGAGAGTTCCCAAATAATGCCCCATTTTGAAGAGCCTCCTGAAACATTTTTAATGTCATTGATGCCTTCTACATAATTCCTCTTCCTAATTACTTCCTTTCTCTCTCTCTTTCCTAAGAATCTGACCTAGGATGTCTACGATGCTCCATAGTCACTAAATTCATATTGTAGACATCACTAGAGGTTATATAACTGAATTTCCTATTAAAGCCATCCTCATTCAAAAATGAAATATTTATTTGACTTGGAAATTATATCATGTAAAATTTCCACCATCCCTGACTTTAAGCTCTACTGTAGAGTTATAGTAATGAAAACAGCTTGGTGCTGGCATAATAACAATGGAATAGAATCAAAGACTCTGATATTAATCCACATACCTATGAACACCTGATTTTTGACAAAGAAGCTAAAATTATACAGTGGAAAAAAGGAATCTTCTTCAACAAATGGTGTTGGCATAACTGGATGTCAACATGTAGAAAATTGCAAACAAATGCTTATCTATCCCCATGAATTCCAAATGGATCAAAGACCTCAACATAAATTCAGCTACACTAAATTTCATAGACGAAAAAGTAGGAAGTAGCCTTGAATTCATGGGCACAGGAGACCACTTCCTAAATATAATACCAGTAGCACAGACACTGAGAACAACAATTAAGAAACGGGGCCTCCTGAATCTGGGAAGCTTTTGTAAGGCAAAGACACAGTCAATATGACAAAATGGCAGCCTACAGAATGGGAAAAGATCTTCACCAACCCCATATTTGACAGAGGACTGATACTCCAAATATATAAAGAACTCAAGAAACTAGACATCAAAATGCCAAATACTCCAGTTTAAAAATGGGGTACATTTCTAAATAGAGAATTCTCAACACAAGAATCTCAAATGGCCAAAAGACACTTAAGGAATTTCTCAGCACACTTAGCCATCAGGGAAATTCTAATCAAAACAATTCTGAGATACCATCTTACACCAGACAAAATGGCTACAATAAGAAACACTGGTGATAGCTTAAGCTGGAAAGGGTGTGGAGTAAGGGGAACACCCCTCCATTCGTGGTGGGAGTGCAAACTTGTACAGCTACTTTGGAAATCAGTATACTAGTTTCTCAGAAAAGGATGCACATTCACACCACAAGGACATTTGCTCAACTCTGTTCATAGCAGCATTGTTTGTAACAGCCAGAACCTGGAAACAACCTAGATGTTCTTCCACTGAAGAATGGATAAAGAAAATGTAGTGCATTTACACAATGGAGTACTACTCAGTGGTAAAACAAACAAACAAACAAACAAACAAACAAACAAAAAACAATGGTATCTTGAAATTTTCAGCAAATGGATGGAACTAGAAAAAAGCATCCTGAGTGAGGTAATCCAGATCTAGAAAGACAAACATAGTATGTACTCTCTCATAAGTGGATATTAGAAGTAAATCAGAAGATAGTCAACCTATAGTCCACAATGCCAGAAACATATTTAACAAGGAGGACCCTAAGAGAGACACACATGGATCCCCTTGGGAAAGGGAAATATGTGCGATCTCTTGAGAAAACTGAGAGAGTAAGGGAGTGAGAAGGGAGGGAAGAAGGAAAGTGGGGGACAAGGGGAGAGGGGTGGAGAACATGAGGGAATGGATGGTCAAGATGTGGGAAGGTCAAAAAGGAAGTACAAGGAAAGAGCTATCTTGATTGAAGGAGCCATTATGGAGCTAGGGAGAAATCTGGCACTAGGGAAATTCCCAGGAACCTACAAGGATGACCCCAGCTAAGACCCTAAGCATTAGTGGAAAGGGTGCTTGACCGGCCTTATCCTGTAATCAGATTGATGACCACCTTAATTATTATCATAGAACTTTCATCCAGCAAATGATGGAAGCAGATGCAGAGATCTACAGCTAAGTACTGGGCAGAGATCCCAGAGTCCAGTTGAAGAGAAGGGGGAGCAATAATATGAGTAAAGAGGTCAAAACCATTTTGGGGATACCCACAGAAACAGCTGAACTGGGCTGATAGGAACTCACTGACTCTTGACTGACAGTGGGGGAACCTGCATAGGACCAAACTCAGCCATCTGAATGTGGGTGACAGTTGTATAGGTTGGGCAGTCTGTGGGGCCTCTGGATTGGGACCAGGATTTGTCCCTAGTGCTTGGATTTTTGAAGCCCATTCTCTTTGGAGGGATTCCTTGCTCAGCTTAGATATAGGGGGAGGGCCTTGGTCCTACCTAAAAGTGATGTGCCAGACTTTGTTTTCTCCACATGAAAGCCTTGCCCTCTATGAAGAGTGGATGAGGGGTGGTGTGCAGGGGGCAGGAGGAGGGGTGTCAGTGGGGGAACTGTGATTGGTATGTAAAATGAGTAAAGATTGCTTTAAAATAAAAAAAAAAACCATAAAAAGTGGAAAAAACTTCCTGAGAATTTGAGAAGTTATACTGCTGTGAAATGAAGCTACAAACTAAGGATTCTAGAAGATCCTGATCTATAGGATTGCTTCTGGCCATTCTTCTCATCCTTTGTCTACCTTACATCTCAAGTTACTTATTCCCCACAACTGGTCCAGTTCTTCTTAGGTGTTCTGCGAGCATTTAATCTTCTCTCTTCTTCCACCTAAGAGAGATAAGTGGGGCAGAAGAGTCTTCTCTAGTAATTCAGTCCAGGTCATTCACAATGACAGGACCATCTCTTGAACTGGTTAAAGAGATGGTGTCACGCTTTTACAGCTCTTTTTATTTCAGGATTTTCCTCCTGTTACCACAGCGTGGCTTCACCTAGCCTGCCTGGCTTCAAACTTCAATTTAAGAAGTGTTTCTATGATGCTAGGGACACACCAATGCTAGGCAAATGCTCCACCACTGCAGTATGTTACTCAAGAAAAGCTTTGGAAGGTTCTTAAAATGATACATATTTATAGACTATGGTGTAATAATTTTTATATAATGCATAAATATTACATCAGGGATATTTAGTGTTTGCATCTCTTTAAATATTTCTTTGTGTTCCAAATCTCTAAATTATTTATTAATAGTTTTAAAAATAAATTGTACAATATGGTGAATATGGTGCTATGAACAGTTTTTCATTGCACTGTGCTATAGAGTTATGACACTTAGCCTCCCCATGAGATGTGTTTTTACATCTCTTATCCAGTCTTCATTAACCCCATCCACCGTTCTAATCACCACTATCTTTTTTTACACTTGACTTCTGCAAAGTTAAGTTTTAGCTCCCATATGTAAGTGACCAGAAACAACATTCTTTTCCATTCCCTCTTTTAAAAGTTATCCAAAAAACAGTTGTTCCAAACATACAAAGAACATTAACACTGACAATTAAAAATGAAAAAATATTGGGGATCCATCAAGGAGTTATTGTGCAAAACATTTTATTGTTGGTTTATACACTTTATTTCCCATTATAGGTGCTGAGACCCAGATTTGCAATGTCAGCCCAACTTAGTATCACTTATTCCAGGATTGTGGGCCAAAGTCTGTTAACTGGAGGCTTCAGGGCTTCCCTGGTGATGTATCAATTAGCTCAGTATTTTGATGCACAGGGATACTCATGTAAGCAATTGATTTTTACCAAGACCAATTGTGCAAACAATTTAACTCACAGAATAGTAATACATAGCTATATAATTTGTTCAGGGTTATGGCTGGTGCAGTGGATTTGAGTGAGGACTGGATATACCCTTGGTGATATTGAAGCATACCCAGTAAGAAATTCTTTCCTTCAGCAGGTCCTACCATAATCAATAGGTCTCTGAGTAGAGTTAGTTGTCTGCTGGATTTCTACAAAAGTCAGAGCTTTTAACAGACTCACTTCCATCTTTGAACGGCTTCTATTTATAGATTTTACAGTATCAGATGTAGTTCTAGGGAGTGAGGCGCAAGCTTGCCCAGGGGTTTTAAGAAAAGCATTCCAAGATGTGTCCTATATAACACTGTCAATGTGCTTTGACAGTTGCTTTTTGGAAGAACAGAATGAGCCTCACAAAATATTCTCTTTATGAGAAAAGAAGATATGGGCAGATTGTTTCTATGTAGCAGATCATCTCTTCCTTGGGTGAATTGAATTGTTCTTCTCTACTTGTACTGGTCCCTGAACTTTTTTTTTTCATGTAATTCTGTACTCTGACCATACTTTGATCATGGTGTTGGTTAGTAAGCAAACTGCCTGGTGCTGAGAGCCTAACTCTTAACATCTGAATATCTGCTCAGAAATGACTGATGACCCAAGGCAGAGAAGAAACATCTTTTCGATTGGTCATAAACTATGGAAAATACATCACCTTTTATACTGGGTTATCTTACTAAATAGAAGAGATTTTAATCAGACAAAATGAGAGTTTAGCAATATCTCCAGGGGATAATCCCTGATAATGTGCCCCAACCTGTGAATTGACAGGAGACTTAGCTTGCTGATTCTCTTGGACATTTCAAGTGAATTGATGGATTCTTGTCCTATTTGTTGGGTGTTCAAGCCATTTTCATCTAAAAAATATTCATATTAACAGGTGATTATTTGGGCATGTCTGTAAAGTAGTTTTGAGACTAAGTTGCTTGAGGTTGAGAAGACTCACACTAAATATGGGTGGTAGCATCCCATGGGCTGGGCTTTCAGACTGAATCAAAAGGAGATAGTGAATTGAACAACAGCTTTCACCTCTGTTAGTAGCTGCCTCACGATCCTGCTGCCATGCCTTTTTGATTGTGATGATGCACTGAACACTTGAACTCTGAACCCTGATACACCCTCCCTTCTTTGAGTTCCTTTGGCAGGTATCTTATCACAGCAATGAGAAAAATAACTGATACCACCTTTTATGTCTACATGCCTTGTCTTCGCTTAAGTGATATGTAATGCCAGCTCCTTGTCATTGGCATAGCTAAATACTGATACACTCACAAATGGTAGACCAGGGAGCAACTATTAAATGCTACATTCCACCAAGGTCACGAATCAGTAACTATTGAGCAGTGCAGAATTTCTCTTTTCAGCAGTGAACACTGAGGATATAGAAATGACTAAACTTATCAAAAAATTGTCTATATTTTACCTCATTTTTGCCTAAGCCTGGCCAATTTTATAAAGTTCATCACAATAATAGTTTGGTCATTTTATTTTCAGCATTACTCCCAACGACAGTAATGACATTGCCAAGAGAGGAATACTTAGCAGAAAGCAAATGGTCACTAAATGCAGTACCAGTTAAACCTATGGTCCTCACAGCATTTACTAATGTTAGCAACACAACAATTTCCTTAGTATAAAGATGATGATGATACATCACAGACACTTGCTCACTTCCCCAAGGCCATGACTAGCTTAAGTGGAAACAGTTGGATCTATGGGAACGCAGTAAGAAGACTGCTGAGTCTATGCTTCTGTCTGTCACCTTGCATTCCCCTACAAGGTAACAGCTTGAATTGCAGTCTTGTGTTTCTCCTTTACCCCTTAAGAGTCAGGCAGAGTGAAACATGAGTTCCTGGAGTCTTTCATTCATCTTCTTTGCTTTCTTTTGGGGGGCATTAATGAAATAAGAGGCTAGTTTTTTTTGGTTTTTTTTGTTAGCAAGCTATGGAGATTCTTTGCTTCTCTGGTAGGGTCATATGATCATATTTAATATGCAGTATCCTTTGGTGAGCTTTCCTTAATAAATGCCCATTTATTCAAGAGAGAAACGTTTCCACTCCAGGGTGAGGGCAGTGCTCAAAATTTTGCCTGTACTGGGCAGAGGATATTAGCAGAGTTTCCTAGCTCACATCTACTTACCCAGCAAGGAGATGCTGTATGTCACTCAGACATACAAAAGTTGCACCCAGGAACATAGTAAAAAGTCAGTCTTGTAAGGTTAAGGTGATCTCTGGTGCCTATGGACAACACATGTAGATTGTTTGAATAACACTATGGGCTGGCATGGGATGAAGCTCATTCCAAAGAGATCAGCTGGAATTATGCCTGCTTTCCTTGATATGCAGTATGGACAGACCAGGAGATCTTCTCCCTGGGAACAGAGCTGGGTGGAAAACTCATAAATAAGACCAATGAAGGCTCTTTCAACTTCTCTACACAAAAAGTCGGCACGTTGTTTAAGCTTCAGATTCAGACTTTACAAGGCAGCTCTGTAGCATGTGACCTTCTTTAGCAACATGTTTCTTTTTTTTTTTGAATCCAATATTGGAGAAATACCATTTTGTGTATTGGGGGTGGGTGAGTGTGTGAAAGCTTTCCATCTCAAAATAAGAACCATAAAGCTGATTGATTATTAACCATAAATATTTTCTTCAATACATTAAAAGCTTAACATTTTGTTTGGACTATGCCTAGATGACTCCTAATTCATTATTAAGGTTTCCAATTTGGGTAGCAAGCAATACCAGACAAAACATCTTCCAGTATCTCCTTTGAAAAGCCTGCAGCAAGCATTTGACACTCAATTCTGCTGGTGACTAGGTGTGTGATTTTGGATACGTTTCTGTTTGCCAGTCTCCATTGCTTGGCATTCAGTGAAGATCTTTAGATATGTTTCTCAGTAGATTTAACGAAGCTTGGGTACTGGAACAGGAATGAATGGCCTGGCTGTTCAAAAGACTCAACAAACATTGCTTATCTCTTTTCCCTATCTATGTAGTAAACTCTTTTGGCCTTGAGACATTGTTGAGCATTTTCAGTTTCTGTATTACCTACTGTATGCAGGTGAAGTTTTATTATCTGGACCCTCGAATCAGGCCATTGCAAAATGCTGTCATTGAACCCACCACAAAGCATCATCTTGGCAGTTAAGGTACATTTACAGATGCATAGTAATTCTATCTCATGTCATCTGTTAAATTCCCAAAGTCTAAAGATGAGGAAAAAAAGGCACCAGAGATGAAGAAAAGTGACAATGGCTTTATTAGGCTCTAGATTCCATTTGTAGTATCCAAACCCTAGACATCTTCTGATGGTGCTGCATAAGTGACTCCAAATATTGCCAGTAGTTCATGTAGAAAGGAGACTTTTCTCCACCTTTTCCAGTCACACTGGACCAGTTTACTCTCCACCCACTGGGTCCCAGAAGCTGTTTATGAAATAACCACTCTGAGGCTTAGTATCAGTTACAATTGTTTGGCCAATGGCTTAGGTTTTTCCTGGCTAGATTTCCCTCTTTTATAACTATCCCATTTCTGTTAATCTGTGTATAACATGTGGCTATAGCTTACTGGTGATACCCTGGCATCTTGCTTCCCCAGTGGCTACATGGTGTCTCCTTGACCTCACCTTCCTTCTCTCTCTATCTTTGTTTGGAATTCTCACCTAGGTATATTCTGCCTGGCCATTGGCTGAAACAGCTTTATTCACCAACCAATAAAAGCCACAAGTTCAATTGCAGTGTGTTGATTAGCTACATAAATGCAAGGGGAAGAATATGTATAAGAGGGACAGTGTTTGGATTTCAAACAAGTTCCACAGCACTTTTCTACTAAACTTAACTAGTAATTTAGATTCTTTGTCCTAACTGTGGAGCTCCTGCTTTGAGCCAGAGATGTCATCACATGCTTACTAAGTATGTCTTCTATGATGTTCAGTGCTACCCTCTTAACAAAATACTATTTATCCCCTTAAAGCAAAAAGTAATATTTCAGGTGAGGTTTTTGACATATATGTATATAGTGCATAGTAGATGAATATCAATGTGATATGGGAAGGACGGTGTTTCATTGTTGCTCTAGAAGACCAGGCATCCATGTTGAAAACTCCAGAATCACCGTTAAAAATAGCTCATGGAGATTTCACCAAATCACCCATCAACAAATTACAACACATTGAAGATAGCAAATAATTCAAAAGGAGACAGAAAACGTTAAGCATAAAAAACACATGGAGTAAAAGACCAGCAATAAAAAGGTGGATTAAAAACCCAACCATTTAAATGATTTATTGTTAATTGTTTACATAGGCCATTTAAGAGCAGAGGAAAATCTAAGTGTTTGAAATTAAGCATCACACTTCTAAATAATTTATGGATGAAGGATGAATTTGTAAGAAAAATTAGATCAAAATTTTTATGAAAACATCAAACTTTGTGAGTGTTAACTAAAACATGGCATAGAAATACTTTGTAGTATATGTAATAAAGGAAGAATATCCCTTTTAACATCCTGAAATGAATCAGATAAATAAAAACCTATCTAATTATAAATGCAAAAGGAAGGGCTTTATCCTGAGAGCCCTAATGTCAGCCACTAAATCAAATACACAAGGAGAAAGTAAGAGCAACAGAATTGCTGACTATATTGATAAACAGAAGGGTTTGGGAGCCCTTTGCTAAATGGACATGATGTTCCCATCAAATTGCCTTTTAATAATCACATTTATCGCTATAGATTGATGTTGCTGACAGCTTGGAGAAAAGCTTCTCATTGCATTGGGAAGAAGAATCTGGGGAGCCCTATAACCAGTCAGAATGTGGGAAATGTACACAATCCCCTATAAGCCTCAGTGTTAGAGTTAGGAGAGAGGAAAGAAACAAGGATGCACTCATGGATGATGAGGAGTGTTGCACAACACTGTCTTCCAGTCATGGCAAAGTCATGGCACTTAACTGGGAGCAACAACAAAGTACCAGGACTAGATTTGTCCAAGGTATAGACTAAGACATACCTTGCCCACAGAAGCCCAGTGAGCTAGAGTGGCTACACACATGTTAGACAACACAGTCTTCATGAGTCCATGCTTTATTGCATCTATATTTTATTCCCTCTTTAAATACAAATGCAAGAGGAATATGAAGAACTTGGACATGTTATTAAAATACACATTGGCTAACAGTATACACATTGGCTAATATAACTAATAATAATTTATTTGCATAAAAACAAACCTGCTGTCATAAAATCATTCCCCAAAACAAAGAGTTCCTAGAAAAGTGCTAGGTTTGGAAATCTAAATTTTGAGTTATTTTTAGAGATGTTTCTGAGAAAGTCATGGCCATTTCATGATTTGGTTATTGGATTTTGGAAAGAATATGCTTTGAGAGAGAGATACATTTAAGACTTATCTCCAAAGGCTCAGCTTTCTCCTACTTGTTCTCACTTTTCCAAAAATGAAAACATTTTTTGGCAATTTGATACATGTTTATAAAACCTGATCAAACTTATCCCTCCACCTCCTCCTTTCCCTTACCCCTGTTAGGTTCTCTCTTCCCTTTAGCTAATCCTCTTGCCACTGCTTTCTCTTTTTGTTTTGTGGCCCACAGAGTCTAACCAGGGCTATCCACGTGAACAAGGAATGTGGAGCTATCCACTGAGGCATGTGATTCAGCAGAGGCTCTGACATGGAAGTCAGTGACGTTACCTACCCCTAGGTTCCATTTATCAAATGGAACATCATCTCCCAACACCACCACAGGCTAGCCACCAAACCTTTGAAATATTGGCCTTTGGATAATATTTCTAAACCATAGCATTAGCAGACGCTTAACCCGGGCAGTCCTGGATGTTGGACCCATGTGGCGGAAACAGTAGTTTGGACATGTGGGCACGTTTTTGTTCACAATCTGTTCCTCACTCCCATCTTGCGCTCAATAGCTACAGGAGCTGCAGCACAGCAGGTGTTTCAGGTACACATTTGGTGGAACAAATATGCCAAAGTTAAAAGCAAGGGGCAGATAATAGTTGTATTGTGAGTACAATCCCAGACTGGCGAATGTAGACTGCACACCAGGGACATCCCTGGAGCTATTTGACACTTCCCTTCCTCAACCTAGACAGGTGCCCATGCCTCCACAGCACCCTTGCCTTAACTCTCCCTTCACCTAAGTCCTCAAACTCTTAAACATATCAGTTTCTAGCCTCTGACCTCCAGAGTTTCTGGTTTAATTAAATCGGGGTGGGGCTTCCATTGGTATGTTTTTAAAAGCTCCCCAGGTGTTTTTTAATATGCAGGCGAGATTAAATTTGCAGCTTTGGGGCTCCCTGGGTAGGGCCACAGGCTGCCTTAATATCCAGCCCTTCCCTTGATGATTTGAACTCAGCCTTCACCATCGTAGTTTGACTTACTCTGCCTGGTCACCACGATTCAGGATGACCGCCTGACTCTATTTCCCTCTTGTGACTAGCTGATCAGACTCTGCCTCGCTCGTCTTCCACGTTAAGCTGTCCAGACAGACAGTGGCTGCAAGCTGGTTCCTGAATACTCAGTCCATCCACAGCAGTGACCTTAAATGCCAGAATGGCCTCTCCACCCCCTCCTTCCAATGCAGAGCTAAAAATAGACAGCAGAGTTGGCCTCTTGGCTCTTCTTTAGTTTCTGTCTTTTCTGTTTACTTACTCTAAAGCGTATAGTAATGCCTGGTGAGATTCTACACATATAAGCTATTTCTGCTGCCTCATTTTCTGTTTCAAAAAAAAAAAAACTAATAATAAAGAAGAAAGAAAACAGGGTCAAAGATGGAGATTCCAGAACACATTTCCCCCAAGATTTCCCTTTATTATTAGACATAAATATTTAAATTTAATATATTTTATGGTATGTTTTATGTAAAAATCTAATGTATTATTAGCACCCCATAAACCCTAATGCATTATAAGGGTTCTATTAAACATTTAATATTTATTAATCAGAGTTTAATGTAAACTAATTTGACTAACCGCCCTACCTATATTTTTGATGAGATTCAAAGAAAAACCCATTACCTATACGGTACTCCGAGCACTGAGCTTAAGGTGTTTGAACTCTGAGTTCCCGAGATGCACATCACTTCTTGAAATGACTTATGCCACTGACACGTGGCCTGCATAGGAGAAGAGGAGGAAAAGTCATTTTCCAAGGTCACAAAAATGAGCAACCATATTGTACATGTTCTTCCGATGTTCCTACAGTCCTCAGTACTCACTAGGAAGTGATGCTGATGTTGAATCAGGCAGTTTCTTCCTGCTGAATCTCCAGTTAGTCGGACTCACTATTTCTGAAATCAGGTTAACTAAAAACTAGAAGCTAGAAGTAGAGGTGGGTGTATTTCATGATCTTGGGACTCCTTTGTCATTTTTGTGGGCCATTTGCTTTATCCACATATTAAATGTCAAGGATACAGAAAAGCTCCTGTGTGCTCAAAGACTAACATTTACTTGGAATTTCAGAAGTCATGTTCATTCACATTTAAAAAAAATCATCCTAGGATAGTGCAGTGTGTCATAATATAAAAGTATCTATCTTATAGTTTCTCAATGATGGCCCATAACTCAATCACTTGCCTGTGGATTGATACAGGGCTTATTTTTCACTACAAATTTTTATGCTAGTATAAATAACATTTCAATGAAGGACTTTGCAAGAGTTACTTCACATTTGTGTTAATTATTTGCTGTAGATTTTCAGAAATAAGAGCACTGGAAATGTAAGTACCACTGAGCCTTTTATTTATGCCATAAGCCTACCCAATATACCCAGATTCCTAAACAAGGTGAAAGACATTTGAACACAGGTATTCAATTGATAAGGGGTATTCTAGGGGACTGCGGAGTACCTCAGGGATAGAATGATGGCATCCACTCGAAGCTGAGTTTGTCCTTTCGTGCCTCCCAACAAATGAAGAAGAGATAAAAGAAAGCAAACCACAATGAAAGGAACATTCTTATTGAGTATTGGTGGATCGCTTCCCTCCTTTTATGAAAATCTGTGCCTTTAAATCCACCTGTTACTCACTGTGTTGACAGCTGAGGTGAAAGTGCAGGTAGGTCCTTGACAATACAGGGGACTCATTAAGACCTTTAATGGTGATTGATTTACATGCCCAATTAGTGAAGGAAAGAATGTGTGTGTCAATGAGAAAGGAGGAAATAGGCAATATGGTCTTCTTTCATGTTGAGGGGCATCTAGGGTGTGTCTCTCTGTGGCTGCTTTATTCTGGCCGAGGAGATGCTGCCTTTCCAATGGGTGTTCTCTAATCAAATCCTCAGGAAGTTAGTTTTTTCCCAATAGAATGTACAGCACACTTTCTTGACTGGCTATTTATTTCTTCTGCAATCATTGCCTTAGTGTGGTCTCTGCTTTCTGTGACACAGTGTGGAACTTCCAGAGTGCTTCTATGCCAGGGAACTATTATTGGCTGTGTTTCAGCTACAGAACCAACATCCTGAGTGATGCTTTATTTGGGCCTGAAATGATATTCAGTCCAAATTGGGTTTATCCCTGTTATGATTCTATCACCTCATCCAGACCTAATCAATTCATCTTTTATTGGAAGGGTAGCTCATATTTTAACCACCATAGGCAAATATTCTTGATTTTCCTTTTCCCTTTTCTTCTTTTTTACTTTAATCTCGGCACTTGAACTTTGTTGACAATATTTGCCAAGCCTGTTTTTCTGTGTGTTTGACCCTGAAAGTGTCTAGGTAAATGATCTTATTGGGAGGGTCCACATCAGTATTGAGTTACTGAGCCTGGCCTGGAGAGTTGAAGAAGCCTTGTTTGGGTGTGGTGGTAGTTTCTTCGAATTCTACTCCCTGCTTTTCAAAATAAATGCTACAGTCACTTAAACTTTCTCAATCAGTCTCCTCATCTCCACAATGACATTTTTCATGCCTAGAGTTGGGGGTAGAGCACTCTTTATTTTCCCTCTCCATAGAGCATGGTCCCAGCTGTGTGGCTCCCTTCATGAATATGCATGAAATCAGATATGACATTGCCCTACTCCCATTAATAATCTTGTCATCTGACTTGAGCTCCAGAAAGCTCCAGTCCATGGCTTGCAGAACAAATGTAGCCTGAAGACAAACAAGAGGAAAAGGCCATCTTTTCATGCATCTCTTTTATTTGATTGGGATTGAGTAGTCCAACATTTGGGCATTCTTCTGAGGGTAGCAAGATGAAGGGGTGGAGGGAGGGAAATGAGCAGGGCTGAGTGTGAATGGCCTGGCTTGTTGGCAGCCTGGGGCAGTGGTGTAATGGTATGCGAAGTGACCCTGTATATAGGCACGGTGGGTAGCCCCAGTTTTTTTGTAAAAGAAGCATTTGCAGTGGAGGTTTGGGTTTCAGGCCTCCCAGTCATCAATCATCACAGCCCATTCTTCTCTTTGACAGCTCAGTACAAGGCCTGACATTTGACACCCAAGACCCCGGACTTATGCACAGACACAAGCTGAGGCCCTAAGGGAGGGGAGGAGGGGAAGAGGAAAAGGCTAAGTTGATTTTTTTTTTAAAGATGCTACAAACTGAGAAAGATACCAAACAAATTGTGACAGCCACAGGAAATGATTCTACAGGAGGGAAAGCATCACCGTGAGTTCTGTGTGCTACTTTGAGATGCTTTTGTGTCTTCAGTTACTTAAAATAGCTCTAAGTGGACCCTTTGTAGCAAATATCTGATCCTGGCTGGCCACTTTCCATTTGGCTAGATTGAATCCAACTTCAGCATTCACAAATGGATAGGCGGACATGAGGGTTATCACTTCCTGGACAATGGCTCATGACACTGTGACCTGAATGTCATTATATTATACTGTCACCTCAGAGGAAGGCTACCCTTAGGCTACTTTCCCTTTATAAAATTGAAAAGAATATAAAAGGAAGGATAATGACTCAGATTCTGATATGAGCTCACTGGAGTTTGAGGTCAACTAATGCAAGTGTTTTAGGGATCAACTAATGGTAATTGGTGTTAAGAAGAATTAGGTAATTTATTGTCCTAACATTGAAAGAGTCTAAAAGGTTTACAACATGCAAGTCCCAAGGATTTCATGGGTGAAGTTCCAGGTGACTCTGCTTCAAATCCCTATCCATCTAAGATCAGCTAAACTGAGTAGTTAGCTTAGCATAGGAGTCCAAGGGTAGGTAATTAAGTTCTTACCCAAGCCTAAGACCTGACAGATCAATCAACTGAACATTTTATTCTACATCAACTATATGCTCAGAACTATCTTGCCATAGAAGCTGTGAATAGTCTAAGAGATAATTCCAGCCTCCACACTCACTATAGTCTATTTGGAAAGATTAAGTGTATATGGATAAGGTAGTGAATAATAGGATGGTGAAAACCAACATATTTTGATCAATCAGCCAGGTCATCTTCTGGATCAATCAGCACTCCTTTAATCTGGAAGCAGGTATGGATTTCAGAAATCATACAGTTCTTCACAGTAGAAACAGGAGAAAAATTCAGGAGTCTTCTAGGAAAAATAAAAATTCCTTTAAAGGACATTTAATTGTATGACATACACAAGTAAATATAAATGAATAAATATTTAGTAAATATTTAGGAAAAAAATCATCCAGAGTAAATTTCCATTGTTCATGATGAATGGGGTGGTGGTAAATTACAAGTGTATTGTCCTTAATTTTTAATACATTTTCCAAAAATCCACAATGATTGTATGTAGTGGTGCAAATAAGTGGTACAAATGCTTATTGCAACATACTTAGTTGTTTTCTAGAATGACATACCAAAATGTTCCATTCTGCAGTTTTACTCTTCCTGTCTTTTCAGAGAGGAAACCTGATAAGAGCTCTACTATTCTATCTCTAATAGTTTCTGATGTTCATGGTTTTACAGGATCAAGGATAAGATTGTCCAGGTAAAAGTGTCTGCTGCACAAGCTTGCCAAGTTGAATTTAACCCCTGGGACCCACATAAAGTTAGAAAGAAAACTGACTCGTTTGTCATCTGCACACACATTATGCACGCACAATTATAACATTTTTTTTTTGTTTTATGTTATAATTACTTTTAAGATGAAAAGTAGAGCTGGGTGGTGGTGCCATACACCTTTAATCCCAGCACGTGGGAGGCAGGGACAGGCAGATCTCTGTGAGCTCAAGGCCAACCAACTTCCAGGATAGGCTTCACAGCTACAGAGAAACCTTGTCTCAAAAAACAAACAAACAAACAAACAAAAGATGAGAAGTACAAGTGTTTTCGTCCTATAGCATTAATCTATGACTGTGAGTGAGTCTCTTCCTAGCAGGCTGGTATCCTTCTGTGTAGTCTTCAGGCTAAATAGGCTAGATAGACATAGAGGAGGGAAAAAAACAAAAAGATAAACTGGGTAGTGGCTCGAAATGAAGGCAACCTGTTAGCTCTATCACAGCAGGAAAGCATTTGACTCCTCAATATAGTAAAAGTCACCCCAAACTTTGGTATCAACATATCTGACTTTGTTATAACATCATTTTCCTTTTCTGAAAGTCCCACATATGGACTGAGAAAGGAAGTATAGCCTATTCCGGGACAGGTTTGCCCCACTCTTGGCACTCTCCAGCTTCCCACTATCTTACTTAGCATGTGCATTATCCCCACACCATCAGCGTTTAATACTAAGATGCTCTCCACAATCATGGCCATGTGACTCCCTTCAGCATGTTTCTTTCACCCTGTAATGAATGTCTTTCTAATTCCTGAGTCTTCTGAATACGTTATCTAGTGGTGAGTGACAAGGACCTTCACACAAGACATAAAGGCCAGTCAAGTTATAAAACCTCCCCAGCCCCACAGCAAAAGTAACAGTGTCATATGACTTGCATGGCACCAAAAAGTTCCATTACAGAATACATAACTTCTTTGTATTGTGTACTGAGCCTTGGCTTTCTTGGAGACCCAGTTTCTGCTGTTGATGTAAATCAGTGTACTCCTTTAATGTATATCCCTTTGGCATAGGTTTTCAAACAGGACACACTGAATCCTTTACTGAACCCTACTGAAGGATGATAGATAAAATGTAACAAAGATCTGCCTGTGGTCTCCAGCTCAATATCGTTGTTTGGTGTCTCATCTTGGTCCCTAATTTGGTTCCTCTGAGATGTCAACAAATTTATTCCTTTAACTTTTCACAAAATTCTCACCAGGAATAGACTTTCCTCATTCCTTTTCTTCCATTGCAAGCTGCCTGCTCTGAGTCCCTCTTAAGCCTGTTCTTCCTCATCTTCCTGTTAGTCCTGTAGGTTTAAAATTAGCTCTTTGTGCCCTCTTAAGATTCTTAACATAAGACTGTTTCCTCCTAGAGTTCTACAAAGTAAAATGCTTCCTGTTCAAAGTAGCTTCTTTTCAAGTAATTGTACTGACTTTTTCAAGAATTTCATTATTTTGTCATGGTCCTCATTTCTACCCAGGGAACTCTCTTTCATTTTATTCTTTTTCTTTCTGTCATTTGTTTTCTTGGACAACTCTACCCGTTATCTTCAAGGATTTCAAGTCAATATTATGGGTCTCCTTCCCCCTTTGGTGGAGAATCACAGAATCTGCAACCCTGAGAAAGTAAAATGTCTTCATCTCAGGCAAGCCTTTGATCCATAAAATATGACTCTTGCTTAGCATGACTTTTTGAAATAGGGTACTCTTCAAAAAGTGCAAGAGATCTATAGGCAGAAGTTGGGAAATGTCACACTGTGGAGAACGTTTGTTTTAATACAAACAAGATGGAGCTATTGGGGGCAACCTCAAGACAAGGTTTGGCTTAGTTTTAAAACAAATGTTTTCATGGTGTTAAGCAAGAGGGCTGAAGCATGTACAATTAGAAAAGTCAAGTGCCATTGCCATATTTTTGATCAGATCACCTATGGTATTAGCAAGATTTCAACTCATTTAGAGCAAAGAATATATTGTTCTGCCAAAGTATTCTGTGCCTGTTTTTCTGGCCAAGGTTCATTGTGTGTTACACTGCAGAACTGGTATTCAAGAGAGGAGCCTGAATTTCTAATCATGTTGATATTTCCCATGTAGCTTTTTTCCTCAGCTCTTTGGACTTTTCGAACAAAACTATAAAAGGTCATCAATTATAGGGTCCTTATGTAAATACTGGCCTGTTTTGTGATTCTATTCTGAGCAATGGTTACATACATCTGCTCAAATAAATTAATTTTCTTGTCCCAAATGACTCATTCACTGGAACGAGAAGTTCTCATGCCAGAGCAAATAAAGAAAGGGAGAGAGGACACAGCACAATGCTGAGGAGGGAAATTCATCCTGTCCTATACTGATTTGTAGGGACAGGTACATAAGTTTCAATTGGGAAAGCTCTGAGCAATTGTGTGTGTGTGTGTGTGTGTGTGTGTGTGTGTGTGTGTGTGTGTGTGTGTGTGAGAGAGAGAGAGAGAGAGAGAGAGAGAGAGAGAGAGAGAGAGAGAGAGAGAGAGAGAGAGAGAAGAGAATCATGAGTCCTGTTTCCTCATGTGGAATATAACCATCTTGGGGGCATGAGAATGACTCAGGTATAGCTTCCACTGAGTATTTTACCTATATTTGATGAGCTGATTCATTTCTTTATAGCAACGTATACCTGTATTTTCCATATCTGTAATACGAAATCCAAAGATAGGGTTTCCCATTGCTATAACTGGCCATGAAGTTGCAGGGTGCCTTTGTCATTTCTGTGGTTTGAATCTCAACAGACACAGAGCAGATGAAGGTAGTGTTGCCAACTTTCTTCAATGATGTTCCAGACTAAGATAGATCAGGAAAAGCCCTTTTCCTCTGCCTGGTGCTTGGAGTCACTCCATATTTTTGAATGAGAGTCCTTGCTTCCAAGACAGAACATTTCTTTACCAAACTTCTACCATGTGTAGAAAACCCCTTGCAATATGTTACATATTTGATTCCAACCAACTTCCTTAGTCAAAGTTTCTGTTTTTTCCCAACTTTTGCCATTAAATAGAGGATTTTGGTTGGTAGGGTCACTCCCTGATTCCATCACTGAAAATCTAAATGCCTACTATTTTACATGGCACTCTCCTGTAATCCTTAACATTTCCCAACCTTGGCTTGTCTTGACATCATATTTATTTTTGTAATTTATTTTCTTCAAAATCAAGTTAATCTCTCTTTAAAAAGTGTTCTTCCTGAGCTAAACTAACTTTTTTGAAATATGCATTCATCTTTTTCTCTAACATTTATACAAAGTAAATATTCTTGTGTTTTGGTACCTTTTTTTAGGTCATTTTTGAGCTCCTTTCCTTTTATACTTACCGTGCAACCTATCCAGGAGGTAACGTTTTAAAATTTTTACTTTGTATTAATTATATAATTGAGCAGAAAAATATATATTGCATTGAAATCCTAAATAGTGATCCTGTAATAAAATTAGATTTAATTAAATGTTTCTGCAGATCCCTCATTCCTATTATTCTTTTGCATAATGTCTACCTTTTTCTAGATACATTAATCATTGATTGATTTGAATATTAATGTTTCTAGTCATATATCTATATTTTTAATTGTGGAGCTAGCAACATCCTTTGAAATAAATGATCATTTTAATTGTTATGATTCTTTGGTCGTAGAGTTTTTTTGTACCTATGGAGTATCTAAAGTAGCATGTGATTGATGGAAACTAATTTTACAATCATGATAGAATATTTCACTTCATCCTTTTCAAGGTCTAGTGCTATGGATTTGATGCACCATTTATCATATCTAACAAGACATTTAGGTTCAAGAAACAAAATAAAGATGCACCATTTCACTTACATCATTAAGGTGAAGATCATATTGTTGTCATATAGATTCATGAGCAATTTTCACCCTACTGAATAACACGGGCAGTTGACTATCTTACACAGAAGGTGTGTTGAGTGGACCTCTCTGGTCCTATAGTACATGGCATCTAAGCACAGAAATAGCAAAGGTGGATTTTCTGCCCTGTGATGAAGAAAGGAATATGTATATATAAGAAAGGATGACATGTGAAAAATAATAAATAGAGAGCTGGAGGTCTGAGTTTAGGATTTCAAAATGTATATTCAGTAATAATCTACCACTCCTATTGTGTAGGCTTTCTATGCCCCAGTTTCCTTACCTGTATAAAGGAAACAAAATGGGCTTCATATGCTTATATTGTACTTAAGCATCTATCAACTTGTATCTTTACACAAGCATTACTGTTATTTTATGGATATTGTTGTGAACAAATTTACCAGCTTCTGTTTGTCATGAGTTACTCCACTCTGGATTACGTCATGATCAAGTTTATATATATATTCACAAACACAGCCATCCAGAATCCAGCCAATGTGTTTTTCAGTTACATTTCTACATGCTGAATATGAAGAAGAGCAAAGTGGGAGAGGAAAAAAGGAAAAAAAAAAAGCCCCCGAGCATCAAGCAAAGTATATTCCCAGGGCCTCCTCTAGAAGATAAAAGGATGACTTTCCAGGCACTGCCTCAGACTGGCTAATTTATATGGATATCAAGAATTCGACTGGAGAATGTTTTTTAAAAGGAGCTAGGGGAAAATATGATGCTCTCAGAGTCCCAGTGGTGTTGCCACGTTCATTTTACCAGAGCGTTCGTTCTTTAGTACTTTCCTGGATTGACATGAGGGAGGAATTCGCATGTCATGGGAGATAACATCTCAGTGTTGCCAAAGGAGTCTATTCAGACATGCATGTTAGTGGGTTGATAACTTATTCGCTATTGCAGAGGACTCAAAGATAGACATTTTGCCTTTTATCTCCATCTCTGTGCTCCCTGCATACTAAAGAGAGCACAGGACAGCCAGCTACATCTTAACTAAGCCAAGCAGCAGAGACAGGCTGTGGCTAGTCTGCTGCAAGATCTTCGAAGTTAAAGGAACAAGGTGTCACCTGGACCAATGACAAATGAAATATACATGCATATGCCTAGCTTGGAGTGTCTGTGAGCATTATTTTCCAGAAAAATAATCTACTGATAATTGCATACAAAGCTATTTAAAAGCTATAATTTGAGCAGTTTGGCTGCTGTCTGGTGGATAGCGAATTAAAGAGTGAGCAACAAGAATGCCAGTGTTTTCTTGAAAGTAGACTAATTTCTAAATGTAAAATTTCCTATCAGTTGAGAAGTATTTTGAGGTGAAGTGATAACCAAAGACCAATTCAAACAATAGCTATAATACGTGTTTACATGTAGAACATTCTAATTCCATATATAGTCTCTGGACATTTCATAATATTTATTCTCCCTGTTCCACCAAATACTGAGGATTCATCTTTTATTTAATCAGGATAGTATCTCCTGCATTATTACTTATGAATGACAGCAAAGTGGGGTTATTTATTAATGTGTGCAAAATACATTTCTAATATGCAAGGTGAACTTTACCATGAAAATGAGGACCCTATTATTTTGAGTAGGAAAAACTGCACTCATGCTGACAAGATCTGGAAACTAAATCAAAATTAAATAATTTGGGTCAAAATATCTATTTGGCCTTTTGCATTTCATTAGAATCTGTAGTATGCTAATAATATATAATATAATAAAATAATATTCAGTTGTACAAAAATTGGCAAATTAGTGTTTTGTTAAACTAAGTTATTGATGATCAATACTATTTTGTTTCAAAAGAAAATGGATTGGATGACTAGATGATAAGGAGATGAAATTGATTTGCAAAATTTGAAGTGATTGTTGTTTTATGCTTTCTATTTTTGTCCCAGAAATTACTAAACACTTGTTAATTTTAGATTCCTAAAATCAATGTGTATTTTTATAACCACAAAATCTCCATTTTTCTTAAATCTATTCAGCATATGAAAATTAATTATTTGTATACTCACACCACTCCAAATTATGCTTGAATCTCACATTCTACTTAATATTCTTCCTAAACACTGTAAAGATAAAAAACTACAACTGGAAACCTTTCCCAGAAGAGGCCATTTAGGGAAATGTCTGTCACAGCAAAGTTGGACCAAATAGATGATGTGGAAACTCAACTCTGTAAGTTGAATTGGGTTGAATTTATGACTACAGGTAGGGCCCACCCAAATCACCTCAGATGACATTTATGATTGAGCTGTAGGGATGGTCCTCCATATCACTACTGTATGCAACTAATGTCCACAGATGACCACCCCATGGGCTCACATTCCTGAAAGCCTGATGTTCTCCTGTGACTTCTGAAGGCAACCTAGCTTGTTTAATTTTCCTCACTTGTTTTTATTTGTTTTTAAAGAAATGTTGTTACTCTTGTCTACATGGTTGAAGGGCATGGAAAAGCATATCTTTAGTTTATATCATCAACACAGAGAACCTGAGACAGTCTGAAACCAAGTAATATAGTGAGATCTTGTTTATCTACTTAGGATGAGGAAGAGCGGTTTTTCTTTGTGCAACATAGAATAAACTGTCCTTCGATGAAAATTTTCTGTAGCTCTGTAGTGAATGAGTTTGATTGGTCAGGATGGGAAGAAATCCTTCAGAGACAACAACTATCTAAAAACAAATAGTAAGTCTAAAGCATTTCTATATTAATTCATGTGCTTTAAAAATACTTTCATAATATTTATAAACAGCTTGCCTTTCCACGGAACCTATAGCATCTTTTGAAACTGTCTGGGCTGCCCACCTAGAAGGATTTGAACTTGAAGATTTTCTTTAGGAGCAAATGTCTTAGGAGTGCATCAACCCTTAGAGAATAAGTTGTATCACGCCTAAGGAAACCATTTGCTTACCGTCTTTCTGACAATATCGGGACATCTCCCAAAGATATAAGAACTCTATACATACATGCTCAGTCTGCATGGGCTTTTTTTGGGAGCAAGTATCTAATTAACAACTTGATAAGCAGTAATATGTGGACCCTGGACAGAGCCATGCAATAGCAATCTATCTGCTTATGTTTATATTGAACTAAAATCCTGAAAATTTGTACCTCTCAAACACTGAAAACTATAATAATATCAATTGAAAAGTCTGTTCATAATCTTTGTTCTTGCAAAATTTCTTTGATTTTTCAAATGAATTGTGGGATTGAGTTCAATACTCTCAGTATGTTTGATATTTTAAATATTTTTCCATTAGAATTAATGTTACAACACCATAAAAACACAACATCAAGAATAGTAGTAGCCTTATTTATTCACTTCAGTTTCCTAGTTTTTTCCACCTAGAATATCAATTATATTGGAATTTCTTTGAGATATATATATATATATATATATATATATATATATATATATATATTCACATTCACAAAGATCCAATCACATTTCAGGCCTATGGTTATAGTGTCAGGATGAAAATAGCCCATGTTATGGCCAGCTTCACATCCAATGGATTGTATCCATAAATTTACACATCTTTAATACCCCTGGCTATATATTTGAGTCTGACAAATGTGACACCATTGGAGGTCCATTAAAAATGTGGCCATGCTATTTGCCATTAGATGATGCTTTCTTCACTGAAAACTTATAGGTTCTAGTTTCAAATATCTTTTGCTTTTGCTTGGAACAAGTAAATATGAGAGCAGCAACTACATAAACTTTTTCTGTAGGCGCTTAGTTAAATATTGTTTAATGAAACACTGCAAAGTGCTGTAAACTACCAAGACAACAGTCACACAACTCTGACAGTCATCTCTGTAGCTGAGTGATGTCTCGCTGTGAATATTTAGCTGCCAACTTTTTAATGAGTATTTCAATTTCACTGTCCCAGCCGAGCAGTGATACATATTTCTCAAGGTTTGGCCTTCTAGCCTTTGCCTTATTTCTGTGGAAGTTACACAGCTACTGCCTTCACAGCTCTTTGAAAACATTCGATTCTTCTTTTGTTTCTCACTATGCCTTCTCTTCTGGGCACAGACCATAGTTTCACATTGATCTGGGTTTCTCTTATTAGTTTTTATGTCCTTGTTTGTGCTTTCTCATCTTCCTTCTGCCATTTGTATAACAATCTGCCAATATTAATTGTAGTAACATCAACAACTTCCCAGCTGCTCCTTCCACCATCTCCCTTGAACTTCCTAGGGCTCTTAAATTAATACATGCTTTGGTTTTCTTCTGCTTCAAGAATTCTTTCACCCTTCCAGTGGTTCTCAAATCCAAATTTCTTGTTTAATAAATGCCGTATTTGGCTTTGAGACTTTCTATGGACGTTTGCTCCCAACCCTAACTATCAAGAAGCTTACACATAGTCATTTTCTCTTCATATGTAACAAGAAGAGGCTGGATAGGTTAAAATCAACTGCATTTCTTAGACCCCTCAGAAGTCTGATGTAGAATGTGCACTTCCTTCCAGATACATAAATACAGGTCCAGAACAGCAGTGTAGAATGACTCACTTGGAGCAGAAGCCTGGGACCATGAGCTGGTAGGAGTTTTGAATGTTTCTGTTAGTGAATTGCTGTTAAGTTCAGCACAAATTAGTGTGGAAGGGAAATCATGAAATGCTATGGTCTTGAAGGACCACATATCTTTGGGGGCTTCTTGAAAGAATTCTCCAAGAAGTCTGTTAAGATCTTTGACAAAGAAACAGGATGAGAAAGTGTTCTGATAGAACCCAGAGTCTTTAAATCAAAAACACAGTGCCTGAAATTAATTCTGAATTTGTATTTCACTTGGGAAGAGGTATTTCTTCTCTCCAGCCCCATAGTCTATTGTTTGACCTAAGGCATCTGTGGTTGTAGAGCCATCGCGGCCGAGAGGCTTCATGAAGCTTGTGAAGGCCACAGCACCAACACAGAAGCCCACTGAATAACTGCCATGCAAACAGAAGATCATAAGCTATTCCAGACCCCCTACATCCTATTATCAGCCAGATGAGGTTCCTGGAGAACACTGAGTATAACCAAAAGAGCTACAAGACTTCAAGACACTAACCTGTTTCAAGGAACATATATATGAAGAGTCCAATGGTGGGAGAGGAAGAAAAAACAGTAGCTGGCAGAACCAAAACTTCTAGCACTATCCTAGCTTGCTCTCTGCTGCTGTCATAAATACCATAAAGAAAAGAAACTTGGGAGGAAAGGCTTTACTTCATTTTATAATGCCCAAATCACAGGCCATTACAGAGAGCCATCAGGCACAGAACTCAAGGCAGGAAACTGGAGGAAGAGACTGAAGCAGGAACCATGGTGAAATGTACATCACTGGCTTTATCTCTTTGGCTTGTTCATCCTTCTTTCTTATACAACCCAGGACAACTTGTACTACCTATGGCGGGCTGGGTCCTCCCACATCAAACAATCAAGAAAATTCCCTATAGACTTGCCTACAAGTCAATCTGATGGAAGTATTTTCTCAATTGAGGGTCCCTCTTCCTAGATAAACTTAGCTTGTGTCAAGTACTTATAAACTAACCACTGATGTACCAACACTCTATCAGTATAAATGAACAGTCTTTGGTTCTGGCTAATTTCAGTGTGTGGTATTATTTGCAAGAAGTTTAAAATTTTTAATTATATATATTCTTCTTAACCTTTTATAAGACAGTCAGTAAGTTTGACTACTTTCAGGCTCCTAAAATATATGTTAACAACCATAAGATAA
The DNA here is from genome assembly GCF_003668045.3 of Cricetulus griseus. Taxonomy (NCBI): domain Eukaryota; kingdom Metazoa; phylum Chordata; class Mammalia; order Rodentia; family Cricetidae; genus Cricetulus; species Cricetulus griseus. The sequence continues at coordinate 126,238,445 of NC_048596.1, read as the reverse complement.
TATACATTTAAAAATACATTAAAAATTCTTTTTTGAGTTTTACCTTTCTCTTTTATTTACAACAAAATTAATTAAAAAAAATCAAGTTACTGGATATTATCCACCTGTCTTATCTCTATTAACTCATTTACTTCATTTATTTACCATGTACTTCCATGAAAAATAGATGAAGTATAATTTAAAGTATATTATAACCTTACTTTGGACCAAAATTTTTGAGCTATGTTCTATTTCCATCTCATTTCTTTCTCTACATTTCCTCATTTTGATGCCTAACAATGAGCAAAACAAGAACTCAAAAAGTTTTGAAGGTATAGACTGAAAGGACCAAGTATATTGAGGGGATTAGTCTTTTTAACAATAACACAATGATACTAACCTGATTATATTTGTTTCTAAGTGACATTTATAATAATATTGTGGAATTTTTTACAACGTATTCTTTTCATATTTACGTACTCCCCTACTATGGCCAGAACTACTCCCACCTCCGATCAACTTTTTCCCTACCCCCACTTTCTGTCCATATATCTGTATGTCTGTGACTCTCTCTTTCTCTCAAGTCCTGTTTGTGTTGCCTAATTACCCTTTGGTGTGGGGCCAATTATGGTGAGTATTTAATATACCAGGGTTACATCACTAATGAAAATTGACTCTCCTTCTCTCAGATTTATCAAATACAATAGCTCCTCACTGGGGGTCAAAGTTTATACCTATCTCCTTCTGCTAGAATTTTGCCTGGATTGAGCTTGCAGAGGTCTTGTGAACACTGTCACCATCACTTTCAGTTGCTATGTATTCCTTATTGTGTCAAGGAAACCAGGTTTCTTTAAACTCATCTACCATCTCTGGTTCTTGTGACCCTCTCCAATACATGAAGATATGGATGGTTTCCATTTAGGGCTGAATACACCACAGTCTTTTATTTTATGAAGGTTTTCCAGTTGTGGTCTCTGTGTTAATTGCTATCTACTGAAAGAAGAAGCTTCTCTGATGAGGGTTGAACAACAACAACACACTGATTTATGGGTATAATCATATATCATTAGGAGTTATTTTAATACTACACCAGGCTAGCAGAAGAAGACTAGTAGTAGTTTTCCCTGAGAGCCTATGGCCTGTCTAGCCATAAGTCTTTGACCCCATTAACAGTGTCAGGTGTGGATTTCATTTAATGAATCATGCCTTAAATTCAATCAGAAAGTAGTTATATACTCCCATAACATTCATGCCAATATTGTACCAGTGGGCATATCTTTCCAGGCAGGTCATTATTGTACCCATCATTGTACCCCCCAGGATGCACACAGCTGGGTGAGGCTGATGAGGACTCGTCTCTTCATGTAGCATGCACTCCACCTTTCAGAAGCATAACAGCTAACCAGTAGGGATGAAATTTCTAGGTCAGTAACAGCATGGTTTCTCCATGTTTATGACTCTACTAAGTGTTTTTTTTTTTTTTTTCTCCAATGGGATCTTACTGTCAAGTTCTAGACAGTAATCAAGAGCAATGGCACTAGGCTGTCATCCAATCAGATTTTAGATTTTGTGAAAGGCAGAAAATGAGATAACTCAGATCTCAGATCTTTCATGGTGGCCTAGAAGCTTTTTCAATGCAGAGAAAACATGTAAAGCATTTAGACATCATTAACAATAGAATCTCAGTGAACCTCAGTAAGAAAGCATGAAGACTGAGAATGAAAAGGATAGTACACAGTGGCTAAAAACAAGGAAGCAGCTCCATTGCTGTATTCATTAGTTAAAATGCTTTGGAGTCCATTCTCTATGGTAGGGTGCCATGCTCAGCCTTAATGCAGGGCTGAGGCGTTTGACCCTGTCTCAACTTAATGGGCCAGGCTTTATCAACATCTCATGGGAGCCCTTACCCTGTGGGAGGAGTGGAAGGGAAATGGGATGAAGGGGGAGAGAGAGGGTGGTGGGAAGAGGAGTGGGAGGGAGAACTGTAGTTGGAATGCAAAATGAAATTAAAAATAACCTTAAATGCTTATATTTCACTATTTGATAATGCAAAGTTATGATTTAGCTAAATTTATAATGAATTCATTTTAATTTTAAACACACAACTAAGTTCAACAATTTGAGAGGCATTTTAGACTAATACAAGTGCAGATGTCACACCATCATAAAATGAGGTCTCTACATTCTGTGTGTGTTAAGATGCCAGAGTCTTTGGTACAGACTGAATTATAAAATACATTTCCCATATCATCTCTTTCTTCTTCCACTTGACTATAGATAGGAAATAGTTACATCCCCTGAAAGACTCCTGGAGGCTCAGGCCTCCAGGTTCTTGGTCCAGGACCACGGCCACCCCAATCACCATGCAAAAGCGGAGGCAAAAGCTTGATGCAAACAGCACGAGGCTTTATTTTAGTTGTTTAATGAGTTAGCTTGGGCCTTTCACCCATCCACCTTGGCGGGTGGCTAGGAAAGATGCTACGAAGCCACTTCATAGAGATCTTATAGGGCAGCATAAGGGGAGTGTCTAGGGGTATGCACAGGCTCAGGATTGGTGGGCTTCCAGGCTTGGAGGGTTTGCCCTGTGTTGATTGGTCAACTGGTTGTTATGGCCCATAGGCCCTCCCAGGGCTGTTGCTATGCTCTGCACGTCATTGCTGTGCATTTGTGTGTAAAGCACAACCAAAGCCATAAAGCATAACACAACTGGCTAACTTCTGATTGATTCCTTGCTACGAGGCAGGCATCTAACCTCCTAGTGACCAAGACAAGATCAGGCAAGTACGTGTTTAGCTGTTATGGCTGTCGAAATGGGGAGCTGGTCCTTTCACCCCAAATCAGATTTCTTTTTGAAAGCCAGTCACTTCTAATATTCATGGTGCTTGAAGGTACTTGCCATGTTAGTGAAGAAGAAAGGCAATCATCAATATTACCCAGCTACAACCCTGTGATCTACAACAGTGACCTACTTGCCTTCAAGATACACTGCCGCAATAGTGGCACAAATGCTCTGATAGGAACCATTTTTTTAATTGGATCTAAAGTTCACTCCATGTGAAGGGACCCAAATCTGACATTGCTAAGGTGGCCAAGAACCTGAGACTAGATAGGTCATGGGCCCAATGTGAAAATAAAATAGTATCATTCTGCTAAGGGAAGATATCAGTAAGATATCTTATTGATAGATGGACGTATTACTATATGTTGGGAAAGGTAGATATTGATTTTGTCCAATGGCTCATCACTGGGTGTACCAAATACACCCCAGGACAGGCCCCCATGTCCTGTAGTAGTTGGCTGACATAATACCGACTCCATGTTTTGGGGGGTACTCATTATTTTGTTTTTTTTGCCTGGTTGGAATTTTTTCTTGTTTGTTTTATTTTTTGTTTCTAAGAAAAAGAGAAAGAATATGAACTTGGGTGATCAGAGAAGTGGAGCATATGTGGGAGGATTTGCAGGAGGAGAAAGCTATGACCAAACTCTGTTGTATGAAAAAAAAGTATTTTTAATGATCAAACTCTATTATATGAAAAAAAGTATTTTTTTAAACAAAGCTTCACTTGCTGGGTCATTCTTTCTCATACACATCAATCAAGGTATTAGCAAGACATTGTTTATTTAAATTTGGTGTTTTCACTATTAGTTTTGCCTTGAACAAGTCTCTGTTCTCCTTTGAAAAGAAGCTACTCTGGCTAAGTAGGCAGCTTTGGCTAAATAGATGTTAGGGGAGCAGGGGAGTGAAATGTAACCCATGGAGTGTGAAAGCAGAAAAGTGGCAACTGGGGGTGAAAGGATCAACTAGAAGAAATAGATTAGACAATGCCACAATAAAGCCTAACTCTTTGTATGTTAATTTAAATTAAAAATACATTTTAGAATAGTATTTGAATTGTATTTGAGTATTAAGGGATGACTCTCAAACTTCATCTTCTGGCTAGTACTCTTATTTTAAATGTTCTGTGCTATAATCTGATCAATTCCAAGGCAAACTTACAGCATAATTAAGGATTCAAATGAGTTGGTCTAAATGAGTAGATATACTGTATTAATAAGCATTTAGGAATAAAGACATCACTCTAAGGTTAAGACTTAGGTCAATATAGGCCAGCTAGATGGCTCAGTAGTTAAGGTATCCAGTTTGTTAACTTAATTTCAATTCTAGGCACCCACATGCTAAAAGACAAGAACTGACTCCCTCAAGTTGTCCCCTGACATGCACGTCCTGGCTGTGGCACATGTACACCACTCCTGACTACAATTAATAAATAAATAGTGGGAAAAAGAATCAGTGTATACCAAAATGGTCAATATGTCCACCAAGACCTGTGCCACTCCATGGAAGCTTTAAAAGTGCATCTTCAAAATTTGCCATGTGACATGTATGTGTGGTGACAGTTGAACAAAACTGTTGACAAGCTTACATTTTCCTGCTCAGATTTTGCTTTGTGAACTGCCAGGAACAGTAATTCCCTGTAACAACCTAGAACTGCAGGTGTAATTTTGTCATGTCTTATATTTCTTCCAATTTTATGCCTTTATTTTGCCTGTATGTGTCATGCATGTGATCTAGGTACACATGTACATTCAGAACAGGATGTCAGGTATCTCACTCTACTACTTTCTATCTTATTTCCCACACAGGATCTCTTGGTAAACCTAGCACAAAGCTGGCAGCCACAAAGCCCCAGAGATCCTGCTTCCCACGCCTCCTGGCACTCGGGTTACAGGTGCATGTTCAGTTATATCTGCCTCTTTCCATGACATTAAGGGATTCAATCTCAGGTCCTCAGGCTTAAGCAAGTGCTTCTTATAAAGCCATCTCCCAGTCCATCAGATAAACTCTGAACAATTCCATCAAATGAGTGAATAGTGTCCTGGGTCCATACTCCTCAAGAAGATACACACAGTGCATGCTTAGACCAACTATAAAGTATGTAAGAAACAACAACCACCGAGGATGAAGAATCTTACTCATTTGCTGGTGGGGTGGAAGAATCTATTTACCCACATCCTCCTGGGAGAATGGAAAGATTTCATGTTTTCAAAGGAAACACAAAGAATGTAAAATGATAAAAGTTTTTAAGGCAAAACTTTAGTTTTTATAACTCTGCTTATTATGTTTTGTTTCCAACTAGATCACTACACTAGCCTTTCTGTTTTTAGTCAAAGATGCTTTCTTTTCCCTTTAAAACAATCTTAGTATAATCACTAAGAACTTGGAATAATTAATTGTATTTCAAATTGCAACTGAAAAGAGAGGTTAAGTTAATTTCTGAAAACACAGCTACAATGAGGAACTAATGTGAAAATCACAGTTAGTGATTTCATATTATTAATTTTAAATCTCCCTAAACTTCAGTGAACAACCCCCTAGCCACCACCCACTCTTACCAAGGTCTCTTATTTGCTCCTTGTTATCCCTAGCATAGGTGTGGACTTCAGGAGTCCATTCCACATAGAGGAATATTCCCTGAGCCAAGACACACGGGGGTGGGCCTAGGCCCTATCCCAAAGGATAAGATAGACTCTGATGACACCCTATGGAAGGCCTCACCATCCAGGGGGAGCAGAAAGGATATATGATAGGTAGGGTTTTAGTTGGGGTGGTGGTGGTAGGGGAGGATGGGAGGGAAAAGGGAACTGGGATTGTCATGTAAAACAATCCTTTTTCTAATTCAAATTTTAAAAAAAGTTGAAAAAAAAGAATGGTGAAATTGAGAAGTGTGTGGAAGTATTTTGTTCACATTCCTCCACAGCAAGAAAACAAATGCTGAGCTATTGTGGGATTGTAAACAGATTGATATGGCTACTCATTTCAAAAAGATGTAGGCTTTATCTGTGAACAGCAGATACAGACATTCGAGGTGCCTGATAACAAGAATACAAGATGGATAGGACCACTATCAGCAAATCATCTGCATTGGGGATGCAGCTCAAACAGCTGCCACAGTACATACAAAATGTGTTCTTCCAAAATGATGGTTCATCAGACTCAGGCTTTGTTCCAGGTATTTAACTGTCTGTTACAGTTGGGTCTTTCAAACTCTATTGAGTTCATTAAAAATGCCTGTCTTGGTCCAGGAGGTCTGCAGAAGGGGCCAAGCATTTGCACTTCTTGCTCTTGTCTAGGGAATGCAGGTCTTTTTCTGAGGCCTACACAGTCAGTTGGCATGGAATATAAGACTATTACTAAGCTTTCAAGAGGCTCAGCAATGCATATAATGCCATCTTTTCTACACTAAATACTATTTTGTAGGTATTTCGATGTATAATGAAGCTACCAGTACCTTCTCATTTGTTTTGATTGCTTATGCTACTTTGTAGATGAAATCTGCAGGGTATGATGTTAATCTTGGTTGTCAACCAGATTGGATTGGGAAAGATCTAGGAAGTTTGCAGGACATTTTCTCCCTCCCCCCCCTCTCTCTCTCTCTCTCTCTGTGTGTGTGTGTGTGTGTGTCTGTCTGTCTGTCTGTCTGTCCGTCTCTCACTCTGTGTGTATGTGTGTGTGTCTGTCTGTCTCTCTCACTCTGTGTCTGTCTGTCTGTCTCTCTCTCTCTCTCTCTCTCTCTCTCTCTCTCTCTCTCTCTGTGTGTGTGTGTGTGTGTGTGTGTGTGTGTGTGTGTGTGTTTCCAGAAACAATTGGGAGATTGGGTCAGAGAATTGAGTAGCCCTGTTCTTGGGCTGTGAGAAAGGGTAGGTGAAGAGTTGGAATGGCTGAGAAAAAGGATATAAAACAAATAACAGAAAGGAGAGGAAGAAACCTAGTAATGGTTATATTTGCAGTGGGTATAGATTTTTTTTCTACACCACCTACAGACAACGTATTCCATATTCTTCAGCCTTTCTGAGTAGACTCTCACTGGCAACTGTCCTGATGACTCCAAAGCCTTCAGCATGGGACTGGGGCAGGAACGTTTCCCTCTATTATTCTCGTGGTTCTGGCTTCTTGGAATAAGAAAAACTGGTCTCCCAAGGCCTTCTACTTGATCTTTGATCATGTAAACCAGTCTGATAGGTTCCACCTTATACTACATTCCATCAGTTTCTTCCTCTGGAGAACTTTGAGGACAATTACATGAAGAGAATACTTTCTTTCCATGTTGGACTTGGTTTCATCTGTCTTTGTGTACTCATCATCACCACCTTTCTAGGCCAGCACAAGATGCTAGAGGGAGGAGATTCTAATTTCAGAGTCAGGACTTCCCTAGATACTATACTAGTGATACAAAAGCAGATAAAGGCTTTATGGAGAAAAGCTATGCAAAAAAACCCCAAAAAACAAAAACAAAAAAAAAACAAAAAACAAAAAACCAATTGTAGTGTGGTCCACTGAAATGTTGAAGGAAATGCATAGTCTGTGTGAAGAGAGAAGTAGTTATAACAGTTACAGGGAATCCCAGGGAAAGCACTGAGGAAGAGTGACCTTGATGCGGCACTGTTCTGAGTGCTGAGAGGGACTTCAGTGGCTAGACACCATGTATGGTGACACCGGCAGGGAAATCCACATAGTTCTTTTTGTGAATCTCTGGCACTGATGGAAGGAAAGGTGGAACAGAATCAGCCTTCTGAATTTGTGTGAGGCAGGCTTGCTTGTTTATATTTCATCTGGGTAGTATATGGACACTTGTGAATTTCAGATAGGGTAGTCACATGACATCATTATTTTTTCTTATCTATTCAGCTTCGCATCAAGGTTATAGAGGAGAAGTCCTTTCTATAATATATTCACGAAATCAATAATTTTCATTCATTTGTTACACTCACCCATACATATACATTTATGTGTGTATGTACTTATGTACAGATAAAATGCATGTGTGATGGTATGTGGAGGTTTGATGTTGATGGCAGATATCTTCCTCAATTGCTGTCCTACTTACTGTTTGAGAAAGGGTCCTTCACTGAACCTGGGGCTTACTAATTTACCTAGGCTGGTTGGCCAGTGAGCCCTAGGAACTTGTCTCTGCCACTCCACACTGGGATTCCCAGCATGCATTGTCACTACTGGCATTTATATTAGTTTTGGGAATCAAACTCAGGTCCTCATGTTTATGTCGTGAAGCCCTTTACTGAGCCATCCCCCCAGCAACTTCCCAACTATATACATTTACAAATATATGTGTAGGACACTCAACTTTCTACTTTTTTCCTCAGTGATATGGATACTTTTTAAAAGAACTACAAAAAATAATTTTACTCTCATCATTTTTTCTGGTTTTATTTGTGTACATTTCAATAAAAAACACAAACAACAAAAACAAAACAGAGGACAAAAAACAAACACAGTTAACTTTATGGAAACTCTTGCCACCCTGTGCTAAGTAGTAAACTTTAACCATGGCTTCTTTAGACCCTATTTCTCTCCATTTATATTTCACAGGTCATTTCTTTAGATTGTGTCATAAATCTTCTGAAAAACCCTCTTTAAACTTCATTAGTTTGTAAAGAATAATAAATGATGTAAAGGATAACAAATTGTGTTATTTAGAAATTGTTCATATTAATTATAAAAGTGTTAGCAATTGATCAGATAACACAGATAACACATGAGAGGGGAAAAAAATCTCCAAATATGTTTAAACCTGCTGAAAACAACAAGATGTGCACATTTAATATCATTATAGCCTTGTAAAATAACTTACTACCACAATTTTTACACGTGTTTCACTCTGTATTATTGGAGCAAACTGATAAATTTGAAAATAAGTCAGAGGCGTCAGAATATATTTCTTTCTTAATATTTCAGTGTACATCTTTTGTATTCTTGTAATTACATATGTACCTTGTCATATCTAAAAATATTATAGTACTGACAATACTATAAAACTATAATAATCTCATTTAGCAAACAGACCAAAGTATATTTTTGTATCTAACTTAAATTATATAGCCTTAAGAAATAAAAAAGGGTTGGGCATTGGTGACTCATGCCTTTAATCCCAGCACTCAGGAGGCAGAGGCAGATGGATCTCTTTAAGTTCGAGGCCAGCCTAGTCTACAGAGCAAGTTCCAGGACAGGCTCCAAAGCAAAACAAAAAAATCTTGTTTTGAAAAAAATCCCAAAATAAATAAACTAATTAATTAAATTGGCACAATGAGTTTTGCTTCGTGCATTTTATACTGTCTAAAATGGTGTGTCCTCAGTGTAATTTTTTTCTTTTGTGATGCCAACAGTCATCCTTGTGTTTAATTTCCATGAATACTAGGTTTGAGGTTTTACTCTTTCTATTTTCCTGTTTGTTTGTGTTTTACAGGTAGAAAGACACAGTATTTGAAAACAAACTTAGGGGAGGAACTCGTCCAATAACCCACAGTGTGATAGTCACTCTGCAAAGCCATCCCCATTCTACCTATAAACAGTCAACAGATATTCAAAATAATAATTATTTTTTCTTAACTCCATCAGAGAGGTAAAGTTACTAGGTAGATAGATAACTCAAAATTTCTATTAAATGCACCTGCCTTTTCTTTCTTTTTAGCATTTGACTGATCACAGGTAAAAGAAGATGATCTACATGGCAGGTGAAAATAAAGCGGCTGAGTTTTTCATGACTTCTTAAAGTTCCAGGAAGAATTAATGTGACAGTTTGGAATAACTGGGGACACTAGAGGCAAGGGGTATCTGTACTTACTCTCTATTTCATCTTATTCTAATTATATATCAGATACTCACAAGAAAGACTGTGGGTAGAACAGGACAGAACTCAGTCACCATCATGCTGGGTTATTTACTATGTTAGCAGGTTTGTTTATTGCCAAGTTTGTGCTAGGAGAACCACTAATCACCTTTGCACGCTACAATAAGCCATGTATTGTGTAAAAGTCAGCAAAAAGTTTACTAGTGGTGGAGGCTCAAGAGCATGGTGAAGTCCCTCTGTTGTGACAGTATGCAGGAACTGCTAAAAAGTTAAGGTGGACAGGGGACAGTGCAACTCTACATTATCACCCTAAGCCCTTTATTAAACATGAAGTAGTAACCTCTTACTAGGCCCAATAATTCTATTGACTCTCTTGGTTCAACATAGTCTTATACAAGCTTGTTACCAGCAAGTCAATAATATAGTTTGTGCCAATGAATGTGCTGTTCCCAGATCCTATCCTGTTTTCAGTACACACAAAGTACAGTCTCCTTGAGTCTAATGATCCCATTTATTCTCAGAATTCTGTAGTGCCCTGAGGAGTCCTATAGTAACAAAGGCAAACCTGCCTTCTTGCCTTTCACTGTAAAACTAGAAGAAACATACTCAGTTAGGGTCCTGAATCTATTGGCCTCATTTCTACTTTTTAAATTTACATGTTTTAATATCTGCCACTCAACAAAAATTATTAGATATATGAACAATACAAAGAAAAATACAGTTATTCATTTCCAAGAAGCAACAGAGTTAATAAAAACAAAGTTGTAACCATGCTGTGCTAAGCCAACCTCACCCATCACTGGCCCTGGGATAGCTGGCCCTGTCCCTCAGGAAAGAATCCTCCCACTATCACCAACCTCCCCCTCTCCTTGCCCCTCCCACTCCCACCTCTCACAACAGGTGTGCATCTCACCTGGGAAGTACAATAGCGGAGATCCAATGAGAGCCCATTATTTGTTGTGTAGCAGAAACCAGAGACCTGGAGCCAGACCAATGACAATGATCAATTGCAAGTAAAGATGAATGACAAGATTCTTCTCCATTTTTTTTGTTGGTTTTGTTTTGTTTTGCATTTTTCTTTTAAATTTGTTTTTGGTTTAGGGGATGTTGCAAGAGCAGAGGGCAGATGTGAGGATACGAGGAAATGTGTGGGACAAATATTCATGATGTAAAAACCATAAAGAAGCAATAAGAATTTAAAAAGTTAATGATAGCATAGAGTTAAAATAACCGTGAAAAGCATGCTCTGAGGTCTAGAATAATAGTAAGCAATGCAAATAAAGTACAAGAAGTTGAAACAAATACACAATAGGGTCTTAATGTCAAACAGAAATTAAAAATAATAGAAGTATAGAACTCTATTAACTGTTTTAGTATCTGACTAGCCTAGATACAATGAGAAGATTGTCTAAGTTGAAAACTGCCAAACAAACAGTATTACAAATAGGAATTAGAAAGGGAAGAGCAAGGATATACCAATATCAAGATATATATATATATATATATATATATATATATATATATATTTGCAATTTTGTCTCTAAAGGTGAATGAGGAAAATAATTGCCAGAGAAAACATTTGACAAAGAAATAGCTAAGAATACTTCAAAATTAGTAAAATCTATAAATAGCATATTAAAGAATTTTAAAGGACCCAAAATACTATAAATATAGAATGGGGAAACTAACAAAGAAAATTAATATTTCACAGTCAAATTGATGAAAATCAAAACAAATATGAAAATCAGCCATGTAGACATACAATAAGCATTATGTAAAAAATATATAAGAATCACAACAGATTTCTCATCATAAACTATGCAAACAAGAAGAGAGTGGAGCACTATATTTGCAGTATTGAGAGAAAAGAAAACCAGACTTATATAGTCTCATATAAATCACATTTTTAATCAAGTATAGGGAAATGCTGTTGCTACTCTTCAAGTTAGAGTAATAACACCCTTCAAAGGTGAAATCAAAATAAATACTTTTAGGTGAGGGAAGGCTAAGAAAATAGTGTAAGTATTGAGAACAATTAAGAAATTACATTGGAATTATAAAAATCTAACATAAATAAAGTAAAAAGTGGTGACTTAAATGGGGGCCAAATATAAACAGAAAAGAAAGTGAAAACAAGGGAAAAGAAAAATAAAATTCAATCCCACCAGTCATTGTACTGATTGTTAATGAGTCATATGTTCCAAATTCAAATAAGGACAAAGGAAAAATAAAATTCAGCCCCACCGGTAATTGTACTATTAATAATTCATGTATTCCAAATTCAAATGAAGACAGTATAATGTTAAATTTGTAAAGATTAGGACAATTATCTACTAGGATTATGACACATGTTTAATATGATTGAATGTAGTTTTTTACTGAAATGTTCTGCATTATGCATTTATAATTCTTTCTAACATTTTATAGTATTTTAGATAGTGATGATGATGATGATTCAATTTTTGAAACATGTTTTCTTGTTTCAAACAGCCAATCTGAACAAGGGGAAGCTCATGGGCCCCAGACTGATAGCTGGGGAACCAGCATAGAACCAACCCAGATCCCCTGAATGTGGGTGTCAGTTAGGAGGCCTGGGCAATCTGTGGGCCTCTGGTAGTGGATCATTATTTATTCCTAGTAAAGAATGGACTTTGGGAGCCCATTCCACATAGGATACTGTCTTAGCTAGACACAAGGCCCAGTCCCTGCTCTAAATGATATAACAGACATGGGAGGCCTCACCCTCCCTGGGGAGCAGAAAGGGATGGGATAGGGGGTTGGTGGAGGGCAGGGGAGGAAGGGAGGATGGGAGGGAGAGGGAACTGGGATTTCTGTGGGCCTCTCCAGTCTGGTCTTGACCCCGTTGTTCATCACTCTTCTATCTCTGCAACTGGATTCCAGGAATTGGGCTCAGTGCTTAGCTGTGGGTCTCGGCTTCTGCTTCCATCAGCTACCAGATGAAGACTCTAGGATGGCATATAAGGTAGTCATCAATCTCATTAATGGGGAAGGGTATTTAAGGTAGCCTCTCCACTAATGCTTAGATTGTTAGTTGGTGTCATCCTTATAGATCTCTGAACATTTCTCTAGTGCCAGATTTCTCTTTAAACCTATACTGGCTCCCTCTATTATGGTATCAATTTTCTTGTTCCTTATTCTTCCCCCCCCCCGACTCAATCTTCCTGGTCTCTCATGTCCTCCTCTCCCCTCCTCTTCTCCCCTTCTCTTTCTTCTAACTCCCTCTCCCTTTCTCCCATGCTCCCAATTTGCTCAGGAGATCTTGTCCCTGTCCCCTTCTCCAGGGGACCATTTTGTCTGGTTTGGTCTTATATGGGTCTTGTGTATACTTGTACTATACTGTACATGCACATATACTGGCTAGTTTTATGTCAATCTTCTTGATCAATTGTTCCCTTAATTAATAAATTAGAGTGAAACATCCTTTCATTCTTCTAATTTTAAGTCTATTTTATTGCATATTATTTAGCAATAGCTTACTAATAACTTCCTTTTTTAATTTACTTGAATTACATTTTTTCATCCTTTCCCTTTGTGCTGCTTCCTATCTTTCAGGAGACAGAGGCAGGCGGATCTCTGTGAGTTTGCAGCCAGTTTGGTGTACTGAACAAATTCTGGGATAGCCAAGGCTGTTATACACAGAGAAACTCTGTCTCTAAAAACAAACAAACAAAAAAACAAATTATCAAGGATAAGAAGAATTTCTTCTGGACAACAGAAGAATTGATTTTTTTCTTTTCAAAATAATATTTTTATTTATTTTCTGATAATTTCGTACAACATATTTTGATTCTATTCCTTCACTTCCTTAATTCCTTCTATCTCCTTCCTACTTTTCTACCCTCCTAACATCATGTTCTCTCTTAAAAAAACAGAACAAAACATAGAGTCTAGTTTGTGTTCACTGACTACTGGTTATTCATGTGGTGGTGGGCTGTCCATTGACCAATAACTTCAAAAACATGTAACTCATTTCTGGTACTGGTGTTTTTACTTGATAGCATAGGATCTCTAGTTGGAGTATTGACTTCCCTTCTAGCATCTATATTGTACCATCATTGAAACTATTTGATATATGTATATATGTTAGGAAACCCCTACAGTAGTAGATTTCCATATGGCTTTTTCAAATGGTCTTTGATGCTAGTTTCCCTCTCACCCATGTTCCTTCCTCTACTCCGCCCTCACATCCTCCACCTCATTTAATCTTTCCCTTTGCAATTTCATCTTTATCCTTTTATCCCTTTCTTGGGGAGGATTTTCTTCTCCCCCATGGACTCTCATTAGCTATCCAACCTCTGTGTGTTTTTAAAATGTAATACACATAGCTAAAGTTTAAAAGCTAGCATTCACATATGAGAGAAAACATATAATTGTCTTTCTGGGTTACAGCAATTAGGGTGATTGGTTGCCGATCCAATAATTTACATATAAAATTCATAATTTCATAATTATTCATTGCTTAATAATATTATATCTTCATTAGTTTGTGTATACCTAGTCTGTTCTCAAATTTTTAAATGTTATAAGTAGAACAAAAGTGACCATGGATGAGACAGTACTTCTGTAGTATGATGTGAGTGTTCTTTGGGTCTATGCCAAAATGAGTATAGCTAGATCTGTTTGCAGCTTTGTGAGGAAACTGCACACTTATTTCCATAGTTACTGTACCAGCTTTTATTCCTGCCAGCTGTGAATAATTGTTACCTTTTCCACATACTTGATTTTCTTTGAAGTTTTCCAGTTTAGAATTCTCTATTCTTGTTTTACTTTACATTTTATGCTGTGAACCTAATGAAAATTTCTTTGTCCCTCATATTACTAAATACTTTAGTTTTGTACCCGCATCTTCTAAAATTACTCAAGTTTAGAACTTTGTATAATATTCAACACACCCTAAATCTGGTGTTTTTTCCTTAAAACTTTCCCATAAAACATATTTTAATCATATTCCTGCTTACCCAGTTTCTAGATCCTCCTCCCTACTCCATACAATTTCATTCTCTCTCTCTCTCTCTCTCTCCCTCTCTCTCTCTCTGTCTGTCTCCCTTCCTGTCAAAATGAATACACACAAACAAAAATGAAAACAAATATATTAAAAAATAAACAAATAGGACAAACAATTATGTCATTAGGAGACATTTTGTTTCTATGATCATTTAGCAGGATAATGGTAGATATTTGCAAAGGGTCCATGACCTAATAAGTCTCAGGTTCTTGACCTCTTTGGAAATGTCAAGTATGATTTCCATATCATGGAGTGAGCCTTAAATCAAATTTTAAGAAAAGGGGGGGTGGTTGTTTTCATTATGTATGTGTCACTATTGCACCAGTATGTCTTGCAGGAAGGTCACTATATGGGTTGCAGACTTTGTAGCGAGGTTATTTTGGTGATTACTTTTCAGCTCAGGTAGTATGTATTTACCACCTCAGCACCACTAATGCTACTTGGTAGAGGTGAAAAATAGTTGCACACCAGCTCAATTTCTCCATGTTTGATGACACAAGGAGTCTCTTTAGCAATAGAGTTTTCCTGTCTGATTATAGAGGATATGAGGTCTTCTGTTTTTAAGATTATATTCTTTGTCCTTCGGTTTGAAAAATCTGCATATTTCTGCTTTCAATATCATTAAATTGTTATTCTTTAATTTCTAATCTATTATTAAGCCTATGTAGGAGAGTTGTTTTTTAAATTATCAAGGCACTATTATTTTAAATTTCTATTAGTGTCATCTCTAAATAGGATTTAGTTCCCTAATCCAAATTAAGTTTCCCTTCATTTCAAAGTATATACTTTTAATTTATAGAGAATAGTTATGAAATTGTCTTAAAATATCTGTTTTAGTTTTTAAAATCTGGGTCATTGAAGGTAGGAGTTTGTTAATTATCATTCCTGGGTGATTTCTCCCATTGTTTGCTGGTTCTGTAAGCACTGAAGATCCTAGCACCTTGAGAACTATCAACATAAAAATTCCTCTGGAGAATTTGAATATTTTAAAATTGTCAAAAGAGTGGTATTCATACCACATATTATTTTAACTCTCATTGACAATTGTTTCTATATGCAATCAGTTTTAAAAGGCTCTTCACATGCAAATTGTGGCTGTTCCATTGAATATATGACATTAACTTTCAGCTAGTTGTGGTATTTTATATCACAGTTAAGTTCTCAAAGTGCTTGCCATTTACTCATTGGAAATGCTCTCTCTGTGTGTTTACTTTGAGAAGTAACCCACATTGTTTGATAATAATCAAAATTTGAGTATTGCTCTCTTAATCAACAATTCCTTTATGATTTCTAAGGTAAACATTATTTTTTCCCAGTCTCTCATTGAAAGCCAACAGTTTTCAGAATTTTAGCTCTAACACTTCCCCCATGGAGGGGAAGTACTGAGAAGTCAGAGAAAAGTGAGGCATATTCTCCCCATGTTCTGTACTAATACAATTCTCTTCCCACTTGCTGTGTGAAAGATGGGTTCTCTCAGGACTTTTAGAATTCCTACCAACTATTTCAACCAAGAAAATGTGTGCGGCTAAGAGTAGTTGGCATGAGAGTGAATGCTATTTTCACTACAGAATCAAAATACAAGAGACATCTTTGCCTACCTCAAAAAATAGTGAACTGGAAATATAATCTCTAATCATGACACTCTATGTGGGGATCCCCACTAATTTCTTACCTAAACTATCAATATTTGTATAAATGCTTAATAAGCTTGTCTTATATAAGGAATCTAAAAATGTATAAAATTGAAAGAAACTATTCAGAATTTCTTCCAGTACATTTAATTTTAGGTGGTGTAAAGATCAATATACTGGTTGAGTGAATTGTTCATATGGTGTTAAAGATTTTCCATCATACATTTCTTATGTTAATATTTATTTTTGCTAATGTGGT
Source organism: Cricetulus griseus (assembly GCF_003668045.3). Taxonomy (NCBI): domain Eukaryota; kingdom Metazoa; phylum Chordata; class Mammalia; order Rodentia; family Cricetidae; genus Cricetulus; species Cricetulus griseus. The sequence goes on along the minus strand of NC_048596.1, from coordinate 126,221,906 downwards.
AGTAAAAAAGCTGCCCCATAGACCAAATGTGGGAGCTCTTATCTACCATGCTAGAGTGATGGCAGAGCACTTTTCTTTGCTACTAAAATTAAAATGTCTTATTACTGGTATTTATGTTATGAGTGTCCTTAGGAAAGTAGAATTTTTATATTGTCATTAAGGTGAATATTAAAATGATACAATGGCAAAATATAGATTTTTATATTTCCTTAGCATAGAAAATTCTGGTGTAAAATACGTGTATAGGGCAGAGTGATATACATTGAAGCTTTGATTTAAAAGCAAAGCCATAGGGTTTTAAAGTTATATCTTAAATTACCTTAATTCACTGAGTAAGGTCGCTACGGAAATGGTGTGAGTTTCCAACATAGAATTATATTCCCTCGGATATTATATTCATGAATAAAATTGAGCGGCTGATTGCTAAACTCATAAAGGAAGGTTTTGTTGTGATTTTATGTTCTGACTTGTGAAAATTTGTGTGTTTTGATATATATTGTCAGCTGTTCTTGTCCTACCTGACAAATGTCATATCAGATTTCCATCAGGGAACAAGTGTTCACTTATAGGCGTGACTTGGCTTCCACTTGGAAAAAAGTTACTACACGTTAAGCACAGCAAAGTTTCTTTAGAGTACTTGTCAGGAATGTTCAGTTGGACTCAGTCCATGGTTTCTCATTCAGCAGTTTCTAGTCAGGACTTGAGCAATATGGATTTCCCAGGTAGTGGTGTTGATACTGCACATCTTTAAGGTGATGCTATACTACAGTTCACAAATAAGACTGAAGAAGGACCAAGACAGGGTAGTCACTTCATGGTTTCTGTCTGGTAGATTCTTCTTGTCTCATCAGTATGATCCACCCTGAATTAGAAGCACCCACCAGTATAATGAGGATTTGCCACTGGAATGTTGAAATGTGGGTTCCCATTGACCAGAAGCCTGAACTTAATAAGTCATATGCTGAATGTCAAAATCACACTGATAACTTTGATACAAGTTAATGTCAAGATAAGTGAGACAATACATTGTTGTCTTTGTAAAAAGACAAAACAAGACAAAACAATGGAGAATCAGAAGTTTTCTTTTTATCTGGACATTATTTCAGTCCTCACTTCGAAGGCTGGATACTTTGACCTCCTGCAAGTCTTCCTGACTTATCCTGGACATGACATTCTTTGCACACAGACACTACTGAGTTTTGCTTATTTTCTCTTTAAAATGTTCTTTATGAAGCTATTGTCTGCATTAGACATTTTGGCCTGTGAGAGAAAATGTACACTCAGTAATCTTTGAACCATGATGGTTTAAACAGAATCTTGTGGTTCTTTTGCACCCAATAAACATTCATTATATAAAAAGGAGGGTAATTAATGATGGATGGCACATTCAAAGGAAAGAGAAGGAATGTCACATCCTAGGCAATGTTCTGGTTTGTGGTAGTCTGTATCAACATTTCAAATCTCATTAGAGTCTGTATGTAGGAAGTTGTTGTCATTATAATCCTTTACTCTTTTGAAGGAAGGATCCATACTCTTGCTACTTGTTTAGAGAATGACAAATAAAGTTCTGAAGGGAATAAAAGGTGATAGATCAGAAAATTTAAACTCTAGCTGGAAAGACAGAAGCTGAAGGGGAACACTTCTAAAGTTAAAAATTCACTGCATGCACGGATAAAGGAAGATATATTTATTTAGTTAACAGTCAAAGTAAAATAAATCAGAATTGTATGTTTCCATGGGATTTAAGAAATGTCATCAGTATTTTTAAAAAGAAATATTACTTTGCATAAAGATGAATAAAGAGTGATATTATCCTCTATTCATTTTCACATCCACCTTTAAATTCTAAGCCATACTACAAGAGGTCATAGTAGACCACTACCTGAATTTACCTTGTTCCTTCTCTAATCTGCAGTGATATTTTTCAAAATTACCAAAAACTGTATTGTCAAAACAGAAACAATTATGAGGCATGTCCTATCTCCAACTAAATTGGCAGGTCCTGAATAGCACATATCCAGAAAGACATGCAGAATATCACTTCTCACCAAATGGAATTGTCTGCTGGAAGTCCCGTGGAGAGAGAGATGCAAAGGGCATGTCTGGGCTTGATGAGAAAGAGCATAACAATAGCACTCTACACCCCATATACAATATTGTCACTTTATTTGTAACTTCACTAGCAGGAGATGATTATGCTCAGTGAAAGGATATTGAAATACTTAATGAAAAATATAATGAATATTTAAATTTTATTGTGCTATTTCTATGAAACATATCTTAAAATTTACATGTTCAAAGTTTAAGTGTAAGTTAGAATTATTTATACATAATAATTTATAAAGAATATAAATGATCTGATGAGAGTATATATCTAACTTAAAAATGTGTTTTTATTACATTTTGAAAACTTTAATATTCCCCAAATGTTCACTGTCAAGTACTTGTAGCTCAGATATTGAGGAGCTTGGTGTTCTTGCAATCTGCTGAGATTTTAGAAAGTAGAGCATCCTGGAAAGAAGTTAGGATTGTAGGTATCTCCCTGCAAGAGGTCTTGAGATTCCAACTGATGTCCCTGCTTTTGTTTCCTGGGAACCATGAAGCCAGCAGCTTCTTCTGTCACAAGGTCCCAGTGGCATGATGTATCACCTCACCAGTGTCCCAGAGTGTCCCTAGGGACAGTGAACTAAGATCTCTAAAACCGTGAATAAAGATGAACCATATTTCTTTCTTTTAACATAATTATCTCAGGTGTTTTGTCACAGAGAACTAATTGTTCTCTTCCAAAGTATTCTGTTTTTAATGCCCCAAATACAGCTAGTATGCCCTTGTGTTACTTAGATAAGAAAATTGACTCCACAACCATATAGTAATTTAACATGGCATCTCTGGATTGTGTTTCTCTTCAGGTATAAAATCTGCATTGAGTAGAATTGGCTTTGCAGTGTCTTTCAACTGAGAAGTTCATGTTATAGTTACATACTGCTAGAGAGTAAAATTTGAATGAATATCATATCATATCTCTACTTTTTTTGGTATTCATGCAGACTTTCACCTCATCACCAAGTTTGAATCCATCCACTTTAGATATCATAAAAACTGGATGGTATTTGACTAGTAACTAAATACTTAATTCTTTTCCTTTCTTTCAGTAAAATTAATCTAAATTGCACTTGTAGCAGTGATACCCTATTTATTATTCATTTTCAGTAATGAAAATCCCTGGTTCTTACAGATTTCCATAATACCTTGGTTAAAATATATATGCAACATGCTTTTAACTGTAATTCTCCGCAGAGGAGGGTAAGTCTTTTTTGTTCTCAAACTTCTAAACTCTGCAATTTTCAAGTCTGTAGTATGTATAGGAAGAACAAGGATACCTTCATTGTTTTAACTTTTTCTGTGTGTTTTTATTTCTTTGTCTTTAATTATCTTTGTTTCATAAAATTATGATTCCAACCTCAACTTCTTACATTTTATCTATATGCCAACTAATTCATCTTGTTTGTGTGTGTATGCCAACTATAAGATCTTGTGTGTGTGAATGTGTACAATGTATACATGCACTACATAGGTTTAGATGATATACACCCTACATGGAAGACAATAACAAGCTAAAAATGGATACATAAGTATATATTTCAACTGAAATATAAGTGTTATTATAGAAATAAGGTAATTTCAAACTCTTTGACTTTTCATCAGTTGTTTCTCTCGGTATTTATCCTAATGGTAGCCCCATCTCTATTTTTGAATATTTTTCTCAATTTTTAGCTCAATATTCTTCTTTATGGAGTGCCACTGCACTCTTATATTAATAAGAGACTTCATTTCTGATAAGTCAATGCCTTCAATTATGTTTCATGTAAAAACACACCTTTCTTTGATATAACAGCTGCAAGAAGGCATTAGAGCACTCCTAATATACAGAGCTCTGTACGTTCTAGGGCCTGGATGAAGTGATACACACTTGTAGTGCAAATGACCTATGCAGAAAGATATATAAATGGAGACAAGCTGCCTGGCTCTAATTTAAGACTGTCCTAGACAAAGTTAACACACTAGCTTCATCCTGTGTCTCGTCTTAGACATGATCTATCCAAAATGAGCAGTTAGACTTTATTTCTTCTTTCTACATTATCATATCATATTGTATGCTATTATGACATGTCATGGAGTGTCACACCATGTCTTGTCAATACTTTTCTGAACCTGAGTTTTAGTGTTCTTAAACCAGGTAACAGGGCACCTTATGTTTAAAGATGCCCAAGTTAAATAAACCCTCATTCTCATTTTTCTCTATACTTGAAAAATTTGTCTTTTATTTAAGTATCTATTTTCCATAAAAGTACATAGTATACCATGTTCTGAAAATATACAATAATCTGAGTAAAGTAAAATTTAAGCAGATCAAAGGAGTGGTAGATTTGTGTGCTAATAACATGATGTAAATACTGCCATATATTCTGCCTTCAAGTCTATAGACATTTCAATTTCAGCCACGGGTACAAAGTTGGAAGTATGCTAACATTGATCTTTTGTGAATTACTTCACTTGTTTAAAGAGACCTTTTGCTTTCTAATATCAGTGTATCTGGTTGTAGTGCCATTGAGTCTTCAGGGCCACTGCCTTGTAGCTCATCTTTTCTTGCTATATATTATTTGCCTAAATTTTATAACTTTCAGAAATGACTTTTTTTTACACAAACCTATGTTAGATAAGTTGCTACAGATTACTTTATGAATGGTTGTGAATAGCCATGCATAGTGTTGTACAAGTGTAATCATAGCACCTGGAGAGGCAGAAGCAGGAAAATTTGGAATGTGAGGCCACTTTGGACTATGTAATGAGGTTGAGGTCAGTCTGGGCTACATAGTGAGAGCTCATTTTGTCAACAAGCAACAAAAAAGAAAAAATACCAAATGTTTTAAAGGTTTTGATTATTTATTATCAAAATTTGCTCTAACAGTATTAGCTGATTCATCAATTACTGTCTATGAACTTATTGTAATGATCTGAATAGCTATTCATAGAAAAATAGAATTCCATGTTAGGTATTGGGAGTGTTACAATGATGTATAAGATTAGAAAATAGTTTTCCTTTCATGCTTAATTTTATTAGCATTCACAGGACTCTATCTAAGCTCTGATTCATCTTGTGTCAGTTCACAATTTTAACACAAATTGATTTAAAATATCATAATTTAAAAATTTTCTTATTTCTGGATCTGTAGTAATATTCTTGTTTTTATGCCCAGTGTATGCAATTTTTCTCTCTCTAATGTTAATTTATTCCAGAATCATATTTTACACTTATTGCCTTTCCTTCTTACATGCCTTGTTGTTACATAATTTATTTACAATTCTGTTTTCTGTACTTTTATATTATTTTATATTATTATATATTGCATAGATAATTCTTCTATTTGATTTTGCTACTTGTGCATTTTAGAAATTAATGCAGAACATTAGACAATGGGGGTTAAAGAGAAGGCTCAGCGGTGAAGGGGTTGCTTTGCAAGAATGAGGGGTTGAGCTCAGATCCTTTAGCAACATGTAAAAGCTTCAGCTGTGGTTACAGGGTATCTCTATGATAAAGTACTTGCTTATTCATAGCATCTACAAGGCTCTATTTCCAATCCTGAGCTCCCATTATCCTGAAGCTGCTACCTTCCTGCATGGAACAAATACTGAATAGGAAGTGGAAGGTGTCAGGCAACGCTGTATTGGAGTTCTGTGCTGGGTTAAGCAATATGTACATTATTAAATTGATGGCAAAACAATGGAATGAATGGACCAGAAAAAAAAACTCAGTATTTTTACTTACTGCAAGAAATAAAGCCATCAAAATCATCTTTATTAGCAATGTTATGGGTTTTTTGTTTGTTTGTTTGTTTGTTTGTTTGTTTCAAGAGAGTGTTTCTCTGTGTAGCTTTGAATCCTGTCTTGGAACTCCATCTGTAGACATCAGGCTGACCTCAAACACACAGATACCTCCCTGCCTCTACCTCCGGAGACCTGGGGTTAAAGGTGTGCATGCCATCACTGCCAAGCTAGCAATATTATGTTTTAAAATGCAGTTAAGGGAGAGTTAATTCAGATTATTATGTACCTGTGTATATTTAATAGATACTGACTAGGTAAGAAGATGATATAACTTATATAAACTGGTAAGAGGAACTGGAGTGAGGTTTAAGCTGGTAAGACCATTGCTGCTCCTACAAAGGACATGGGTTTGATAACCACCCACACTGTGGCCCACAACAGTCTGTAAGTTCAGTTCCAGGGTAGATGGTGTCTCTTTCTGGCCTCCATAGGTACCACACACATGGTGCACATGCATACATGCATGAAAATCACCAATATACAGAAAATAAAACTTAAAACCAAAATGGATAAGAAAGAAATGGTATGGGAAAATAATAAATAGGTGGTGTACAATTAATTAGAGGAAACAGGAAAAGAAGCACATTTGTTCTTCATAGATCACTGAGGATGTGCTGTCTGGGGTTTCCTTTCCAATTTCCTGCTGTCATATGTTCTCTGGTTAGGGGACTTCCGCTTCAGGGCTCCTTTTAAAATTGCTCTGTTCTCTTTTTTTCTACTTATTTTCAGTGTACATGGTGGTACTAGATTATGTGAAGATGTTTTCCTTGAAGTACATAATGTTCTTTCGGCACATTTCTCCAGATGTTCTTGTTCCCCTATGCCTGTTTCTACTCTGCTCCATCCCACTACTGTCTTGCTCCTCTAGAGAGTTTTGCTTTTACTTTCATGCCAAATGAGTGTGTGTGTGTGTGTGTGTGTGTGTGTGTGTGTGTATTGTATATGTATATATATACATACATACATATATGTGTATATATACATGACTCACAGATGAGAGCAATGATGTGACATGTGTCTTTATGAGAATATCTTAACTAGTTTAATACACTTATCTCCAGTTGTATCCACTTCTATGTAGACAGCAGAAATTTGTCCTTTTGGGCTAAAAACCAATTCAACTTTATAGACACCACATTTTCTTTATCTTTGCCTCTGCTGTTAGACCTCCCTTCGCAGATTGGTTCTGGAGCTCAGCTACTGTGAATAATGATTAAATAAACATTGATATACAAGGTCTCCTTTACACATATCTCCCATCCTTTTTCTTTCACTATTTTTCTTGTATTATCTCTTTTCCATCAGCTTTTTTATTCATTTCATTATTTACTTTACTCATTTATTTCCCACCATAAGAAATCAGTTTAGAGTTGATGCCCAATCATCTTTCTACATTGATTTATTCATTCATGAAAAGTGGGTTGACTATGTTTTATATGACAGCATTTATATTTGTCAATACATAAAAGTGAACAAATGCAAAGTCTTGTCACATTTTATCATTGCTAAGCAATAAGCATTCATTAATTTATCTGTTTATTTCTTCTCTATTTATTCATTGATGTTTAGTAGTTGACTAATATGATTGAAGGAATTCTAAAATGATATAAGAATATTTAGAGCATTTCTGTTGTTTAACAGGATTTGGAAGTACATTTCACTTCATTAGTACTGATTACCAAAGGGACAAGACAGGAGATGGGAGGAAACAAGGTTCTTGTGTTCCTATAAAGAACTTTCAATGAGAAGGTATTCTCCCTTATAACTAAACAAATCTAACCAGCAAAAATAGTTCCAAATACAATACTATAATTCTTCATAAGGTCATCTTTTCAAGATTCCTTATCTTCATAATGACTACTCTCCATTTTTTATTTCTTTGACCTAATTTATTGCATAATTTGATTTTAAGGCATGAAAAATAGAAAATATATTTTCCCCTGGCTATTGTGTTATTCCATTACTACAGTAATTAATAAAGCATAATACTTAAAGTTCTCAAACCACATATCTATATTCTTAATGCATTTTATTAAAAATTTCACTGTAGACATTATTTTGGCTAAGTAGCTAGCCCTCCTTACTTACTTAATCTTTAAGATTCTTTGAAACTCTATGTCCATTGTTACAGATATTTTTTTTATCAATAATGAACAAAATTCTTTTTGTTATCCACTGAAGACTAAGCATCTGGGGACATTAACCCCCCAATCAAAGACATGGTCATATCTTACAGTTACTTTCCATTCTCTTAGAAGACTAGCCTGGATCCTGACATATTTAAGTTCATGACAGGAAACCTGTCTCAGCTGAAAGTCCTTTCTGGTCCACAGAGCTTTCTATTTCTTTAAAGTGAATTTTACCAGAGATACTGAAATACAAACTTGTGGTAATGGGGGAATACCACTCAGTAACAGATTTGAGTCTGAGAAAATGCTGTTCCTTGTTTGACAGTGTCTCCCCACTTGTCAATCTGAATGTTTCTCTGCCTCTGTCATCTCCTACCTATTGATGGCTGCAGAGTCCAGCATAAGATGTTTACTGCCCAAATGACAGTGTGCTGGTTCTTTAGTTTTGGGGATGACATAACCATGCCAAGTCAATTTGCAATGACCTGGATCTGCCAACAATCTTTTGGTGTCCTTCCAAAGTTCTCAGATATGAGCTGATGATGATTAGTGTGTGTGAACTTCAGTATCTCAGAATCCCTAAAACTGAAAAGTGTCATTAGGTTTTTGAACTTGAATCTTAGGGCTCTCCATATACTATATATGGATTTCCTGAAAGATTGTTAGGCATCTTGCTGAAGTGCCATCCAGTTTTTTTGTTTGTTTGTTTTTTGGAATCTTTGTTGTATGTCCCTACAGAGGTTAGACACATAGATGTGGAGGGTGAGAGGCGATTAAGACTGGAAGTGAGGAGGCACTGGGTACGGGGAGAGCTGTATTTGAGCCAAAAATGATAACAAACAGAAACAAGGTGCAGGAAAAGAGCAAAACTGTTTGTTTCAATTAGAACATCCCAAATTCTAGATAATATGGACCAGTTGTCTATGAACGTGTGTGTGTGCAGGGTAGGGAAAGATGATGGGAATTTATTATAGAAAGTTTATGAGTTATAACATATGAGCTCATTTTGTTCAAAAATTTCCTTAAGGTAATTGGACAAGAAAAAGTCTCTTTATGGACTTTTTTGTCCTGGTCTTGTTTTCAGTTCAGTTTTGACTTTTGTAGGAGAAATGCTCTCAAAGTGAAGTCCAGACTAATCTCAAATTCAATTTGCAGTCCTGCCTACCTGTCAATTATGATAGTCTTCTGGCCTCAATATTCTAAGTGCTGTGGTTAGAGACTCTAGCCATCACATCAAGGCAAGGCAAACTCTGAAACTTCTAACACTAAATCTAGCTAAAGTTTTATCCAAGCAGACTTTTGGTTTAGTACAAGTAATAGTGAAGTTGGTTGACAAACAACATTAAAATAATATTATTGACATTAACATATCTGACTCTAGGGTGACTTGAAAAAAGAAATGAAATGAAAAGTAAGGTCTTGAAGATTTCAGATATGATTGCTCTTCTTTTAAAAAATTATAAAACATATATATATGGATAATATATACATATATACTAAATATATACATATATATATTTAGTGGTGTGTGTGCATGTGTGTGTTTGCATGTGTGTGTGTACACACATCAGGGCACACATGTGGAGACCAGAGAACAACTTTCAGGAGTTGGCTTTCTTTTTTGCCCTATGGCTTCTGGAGTTAGAACCCAGAGTGTCAGGCTTGTCAGCAAGCCCCTAGCTCCTGAACCACCTTGTTGGCCCAAAAGTTCCCCTTTAATTGTGGAAAAGTCACTTCTACACTTAAGGAGTAGAAAGAAAAACACACAGAGAAGAACAAGAAATGTTTGTTACTGTGACCTGTATGTCAGCTCATACATCATGTGTGCATTCACACACACACACACACACACACACACACACACACACACACACACACACACACACACACACACACCTGTCTCTTTTTCAGGTTATTCTGTCCACCTCGACTTCCTGATGTGACCACCACATCACATCTTGTATTTCAATTAGCATTATGGCTTCTTCATTTGAGCTTTTTAAAAATGAACATATTCAGAACCATTTTCTAGACTTAGGAAAACACAAATTCTCAGTTTAGCAGAGCATTTCCCTATCAACTCTCCTTTTCCCCAGCTGCCTTAATTACGGTTGTCTTGAGTTAGCATGCTGCATTTTTGCTAAGGATTGGTGAGACTGCAGAACTACACTAACACCCCCTTACTAGCAAGTTCACAGTACAGGAAGCAATGCTGTCTGCTGGAAAGTTATCTAAGGCTCAGCAAACATGAAACTGTAGTCAACATTAAATGATCACAGAGAATGATTTTCACTGATATAACAGGCATTTTAAAGCATGGCTAAACCTACTTTTTCACAGGAGAGCCAAGAATATTTCTTTTTTAATTTAGAAACAATCATTTTACACATCAATCCCCCCATACCCTCTCCCTCCAAACCTCCCATGACCCTATCAACCCTCCCCAACCAACCCCCCACCTCTCCACAAGGATGTGAGGTTATCCATGGGAGATCATCAAAGTCTGTCACATCATTTGGGGGAGGGCCTAGGCCCTCCTCCATGTATCTGGGCTGAAATAGTATCCCTCCATAGGGAATGGGCTCCCAAATTCAATTTGTGCACTAGGGATAAACACTGGTTCCACTGTTAGAGATCCTATAGACTGCACAGGCCTCTTAACTGGTACCCACTTTCAGAGAGTTTGGTTCAGTCCAATGTTGGTTCCCCAGCTTTACCATTGGGGTCCCAGTGCTCTCACTAGGTCAGATCAGCTGTTTCTTTGGATTTCTCCAGCATGGTCTTGACTCCTTTGCTCATGCCTCCTCCCTCTCTACAACTGTATTCCAGGAGTATGGCTCAGTGCTTAGCTGTGGGTGTCTGCTTCTGCTTCCTTCAGCTACTGGATGAAGGATCTAGGATGTCAATTAAGGTAGTCATCAATCTCATTATAGGGGAAGGTCATTTAAGGTAGCCTCTCCCCTACTGCCTAGATTTTTAGTTGGGGTCATCTTTGTGGATCTCTGGACTTTTCCCAAGTGCCAGATTTCTCTTTAAACCTATACTGGCTCCCTCTATTTAGGTATCTCTTTTCTTGCTCTCCTCTATTCCTCCCCTGTCTGAGTCTATCTGATCCCTCTTGTTCTCCTCCCCTGTACTCTTCTCTCCTTCTCTTTTTCCCCTGTCCCTCCCTTCTTTCCCCCCTCCCCATGCTCCCAATTTGTTCAAAAGTTCTTGTCCCTTTCCCCTTCTTCAGGGGACCATATATTTTTTTCTCTTAGCGTCCTTGTTTCCTAGTTTCTCTGGTGGTGTGGATTGTAGGCTTGTAGCCCTTTGTTCTATGTCTAATATCCATATATGAGTGAGTACATACCATGCTGGTCTTTCTGTGACCATCCTCACTCAGGATGGTTCCTTCCAGTTCCATCCATTTGCCTGCGAATTTCAAGATTTCACTGTTTTTTTTTTCTCACTGAATAATACTCCATTGTATAAATGTACCACATTTTCTCCATCCATTCTTCAGTTGAGGGGCATCTAGGTTGCTTCCAGGTTCTGGCTATTACAAACAATGCTACTATGAACATAGTTGAACATATGTCCTTGTTGTATGAATGTGCCTCCTTTGGGAATATGCACAAGAGTGGAATTGCTGGATCAGGAGGTAGACTATTTCCCATTTTCTTGAGAAAACACCATACTGATTTCCAAAGTGGCCACACAAGTTTGCATTCCCACCAGCAATGGATGAGTGTTCCCCTTTATCCACATCCTCTCCAGCACAGACTGTCACTGGTGTTTTTGATTTTAGCCATTCTGGCTAGTATAAGATTGTATCTCAGAGTTGTTTAGATTTGAATTTTCCTGATGGCTAAGGATGTTGAACACTTTCTTAAGTGTCTTTCACCCATTCCTCTATTGAGAATTCTCTATTTAGTTCTGATCCCTACCTTTTAATTGAATTGTTTGGTGTTTTGGTGACTAGCTTATTGAGTTCTTTTTATATTTTGGAAATCAGACCTCTGTCAGATGTGTTATTGGTGAAGATCTTTTCCCATTCAGTAGGCTACCGTGTTGTTTGTTGACTATGTCCTTTGACTTACAGAGCTTCACAGTTTTAGGAGGTCCCATTAATTAATTGTTGATCTCAGTGTCTATGCTAGTGGAGTTATGTTCATGAAGTGATCTCCTGTACCAATTCGTTCAAGGATACCTCCCACTTACTCTTCTAAGAGGTTCACTGTGACTGGATTTATGTTGAGGTCTTTGATCCATTTGGACTTAAGTTTTGTGCATGGTGGTACATATGGATCTATCTGCAATCTTCTACATGTCCTCATCCAGTTATGCCAGCACCATTTGTTGAAGATGCTTTCTTTTTACCATTGTATAATTTTAGCTCCTTTGTCAAAATCAGGTGTTCAGGGTGTGGAGGTTAATATCAGGGCCTTTAATTCAATTCCATTGGTCTACCTGTCTGTTTTTGTGCCAATACCAAGTGTTTTCATTACTAGCTCTATAGGAGAGCTTGAAATCAGGGATGGTGATGCCTCTGGAAGTTCCTTTAATGTACAGTGTTGTTTTGGCTATCCATATAAAGTTGAATATTGTTCTTTCAAGGTCTGTGAAGAATTGTGCTGGCATTTTGATGGGGATTGCATTGAATCTATAGATTGCTTTTGGCAAGATTGCCATTTTTACTATGTTGATCCTACCTATTCAAGAGCATGAGAGATCTTTCCATTTTTTGCTATCTTCTTTAATTTCTTTCTTTAAAGACTCAAAGTTCTTGTTATACAAGTCTTTCCCTTGTTTGGTTAGCATTACCCCAAGATATTATGTTGCTATTTGCTATTGTAAAGGGCGATGTTTCTCTGATTTCTTTTTCCACTAATGTGTCATGGTATATAGTAGGGGTACAGATTTTTCTTTTGAGTTGATCTTGTATCCTGCCACCTTGCTGAAGGTATTTATCAGCTGTAGGAGTTTCCTGGTAGAATTTTTAGGTCACTTATAAAAACAATCATATCATCTGCAAATAGTGAAATTTTGACTTCTTCCTTTCCAATTTGTATCCCCTTAATCTCCTTTGGTTGTCCTACTGCTCTAGCTAGAACTTCAAATACAATATTGAATTGATATGGAGAAAGTGAACAGCCTTGTCTTGTTCCTGATTTTAGAGGAATTACATTGAGTTTCTCTAGATTTAGTTTGTTGCTGGCTGTTGCTTTGCTGTATATTGCCTTCATTATGTATAGGTTTGTTCCTGTTATCCCTGGTCTCTCCAGTACCTTTATAAATTAAGGGCTGTTGGATTTTTATCAAAGGCTTTCTCAGCAACTAGTGAGATGATCATGTGGTTTCTCTTTTTCAGTTTGTTTATATGGTGGACTACATTGATGGATTTTCGAATGTTGAACCATCCCTTCATCTCTGGGATGAAGCCTACTTGATCATGGTGGATGAATTTTCTGATGTGTTCTTGGATTCAATTTGCCAGTGTTTTATTGAGTATTTTTGCATCAATGTTCATGAAGGATATTGGTGTGAAGTTCTCTTTCTTAGTTGTGTCTTTGTGTGGCTTGGGTATTTGTATAAAGAGTTTGGCAATGACCCTTATTCTTCTATTGTGTGGAACACTTTGAGGAGGATTGGTATTCGCTGTTCTTTGAACTTCTGGTAGAATTCTGCAAGGCAACCATCTGGCCCTGGGCTTTTTCTGGTTTGGAGACTTTTGCTGACTGCTTCCATTTCATTAGGGCTTATAGGTCTATTTAAATTGCTTATCTGTTCTTGATTTACTTTTTTGGTAAGTGATATTTATCCAGGAAATTATCCTTTTCCTTTAGATTTTTGAATTTTGTGGAGTACAGATCTTCAAGGTATGATGATTCTCTGGATATTCTCAGTATCCTTTGTTAAGTCCCCCTTTTCATTTTCATTCTGATTTTGTTAATTAGCATGCTCTCTCTCTATGCCTTTTGGGTAGCTTGGATAAAGGTTTGTCTATCTTGTTGATTTTCTTGAAGAACCAACTTTTTGTTACATTGATTCTTTGTATTGTTTTCTTTGTTTCTACCTTATTGTTTCAGCCCTCAATTTGATTATTTCCTGGCATCTACTCCTCCAGGGTGAGTTTGCTTCTTTTTGTTCTAGAGCTTTCAGTTGTACTCTTAATTCTCTAGTGTGACCATTTCCAGTTTCTTCATGTGGGCACTTAGTGCTATGAACTTTTCTCTTAGCACTGCTTTCAAAGTGTCCCATAAGTTTGGGTATGTTGTTTCTTCATTCTCATTGAATTCAAGAAATCTTTAATTTCTTTCTTTATTCCTTCCCTAGATTCTGGTGGTACCATATTGGTATTTCTGTTGTTGAATGTGTTATTATACTTTTGCCATCCCATCCCTTTTTCCAGTGGGTTTAGGTGGGGTTTCTCCCTCTCCTCTTGTCTCCTGGTGAGTGTAGGTGGGCCAAGACTTTTAATGTCAGCAACTATGTATGGTCCAGCCTCTTCTGGACCTCATGCAGGTGGCATAGGGGCCAAGACTACATCTCAAGATCAAGATGAGGGCATTTCTCTTTTCCAAGGAGGAGATGGGGGAGTTGGGCCTGGGTAGAACCCAGAGTCACCTCAAGCAGTAGGTGTAGGGGGGAGGCAAGCAAGAATGTTTCTTGGATAGAAAACAAAAAAGAGAAATGACTGAGATGCTAGATACTTCAAAAATATGTGTAATTTTAAACATCCAGTTTTCTCCAAATCAGCCACACAACCTGCATTTCAACCAGATGTTTGACTTTTTAGCTCCCTTTCTCATTGCTAACATATTACGAGATCGTAATTTTTTCTTTTTCTTTTTTTTTTTTTTTTTTTTTTGTCAAAGAGCCTTTACTTACATTGACATTTCCCTGGTTCTTGATGATGTCACTCAATTTTTTATCTGTATGACTGGACATTTTTGTTTCTTTTTATATTGTTTTTTCATGTAATTTGTAAGCGAGGGGAAGATAGAATGCGATTTTCTAATAAATTTGTAGTGTTTTTCATTTATTCTCTATTGATAAACTGATAGCTGTGTTATGAATACTGTATTTCTATTTGATTGGGGGCCTCTTAACTTTGATTCCAGCCTTCATAAACTTAAGTCTGTGTTCCAAACTGAAACTAAAGCCATGCCTAGGACATAACTTATAGTAAAATGGTATTATGGTATTGAAGTGAGAGAGGGGATGGAGAAAGGGAATGTTGCTTTGCCTCCAAGTTTTCAGGGCCCTCCACTGATCAGGTGAGTGAATTCTGTTCACTTACCTCACAAGCTAAGTTAGAAGCTTTTTCATTTCCTTCTTCAGCTACCTACAGAAAAAAAATTCATTTCATCTGTCTGTCACCTAACTGTGAATATTCTGTTATTCAGATCTCCTCATTCAGAGTCCTTGTCTTCTGTGTTTGATGCTTTATAAAGGGCTGTGTACACGGATGACTCTCTATAAATAATTGAAGGAGTAATAATTTGCATATACAGTGGTCTGTAATTGGTTGTGATATACTCACTAGTAATTTCGCATGAGGGATGCTCCAGTAAAATAAATTGTGCTTGTCTGTGTTTACTCTAGACAGGTAAAGTACCACATGGCATGCTGAATTTTTATAGCTAGTTTTAATTAGGTCATCCCGCTTGAGTTACCAAAATAACCTGCTCTTCCCAATAACGAGAATCAGATTTATTTAGAAATGAGTATCAATGGCTTGACTTCACATTGCAGAATATGAAAAACTCTTCTCTGTAATATATGCAAGTTAAATAGTTTGCATCCTAATTTAGTCAGCCTTTTCTATTGATTCCTAACCAAGTAGCACCTCTGTCAAGCTAGAGACTAGAATTATTGAGGTCAGGGCCCTAGTGGGCACCATAGAAAGCACTTGTAACTCTGTGTTTTTTGGAGAGAAAAAAGACAAAAGAAAGCCACCTCCTTTTCTGGTACTCTACTTCCAACCAAAAGCTGGTCACACTGGCCACAAACCCACTTCTATTTCAATCTTGGCAGCATACATTCATGCTAGGAGAATTTTGCCTTTTTTTTTTTAAACTTGACTAAATTGACTCTTACAAAGCAAAGGGGATTTTAAACCTTGGCATTTCCAGGTTGGTCAAAGCTAAAAACATAGACAATATACATTTTGATGGCACTTGCCTATGTTTTTTAACATCTGGAAGGATTAAAAACATTCTTATTCTAACCCAAACTAACTCTTCCAAAGAAAAAAGCTTACCATACTGCTCAAAGGGCTATGGAATTTGTATGTGATGAAGTCCTGCCTCCTCAACTCACTGAGACTAAGTTGTTTGCAGGTCCTTTGTTTATGTTTAAGGCAGTGTCCCTACACAGAAGGATTGTGTTATGGACTTGTGCCTCCACACAGTAAAGCATTTTCAGTAGTTCATGAATAGATCCTATTCTTGGCAATAACATATTCCCCTAGAGCAGTGGTTCTCAACTTTCCTATTCTGTGACACTTTAATACAGTTCTTCATGCTGTGGTGACCCCCAACCACAAAACTATTTTGCTGATAGTTTAGAACTGTAACTTTGCTATTGCTATGAATAATAATATAAATATATAACACATAAAATATCAAATATGTGATCCCTATGACAGGGTTGTTCACTCCAAAGGGTTGTGCCCACAGCTTGAGAATCCTGCTTTAGACAAAATACTAATTGGATGTATTTTAACTCAGGATACCCTGTATCTCATAAGATGATATGGAAGTAACAAGTTTCCTCAAATGTGTGTCCTCTCCCCATCATGGAAACAGTGGTCTTGTGGTGGGTTTGAAAAAATAGCTCTCAAAGAGTGGCCCTATTTGGAGGTGTGGTCTTTTTCCAGTAGGTGTAGTCTTTTTGGAGGAAGTATGTCACTGATGAGGCAGACTTTGAGGTCTCATATGCTCAATCAGCATGCAGTGACTCAGACCACTTCCTGTTACTTGCAAGTAAAGATGTAGGACACTGAGCTACTTCTATAGTACCATGTCTGCCTGATTGCCACCATGCTGCTCCCCGATGGACAGAACCTCTGAAAATACAAGCAACCCATTTAAATGGTTTTCCTTTGTTAGATTTTCTGTAGCCCCAAATATTCAATCTTACTTCAAATGCCAAGTTCCTTCTGGTAAAAATTAAAGGAAAAAATATTCCCCTGATCCTCAGCCACATATTTCCCATTTTCATCACACATAGGTTAAGTAAGTATTTTCATTAGATGACACTGAACCTACCACATTGTTCCTATTTTAATTCTTATTCCATTTCCCTCTCCTAAAAGGGTAAGAGTAGAATTCCCGGACATGGGGAGAGTGCCTCTCTTCTCAACATCTTTGGATATAGACTTCCATCTAAAGAATAGATGAGGCTTTGAACCCGATATTGGTTGAAAGAAAGTCATTGATTCAAGTGTAAAGTAATGCATGACAAATAGTCCCCAGACCCCCACCCTGTAACTCAGGCAGGTTCTCATTCATCTACTAATCTTGTAGACAATGGAATTTGTAACCGAGTCATTAGACAGATTACAGAACTGTGCCATGTTGGGGGATCATTTGAAAGGAGAAGAAAGGTACCATGACTGGGAAAACACCAGGATTTCTGCCATGCTATTTGCGTTTTTCAGTAAGGTATGTTCTTTGTAGTTAGTTGTGACTTTTTTATATTCACAGTTGCCACAAAGCTACAAAATCCCTGATGTTTTTGTTTTCATCTTACCTTTAGCTTCTCTCTTTATTCCCAGCATCCCTAACTCCTCTGTGATCACTTGGTCTTCTCTTCAGCTGGCCACTCCCTCCCCCTTTAAAAGTCTAAGCTGGGCTCTGCATGTGAGCAAGATCTCACATCATGACTAGGGTTTAAAGCCTGGATCCTGTCTCATATCCACAGCTGTCACATTTCTAGGGTTCCAGGCCAACTCCAGCTCCTCTTTGCTTCCTGGATTCTATGTGTGCTTGAATACTTCCCTAACTCCTCTGGTTTTCTACTCTTTGCTCTGCAGATACTTCTCTTCTTGAGTCTTACTATTGAGAACTTTCAAAGGGTTAGTACACTCAATTCCCATCCCAAAGCAGTTTTCAGTGTTTTACCATTGTATCAATCGACCCAGAAATGAGACGACAGCTTGGGAGTTTTCATCAAGAGGCACTTCCTCCAGCTTCATATCCTTTCGGAGCACATAATTAGAAAGTGTAAATGGTTTGTCTAGAAAAAATAACAAAGGGACTCTAGAGGGGACAGTGGCCTTTCATAGGTATAATTACAAAGAAATTGTTCCTTCATATGAGTTCATAAGTTGTAAAATTCACCAATGCAAACACTGTCATAAAATGTTGATATCCAATACCAACATGATATTTGTGGATGAAGGATTTAGGGCAATAATAAAGGCAGCCTCATAGAAATGAGACTACTTCATTTTTTTGTCTCAACCATTCAAGTTGTCTGGGAAACAATAATCCAGACATTGATCAAAGAATAACAATAACTAATCAAAGCCAGCATTTCAGCCAGGAGGAGTAGTCTAGGCTGCAGCATTGAGAGCCCATGGATGTGGTTTCTACAGGTATGCAGATTGAACCCAATGATATTTTAAGGGTGGAGAAGTAACTACCCTGCATGGAGCCTTGGGCTTGATCGTCAGTATAGCAAACAATCATCCCCCCTCAGAAGGAAAGATTGAATCAAGTGAAATTCTTATTTGTTACAGGTGTGTCAGAAATGTTTAAATATCAGCAAGTTCTTACAGTTCAAAATATACCTACAGCATGTAGCTCAGTGATGGGTTGTAATAGATGGAAGTTTAGAAGGTGTATTGGGTTCTTTGGTATGATTTTTATTCCAGGGTCAAAGCACTATGGCTCCTCCTTATCCTACTTTGTTTTCAGGAAGATTGAAGACTTTGGGAGAATCTAGTCATATGTATTGTCTTTGGGGCAAAATGTACCCAGAAATGGAATTCATTGATGGGTATCATTGCTGGGAGCATCCATTACATAATTAACCTAAAGCAATAAAGTGATTTGTAGGCTCTAATGAATGACCTTTTTGGTATCCAGTGACCCCTTATGTCCCTGTGTGGCCTTCTCAGCATCTACTAACTAGCTCTTTCTCAATGATGGACCATTCCAGCATCCTGCAGTTTAACCACACACATTTGTATGCAACTTTACTATGAGAAAAGAATGAAGAAAACATCCATCTGCCAGAAACAAGAGGTGCATGCTCATTTGGTATCTAGATAGAGTAAATTTTGTAGACACTTGCATATTAAAGATCAGTAGAAATGTCAGTGGATTAGATCATACTGCATGTTTCACACTTCATCATATCAAACTCAATACAACAAGGATTACAACATCAAAAATAAAACATTAAATATTTGGCCACATACACCACAAAGGTCATATATCTTAATTTTGAAGAATATTTATACATTAATAAGGAAACTCTATCATCCTAATAACAATAGGGCTAAGTGACAGATCAATCACAAAAAAAATATAAAGCTGACAAATACATGAAACTGGTCTCAGTAATAAAAAAGACAAAATAAGTTACAAAGAAATGTTATTTTTCCCTAATAAAAGGTTTTGGGTGTTAGTGTGTCCAATGTTAGCAAGGACACAGTAAGGTATTCTCTGCTGTGGGGGAGATGCTTCTGAAGCTAAAATGCTTGCTGTGACCCTGAGTTCAGATCCCAGCACCCATGTAAAAACCCATCATAGAGGTTTGCACCCAGAATCCCAACACTTCAAAGAGGAGGTATTGAGACAGATGGGTACCAGGGACTGTCTGGACCAGAAGTCCAGCCAGGAAGTGACCTGAGACCTTGTCCCAAAAAATTGACCTCTTGCTTATATACAGGTGAACATACCGGCACACAGACACACAGCCAATGTACACATACACACAGACACAAACACACAGGTGAACATACCCGAACACTGATACACAGGTGAACATTCCTGCACAGAGACACACAGCCAGTACACACACACACACACACACACACACACACACACACACACACAAATGGACCACACAGCCAGTGCACCTACACACAGACACACAGCCAAGGCACACTCATATATGCTGTTTTTCAAAAAGATGACATTTTGTATATTGCCATTCTGACATGAAGTTGTTAGTCTCTCCAGAATTTCCTATATCATTCAAAAATCTACAACAGGAGCAAGTCATTGGGTTCAGTGTTCTACAATGAACTTGAAAGTGAAAACTTTGTTATGGAGACAACTAACTCATCTTGGTGCAGACCAGAAGGACCAGCTTCGGATATTTAGGTTCTAAGATTAAGTAGACAAACAAAACCCACACATACCTTGGCACTGACTTAAATAGAAGAGGATTTTATCCTAAGCTGTTCACTTGTTCTGGGGGGTGGGGTGGGGTGGAGAGCATGCTGGAATTGGGGTTAAAGACTTTATGGCAGTTCCATGGGACCATTCCTGTGGGAACCTCACACTACTGTTTGTCACAGAACCGAGGGGTCACAAGGTTGAGGATAGATCTGTTAAAACTCAGAAGCCTTGCCCTCAGCAGGCAGTCCAACAGTTAGGCAGTGGGTTTATTTCTTTCACATTGCTTTCACTATATGGGTTCTAATGGACAGATTCTGGGTCACATGACTCCACCTCTTTTTTGTAAAGGATGCAGAGAGAATGAATTCAGGCTTAATCACATGAAATATCAGGACATAATAATGGAAAAATTTTCCATCCACCACACACTCCGCTCTGCCTTAGGTTTTAATTTATTCTTTGTGTGAGCACCCATGTGTGTAAGTGCTCACAAGGCCAGAAGAGAGTGTCAGGCCCTCTGGAGCTGGTCTTACAGGTTGTTGTGAATTGCCTGACATGGTGCTAGGAATTGAACTCCTGTCCTCTGAAAGACCAGCAAGTACTCTTAACCACTGAGTCATCTCTCCAGTTCATTGGCCTTCTTCAATAAAGAAGGGCTATCCAAAAGTTGCAGGGAGTCTAAACAATATAGTATGTCCTAAAAAACCTAAATATCCCTATACAGGAGAATAATTTAATTACTGTATATAGAGTAGCTTAATACAGGACCAAATAAGAGACATTTTTTCAACAACTTTAATTAATTAGCACAGTACATAAAGAAAGTACATGAAGATAGATACAAACTATAGATATAGAACTGCTTTAGTTTTTAAACTTTATTTATGTATTATTATTATTTTTATTTATTTTTCTTTTTTATTTAAATTAGAAATAAGCTTGTTTTACATGCCTATTCCAGTTCCCTCTCCCTTCCCTCCTCCCCTGCCTCCACCTACCTCCCATCTCATCCCCTTTCTGGTGATCCCACCCTATCTGCATCCTGGGTTAATGTCCTTTTTGACTATCACTAATAACCCTCAAGTCCAAATAATGTTGTCCACATGCACAAAGGTGTGTGGACATCCAATGTGACATCCACCAGCCACATCCCCAAATGAGAGTCACTCTTATTCCCTCAAGAGCCATCAACTGCCAAGAGCTCCTCTGATGGGGTAAAACATAAAGGGTCCCTCTTCAATGCATCCTGGACTTTTTACTGGCTTGATCTTGTGCACATCTTGTGACTGTAACCACATCTGCTATGAGCTGATACCTGCAATATCCATGTTGTCTGCAGAAGACAATATCTCATTGTTTTTCTTCCAACCTGCAGATTTTGCTTTCTGTTTCCTCTTCCTCTTCCCCAAGCCTTGAATGGTGAGAGATTGATGAAGAGGTTCAATCCACAGAAGAACACATTTCTATTCAGCACTTTGAGCAGTTATGAATATGTTCCTTAACCTGCTACAAAAAGGAGCTTCTCTAACCAGAGTTGAGAGTAGCACAAAATTATAGGCTAAACCACAAATATTTGGAATGTAATTTGATAGCATGCATATTTAGCAAAATAATAACAGTAAGCTCCCCTTCTTCCAAACAGGACTTTGGATTAGTTTATAGTACCCTTCTGTGGAGCAGCTCTTATAACCAATCAGAAAGTAGTGGGTTACCCCCATATCTGTCATGCCATTATTACACCACTAGCTACATCTTGTCAAACAGGCTGAAATTGTAGCATGTCAGGGTCAGAAATGCACGAGGCCATTAACAGCCTTTCTTTCCCAGCAGTCTGAAACTTACCTTCTTGCAAACCAAGGAGCTTTTCCTGATGAGTTTGAAGTTGGGCTTTTCATCTGTTGAAAGCAAAGCAAATAGTATCCTCAAAAATAGGGTCCTACTGTCAGGTCTTGGTGAGAAACCAAGAGCAATAATGATAGCTTGCATTGTTTTGGATGCCTCAGTGTGACCTCCCTGACTAATAACTTGTAAGAAGGTATGCCATGCCTGGCACTGAGATCTGCTTAGGAAGAATACAGTCATGCGTAGTGGAGAAGGTGTGATGGTGGTATTTGGAGCAGCTGGTCAGGTTGTGTCCACTGGAATCAGATAAACATTGGTGCTATTACCTTAACCATTTTTGTTCAGCTGAGATACCAGCCTCTAGTGTCTTACTATGGCAGTTCAACCACTTTGGAAATACTCTTACAGACACCAAGAGATCTGTTTCCATTGTGATTCCAAATCTGCTCAAGTTGACAAGATTAACTATAGCACTCAGAGTTCTAGATGAATCTGTAAACAGGTCCCAAAGCTCTTGCCCTAAAGAAATAAACATTGGGGTGATCCAGATATGTATAAACAAAGCAAATGAACATTTAATCAATTCCATTTGATTCTTCTTAACTTTTCTTTGCCACATAGATATCTGCCTTTGCTCCACAACTCCAATGTTGTCTAGAGTGTCCTCTTAATGTCCCTTCTCATTTCAAACAGCCATCTATCCATAGTTTAAATTACTATGTTTGGTTTTGGTATCTTGCCTGAAAGCATATATTCATCTGTCTGCCTGTAGGTTCCTTCACCTGGATTCCTGGCAGGTGTCAAACTCAAGATCTGTAAAAATTCTTGGCCTCCATTATACTTACCTTTGTGATGTTTCCCTATCTGGCCTCTCTTTCTTAGCATAGGAATTTTTTCCTGCAGCCCCAGAAAAGTGATCACTGGTGATCACACTGTAACAGAGTAGGGACAGGAGATCACAGCACCAAGGTTGACACATGAGGGAAGCCAGTGAACAACAAAGACTGGACATTTTTCCTCACCTGGGCTACTGTTAACAGAGTTCACATGAGAAAAGCTCAGGATGTGGGAACACAGGAGAATCAAGTGCTACATGACCCAGGGACTTAGGAATGCCCTTCGCCATCTCAGAAGTCCTTTTCCTTTATTAATAAACTGTCTCTATTTCTAAGTGCATGTCCCCTGTACAATCTTTATCTCAGGACAAAACAATCTGGGAGCTTGGGCAGGTGTCCTCCAAATTCAGATCCATTCCTGTAACAATTCCACATCTTCTATGTCTGCAGATAAAGGTGTTTTGCTAGTGGTAATTTGGTTTTCACCCCTCAGTCTTTGGAATGATCTGTGTTACAATTACAATGATTTCTTATTTTTTATTGTTTTGAAATATATGTACTTTTAATTTTATTTTCATGTGTATTGATGTTTGCCCATATGTATGTCTGTGTACCTTGTGTATGGTTGGTACCTGTGAAGGCAAAAAGAGAGCCTCAGATCCTGTAGAAGTGGCATTACATATAGATGGTTGTGAACTACCATAAGGGTACTGGAAATGGGACCCAGGTCCTCTGGAAGAGTAGCCAGTTCTCTTAACCACTGAGCCATCTCTCTAGCTTCTGTTTCTTTCTTTCTTTCTTTCTTTCTTTCTTTCTTTCTTTCTTTCTTTCTTTCTTTCTTTTTTAAAGCATTACTATCTGGGCCTAGGGAAATGGTTCAGCAGTTAAGAGTGCTTGCTACTCTTATAGAGGACCCAACTTTGGTTCCTAGCATTCATGTCCTATGGCTCACTAAACTCTAGCCTCAGTGGATCCGACATTTTCCTTGCATTCTGTGGACCTACATACACATGTCCACATATTCACACAGAGATACACAATATACATATAATTAAAAACAAATCTCACAGCAAAAAATCAAAAATATGAATAAGTAACATAACATCAAGAATTATATATACATTAAAGTTTTAAGGAATGTCATTCAAAACTAATTCACTTCATTTCTGGAAATCACTGTTTCAACTATGATTCTCAGCCAGTAACCTTTATTTTATTTTCCCTACTTACTTAGTTCATTTTTGCAGTTCATAGCAAGCTGCAGGCATTGTGGAGTTTCATCAAGTCCTTGTCTTCAGAGAACCTTTCCTGGTGGCTGCCTGTCACTTTAAAAAGGAGGAGTAAATACGTGAGTAACGTCTGCCCTATTTTCACATAAAAATTTGAATTTGGCTGATATATTAAGAAGAGATGTATACATTCAATCAGAGGCATGCTATGTATTTTCTGTATTTACTTCTTGGCTTTGACCAGTCCCGCCTCCATCCATGGGCCTCCTTGGGCCTGTTTCTGGCCAGCCTTCCTCTGCCCTGCTCCGAGATACCTGAGGCCTGGGACTGGGTGTTGCTGTGGATCCAGCCCACTCAGAGACTGCCAAGGCCCCAGTACCAGTCCTGTCTCCATCCACGGGAAGAGGAGAGACATCAGAGAATTGGACCTGTTTGCACCCACCTGAAGGAAACCTTGGTCCTGTACCCACCAGGAGAGGAAAAGACCCCCTCTACACCCACCAGAAGAAGGGATGGGAAGAAGACAATATAAAAGCACATTCAGCAACAGAAAAACCAATATGACACCACCGGACTCTAGGGACTCTACACCAGCAAGACTTGAACATCACAATGCAGATGAAGCAGAAGAGAATGACCTTAAAAACATCTTCATGAAAATGATACAGGGCTTCAAAGAGGATATGAGAAAATCCCTTAAAGAATTAACAAATAAAAAAATACAAGAAATCAACAAATCTCTTAAGGAAACAGTTCAAGACCTAAAAGCTGAAATAGAGACAATAAAGAAAACACAATCTGAGGGAATGCTGGAAATAGAAAATCTAGGTAAATGATCAGGAACTACAGATGCAAGCATAACCAACAGAATAAAGAGATGGAAGAGAGAATTTCAGGCGTTGAAGATATACTAGGAGAAATAGACTCATTGAACAAAGAAAATCTTAAGTCTTACTTCTTGGCTTTGAGTGTTGTCAAAGATGTGTTAAGATTTTCCTTTTATTATTTTTAAGAAGATATTTGACACCCAGGAGCTTCTGTGGTATTTTCCATGGTGTATTCTTTTCCCTTTTCTCCCTTAAAAGATTTTCCCCTGCCCCAAGTCCAGCACAGTGTTCTAGGAGCTTTACCATCTACCCTTTACCATGATGCCAGCCAAGCAGAGAGAATTTCTTCTAGCCTCCCTAGTAGCCTATGATGAGTGTTCACTGGCTGGCTTGGCTAGCATGTCCTCATGTCCAGTCAAGCTATGGGCTTCGGGGAGTTGCTGTCCCTCTTCAGGAGGGCAAAGCAGCTGCTACAGGCCCTGCTCCCTCCTGGCAGCTGGCACACTTGGCTCCACTGTCAGGATCCGACTATGCAGGTCTCCCAACTCCTAGAAGACAAAGTCAAAGGTGAGGCGCTTTGTGCAGAGTAAGTTTGTATAGCTATTACATCCCTATTCCAATTTTTAAAATCATCTTCTATGAGCACATGTACTCCTCACAAAAAAAACTTCTGCATGTCGTTTTTACGCTCACCAGGAAAAGGAATGTGCCTCATGGCACCCTCAAGCCTGTGTCTCTTCTCTTCAGGCGCTTCTACCTTACCGCTTCTTTTCTCTCTTTACAAGTAGGGAAAAAAAAAAAAAAAACCCTGCAGTGAAAGAAAGCGTGAAACACATTTCTCGAATTTCCTGCTTCCAGAATGTTAAATCGACTAATGATGACAATATCCACAATCAGGAGGAATACTACCCAAAACTAGAAAAAGTCTAATGTACATCCAGGTTATTTAAACCCATGCATTCCTCAGTCCTCAGAGCTCGTCAAGAGA
Organism: Cricetulus griseus; assembly: GCF_003668045.3. Lineage (NCBI taxonomy): Eukaryota > Metazoa > Chordata > Mammalia > Rodentia > Cricetidae > Cricetulus > Cricetulus griseus. The sequence goes on along the minus strand of NC_048596.1, from coordinate 126,195,825 downwards.
GATGGTGCTTGCTGTGATACACAGAGAGGAAGAGGATTCCCTGAAGCATTTATGAAACTGGAGAGGAAAGGAGTGGTAGGATAAGAGGAAGGAAGAGAGAGAGAGAGGGAGGCAGGGAGAGAGGGAGGGAAGGAGGAGATCAGGGAAAGACAAGAGAGAGCCAGAGGAAGGCATGCCCAGGCTCTGGCAGGAGCAGAGGGGGCTGGAAAGGGAACAAGTATTTGCTAAAGGTGCTTTCACCCCCTTGGGGGGATCTCTGTATACACTCTCCAGCCCCAGACAAAAGGAATAGGACAGCTTTAGAGCCTTTGGAGCTGGGGGCTGAAGAGGCGAGGGAAGAGAGGCACATGATTGATGGAGTTCTGGTTGGCTTATAAAGGGCAGCCGGGAGTGCAGGGAAATAATCAGGGAAAAGGGCGTCCCGTGCCGGCTTTCTCAGAGGGGCGAAATGAATCCTGCTCCTCTGCATTATTAAGTTGTCAGGCGGGCTGATGATGAAAATCTGAAGGTCAGGCATAACAAGAAGCACCTTATGGGGGGGTCACGACCTTTCTGGAAGTGCTACACTCATGTTTATCTGCACCTAACCCTTATCCACAATTCTTCATTTGATAAGAACATTGGGAGAGGGGGAGGCAGGGACGGGGGAGGGGGGGTGTCTCCTCATATGTATAAGCAGTGAGTGAAATTAGGCTTCTGGTGAAACTGATTGTGGAGGCTCAATTCGCAGTGAAAGATAATAAAGCAGAAGGACACACGAGGGATGCAGGCAGAAATTGTTCGCTACAGTGAAACTCAATAAAGGGAACAAGAGCTTCCCCTAAATGACAAATTTGGTACAATGGTGCTAAAATCAGGGTTCTCCCTGGAATTCCAGCGGCTGCAATTCATGCTTGGCAGTACCACTTTTTATTTACTTTGGAGATCTTAATGGCTTGCAGGGTGCTTTTTGGGAATGTTTATTTCTTTATCTGCTGGTTTTAAACCAAAGACTGAAGGTGAAGGAGGATCAGACAGAAATATTCTATTTGACTGGTAATTGTTTGTTTGCTTTCAGACTAGAATCAGAGCCATGGCTCTTAGGCATCTTGCTGGTGTGCATTTGGGGTGAGAGTTTAGATTTTTTTTTTTCATTGAGGGAATCTTTTGCCAGGTGTTCTCCATTTCTTGGGAACTGAGGAAGTGCTCAGGATTCTCAGCTGGGACTCATAGACCAAATCTCGAACTGATGACAAAAATAAACATATCACTTGTAAAAATAACACTGGAACAATTCGCAGTGACACTGCAGGCTCCCAGTGACACAGCCAAATCCAGCTGTTTATCTCTGTTTGTGAGAAAGTGTCCCTCAGATCTTGAGTCTTTGGCAGCAAATGTGAAAAAAACACAGCGTTTACAAAAACATTGAGGTTTGAAGGTGGGAATTCATTTGAGAGGACACAGAAAGGGAAAAGATGGGCAAAATGCAGAAGGACTCTTTCCTATGGAATTATATATATATTCATATATATTTATATATATATATATATATATATATAATTTTAAATCTCAAAGTCAGTTAAAGCTTTTGCCTTCGTGGAAAGACCCCCAAAGCCTGTGTAACCCCCTTTATAGTTCTCTTACTTCAATCTCCTTTAAGGTAAAAACCTGATTTTTCACCAGGATACTGGCTGATGAGCTCATTAGCACCGGGAGAAGACTGTTGCTACAGTGGCTGATTTTCCACCTGTATTTATACTCTTATTTTATGACATTTCAAATATTTTTCTCAGTTTTCTGGAGTTATATCTATAAGCTGATGTCATCCCTTCTATGAACTCATACGCAAAAGGACATTTACCCAAAGCGAGTCATGGACACATTATCCCACACAGACACTACAAAAATAAATCCATCTTAGTCTCTTGATTCAATGCAGGAATAAAAATAATAACATTAATAACGTGACCCTAGACTGCTCTGGCCCAGCACTTGTGAAGACCATGTCTGGGATTTTACCTCAGATGCATTTATGTGTGTCTGAGATAAAATGCACCTCCATGTAGCATCTCCATATCTAACCCTGGTTAAAAGCTGGGCTTGTGATGTAAAAGCAGTATTGGGATGGAAAGCAACATAATACACAGCACTAACATTCTACATAAGCTTTATTCATTATTCCTTTCTTCTCCTTGTTTTTCCTGACGTTGAAATGGTTTTATAATTAACGAGAGCCTCTGACATGTCTAGGTTGACATAGAAGTGCAGAAAGCAAGAGAGTGAGGGAATGAGAGAGAGAGAGAGAGAGAGAGAGAGAGAGAGAGAGAGAGAGAGAGCATGGGTGCTAGAGAGGCGCTTGTTGCTGGTATGGCTAGCAGGTTGTCCTGCATGATAATCAAATTTTCTCTTAGGGCAGGGCAGGTGCTGAGAGATGTGATCCCAGAAATAGTACTTGCACTATTGTTTAGGGAGGGAGTTTTAATAAAATAAAAAAGAATCCTGGTACTTTCGTAGACTAAGGTGTGAATACCATTCAGAATGTATTCTACACTGTATCGATCAAAAAATATTAAATCCATGTCTTATTCAAACAAATCTTTAAAAAGTCAAAGGCCATCTTCCCAATAGCTCACTCTGTTCAGATGTTTCCCTATAATTGGACAACGAGTCTTTAAAAGTCAAGGGTAGATTTTCCCAGTAACAGTGGATCATCAGCCCCCTAGCACCACCACTCTGCACAGTTACACTTCACAGCTGCTCTGTCATTACTCACGGAGTAAGAGCAAATTTTTACTTTTCATCCATTTTACTCTTTCCAAAAGAAAGGCTTTTACCAAGTAGATTGGTACCTTCCCTCAATAAAAATTATATATAACTATTTTAATATGTGTGCATATTAAGTAAGATTAGATCAAAGCACTTATCAATGGAATTGAATTATTGAAAGTGATGCCATTATGAGCTGGGACTTTTAAGAGTGTGAAACTAGTCCTTCAATGCTGATTGGCTATCTTGTTTTTATTATGTGTCTCATATGTTACTTCCTTGACTTAACTAGTACATGGTTGCTTGTATGAGGGTCTGCACCTGTAATCCTAACAATTAGAAGCAAAGGGAGTAGGATCATCTGTAGGTGGAGGCTATCTGTCCTACCAGTGTGTTCTAGGCCAATCAGGACTGCACAGCCAGCTTCTCCCCACTCTGCCCCCCTTCTCTGTCTCTCTCTCTTGCACGAGCACGTGTGTGTGTGTGTGTTTCCCATGTCTCTCTCCTCTCCTTTCTCCTCCCCCTCTTCTCTTCCTCCATCTCTCCCTCTGGTTCTAGGGCTTTGACTTTCCAATTTCCTAGTTTTATATGACACTAACATGTTTGTGTGATGATGCTCCATTCAAATGAAGAATTGGGTCCAGCGAATCTACTCAAACCTTGATGTCCCCCATGATTTCCCTGGACAAGCAGCACCTGCCTCTTGACAGAGCAACACTGAAAACTTGCTGCAAATCCCGACCTCAGGTCTTGCATAGCCAGACCTTTCCTCACTCATTCAAATCTACATTTTGTTTATTTTAGACTTTAAATATCGACTTACTTTTTTTGTGCTTATATGTGTGTCAGCCTCCATGTCTTCCTCAATTACTCTACACCTCCTTGCTTGAGACAGGGCCCTTACCCTGGATCGCACCAATTAGCTAGACTAGATGACCAGCAAGTAAACTCTGGAGATTTCTTTCTCTCCCTCTGCTCCCCAGTTCTCCCTCATAATGTCAGTGTTTCAGGCATCTGCTACCATGCTCAGATGTTTTAAATGAGTGCTAGGGAATCAAACTCAGGCCCTCCTGCCTCCTTGCATGACAGGCACTTTACTGACCAAGCAATGTCCCCAGTCTCCCAGATATGGTGTGATTGGGCTGCAAATTCCAGACATTTGACATGTTGTGCTTCCTTTAATTTAGGCGGGGGTGACTAGCTCTCAATCACATGGCTATTTCAGGTGCCTGCTTCAGCCACTTTAGAGTTTTGTTGATGGACTGACACATGCATAACCTTTCTATGGCTGAACAGAAAACATCAAAGAAGTGTTGGGAGATGCTGGGGATAATTGCCACAGAAGCAAAGGAGGACCCAAAAAGGATTATACATAAGGTAGCTAATAATTGGCTATCCAAGAGCAAATGCTATTTCTCCCCACTAACTTGAAACTTTCATATCAATAATAAAAACATTGACATATTTTATGTGTGATCCCAAAAGAAAAATTCATTCCATGTTGTATCATGGTACATGTGATCAGCTGGGTTTTCTTTTCTATTCTGTGCCAACAAAATTTATTACTTGTATTCTTAAAACTATTGGAAGGTAAATGCTACCTTTCAAAACACACTTTATTTTCAACTGTGTGAGAAGATGCTACATGACTTTTCTTCCCAAGCTTCTGTCTTTTTTTATGCATTCTTAATTTCATAGGCCAATCGATTCAAACCCATTTAAAATCTCAATGGACTAGAACTTGGCATGCATGGTGGTTGGCCAGGTGCAAGTGACTCTTCAAAATATGACAAAAGTCATGGCTGAAATATAGAGCGGCAAAAATGTTGGAGAGCTTTACCAAGCGCCAGCCAAACAAGGCTGACTGCTATTAGCAAGGGGCAGAGGGGCAAGCTGGGAGGCAGGCCAGAATGTGGGCGTCCGGCCATTGGCATCATGATCAGTCTAACTTTTTAAAATTAAAACAGAACACGGTGATACTGTCCCATTCATTTTCAGATGTTTTAAGAGAGGCTTATTTTTTAATAAAGGTGCTACAGAGATGATAAAAATGCAGAACCCAAAAGAGTCCAGGAGGTGATGGTAAGAAAATATTACTAATGACCTTAAGGCCTGCGATATCTGACACTCAGAATGTTTGCCCCTGTGATGCTTTAGAATCCAGTTTCCACCCACAGGGACCATGCCCATGATACACATTGTTTATGTGCCAGTGTGCAGTTGATGCAAAATAAGGAAGAAATGTTTTTCTGGTTGTTTTTGATAATCACAGAAGATTAAGTAGTCATTTTATTACAGTGTTTTTACTATGCATTATTTTTACTATGTGGTGTCCTTTGAAATAATGGGGATTGATTTCACAGACCCTTCGAAAACGATTGATCCTCTGGAGTAAAACTCTTTCTATCCTGCCACTATGAAAAGGCAGTAACTGGCGAGGAAGATGCTCCCTCATGGAAGCCTCTCTTCTGCAGATTGGAGGCTGGGAAGCAACTGAGCCAGAGAAACTCTATGTGGGCCTCTGTGGCTTAGCAGCTGGAGCTTTGTGTCCTGATTTAGCTGACCTAAAATCCGAAGGCTCCCAGCTCTCAGACCATCAGATGCACTGCCCCAGGTTTCCCCTACATGGCCCTTGACTCATCCTCACCCGTACCAGACTCCTGATGAGAAGAACAATTGGATATCTACTGAAGGTGGACAGGGAGTCCAGAAAGCAAATGTAGAGACAGCATAGTGAGATCCTCAAAAATCAGATGAGGACTTGGCAATGCATTCCAGTTTTTAATTTCATATTGAGTCACGTTGTGTAAAGGTGGGGTTTTTTGATTTTTGATTAACCTGGTCATTCGACTGTTTCCCATGCTTACAAACATATTCTCTTCTGATCTACCTAGTCGCTTGTCTCCAAGTCACCCTACCACTCATTGGCTTGTCAATCATCTCTTCATTCTTCCCAGGAAGGTGTTACTAGGAAGTGTTATGGATTCAGTATGTCTCTCAAGGTTATGTGCATGGGAAGCTTGTTCTTTAGTGTGACAAAGTTGAGAAGTGACCAGGCTTTGGGAGGTCCTGTACATTGAAAAGGAATCTAAACAATGGGCATATTGCATGTAATTGAGGTAGTTTTGTGGGGTGCTAGCTTGTCTCCTGGGAGTATTATTATCAAAGAACAAGACACAACTCTCGTGGAGCATTGGATCCCCAACTTCCTTTGTCCTGGATATCTCATTCTTTTAAGGACTTCTGCCATTTATTGCAAGGTCCTCACCAGAGTCTAGACCATGCTGGCTCTATGCACTAGTGACTTCAGAAGTAAACAGTAAGTAAACCTCTTTTCTTAATACACTAATTTGTAGGTATTTAAATATAGTAATAGTGACAGACTGTCACAGAGGGTTTCTATGATTTTTTTCCTTAATCCTTCATCTCAAATTGGATAAGAATTCTTTAATAGGAAAGAGTAAATATTGACTATTGGGGAATCAACAGAGAGAAAATATATGGATGATCTAAAACGTACTCCACTCCATGTGCCTTGAATCTGTTACAGCACTTAGGCAGGAGTGCAACCTCAGAGGAAATTTACTTCCTCCTCATCACTTTGGCACCACTAAGGCAGCCTTCACCATCATCTCTCTCACCTTTGGGAACTCTTTCTGTTTAACACTCAACACCCATACATCAATGCATTTTTATCACATTCTCAAGTCCATAAGCAAGTCAGACTATGGAGAGCTAAAGACCTCGGTGGGAGGCAGGAAGATTTGCTAACTATAACTGACAACATCTGAAAACAGTATAAGGCAAGCATTTTCCCTTCTATTCAATAAAGGGAACTATTCAGGCAGAGAAGTACCAGAGATGGTAGAATGAGTGAATTCTGCAGATCCTGGGATGGTCTGAAGTACTACTTGGCTGGGGTCAGTCTGCTGCTCTGTACCCACTGAGGGAGTGTCTGTCCCGTAATGTTTCCAAAGAGTTCAAGTCAAGGGGATATACTCAGTTTTACAATGCCAACAGCTGAGGAATTCTTTGGGATGAAAATGGATATTCTAAACACAAAACACATACCCCTGGCACACACACAGCTCACTTTCATGACAAACACAATTTTTGAGATTTGGGGTGAAATATAGACAAACTTGTTTTTTGATTGCTGGATGCTCAGATCTTTTATTTGTGAATGTGCACCATGAATCTCTTCGAGAAAAATGGCCTTTGTAGCAGGTTTACAACATCCAGGCCTGCAGAAATGTTTAGAGGCAGCATCATTTAGTTCCTTACAAAACCAATACAACTCAAAACACTGTTTGTTAGACACTTACAGGAATCCGATCTGCTTACTAAATAGAAAGGGAGATCCAACAGACATTCTGATATTGCTTTAAATATGTGGAAGTCACGTTGGATATTGGCTTCAGAACTCTTAGATATTACATTATGTGTTAATGTTTCTGCTTGTAGAGTAGGGCTAAGTTTTCAGTGATAGTCACTTTTAAATAGGAAGCAAAAAAAATAACTTTTTGGGATGACTTTTTCATAAGGTACTGTGTGGTATGTACAGTCAGTCAGGAGGGGAAGTCAACATATCTTTTAAACTTGACCACCCATTGCACACAGGCCAAGCTGAAGTTCACTGATCTTTTTCTTTTTGTTTCTTACCTAGCAGTTTATAATGGTGCTAGCACTGGGCATTTGCTATTGATTATTCTAATGTCCATTTCTTACAGATTTATTATGAGTCAGTTGCAGTGCTAATATTTGGACATACATTTTATTAATGTGCAGTCTATGTGATGTGGAGGCTCTATCTTTCTCCCCACACATATCGTCCCACTATCCCCATGTCTATCACACTCTAAAACAATGAAGGAGGGTTATGAAGTTGATTGAAATCTCTATTACATTTGATGTCAAGTTGTGTGACTAAGGTTAGCTATTGGACTTGGAAGTTCGCCTCTCTAGGGTTCTTCTGTTTTGATGTTCAAAAGGTGTCTTGCAATAATCCTGCTAGTTCCATTGATTCTTTCTCATTGAATACTATGTGTGTTCTTAAAAACCATATGGGGTTGATAGAGAATGACTCGAGCTCCAGCATGACACACTTATAGGAAGCTTAAAACAAACACATCAGCAAAATTAAACAGAGCACATAAACCCAAATGCTAAGTTTCTATATTCTTCATTTTATTCCAAAGCGACAGAGATGCTATGCCTAGATTTACACTAAAGTGTTGCCACTTCATATTAGCACACTTTTACTGATCATCTATTATCTGCTAAGACGTGTGCAAGGCATCACAGATACAGCTTTAGAGATCTTATCATACACTGGAGATGAGAGGCATAGATCACACAGTCCACCAGACATAGTGAGCGCTAAAACTCACATATATACCGAGTACAATAAAAGCTCACACACAGGCAGTTGTTTAAAGTTTAAAAGCCTGAAGAATTCCTGCTTTCTGATACTGTTGAGCATATAGCCTAGATTTTTCTTGCTTGTGTTCCTTTCAAAAGAAGAGAAATTAACCTTTTGTCCTTTCACATGCCTTACTAAAGTGCTGGCTAATGCCAGTGTGTTTTCAATCCTGAAAATCTGAAAATCTGCGTAGGTAGTTTCTGTGGCTCCTGGGCTTGGATCTCCCAGTCAAGGAGACAGAGAGGGGCCAGTTTTTCTTTCAGCTGGAATCAATTTATCTACCCCAGTCTATCAACTAGAATTAATTGTTTCAGAAGAAGCTCATTTTTGCTGAAAAGTCCAGAAAAGATTTTAGTTACAGCTTCATATAATAAAGCAATTGTGTAATTAGTAATACATTTCTCATTCCTTTACTGAGTGGAGAAAAAGTAACACGTGTATTGCTTTAGAGTCATTCCTGACAGTGAAGATTTTTTCTCAGGGAATTATACCATTATACCATAAAAATGTCAAGGCATAAGTTTACTGTTCCCACTAATATTCTAAAATATTCTCTTAGGCTGACATCTCTGTCAATTAAAATTAAACAAAATTGCATTCTGCCATATCCACTTGGAGGGAGAAGCTTTTGAGTTTATAGCTGCTCTTTGAATTGATTTTGAAGATGGCATCTGTAAAACTTGGCTCGAACAAGATGAGGTGGGGTATATTTAAGGACCAGTCAATTTTAAAAAAAATGTTTTCAAAGATAAATTGACAGCTAGAATAGACTGCACATACCTCTAGGTTTCTCAGCTATTAAAATAAATCCAGTGATGCTTCTGTATTGCATGCTGTGCTGACATAATTCAGCACCCACGTGCTTCTTTCTGACTTGTTTTGGGTTTCCAATATTTTTACAGAGCAGAATGTAAACAAGGAAGCTCATGAGTGTGGCTTCCAGTTATTCCATCTGTGGAGATTTGGGAAGAGAGTTCCTCAGTGGTGTTTCCCACAGCCAAGCAAGTGAACGTGCTTTCTCACGGGACCCTGATTCTCAGGATGGGGAGGCAGGGACAGTGTCCATTTCAAGCACTCTTGGCAGGATGAAGCTGCCTAGGAAGTCTTTGGGGAGATCGTGCTATGTGATAGGAAGAGGAGCAAAGTGAATCCAGTCCCAGTTCCTCTGAAAGGAACATAAGACACTGGGTCTTTAGGCTCATTCCTTTGATTGCCAAAGCTTAATGCACAGTGTTTTATCGGGGGAGCTTGAAGCAAGGATTATTTAAGAATTCAGTCTCACAGGCCAATGGACCTCCCTCATTCTTTGCTAAACACTGTTTGGAAACTCACTATGTCTTTTCAGGTCACCAGATTGTCAATAAGGGAAAAAGATAACATCGTAAGTAACTGAAAAGGATCTGTGTGCTTTCTAGCAAGTTCAAAAATGGTCCCCTGTCTTGTTACCTTCCTCTTCTTCCAAGCTTGTGGCTAAACTTCAAGTGGCATCATGGCCAGTTTTCCTTAGCTGACGCTCCTATGTTAGCATATTGGTAGTATATAAGAAGGGAGAGTGGACCCAGTTTAAATTTTATATAATATAATAGATTGTATCTCTGTTCCACTTGAGTATAGCAGCTGTTTTTAACCATGTAGCACGAGGTACCAATTGTCATGTACAGGCAGTTAGATTTTTGAGCTCCTTCCCTACCTTAGCTAATTCCTGATCTGTAACTAGCATACAAACTTGTTACAGGGTAGCTCTGCACAAACACATGCAAATTCTGACATGGTTAGAATGGTATTTTTGTTGACTATTGATTAATTGTATTCTCTCTCTCTGTGTGTGTGTATGTGTGTGTGTTTGTGTATCTGTGTATGTACATGTATTGTGCATGTTCATGTGTGTGGTGCATCTACGTGTAAAGTGCACATGCATGTGTGTGTCTGCTTGTGAGGAGAAGAGAGCAACTTCTCTTGTCACTCCTAAGGAAACTTTGCCTCTTTTTTTTTTTTTTTTGAGATAAGGTCTCTTACTGTGACCTATGATTTGCCAGTGAGTCTAAGGTGACTGTCCAATGAGCCTCGGGGGTCTCTACTTGTCTTAATTTCCTCAGCACTGGGAATACTAGTGATGGGTTCTGGACTTAAACTCGGGTCCTCATGCTTTTCGGACAAACATTAAGACATCTCCATAGCTCCTAATTCATTTTAAAAATCATTTTCTGAGACATTGACTCAGGGTCTAACATATATACATGGACAGAGTTCTAAGTATTACAGATGTAATACAAACAAGAACATGATAAAATACTTTCTTATAAAATTTTTGGTCCACTGGAATACAGAGAACAAGTGAAATGTACTTTTGTAGTCTAGATTTCTATTCATGAATATGTAGTACCAGCATGTGTGGTATACATGTACATATGTGTATATGTGTAAGTGTGGCACATGGTTTAAGTGGTAAAGAAAAATAAAAGAACAAGCATGGTAGGGACTATAGGAGTGGGTGAGCATGGGAGAGTTTGTGAAGGGTAGTATCAGATAAAAGTTTCATGAATACACCACTTGTACAAAAACTAGAGAGGACAGATCTGACAAGTTCTCACCTGCTATCTCACCTGTGCCAGTCCCTGGGGATGGCGTTGGGATCCAATCTTTGTAGGCAAATTAAATAGATCAATCCTTGTTCTCCCCACTCTTTAGTCCCCTAATCCCATCCAAAGTATGTACAAGTTCAGCTACTTTTTAATCTTCAGCAGCCCTCTCATATCTGGGCCTTTTATCAATGCCCATTACCCTGCTGTAATTTTGGTCACCATCATATCTTAAGCCCTACTTTTTATTTGTGAAATTACTCGCAGCCTCTCAAACGCATTTCTACACAGGCATAGCCTATGTCCTGTGCTTTCAAAACACACATTCCACTTATTTGTATTTCTTTAAAAGTGCAGGTCTGGTCCTCTTCTGTGCTCTTAGGAGGACACTTGGTCCCCCAAACTCTTCATTCCCTTTTCCTATGACAAGCTTAGGCCGGTCTTCAGAGCAAAATTCTTATCCACCCCTTCTTTCATTGTAAAAATGATCTAGATTTGTACTTGGGCATCTGTAAGGTACCAATTCATCCTGAAGATACAAATTAACTACCTAGTTCTTTAAGAACCATTTTCTGAATGTGCAGGTACACCCTTGCAGAGACAAAACACAGGTGCTGCCAGCCCAGGAGCTGTGCTTAAAAACAAAACAGTGTTTCCTAAATTTCTTGGAGAGAAAGGCAAGGCTATGGGATTCTCAATCCAGTGAGCAAGGAACAAAGAGGCTAGTGACAGAAAGACATTAGTTCACACACCGTGAGTTTGAGTGATGTGTTTTCTTTCTAACTTCAACTTAAGGCCAATGGGAAGACTAAACAACAGGCCAGCCTTCCTTTAGCTGCTGTAAACCATGAAACTTATTCCAAGTCTCTGGGTTCCTTTTAAGAACTCCAAGAGTTATATTATTCAAAATCAGATGCATGATCACTTCGTGGTCGGTGTAGAAAATGGCATGGCTTCTATGGCCCAATGAGAAAGAGTCACTTGGCAATAAATAGACACTATTTATGAAGTTCCCGCATACTAGTGGAGTACTGACCTCGTCCAGCATGTAGTAATTTATTCAGCATTTGAATATGGATATTGCATAGTTTAGTGGTGCCTCAGAGAAGTTCCTCTCCCAGACCACAGGCTCACACTCTAGGTTCTTACCTGACCCTTAAGATCCAAGTATCTGTGCACTCATTTCTTCATCTTTGATAGTTATAATACAGGTTTCGCCTCTAAGAAGATTGTGAAGTCAAACAGAAGATGATGAGACAGAGTGTCACCTGGTAAATGCAAGGATCCATGGAAGTGAATGATAATGATTTGTAATTGTTGAGCATTGACTGTGTGACAAATTACACCCTGACTATATTCTTTGTAGATGTTTTTCATGTTGTGATCAAGTATCTTCCTGCCCAATTAGTAAATACCTCTCTGTCAGTTAATACTTGAACACATGAGCAGTGATGCATACAGAATTCTGAAGTGACAAACCTCCGTTCTTTCATCATTCAGTGAAATAATAAAAAAGACATTCCTGAATATTTTAAGATTGCCTCCTAGCTCTGACCCTCCAGCCTTATTCTGCCTTGCTTGATGGTGCATGAACTCTTTACCCATCCATGCATTTCTGTCAGCCATGTTCATCTTCCTTCTGGAACATCTCTTCACTTACTGGTGAAAGAGAATGATGATGGAGTAGAAGTCACATCCATACCTCCAAACAGCTTATGAGATTGCTGTACAGAGTGACAGAGTATGTACAAACAAGCACAATGGAGATTCAACGTTAGTTCCTGTAGGGGAAGCTGTAGCCACGCCTACTTAGGGGCTTGCTTGGTCAGGCACACCTGTAGCCAGTCCCTAAATAGGCGTGGCTACAGCTTCCCCTACAAGTTCCCATACATTAACATTCAGTAGTACATGTGTATTCCTAACTCAGTTTGCCTTCTGAATGCAGTGTTGATACTCTGAGGTTCTCCACATTCTTTTAAATCACAGACTGCTATTTGCCTCATATGCACATCAGATTTAGCTAATAGCTTTGTACATTCCGGGACATCTTTCCTGATTTTTTTTTTTTTTTTTTTTTTGTTCATCAACTTGAATTACTTATTTGGTAAACAGCCAACTCTTGACATCCTCCATATGCTGGGTTGAGAACACAAATATCAATGTGTTTATATCAACTTGAGATCTCTAAAAATGGACTTGGGCTGTCATGCCATTCTGAAATACACTTTGAGAGGACAATACGTCTGTCTGGTTTGCATTCTGAAAAAGCCCCCTTGAGGAGGCTGGCCTCCTCCCAGAGCACTTTCTTTTTAGTTCCTTGCTTGAGTGAGGTGTGTTCAGTCCAGGCTGGAGCTAGTACCATTGCTCAGCATTTCTTGTTTATGATGAGTCCAGACAGATCTCTGGGATAAATAATGAAGATTTTCTTTGCATGTAGCTATTTATGTTTTATCAATGCAATGAAGATTTCTCTGTCCACACGGTCCTGCAGAGGCTATCAGAGGGTGACAATGAAGACAGCAAAGAAAGATAACTCCCCATGCACAAGTGAATGGAATTCTAACTTCTCATTCAAGCATGTCCTCAATTTGGGCAGAGGCCCTGAAAATTCAATCTCCCTAACCATGAGGACTGGGGTCCTTCTGTGAGTGAGTCTTGCCCTTGCTTCTTTAATACCCAGAGCCTACATTAGTCTTCTATACTCTACATTCCCCTCTTACTTTGGATCCCATTTGATCCGAGTTTCCTGATGACATGTCTGAGTCTAAGGCAGTGGTTCTCACCTTTCCTAATGCTGTGATCATTTAATACAATTCCTCATGGTGACCCCCCAATCATAAAGTTGTTTTCATTTCTGCTTTGTAACTGTAATTTTACTAATGTTATGAATTGTATTGTGAATATCTGATATGTGACCCCTATGAAAGGGTCATTCGACCCCCCCCCCAAAGTGTAATAATCCACAGGTTAAGAAATACTAGTATAAAATGTCACAATCTCATACCTTCATTTCCTTTGCTACCACCATTTTGAGTACCCATGTGGTCACCACCAGAGAAGTAAGGAAGAAGGTTGAAAAAAAAAAAAAACAGATCTGTTAATAGTAGTTAAAGAAATTGTGGACCTTGCCTCTCAATTTTTCCAGCAGATTTTATTTGACTATTCAGAGAATGTTGCCACCCTACTCCAGAATGTGGCAGAACCTGTTAGGAAGTCCAGACAGAAGACTAGGAGACTGTCAAACAAAAACAAAACAAAACTACCAATATGTATTTTCACCTACACTTAAGTATTGCACTATTGATAAAGCTTTAAGTTTTCTTGGCTCTCACACAATGCCTACACAAGTAGCTACCTGGAAAGTTTAGGGACAGCTATTGGCATATGGTAGCAGGTACTGATCTAGGGAGTACCTGTTATGTCAACACATTCTGTAACATTAGGTCTTGAAGAGTGTTGGTTCTATACCCCTGGATGATGGCATAGAGCACAGAATGGCACTACAAACTCTTCCAGGACACCATCAATTTTTCTTATGGTTGTTACTATATGGTTTCTCCTCACCGTAATTAAAATATTAACCTACATTTATTGGTATAGAGATAAGCATGAAAAACAACAACAACAACAAAAAAACCCAACCCACATGGCTCAGATAAGATGAGCCTTCACATCTCTCATGGGGTACAGCAGAAGGAGATGAGAAGTCTGGGAGGCAGGTGGTTCTTCCACAAAAGGTTCATGAATTTTCCCTTCTTCTGTGGTGCTTGCTTGCAGCTCAACATTCTCAAATGTTGCTGCTCAGCAAACCCTGCAACTATGCTGTCAAACCTGGTTGAGCAGCTCCAAAACCATGTCAGAACCAGGAGGAATGAGAAAAGTGAGGTCACAGAAGACAAACAAGAAAGCAGGGAACGGTGCATAACAGATTTGGTTTACATAGATTAGGCAATAACATGTCCACAACCACAAAAGCAAGGAATTCTGGGGAGTATCTCTGAGTCATGTGGTCATAGGTTAGCTACAACTCTGAAGGGGCAACTCTATCGCTTAAAGAAAGAAAGCTGGGATAGCAACTGATGGCTTAGAAGCCTTACAATATTACTGCTAGTAGCCTTGCAGAATTATTATGATAAGGCTTGTGGGCCTAGGTAGTGAGTTGTACAATACACCAGTTGCAGGTTGGGCTGACCACAACTCCTCCATGTTACAAGCAGTGTATCACACTGACATTTGAGCTCTGTTGACTGAAGTCATTATCATAGCCATGATAGATTAGAGAGTAGCTGAACCTGCCGTATGGAAGGATACACATGTAACTAGCAAGATGACAGCGAATGCTTCACAGCCATGATCAGACAAACTCAAGATTTTCTGAGTTTTAATTTCTCTTTGTTATGCTGAGTGTTGCACAGATATGAAAACTTTGTGAATAACTAGTGGCATGGTTGGCAGCTGAAAGACAGGCAATATAGTCATGGAAGTCCCCCCTACACACACACACACACACACACACACACACACACACACACACACACACACACACAATGTGGAGGGAGATGAAAATAATTACAAGCAAGTAAAAGATGCAACTTGTGAAAGAATGCAAAGGGAAATGTGTACACTGAGGTCATGAAAGGCTTTTCAGGAGAAGTAATGGTGTGGTTCAGACCTGCTGGTACATAAAGGAGGATGAGGCAGACTTGACAAAGGGTGTGGTGAAAAAGTACTAGGAGATGGGTATGATTTCAGAATATGCCCCAAAGGTTCAAGTATTGAAAGCTATGACTTCGGTGTGGAAGTCGAGGAACATTTACGATGGGTTGGCGGTATCCATTGCAAGTGCTGTCCTCTGAAGGAACTAATGTAGCACTGTGTGAGTTCTCCCTGGAGGGTGGTAATTAAAGAGTGTGACACACTGATCTGTTAAGACTCCATCTCAGAATGTGACCTCCCTCTCTCCCACCTGCTTCTGCCAGTGTGATGCCTTTAACTAGGGAAGAGCTGATGCGAGACCCAGCCCTTCCACCTCTAGAACTGTGAGCTAAGTGAACTCTTTTTGTTTGTAAAGCACTTATCCTTAGGGCCTTTGTGATGGTGACAGCGCAAAGACCATGTATGAATGTAGGCAGGTGAGCTGGACCACCTCAGTCTTGAAGAGCCCACACTTAACTACTAGAGATCAACACCTCTCTCCCTCTAAAGGCTATGTGCATGAATAACATGAAGTAATTCATGGCAAGAACACAGTAACAAGCCTTCTGAGAGCAAAAGAGCAATAACTGGTAGCATTTATTGCTAGGATAATTAGTATTATTTCCAAATATATCAGAAGCAAGGGTATATTCACATAAATACAGTCACAGCTGGTTCAGGAAAATCTAGGCACATTTTAATTCTTCTTACTTCCTTTTGCTGGCCATTTAGGCATGCTGTGTAAATACATACAAAGCATATTGCATCTCCATCCTCATCCTTAGTCTCCAGGTGTATCTATGACAGATCTCTTATCCAGAAGGAACAATATATCAGCTCCAACTGCACATATATAAAACAGGAGCATCCAAAAGAAATAGACTGTCAAGAGAACAAGAGCTAAAGTAACACAGATTTCCTTATCCATCCATGCAGAAAGCCCAGAGATAGATGATTCTTCTGTGAGCCCAATGTCTCTGTCATGTCACTGAGGCATTCAAACACTCTACCTTCTTTAGTATTATTTCCTATGTGTAAATGTGGCAGCCAGAGATCCAGTCATCACAAACATAACCAAGCTAATTCATGGCAAAAAGGGAAAGCAGAATAATAAGGTACCAATTCTTATTACCAGTAAGCAAAATCTTTTTAAGGGGTCACATAACAGTTTTCCCCTTGTCTACCACTGGCTGTGTGGGACACTGGCAAAATCATTGAGATGACTGTGACAGAGTTGGACTGTTAATGAGGGTTTGGGGTTGGCCATGTAATTGCATTAGGAAAATGGCAAGAGAGGAAGTTCACTTTGGCTGTTGGGTGTGTACCTGGCACTGTTCATCATGGTGGCTTAGAGATAATTTAACAAGACATTTGATTGACTTCCTAGGGTAGCATAAGAGCCAGCCTGAATGAAGCATGCATGTAAACAAATTTTAGTTTTGTACATGTGGAGGAATGGAACAGGTTTTAAAACAAACCATTAAAGAAATGGAATAAAACACAGATAAACAAATAAACAAGCAAGTATGTAATCAGGGAAAGTTGCCCTTGAAGCTCTATATGATACAGGAAAAGGAAGGTGAGAGGCTCTTCCAGGGATACCATGAAAGCCCTGAGGAAGAAGCTGCACTGTTGTGGGTTATGGTGTAGAGAGTCACTCCTGTTCATAAGTATAAATTCGTGGGCTTAAAGGGCAAAGAATTTGCAAATTATTGATAGAAATCTGAATTAAAATATTTTAGTCTAACATCAGTCACATTCTATGCTGTATTTTCTTCCTGAAGAGTTTGACCTTGGTCCTTTACCCTTAAGAGATCAGCAATTCACAACTGAAGCATTTGAAACTATCCACAGTAGAAGAAAGCACAAAATATCACTCCCGGGGCTTCAGAGAGCTGGCTCCATGGAGTGAGATAGGGAGGCTGGCCAGCTCGGCAGCCATGGGCTCAGCTGATTAAATTCACTTAGGTCCAAGCTGTTGGAGTAAAATCAGAAGTGTAATCTCTTGTCTGTGACCTGCTTTGTCTTTTCTGGCAAGGCACATCTATATTGAACAGTAGAAATACACATAGTCTTACAAAAAAAAAAATAAGGGAGAACATAAAATCTATGCATGCCTGTAATTCATACCTGCATATGTTCATGAATGAATGTGTTTGTGTGTGTCTGTGTGTGATGATAAACTTAAAGATCTGTTTCTTTAGGCAAGAAAGAAAGTGAAAATGGATACTCTTCTGGTAGCTCATTTTGCACCCACACCCACACTCCTATCAGTGTTTTTAAAAGATGGATTTATTTTTCTTTCCTAAACTGGAACCAAGATAATTCGGTTAAATTAGTTTTGTAATAATCATCATGATTGCTAAAAATAATGAGAAAAATTAAATTGCTCTGTAGTAACTATAATTCTTTCCTGTACTTTATGTGGCTGGGGCTTTAGTTTTTTTTTTTTTTAAACAGGAATGAATAGTACCTTTTCTTTCTTCCTTTCTTTATTCAAAATCAGTGTGGAATTAACTTGGAAAAAAAATTCACCATTTTGGGAAAAATACATCAGGACATTAACTGATTACTTTTGGACTTGGAGATGTGCGAATCTTGTCAACTTATTTATACTCATATAGTTTTTACAATGTGTTCTGTAATTAATCTATGATGAAGAAATACCACTTAAAATGACAAAACCAAATAACACCTCTTATTCTTATTGAACTTGGCCAAATAAAGCCTTAACCAACAGTGCTCATTATTACTGAAAAAGCTTCTTAAATACAGAAAACACACAAACAACAAGATCAAGGGACATTAGAAATAGAATTATTGAATAATTATTTTTAGGAATTGTTTAATTCTTTAAATGTTTCCTACCTTCCCCCAGAAAATTCCAGAAGACATCTTTAAAAATAGTTATGGGAGATTTTTGTACACACACACACACACACACACACACACACACACACACACACACACAAATCCATTCGAAAATCATTTTCTTTATACTTTTCATCCAAAATGCTAACAATCCCTTTGGCTGGTTTTTAAAACATGGTTTCTGTTTCCACTGGACAAGCATTTAGCACATTTAGATTGTAACATATATTCTCCAGGTTTAGTCTTTACAGGCATTTGAGGAGATTTTGCATCCTGACTTCATATAAATTGCAGAAACTCTTTTTGTCCTGGATCTGTAGGTCCTTTGCCACCAATCTGCTTTATAGTTCCCCCATCATTTAGAATAGCCTTATCTCGGATGCTCTTACAGGGACTCTTTCTAACTATAACTTCAGGAACAGATTAAGTTTGCTTTTCAAAGCCATCCATCATCCAAGATCTGTTTTTGTTCGTGTTTTCTTTTGTAAATCATTTTATTATTGTAAGCTTTCTCTGGCTTGCTGGCATGATAATAGGCTATATAAATGATTTTTGTCCTATATTTGTGTTGTATATACTTTATTGTAATAGCACTCTCGGGTCAAAAGCAGCCAATATTATTCCGATTAATTCCTGTCTAGACACTCATAAATTGTCCCTTAATTTGCAGAGAGAAAGCGAAGTCATATGAAGCATAACCTTTCCCTGCTGTAGAAAGTGCACCTGGTATTTCTGGGCGAAAAGAGGCCCGCCTCCCTGTGTCCTTCAAAGCGGCAGGCCTTGCTGATGCAAGGGTGAGCAGCTCTTTCTCTATGCATACGGCCCAGGTAGCCAGCCAAGGCCTGCCAGTTGGCATGCTGTTCTTCAAAAGGAAAACACAAAGCCTAATCCCCCAACACAGTTTCAGACAAACACTCATTTTATTTACTCATATTCATTCTCCCTGGAAGGGAGAAAAAAGGAGTAGAAAATAGCTTGCTTAATCCCAATACTAACACATTATTGATTCACATTCCTGTTTGGTATTTATTGACATGCGTGGCATACAATAGGGGCTATCATTTAGACTGCTGTGTTCAAGGGAAGGCACAATCACACTGGAGAAGGAGATGAAGCACACAGTTTATATAGTCCTAATTTTATGTAATGTAAACCTTTCAAACACTGCACATGGGAGAGAAGATGCGTGGCCTAATGAAAAACTGCACACATACCAAATGGATTTATCTTAAAGCTAATTATGGCTGCAGAATATCTGTCCTCAAAAGTCCATCGTTATTTCCCAAACTTGTACAATGAAATTAACTTCCTTGGCTTCTGCAGCAGCTTTCTGCCTATCTCATTAACCAACTGTAAGTGCATTTGTGCTTGAAAGCACAGCTCAGGGTTTTTGTTTTGTGACATCCAGCGTGCAGTGTTTTGAAATTCTGCAGGTGCTGTGCAATGCTCTAGGCTAACTCTATACTATGCTGGAGTACATATTGAACAGCAGACAGCACATAAGGATTGCTAGCATATGGCGGCTAGGAGAAGAAACAGATACAAAAGCAACACACACTCTTTGCTTGGCCCCTTGGAGGTTTTATTGCCTGGTGGCAGCTGTATTTAATAAAATATTAGTATCCACTTGAGGTTTAGAGGTGTAACACAATTCCATTTCAATATAACAGTTCCATAAATTCAAATATGAAACTTTCATAGAAACACAATGTGGCTATAATTAAAGAAAACTTGGTATGTACTGTAGGAAAACCAAATGTGGGGCCTGCTATATCTTTAGTGATCTATAAAGTAGACTTGGGGCAATCATTCTCATGTTTGAAAGTTAGAAGTGATACTAGCGGCTTCTGTAATAAAGACTGATGGTTCAATTTCTGTGTCTTTTGAAAAGTTCTATCACTCCAGAGTTATCTGCCGGGAACCTGAGAATAAGTCTTCTTGGCCTGAGTAGGGCTTTCTTGTTGTTTCTTAAAGGTTCTGTTGCAATCACATCAACTGTGCTGGTGAAGTTGCTAGACAATGCAGGATTCATAGAGTGCACCATTGTTATTTGCAAGCTCAAAAGAAGGCATTGTCTGCTTGAAGGACTTTGTACTGTCTATGTTCTGGCATTGTCAGGACCAAGACAGGCAGAAACAGGTAGAAAAGAATTGGAGTAGTTCTTTGATTTGTTTCACTATCCCACAATGGCCTAGTCACTGGCATTGGGGGTGCTATTGGGAAGTGATGAACCCCTAGGAGGAAGTAAAGTCCCTGGAAGCATAACTTTGAAATGATGATGGGACCTCAGCTCCATTCTTTCCCCTTCTACTTCCTGGACATAAGGTGCATGGCATTCCTCAGTTCTGTGTTCCTGCCATGCTGTGCTTGCTGCTTTGCTATGGGCACAGAATTAAAAGGATGGCTGTCATGGACTGAGGTCTCAGAACCCATGCAGGAGAATGAATCTTTTCTCTTTCTAACTTGGATTTTCTCAGATGTTTTGTCACAATGATGAGAAAGCTGACTGATACAAATGGTCATTTTCATTCAAAGTTTCTTTAGGAGACAAATACATTTATATATACACAGGTACACACACATATATAATATGTATACATGCAAACACACACACACACACACACACACACACACACACACACACACTATTATATATATAGTCTTTCTGAGAAGGAAACTTGCACTTTTGCAGAGACTCCACAATCTAGAAGAGCAGCCGAGAAGGGTGGCAGCCCTTGAAAGACTCTCGTGTTCACAGATGGAAATATTTTAGTGAGGTTAAAGAGCTCTTTCAAAGGCCACATCCAGCCTGCAGTGGAGTTTTGATCATCTGGGGCGGGGCATAATCAAGATGGCACTACATCACATGGCCATAGTCTCCAGGATTGTTCATAAGCTTTTATTTGCCTACACGTACTAAAGGCAGAGTAGGTCATGACTCCTAGCAGAAGACAAAGAGAGGACAGGGAGGGACTTAGGTGGGAGTAAAGAGATGGCATTAGCCAGACCAAGGTGACAGACATGTTTCTGTATGGAGGTCATGGGCAGGTTTGAAGAACAATGTCCCTGGGCCAATGAAGAAAATGCTATGTCAAAATGGAGAGAAAGGTCAGCTCAGAAATCTTTTGAAATAATCCTAGAGAGAAGGGGAGAGGATGGTGGGAGGGTAACTAAAGGCAGTATCAGATGACATGGAGAAGGGCAGATTTCTGGACATGTTAGTGAAGTAAAACCCATGAGCTCATGTCCCTGCATTGGAAGAAAAACCTCAGGGTAAGAGAAAATTAACTATGAATCCAAACACTGAGCTTCAGCATGAAATCAACGAGAAGCATCTAAGAGATGGAGTATCTGGTCTGAAGAAAACAATGATAGTTTATATGGTTATATAGGGAAGGTTCAGGTGAGGTGCAGAATTCTAGGGGTGATTTTGAATAGACACAGGGACATGGGTGGTAAAAAACTGAAGGCCATAAGTGGATCTCTTCACTTGGGAAAATACAGGTTCCATATGAAGAAGAATGGGCCAAGATGTTGCACCTTGTTGCACTGGGTCTCAGAGACTCAATTCAGGAGGATAAACAAATCAGACTAATAAGGAAAAGTTCATCATACTGTGTGAAAGCAGGACTGAGAACCTAAGAGGACCCAGGACCAGCCCCATCCTGCCAGGCAGTGAGGGTTTCCTGGGGCAGGGAGATGGAGGGATGAGACCTGTCCCTTCCTGTTTTCCCATGGAGTTCTTCATTGGCACACCTCACCTGCTTGCAGAGCCCTGCTGAGCAATGGTGAGCACTGCTGTCTTCTGACCATGCTAACCTGCAGCCGCCTTTTTGTTTTGAGTTGCATTTCATTCCTGTTGTGTGTTGACTTGATGATAATGTTCTAAGTGACCCCGAGGCTGATTTATTTTCCTGGGAATGCTATGATAAGCACGGAGCTCAGGAAGTAAGACTTGAGAAGTTCAGAATTTAAATCAAGATGAACTTTAAAATGTAGAATCTGAACTAAATTTGGATCGTTAATCCTAAGGAATGAAGAATCATACAACTCATGCAGGTCAGATTGTGTTTGGGGCAAACTTCTCCAAACACAGGTCAGAAGCAGATGCTACTGTTGCCATGGCAACTTCTGAGCTGGTTCTCTCTCTCTCTCTCTCCACGCCCACCCTTCCTCTTACCCTCTCCCTCCCTCCTCCTTTCATTCCTTCCTCCTCCCCCTCTTTCCCTCCCACCTCCTTCCTCCCTCCTCCTCTCCCTCTCTCCCCCTCTTCTCGCTGTATGTTCTATCTTGCTTCTGCAGTTCCAAAGTCAGATAAAGGTTGGTTTAAAAAAAAAATCAGTGTTCCTTCTTCTAAGAACTAGAACAAAAATGCACATAAAAATTATATTGAAGCCTGTGATTTTTTCATATGTATTAAGACATGATGGAATTATTTAATTACCTTTGCTAGCAAGTTGACGGACAAGCATCCTCCTATCATATTGCAGATCTGCAAATAGGATTATTTACATCCAATCTAAGGAGTGCTGACTGGTGTTGTTGGAAGCTGAAGCTGTATCAGCATTTAAATTCCCACTTTTCTGGGCAAAAACCCAACTGAATGATTCAATTAAACTCGTTATGTTATATATTATCCAGAAGTTCACAATATAAACTGATCCTCCAGCCTGAACCCCTGCCTTTATGATTGCAATTTGGTAAGCAAGACAATTTCCAAGGACTATTTTACTTGAACTGCAATGAAAACGTCAGGCCATAACACAGTTTTTTGATGCAGGTTTTATGAACGGCACTCCAGAATCAACCATTATTTCAAGCACATGCAATAAATAACCTTCATTATTCATCAGAGAGTAAATATGCATTTGTGTTTGCAAATATGGCTGGCAGCTTCCTGAGGAAAGCAGCCAGCAGTCAGCAGCTCCTTCAGCCGTTTAGGGAGATAACTAATGGACGCCAGCCTTTTTAATTGGTACAGACCACCCTCATAATTTCTGAGAGATGAGCAGCTCCATTACAGGATAGACTTTGGGTAGTGTTGTCTGCCCACTGCCCACTCACCTGAGCAGCGTGGTTCAGTGAGCATTCCACTAATATATACAGAATGGGCATAATTTAACTCACACCCTCTCTGGTCCTACTAAGACTTTTTCCTCAGTGATTTTTTTAAAAAGAAATTCCTGTCTATTTTGAAATGCTCAAGCCCAATAAACTCTTTTGATGGGATTAATGTCTTCTGTAATTTGACATTTTTCAGACCTGAGTTTGCAATGTTAGAGAATCTCTTTCTAGGGAGGGGGCACAGAAGATCAAACACTTGCTGCTCAAAAGGGAAGATAAGAGTAGGAGGTTCCTGGGACCCTTGTAAAAGCTGGGCAGGCAAACAACCCACAGGTAATGCCAGAACTTGGGATCCAGAGAAGGGGGATTTCTGGGGCAAACTAGCTGGCTGGACTGGCCAGAATTTGTGATCTCCAGGTTTTATAAGAGATCCTGACTTCACACATAAACACACAACACACACACACACCATGAACGCATGCATGCACATCTGGATACATTTGTTTGCCCCAACATGAAAACATGTATATACATGCATGCACAGCAGATATACATTGCTTTGTGAAACAAAAAGAAAATTTCTTTTTTTGATGACACTATTACCTGGTATTTATTATTTATTCTGTATTTATCTCTCAAAACAGCAAAACAATTTTGCATAGCTATTCTTACATGCATACAGACAGACATAACATATTAAGGGTCTCTTACTGATAATGCCAAGATGTCCAGCAAAACCATTTTTATCTCATGCTTTTGGCAAAGGTCAGGGGGAGACGTCTGCTCATTGCCACTTCCTTCAGGCCTCTTAAAAGATCCAGGAGTAACTGGATTTTTTTGTTGCTGCCTACTGTGACATATAGAGACAACCCCATCACCTGTCTGTAATTCTGTACCTTTAATTATATGCAATCAGTGTGTTAGTTTGTCAATGAATTTGTACACACACACACACACACACACACACACACACACACACACACACACACAAGTTCTTGAGTGCTTAGGGTGGCCTATAGGTGTCAACTAGCATGCTATGTGCTAGGTACTTGAGATAATTTAAATAACTCTGCAGTGGACTGAATGATGACATGATCATTGGCCATTTATTGTTTCAAAGCACTAACTTGTGATGTGCTGGGATTTGGAGCTGGGATCTTCTGGGCACTGAAGGTGTCTGCTGCTGTAACAAGGTATTAGAGACTGGGTGACACAGAAAGCACATGGGTTTATTTCTCACATTCAGGGGAAGGGGAGTTTAAGGTATTATACACAGTACCTAGAGACTCTTCCTGCTGCCTTATTACTTGGCCACATTATTGCTTGGTAAAGAAGTATGCCTGTGAGACAGGAAGAAATCAGATGAAACTTGCTGTTGCGCTCACTCCCATGACAACTAATACACTCCTTTGATAACAGCTTTAGTCAGATGCTGAAGTCAAGTCAGTACCTTCAGGACAGGTGACCTGTTGAAGATCCCACCTCTTAATACTAGTAAGTTCGAAGGTCAATTCCATATGAGTTTGGATGGGACATTTACACCACAGCCAAGGGTAAAATAGCGTTAGATGAAGTCATCAGAGTGAGGGTGGTATGCATGGTGATGTAGAGAACAAGGGACTGTGAGTTAGGTTGGAGCTCTAGGGGGCTGTGTAATTAATGACTATACTGACTATACAGAGAAGCTATACTGCTTTAGCAACTAAGCATGAACAGACTACAACAAACGACACTGACTCTGCCCTCAGTGCCAACGACTGATACACATGCAACTCTAGCCATGTTTGCTGCACTATGAACAATAACCCCAGAGCAGGGAAAGACTGAATAGCTGAAGTAGCACCGAGGAGCCTAGAGTTATGTTAGATTTGGGCCTAACAATAGAAATTGAGTTAGCTCTATTCCAAGCAGAAGATACAGCACAGCCAGAGGCTTGGGATCTGAATGGCATGTCACATGTAAGAAACAGTGGGACATGAGAGCATTAAGGGGCAAGCATGGTTAGACCAGAGGGGAGGCTGGGAAGAAGGGTCAGATCAGATCATGAAAGTTTTTGAGGTTGCTAAGAAGTTTAGATTTCATTTAATGAAACAAAGACAAAAAACCCAAAATCAAAATAAAACATAACCAAAATTGAAGTCACTGGTTATTCTTCAACAAGCAAAGGGTAAGGTCAAGTTTTCAAGGATGATGTATAACAACCAAGGATGGCACAAATGACAGAGAGCTAGTGACCAGTGAGAGGCTGTCACCTAGAATGTGGGAGAGTGATTGAGTTGCAGTACACTCCTGGAAAGAGGTGTCAGGACTGATTTTGGGAACTCCAGGATTTCCTTCCATACAAGTCAAGGCATAGCCTGCCTACCTCCTGTCATCATCTAGAAGGTTCCCTGTTCCCAAGTATCTCTTTGCCATTGTGCCCAATGACCCATTGTATCGCATTACAATTGGTTCAAGAGGCAAAGGCCCCTTAAGACATATCATTACTGACACAGCTTTCTGGAAGAAAGGCACTGACATCTCACCTCAGCTATGGGAGACATTTGCCAAAGTGTGTTCTGTAGGATGCTAGTGTCTGTCAGATGGTAACATTCACTACATTAACCAAACATACAAAGAAAGGATTTGCCCGTGAAATTACTTGTGGGACTCATTGAATCAAAACCAGATGGTTTCCTTTCTGCTTATTTATTTGTTGCAAGACTTTCAAACCTTTAATTCCTACCTTGCATTGTGGGAATCTCTTGGTTTTTTTTTTTTTTCAAGCAGAGTGGCACAGACAACTTTTATTTCTTGAGTTGCTCCATGATTAGGTTTTTCCGGAAGAGTGGGAAGCAGAGGTCTTCATTGCTAGCACACTACTCTCATCTGCACTGCTCCTTTTGTTCCTCTCCAGAGTTCATGGTTGGGTAGAACAGATATCACACACATTTAACACACATGAGCATAAGCTTGCAGAAGGCAGAGTCCTGTGCTCACTCCCTCCAAGTTCCTATGGGGAAGATCTGGAATGGGCACACCCACAAGACCAGAGCCATGGGTCCCTTGACATATTTAAATACCATCACTGCCACAGGGAAAGGAAAATGAGCTATAGTGGCCCAGAGGACAATAGGTGAACAGGACTCATGGTAATGGGTTAAAGGGGCTGAAAAACAAAAGAGTGGGAGGAGTAATATGCATGTGTAAAGTTGCATATAATCAGGTGTGGGGCACAAGGGACCACTGATGTCTCATGGGTAATGTGGTACAAATTACCCTTGTCAACATTCTAGGAGTCACTACCAAGGGAGGTGGAGCCGGAAGCCCAAGAGATCTTATGAATTCATTGTTGTTAATTCTTTTAATGATTCAATCATCGTGGGTACATAAAAATCTATTGTTGTTGCCCCTCCCACCAGTTACATCTGTCCATAGCTGATACAACTGCCTCAGCAAAGCTGAAGATTTATCTGACTATGTAATACTCACTGTTTGACATCATCTTGTTCTAAAATGAATCAATCCAAATTGGATGTGAAAGATCATTCTGGGTAAAACTCAAGGCACAACTGGCAATAATACAGGCATGTCATGTTAACCAACTGTTGTGTGACAGGATCAGTTACCTGCTTAGTCAATGTTGTAGAGTGCCCTCTACATGCCAGATGTGGACTGAACACTAGTGAGAGCAGTATACAAGAGGGGCCAGGCCTCTGCCCTCACAGGAAATTAGAGACCACTAGAGAAGGGAAGTAATTATGAAACAAATCATTCTAACTTATTGAGTAAATAATTTAAAATGAAAGCATTCTCCAAAGAGCAAATGCAATGGGAAAACCTAAAGAGAATCCAACTACATCCTGTAACAGGTTTGAGCAGAAAAAGCTACATAGTTCTGGTTTTGTGGTACATGTGTGATTTTGTGTGCATGCATGAGTTTGCATATGTGAGTACATATGCCCACATGCTGCAGTGCATACTCAGAGATCAGATGACAAGCTTTGGTGGCAGTCATCATATTCCACCTTGTAGGAGGTAGGTCTTTTTGTTTTTTCCACTGCATATGTCAAGGCTGTTTGGCCCTCCCTTTGCCAGACTTTCTCCTGTCTCCACTCCCATCTGACTATAGCTGTGCTCAGATGGATTACCTCATTTTTTCATATGGGTTTGGGAAATTTGAACTCAGTTCTTTGTCCTTGCATGACAAGCACTTTACCAACTGATCATCCTCTTCAGCCTGTGTAGAGTTTTCTAGATTCATGTCATTGAAAATGTCCATAAAATTTTGTGAGTAGATTATTCCAGCATGTCCAAAGAGTCCTCCTCAGAAAAACCTAAGAGATGTTTGGGGATGCCTGGGTTACACAATGTTCAGCTGGCTTCTGTAAAAGGCTCTGTCTTTTGGAGGACACTAGGTAACATAGGGGTCAAAGGGGAGAACAGGGGTAGAGCTGATCTGGAAGTTCATGGGAAACATTTATTCCCTGTGAATATTTGTGCCAGCTGATGTTCCAAGGAAGACAACTTGGAAAATAATGGCACAGATGCCAAAGGTGCCTTCTGGTTTTAAAATTCAGTTATTATGTCTTAGAAAAAGTATTCCACCAATACCATACATGGCAGATTGAATGTGCAGAAACTTGGAGACAGGGGTAGTTGCAAATCTTTGGGAGGACTTATAAGTAAAGAAAAAACAAAAAAGAAAAAAAAACATATGAAAAGGACCAATAAATGAATAAATGTGAAGTACTTAAGATAAGAAAAACAAAGGTCGCTATGTACATGGTGAATCTTGAGATGCTCTTTGAGACTATGCTATGCATCTAAGTGTAAACTGTCAATGAACATTGATAGTGAAAGGGCATCATTCATAACCAGTATCTTCCGGAAGTATGTGAAGAAGGATTCTGAGTAAACTGGCTGGCATTCTTAGAACAGAGAGGCTGTTTCAAAGTGAGCAGATGAGAAGGGCAGAGAGCTGTGTCCCTGCTGCAGGCCCATGGGTGTCCCTTACCCACCTTGGTGCAGCTTCTTGTCTTCTCAGTCTCTTGGCCCCTGAACCTGTCCTCACTTTCCTAGTATTTGTAAGTTTTATTAGAACACATGTCTAGTCAGGTGAATTCTTCTCACCTGAGATCTTTTAAGTTTGAAAGTCCCCACTTAAAAGATCTTCCTCACATCTCTTTTTGAGGGGAACTCTCCTAGCTTTTCAGCTCTGCCTCAAATTTGACTTTATCCTTGAAGCCCTTTGTCAAAACTCTGCCAGTCGAGTGCCACTGCTTCTGACTACCAATGACAGCCGATGTTTCCCAGAACAGCTTTTCTGTATGGGGAGAAGGGTGTCACTATTTAACCGCTGTTTCCTTTGCAGGAATGGTATTGCCCTCTCATTACCTCTTGGATTTCTGGTAAGTGTCCTTAGAAAACCCATAACCCACAAGGAGCATGTTGCTAGAGGTAAGATAGGTCTGTGGTTGTACATAATCAAGGGCTATTTATTTCTTAAACAAGTTTTGGATGGGAGTGGGGTTAAACTCTGAAAAGAAAACAATTACCAACCAGGATTAGGACATTAACTTCACCCTCATGAGACAGCAATTCTTTAAAATGTTCTAAGAGTTGTCTGTAAATACGGGAGGCCAATAGACTTCCCAACTAGCTTAGCTGCAGTGGAAGAAGACTTTAAAGGACATTTTACTGTGGTCGAGGAATGAACTTATCTTCACAGTTAGGTGTGAGGCTCCAGTCCATCAAGGGATTGAAACAGGATGGATGCCATACAAAGATTTGAGGACAAGGTGGCCTACACAGTGAACTCCAGTTTAGCCTGGGCAATAGTAAGAGACTGCCACTAGACAAACAAACAATAAAAAAATCACTAATGGCATTGTCAGTTTTCCTCTATATGCTTTTCAAATGCCTTTGTTGGCTCTGTGTGTTTCCTGAGCTATGTAAAAAGTGTTAGGTCCCACATCTTACTCAGTTAATCAAGTAATTATTCATGGTTGAAGGTCAGCAGTGCGATAGGATTTCTAAGGTTTGTTACACGTGGAAGTTGTCTGTTTTACCTTACTTGGGGAATTACTGCTCTTACTCATGGCAGGTCTGGGGAATTTTTTGCATAATCTAATCCAGTGGCTCTAGCCAGTATGGAGATTAGCTACAGCTGCCTCTTGATTCAGCTGTATAACATAAACCCTGTCTCACTGTTCAACTGTAAGCAATGCATATTCTGAGCTTCTGGGCTGTGTCTCCATCCAGCAACCCAGGCCACCGATCCCTGCTTTTCTATGTGTCCCTGTGTTTGTTTATCCTTCAACTCTTCATTGGCTTGTTCATGGTTCTCAGATCTAAGCCATGCAAAGATACTAGCCACAGAGCTAAGTCTGTCACATACATACTTCTAGTGGGCCTGAACTACACAGAACTCAAAAAAGGAACAAGCAAAGGAAGCAAGATCCCTCCTCTTCTTCAATATATGCCATGGTGTTGTTAGACAGATTTTTTTCTGAAAATGTTTTCTTTTTGCTCGTTCATTTCATAATTCTATGTTTTACATATTACTTTGTAATAATATTAAATAGGATTGTCTAAAATTACAATGTTTTCCATGTAACTTTTCATGAAACAGTATTTTTCATCACCTGGTCTTCATCTTACAGGTTGGAAAATATTTAAGTCTTTTTGTTATTATTTATGCCTTAGTATCCTTTCCATATAGTAGTCTAAGATGAAAATGCAAAGGCAGCCATGTTATATCCATGGGTCTGATGTGTGAGTTCTCCTTCAATTTTAAATGCTCAAATATGGGTCTAGATAGATGTCTGGGCAGTTAGGAGAGCTCACTACTTTAGCAAAAGACCTAAGTTCAGCTGCCAGCACACAAACAGCATCTCACAACCACCTGTAACTCGAGTTCCAGGAGATTCAACACCTTCTTTTGGGTTCTTACATCCACAAAGTACATATACACTCATTCAGACTCACAAACATAAGGAATAAATAATAAATCTTTTTAAAAATGCTCAAATATGTTTAGTTAGAGCAGTGGTTCTCAACCTTCCTAATGCTATGACTCCTTAATGTTTTAGTGATCCCCCAAATATAAAATTATTTTCATTGTGACTTCATAATTGTAATTTTGCTATTGTTATGGATCATGATGTAAACATCTGATATACAGATGGTCTTAGGCTACCCATATGAAAGAGTCATTCTATCCCCAAATGAGTGGGGACTCACAGATTGAGAATTGCTGAGTTAGAGGGATTCCAGGTAGAACTGGCACTTAGATATATTATATATCTCCATCTCCCTGTACCTGAACGCTGAAGGAAATGCCAGGAGACAGAATTTTGTGAATTCCTAGAATTTTGTATTGGAAAATTCTATGGAATAAATGCTTGCGTCTCCTGTTGAAATCTTAACCTTCAAAGTGATAGCATTAGGAGAGGAAGGACAGTGGTTGGGTTATGGGTTATGAGCGCAGTAGGAGTAAAGAAACTCCAGAGATCTTTTTCGCCTTTCTTGCATGTGATGGCACAGTGGTAAGGTAGTATCTTCACATAAGATAAGAGTGCTCACCAGACACCAAATCTGTTGACATAATGACAGGCTCTAGAATTCTCAAGAAATACATTTCTGTGATTCATGGTCTACGAGTTTAGAGTATTTTGTTATAACAGTACAAATAATTCTGGCAGGAAGCCACAGATGTTTTTAGTAAACACGTTACCACAATTAAACAATGTGGCTGTGGGGCTTCTCCCTGAGGTTGCCTCCAACAGAGCAGTAATGAACCACACAGTGCATTTGACAGCCAGTTGTGGTATACTCAGCTTTCTTACTTAGCCTTTGAATGACATAAAGACACACCTACCACACTGGCAGTGGTGAGTGGAATTCTTGCATGGACACAATGGAGGGAGTTCTTTTGGGTGCTTTATTCCATGTGGCAGTGGAGGTGTCATGAGAACTTTCTTACTTCCTGTTCATGATGAAGAATCATGAGTTGACCTAGTATTTCTTCACTCCATTTCATATATAATTGTATTATTCACCATATATTACCTCAAATTTTCTGTATCCATGGATGATGCAGGCTTCTCTCTGGAAAATTGAAAATTTTACTAAAAACATAGTTGGGTAGCAGAAATAGGGGGAAATGAGATGCCTTCCTAACTAGAACATTCCTGTTCAGTTTTAGTTACATCATTTGGGACCAAAGTCTGTTCTTTAACTCTTCTAAGAACTACTAACCTGTTTCTACAAATTGGTAATTCCATTGGTAGTAGAAGTCTGCTTATATGGATGCCCACATTGACCTAGAACTTTTCTGAGTGACATAGGTTTTGGCTGTACCATGGTATAGTCTGGAATTTCCTTCTATTCATCGTCTTGTCCCCATTCATTCTTTAGGATGTAACCCACATAAATGCCCAAAACATTCTGTTTGTTTCTTGGCTGGGACTTACATGACAGCCTCCCTAACTGAAGCACATCTACTACTGTAACCAAGAGCAATACTGTGTTAACATACTGGATATCCTGTCATATTGATGACACACATAACTCCTTTTTAAAAAATTGAGCTAATATCAGCTTCCACAGAGCATTGGATTAAGCTATATGTTTCTTATCCATCACTCTTGGGCTTTTTACTTCTCTGGATGAAAGTGTAGGACCTGACATTTGTCCCTCTTACTTTTTACTTCTTCACTCAGTTTCATATATAGCAGTTTATATGATGTTTTAAACTTTCTGTCTCCATAGATGATGCAGGCTTCTCTCTGGAAAGTTAATAACTTTACTAAAAACATTCATGGGTACACAGATATACTATATATATTGGCCCAACATGGTCATATTATGTTACTCACTGTGTTAGGACCTTTTCTTTTGGTTATAAATTCCAATAGTGTATCTTCTACTCCAAGTTCTTCATCTTGGATACAATGTACAACAAGAGAATGCATGGTATAGAGTGATCATGAACTCTCTATGGAAATATCTCCTGTCAGTGACAACCCTTCGAAAAATAGCCACCTGTGAGAACAGATGTTAGGCTAATTATAGATCTTGTCAAAGATTTTTCCAATTTGACCACAGATATACTGAACACAACTTTGTACACTCCAAAATACTTTGCAAAGTTCTCAATTTTTTAACATATAGATGTGTAATGATATATGTATGTGTATATGCACAAAGAAGTGGGGTGTGTGTGTGTGTATGTGTGTGTCTGTGTGTGTGTGAGTATATCTCTGTGTCTATCTCTGTGTGTGTGTACCTGTCTGTCCATCTGTGAGTCTCTCTGTGCTGTGTGAGTCTGTGTGTGTCTGTGTGTGTGTGTGTGTGTGTGTGTGTGTCTGTCCATCTGTTTATATGTCTCCCTTTCTCTCTCTTTCTCTCTCTCTCTCTCTCTCTCTCTCTCGTGTGTGTGTGTGTGTGTGTGTGTGTGTGTGTGTGTGTGTGTGTGTTTCATGAGCTTCCTCGTATAAGAGGAAAATAGATGCTCTCTGTTTGGTGAGACACAATACGGAAGCTCCTGTTAACGTGGTGGAGTACTCTCTCCAGGATTTGTCACAAACTGATCCAACTCAAAAGTTTATATGGAAAAATTAAGCTCTCAAAGTGATTGTGGCCATCTTCTGCCTCTTCCTTGGTTTTCAGGGAGCGATTTTGATTTGTGATCTCTTAAGTCCGGAACAATTTGGTATTTCTAATTTATTGCTTCATTTGTGACTGCTGCTACGGCAAGGTAAATTTATTCTGATTTGCACAACCTAAGTCCCTTCTCTGACAGTGACTAATTATTACCTGAGTTAAAATAATGAAAGTGTCGGAAAGTGTCCGAATGCAATTTGTTAGGAAAACATGTGGCATGCTGTGTTACCCCAGTCCACAAAAGCCTAAGTGATCAGAAACCATGGAGAATTAAGATTTTTTTCCCCTCAAAGGTTATAAATCAATGTAGAAAATTGTAGAAACTTTCACTGAAAAGAACTGAATTTGGCAAAACAAGGAGTGTTTGGAGGCTCTTTCTACACATTTTCAATTTTAATAAAAGTAACTCTTTAATGATATCATCATGAAACCTCATGCTAGAAACATTAAAGAATGAAAAAAAGCCTATGTTTCCTTAATGCCTACTATGTTCTTGGTTGCTGGGCACATTGTAGGCTTGTTTACATTTTACAAGTCTATATGGACTCATCTACTTCTCTTTATTTCCCCCCAAGTACACAGATTAGGTGTTTGTGCAGTTTTCACAAACACATGCACAATGAGTTCCAATTCTACCATCCATTTCTTGGGTTCACTATCTGACACTCCTTCCTCCATATTAAGAACCCACTTAAAGCTGAATTCATTTAATACATGCTGCAATTTAAAACTATGAAATGCTTCACTGAGGGTCCTGTTCCAGAGGCTGTAGCTATAGAATTGTGTGTGTGTTCAATATAGCTAATTGTTAAAGCAAGCAATGATCAACACACAGTTGATTCATAATATTTGGTGTGGGAACAGAGTGACATAGAAACTCTTCATTTCTGCCTGGAGAGATGGCTCAGCCATTAAAGGCTAGGCTCACAACCAAAAATATAATAAATTCTTCATTTCCTCTCTCTATAAATGCAGTGTCAGACTCAACAATAGAAGTATTCTGACATTCAATTGTTGTCTAAGTTAATTACCCAATTGTTACACACACACACACACACACACACACACACACACACACACACTTAAACTTTAAGGCCTATATGCTTTAAAGAGTTAAGAACTCAGTACTTTAGGAACACCAAGACTTTTCCAGGTAAAATATGTACAGTCATGATAATAATTATGGTAATAAAGAAAAAAGAAATACATTTCCAAAGTGCACTTCATTGAAATTAGTGATATAATTTTTATATGCATAATAAATTTATAAAATTCTCCAGCTAAATTTTGACAATAGTAATCTGTGATGAAATAATGATGTGTTTAGTTTAGATTAGAAGCTCTGATTTTCTTATATTAAAATCCTTGTAAGTTATTAAGATATGGACTTAAATATTTCATAGGCTAATCTATTCCTTCTTGATATGATGGACTTTGATGACACCCTATGGAAGGCCTCACCATCCAGGAGGAGCAGAAAGGATATGTTATAAGTAGGGTTTTAGTTGGGGGGAGGGTGGTAGGGGAGGACAGGTGGGAGAAGGGAACTGGGATTGTCATGGAAAACAATCTTGTTTTTAATTCAATTAAAAAAATCTGCAAAAAAGAAAAAAAAGTATTCCTTCTTACAAAGATCATGAAGAAACCCATGTTGGGACAGGAGAGATGGCTCAGTAGTTAAGTGGGCATACTTTTCAGAGAGAACCTGAGTTAGATTATCAGCATTCACACTGAACAATTACAGTTACCTGTAACTCCAACTCCGGGTATGTGACACTGTCTTTCAGACTCCACAGATAGCTGCATCCATGTATACATACTCTCACTCTCTGTCTCTCTCTCTGTTTCTCTCTGTGTATGTCTCTCACTCCCACACGCATGCACATATACACATACACACAGGCACACACATAATAATAAATCAAGAGACTGAAATTATTAATTTAAAGCATTGCTTCAGTTAAATTCCCAATTGGTGCTCAATGATGTTGAGCACATAGCTTTAAGAAGCTATGACATACAGAGCTCCACCACAGAAGGCATTTCTTACCATGATTGTGTTGCTAAATAAAAACAAACCGAAGGAAGCAATTTCATTGACGTTCTTCCATACAACACTAACAGACATTGTAGAGGGCATCAGGGCCAACATACTCAGTAATACCCAAGTCTCTTATCTTTCACACTTGTTTAAAGGGTTTCTCTAGGGAACATGGCCAGCCCAAGCATTCTCTATCCAAAGCAAAATGTATATATTATTTATAATAGAATATTATTCTGCCCTCATTGGAAGTTGATTCTAAAACATCTACAATATGCAATTCTTGAAGCTATTATGTATGCAGAGCCACACAGAGCAGGAGGGATGCTCTGTGGGACCATGGCATAAGGTCCTTGGAGCTGTCCTACCAATGGAGACAGAGAGGAGGCAAGTGCTCTCTGTGCCAAGCTGATGAGGAAGAACAGGATTTGTTGAGCATGTGTACACTAGGGAAGATGAACATTTCTGGGTGTGGATGATGGTGACAGTCATAGGGCAATGTCAGTAAGTTCATGCTACAGTGTTGCTTAAGAAGTGTTAAAATAGAAAATTGTATCACAATTAAAGTAATTGGTTTTCAGCTTAAGAAATGTTTGCTTTGTTAAATCTTTGGCAAGCATATATTTACTGTTTTGAATAAGTTTGAAGTCAGGAAAACAAGAAATATTTAAATAGTAGGCAAAGTTAAAAATTAAAGACACTATATTTTAACAGTTGATGTGTAAACCAGATGATAGGGCAATGTTGCAACAGAATACATGGTGAATTATTTGTCTCTCTCTTTTTTCCTCAGTAGAGATAACATCATTACTTGTTTCAGTAGAGCCTTGCAAGAGACCCATACATGAGATACAAGTATCATGCATGCTTTTTCTTATATATAAAATACAATTGGTAATACTCCTTGCTAATGATGAAGGAAGTCTTGGTGATTCATTTACACTATTGCCTCATTCTTTTTAATTACTGTACACTATTTCATTATGCGAATGTAAAGTAATGCATGTAAAAGTCTCCCATTGATGGATATTACAATTATTGTCCGACACGTTAGAATCATAAATGTGTCTTCACTGAACAGTTCTGTATGCGTGCCGCTTCCTGCTATGGAAAAATGGAAGTTTTTATGCATTAGTTGAGGCATTATGAACACAATATTGGAAGTCATAGCTGTGGAAGGATGAAGCATATCTTCCTAGTTAGAAGATGAATAGTGAACTTAGAAGGTGCATAGAGACAGGCTGAGTACTGTGAATGGGGGTATAAGGAAGGAGAGGGAGGAACTGGGTAGGTTAATTTAATCCACTTCCAAGGAAGGAAGCAGTTTAAGATGTGTAAACAAAAATGTGCAAAAGAATACCATAAAGTTTCCAAGCTTAAAGATGAAGAGGTTTCTAGACTGTCAAGCTGAAAAATTCAATTCCAGTTCTTTTCTTTGTTTCTTTGCGTCAGACAGGGACTTACTAGATAGGCCTGCTTGGATGGAGCTTCAGCCACCAGGTTAGTCTCAAACTTGCAGCATTCTCCTGCTTCTGTGCCCCAAGTGCTGGGATTATAGGCGCAAGCCACCATGCCTTGAAAAAATTTACCTTTGTCATATATTCACTGAATCCTCGCTCATGTGCCTGGATTGCTGTCTAGATTAGAAGAGAAGGAGGAGGACCTTCATTTGACAGGAGTTGGTAAGCTCTTGGTATTTCCTCTGGTCTTTAAGACAGTAACAGAGGATACAGAGAATGGGAACAATCTTTGTTTACAACTAAGGAAAATGTATCCCAGCATCACACATACCATAGGCTTTTGACAAATATGTCTGGATTACCTGGCCTATCATGGAGTTGGATGCAATGAATTCAGGCCAATCACTTATTCTGTCAACAGCATTGAGTAGTATGCTAGTTAGATTCCCACTGGTGTGACGAAAATACCCAAGGAAGACAACTAAAAGAGGAGAGGTGCATTTTTGATCAGCTTGCTATTTTGTGTTTGGACATATGGTGTGGCAGAAGCCAAACACTAATGGAGTTCAGCAGCTTCCCTCCCAGTAGGCAAGAAGCAGAACCAGAGAGGGAAAGCAGCTAGAGACAGTCTTACTTTTAAAAGTATGTCCCCTCTGTGGCTTCCTGCAAGAAGGACCCACCCTCAGTCCCACAACTTAATTATGCCATTAAATTATGAATTTATCAATGATTCATCCACTAATAAGTTCAGGATCCAGTAACCTTTCCAAAACCACTATCAGCTGGGAACCAATTTTTCCATACATGAACACTGGAGTCATTTTATGCTCAAATCATCATTAGGGTGATTTTTTTGTCTTTCTGAAATTGGTCATTTCCTTCATACTTTTCCCTTGTATTACAAGCCCTACTTCTAGGACAAATAAGCACATAATAGAAGACTGAAATCAGAATTATGTTAAGAGCATACCTATAATCCCAGCAGTTGGAAGGTAAAGGCAGGAGGAACAGAAAAAAGTTCAAGGTTTGAGGCCAGCCTAAGCTATATGTGACTCCATGTCACCAAGAAGTGACTGCACAATGCAGAGCCTAGCTCCAATGTGCTTCGTATCAACCTTGTAACTGATGACCCCCTAGCCCCCACCTGGTTACCTTTTTTGTCACTTCCAGTGAATGCCAAGACTTTGAGATGCTTAGTTGCTGGAATCCATACCTGTTCAGGAGTTTTTCAAAGTATAAACACCTAGAACATGAGAGGTGAGAAGAGAGTTTATTGGCATGTGGAAGGTGCTCTTGCCCATTTGCTAGAAGAAAATCGGGTTTACAGCTATTGTTGGGCATTCAAGTACCTGAAACAAACAAACAAACAAACAAAAAACTGAAGACAACTATACATCTGGGTGGTTATTTGATCATCTGCTAGATGAGTGTCTCAAGAAATTCAAATCCTACATTTACAGATTTGGAGAGTGTTCCCATGCCGGGGGGTGGGGGGGACGACGACTGGATCCTCCAAGAAAATTCGATGGATTTCTTTGAGAATGGCATTGGTAGAGGCATAAACTGTTGTATCTGATATGCTGGAGCACTATGTCTACACTCTGTTCTAACAGGATAATATCTGCTGAGATGCTCACTGAGAACAAGTGTTGTTATTAGGTTATACAATGTAAGATAAAAACAGTCAATAAGCTATTTTTCCCCCAACTGAACTCACCAAGCAAAATATCTATTTTGAAATTACTCCAAGATCTTCTTTGTAGGAGACTCAGAAAAACATATACCCACCAATCATAAAATTGACATGCCTGGGGCTGGTGTAAGCCTAGTGTGAGAGACGCACTACAGGTCTGTAAGGATAGGAAGTTTGTAGAGAAATGCATGGAGTGACTTCAGGATGAGCGATGGCAACATTGCTCACTCTGATACATAGACAAGGAACTGTGCTGAAAAACAGTAAAATCTAAACCAGGTGAACTGCAGACAAGAGCCCTGACTTCCAGTTTCCAGAGAAAAACATCAGGTGACTCTTTGGCACAGTTGAGACAGAACTGGGCCATAGAACCCTTTTCTATTTTTTCTTAGTTATTGCTTTTATTTTTCCGTTTAATCCATCTTCAATCACAGAAGTTTTCATCTATGTTTTTTTTTTCCTTAGTCTCTCTTATCATCGGCAGTAATAGATCACCTGCTTTAAAAATATCTTGACCCGAATATGAAAAGCCTCTCTTGAATTAATTACCTCTCGGGAGACAGGGAAGGTGCTTCTCTTAATTCAGCGTTAGACTGTCAGGATAAAGGTAGGGGAACCATCCCTCTCTGAAAAAAAAGTAACCACCAAACTTCAACCCTTCCCTTACTGGTCAAAGGAAAAAGTATTGCATTCAAATATCCATTTTGCCTATAAAGATATATATATATATATATATATATATATATATATATATACAAAACCAAATTCTCCTGCAAGATTGACATTTCAGAAGAGGCAAGGCAGACAGGTGAACTCAGATCAAAATGGATTTTGCCAACCTTCCATTTTAAAGGTCAAGGTTGTTGCAGACTAGTGTTGTGTTTTCAGTCTAAAGCTCCTGACTTCATTTCAGAATTCAGGAAAAGTCCATGAACAAAAAAGCAAGCGAATTCTTTGCTTGTTCTCTTTGGGATTTCAAATGCCTGCCTTTGCCAAAGCAAAGTGACTTCCTGTCATGAGATCCATTCTTCTGAAGGTGGCAGAAAGATGTTGAGTTTGTTAATTTACGGATTCTGGAAGAAATGCCATGGTTGGTGTTGCTCCAGGCTGCAGTGCTCACTTTCGTCCAGGGCTTCTGTGTGTACTAGCTGGGAGAGCTCACCCTCCATCTTCCTCCTGTGATCACCTGGAGTTTGTTCAGTCGGCAGTGTACATACTCCAATTACTGTGGAAATATCTGGTCTTTCTCTCTTCAGACACAGCACTCTATGGCCACAGTAGAATCCCACACAGCTCTTGCCTTTGGCAAACATTTGACACTGAGGAAATTTCTTATGGTGTTTAAATATCCTGACTCTGGAGAAGATGAACCCTTTGGGTAAAAAATACCAAAGAATACCACTTTCCTATGAATACTTGTGGATGTTTCACAGAAGAGAAATTTATAAACAAAGTAAACCCCATCTTTCCTCAAGATTTCTTCTTTATATTGGCATTTAAGCCGATATAAGTATCTATAGAAAACACCCTGTATTGTCACCAGCTTACTTGGTGATGTTTTTGATTTACTATGATTATTTATATTTAAATCACAATTTATATATTGTGTGTTATGGGAAAATTCAGGTACACTTTATTCTGTTTTGTGTATACCTGTCACACTCAGAGAGACACAGAGGGATTGGCTATCTCTTGGAGTTGGGCAGGATGTAAGATAATGGAGTGTTGATATTAAAAGGGCTCCAAGTGAACAGCAGTAATGTTAGATTTTAAATGAAGAATGCCCAGTGATAACAATAGGTGGTAGAATCCATCTGTGATCCTGGTCCAGGCAACCCTCAAGTTCTACCCCAGCACCTCCAAGAATTCTTAAATGTTAGATGCCTAGAAATTATCTTCAGCACCACCAGATCATGCAAAATAAGTCTATGCAATTGAACCATTTAGTTTCTGAGTATTTGACATTTAACACCCCAAATGGAGGAATATCTCTGACCCATCAGTGCTTCATCTGAACCTGAAAGAAAAATGTTTAGATTTGTTATTAGACATCTATATGCCTGTCTCCCTTCCCTGCTCCTAGAGACATATGCTGCCATTGTCAGCTGTTTCCTGTGTTTAACCCATGCTCTGTCTCCCCTGATTGGCCCTAATGGAGCCTGACAGTTGTAGAGTTAATCTAAGCACTGGTCTCCAGGTTTCACCTCAGGAAACAATCAGTCCCCAGAGCTTTGGGGCTTCTTGCAAAGCTATATTCCCCCAGAGTCCTTTCCCAGCCCAGCTGGGGAGCCTTTTCCATTGTTTGCCAAATGGACGCCAATTAAGTCAACTGTTCCCCAATTAGAATTTTGAAGAATTTGTCTTGTTCTCTTGTACTATGACTCCCAAGCAGGGGTCTGTTTTTGGAATTAGTTACAGAGAGAAGAAAATAAATAAATAAATGACAGTTCTTTCCTGTAATGTGATAGCCATGGGTTTTTCCTGCCAGCCATTCGCACAACTTGATCCATGCTATGTGGCCACTGCTTGGTAGTGCATGAGTTAGTCATCTGCATAATCTTTTTGCCCAGGGACCCCTCAGAGCATGGGGATCCTGTGAAAGACAAGGCTGGCCTAGGAGG
This sequence comes from Cricetulus griseus, assembly GCF_003668045.3. Classification (NCBI taxonomy): domain Eukaryota; kingdom Metazoa; phylum Chordata; class Mammalia; order Rodentia; family Cricetidae; genus Cricetulus; species Cricetulus griseus. Next base: position 126,154,986 of record NC_048596.1, on the reverse strand, counting down.
GGCATTCCTGTTATTGCCAAGAAGTGTGAAACCTCTCTCTGTATCAAAAAATAAGAATTTCCTTTGAAGAGAGGGAAGCCCAATGTTTTGCCTTCTGAAGGAAATGTGCCCTGTTTGGACAGCAGACTCTAAGGCAGATGTGTTCTGCTGATGAAGGATTCTGTGCAGCACTGCATTTCCAAGAACCATTTAGGATGTCAATCAGTACTGTTTGAAATCACCCAGGCTGTCACAGCTGGGTGACTCTGGGGCTGTGCTGGGAGTCTTTAGAGAAAGGGGATGCTGTTGACATCAGAATGCATTTGTTTGTGAAACACAGTCAATCACAAATAATATCTTTGCTGAAGAACCCTATTTATTGTCATACACGTTAAAGCATTTGTCCAGCCAGTTCAAATGTGCACTCACAAAGAAACAGGCAAAGCAGGTGGCTTTTCTCCCCTCTTCTCAAACTCTAACAAGCACAGGAGTCACCTGGGGTCCGATTAAAATGCAGATTTGGGCTCTGCAGGTGTGGTCTGGGCTTGAGATTCTCCATTTTTCTATGCTCTGTATTCTATATCAGAGTTCAAAATAACTAGAGTCTAGATAGCATGGAAGGGAACCTTACATCACACTTAATGGTTTAGGTCCACAGGCCCTAACTAAAATTTGGACTTAATGAATGTATGGACTGTGTCAGATAAACCATATCCCTTTCTTGTCTTGATCCTGGCACCCCCACCCCACCCCTCAACAATACACACTCATTGTACACTAATTCATTCATGGCTTTGGTGTCGCATAATAAAACTGACTTCTGATTGGTACTTACATTTAGAAACAATGAAGATACAGAATCAGTCAAGAAAGTCACTGGCATCCACACAACACCTGTACTTAGTGATTTGCAGCAGTAGTGGCATAGTGGGATGGCTCATGGGTCTTAAGTCTTCTAAAAGGCTGAAGGTTGAATTTGCTTGGCTTTGTCCTCCAAATGTAGATTTTGCCATTGTCTATCAGAACTAAATCAGCATACAGTAAGCTGGCTAACCCCACTCACACTGGTTCAGCCTCAATTTCATGAGGGAAATCTTGCACAGATCCACAAGTACTGCAGGCATTGCAACCTATGAGGGTGTCACTGATGACTGGCAGTCATTCTGCAAGATGGTCAAAATGGAGAAAACAAAATTATGGATCATGATCAGTTTGAGAAAAGTAAAAGCAACAGATGAACATTGCTACATGTTTAAGAGAATGCTTCACCTGTACAGTATGGCAGGGTCTGAGGAGCTGGTTCACTAGGTAAAGTGCTTGCTGTTCAGGCAAGAGGATCTGACCGAGTTTAATCCTAAGAACTCACATAAAAATCCAGGCACACTTGTGGTGATTACCTGTAATTCCAGAACTGGGCGATAGAGGAGGATCCCAGAGGCTCATTGGCCACCCTGGAGGCTCATCTACCAGAACTTGTGAGCTTGAGATTCAATGAGAAACCTTGTCTTAGAATATGAAATGACGAGGACTTTTGCGGTAGTTTGAAGGTAATTAAACTCCCATAATCTTATAGGAAGTGGCACTATTAGGAGGTGTGGCTTTGTTGGAGTTGGTATGGCCTTGTTGGAGGAAGTGTACCACTATGGGGGTGGGCTTTGAGGTTTCCTATGCTCAGGACACTGCCCAGTGTCTCAGTTGACTTCCTATTGCCTGAAATATGTAGGACTCTCAGCTATCCCTTCTGCACCATGTCTGCCTGCATGCTGCTATGTTCCCCATCATGACAATAATGGACTGAACCTCTGAAACTGTAAGTGTGTCACCTCAAATGTTTTCTTTATGAGTTGGAGTGGTCATGGTGTCCCTTTACAGCAATACAATCCTCAGTGTCTACCTCTAGCCTCCCCACACCTGAATATATGTATACACACTCACAAACACAAACAATATAGAAGACAGAATCGTTTACAATAGTCATATATTTATTGTATTGATTATCAAAGTTAATTATGTTCTTACCTTAAATAGATTAGAAAATAATGAAAAGCAAGAGGTTGCCTAAAATAAAACCAATGGATAACTATTTTATACCTTCTGACAAAAGCAACAGGGCCTAAGAGAGTGAGATTGGGATAAAATATCTGAAGGCCATACAGGAAACATGTTCCTAGGGAAAAGATTTTCTTAAAAATGAGGAAAAAAACCTAGCAATGTATTGATGATCCAGGCTTGTTCTAAAAAAAAAAAAAAAAAAAAAAAAAAAAAAAAAAAAAAAAAAAAAAAAAAGAGTGTGCTGGAAATACTGTACTCCAGCCAGTGAAAGAAATTTGTTTCCTTGTCACAAATCACCCGCAATCCCACCAGACCTCACTCAACAGTCAGATACAATGATGTAAAATTCAGACCTCCAAGCAGTTTTAGCTGTATGCTACAGCTGAAAGGAAAAATACTGACCCAGGGAAACAAAGCTGACTCAATTTGCTCTGAGTTATACCTGTTTGGAAAGTGATCAATAAACCTTATATAAAAGCAAAATTGACACCTTCTCTCAGATGGAAAACGGATGCCCAAGAAGGCATTTCAGTCTCTGAATGGCTGAAACCCAAACAAGTAGAAGTGAACATTTCAAGTGATTGTGTCTTAGGCCTATGTTTGGAATATTTAAATTCTGATCATTTAGCAAGCTCCCAACCTTTAGCAATAACAGCTTAGTCCAGCTGAACAGGCAACACTCTGCCTTTTCTCCTTGCTCTGTTTTGCCTCCACTTTCCTTCTCTAGCTCCTGTTTCGAACAACCTCATACAATTTTCTGGGCAGTTTTCCAGACACAGTGTTCCTTGCTATTCTTTAGTTTTTTTAGTCCCAAGGAAGTAATGGCATAGCATTACTAAAACATCATTACTTTCTATGGGGAAAAGTAAGAGAATGTTTTTATTTAATTTGTCATTAAGGGAGCCACTTGGAGAGGTGTCCAAAGAAACTACCACTTCTGTCCCAGAGAAGCAGACAAATTCCAGCCTTGGTTGGGCCTTATATCACTTTTGCAGAAGTGCTCATGAATTTCAGATTTCTTTAGTACTACTTTGTTTAAAGCCAGGGTCTTACTTCTGTCTCCATCACCATCAGCCTCAGAGGTGTAGAAATCAGGATACAGGCTATAAAAGGATGTTTCTGGCATGACCGAAAGAGGACAGAGTGAAACATTTACAAGATAGTTTATTTTTAGGAAACTTACACTACAATTATGCTCTCCCTAGAAATACAAATATAATGCAGATAAACTTCAGATAAGCATGTAGAATTTTGGGAAGTTCATTAAAAAATTAGTAATGTTTTTTAGCTTGGCCTCCCCTGGATAAAATGACTATTTTAGGGTGAAGTTTCCTAGCCTGGTGGTCTCAGAAAGAAGTTAGTCAAGAGACCTGGGTGTTATGATTCCAGCTTCCTTTCCTACTTGATGGGTGGCCTCAGGAATAAACTGAAAATGGACTCCATATTTGAGACAAAGAGATGAACAATGTGAGATCAGTCTCAGTTTTATGGAATCAACTGATTTTCAGAAAGGGGCTAAAAATGTATTTACTTTGTAGCCTGAGGTATGGGAAGGCTTTGTGATCAAACCAGCTGAGGAGTGTCCAGATCTTTTTGGACAGAATCTGCTAGCCTTGCAGCACCACCTCAATCTCATAGCTTTCAGTTCAATTGCATTTTTACTGTATGTGGGAAGGTTTAGATTAAGCTGGTTACTAATATGTCTTCTGTTATAGAAATGGACTGGAGACATCACAAATAGTCAAAAGTTTAGGATGTATAAGGAAGTGTTTCTGTACAGAAGAAAGCAAAAGAAAGTTCTACCACAGAGAAAAGGCAAGACGACAAAACAACATTGACAGCAAAAGTCATTGATTGGAGCTTCTTCTTCTTCTTCTTCTTCTTCTTCTTCTTCTTCTTCTTCTTCTTCTTCTTCTTCTTCTTCTTCTTCTTCTTCTTTCTTCTTCTTCTTCCTCCTCCTCCTCCTCCTCCTCCTACTCTTCTTCCTAGTTTAAGTCTTGTAGGTTTATGCTTTCAGAAATTTGTACATCTCTTCCAGATTATATTTTTTGCTTTGTTCATGTGTAATTAAAAAATATAAAAATTCTCAGTGATTTTTTTTGTATGTTGGCAGCCTCAGTTGTAATATCTCCTTTTCTGAGAGGAGTTCTAATTCCTCCTATTAAGTCTTCTTCATTATTATCTTTGGGAATTTTACTAAAATTTTGTCAATAAGACCTTTTATCTCATTGTTTTTTATTTTGTTTTATGTATTGTTTTATAGATTACAGTATGCTTATGTCTTTTGTGACCAAGAACTCCCCCTTGTCCAGGTCAGCTGTTTCTGTGGGTTTCACCAGCCTGGTCTCGACCCCTTTTCTCATCACTCCTCCTTCAAAAGATACTGACCTATGCAATTCATTTTGTTGATTGACTTATAGATGGTTTCAAGACTGTGTTCTTTTTACCCTCACTTTTTCATCTTGTGGTGTGATGGCTTCGGTATTGATCTTTGGTCTCCTCTCTATATATTTCCTCTTCTAGTGGCCTGTAAACTTTAAATGCCCATGCTGTCATTATAAAATTTAGCTTCTTTTTTCACTTCTGAAGTTCTTTACACATCTTTTCTGGATCTGGAACTCTGGTCATGAATTTGCTCAGTTTCTCTTGGAGGTCTTTTTCTTTGTCACTGTAGAATAAATGACCTTCTGGGCATACTGATTTGACCTGTCAGTTGTTTTCACTAAGGCCTTGAAGGACATGTTTCTAGTTCCTCCCAGGGTTTCTGCTGAGAAATATGCCATTAGTACCATGTGAATATGACTTGGCATGTTTCTTATACACATTTTGATTTTTTTTTGAAATTTTGACTATATAATCATTTACACTGAAGACATTCTCTTATGTTCATTTGCAGTTCTTTCATTCCAATCATGGATTTCCATCTCTTTCCTGAGATCAGGAATATTTTCTGTTATTATTTCACTGAAAGGTTGTTCTCGCCTTCATTATTTAAATCCTCACTTTTGAGTAATCCAATGATGATTCCATAGCTACTAAGGTCCCAAATGACATCTCTATCTTTTATTATTCTTTTTTTTCTGTCTGAATTTGATGTTTCAAAACACCCTTGTTCAGGCTCAACTATTCTTTCCAATTTAATCTATATTTCAAGCTATTGGTTAAAATTTTAATTTTACATATTGAGCTCTTCAAGTCTCTGATGTCTCCCTTGTTTATTTTTAAAAATTCAATGTATTTGATAAATTTTCTTACTTTCATTGGACTATTTATGATTATGATTATGATTATCTCATATCTCATTGAGTTTTTAAAAATCAACCTTTCAAATTCTGTGTCAGACATTTTATTAATTTGATTCTTTTGGAATCTGTTAGCAGAGTTGTTGTTCTTGGATAATAGTATTTTTAATTTTCTCATGTTGTATTTGTTTTACCATTTAGATGTGTGTGTGTGTCTTATGTATTGTCCTTCCTACTGCTTTCATAGGATGATCTTCATAATAAGTGGGTTTTTCCTGAAGATATGTCTTGGGTACCAGTTTGTTAAGCAATGTTGGTTTTTTAAAAAATAATTTATTTACTCTTATTTTATGTGCATTGGTGTTTTGCCTGCAAGTACAACTGTGTAAGGGTGTCAGATCTTCTAGAACTGCAGTTACAAGTAGTTGTGAGCTGCCATGTGGGAACTGAGATTTGTACCTGAGTCTTCTGGAAGAGCCTACAGTATGCTTAACCCCCGAGTCATCCCTCCAGCCCAAAAATGTTGGTTTTATTTCCAGCTGGGCACTTCCGTGTTGTTTCCCTATACCTTCGTTGCTTGTGACTGAATTTGGGTACAGAGCATTTTGTGTCAAAGTCAAAGTGACTCATTGTCGCTGAGGATCTTGGAAGAGTAGAGAGACCTTAGTAGATCAGGTAATCGTTGCAAAAACAATAGCATGTGTTGTCGGGTACTTCCTGTGTGGTAGAACACAGAGTGAGAGTGATGGCTCCTAATATGTGATGAAGGTGTCTTGTTGACACTGTTGATGTTTTTCTGCCACTTGAACAGGTCTCTGGCATTTGTGACACCTGTATCCTTAAGGGGGTTGAGGAACTTGTCTTTCAACACTTCAGTGTTTCTGGCCCAGGATCTTGGGAAGGAAGGGTAAACGGAAGCCACAGCACCAAATCGGTGATGCTCACTTGAAATCTTGTCAGTGAGACATAGTCAATAAGGACTAGGATGGCCATGTCTGAGTACCATGTAGGAGCGGTGAAGTCAAGTGCTGTACTGCTCCTTTCTGTTGCTTATATGAGCATGTGTGTTAGGAGAGGGGCATCTTGGCTTTCCAGCCATGCACCCATGGAGATAAGACTATTTTTCTCCCCCCATATTCTCTCAGCTCTAGGGTCTGTGAGGAAGAAAATAAGTTAGAGTCATGGCAAAACTCAGCCAAAATTCCTCTTTGTGCCTCCTTGCTCATATGTAGTCAGGGAAAGTGAGCAAGACTGACAAACAGTCATATCTGGTCAATTTCTCTTAAGAACTGGACTGTGTGTCCCTGGAGTGTGAAGACAGCTGGAGCCAGATGTTGACCCAGGTCACCCCAGAAAGTCCTGTGGGCTGGGTAGCAATGCAACCATGAATCTTTTTCCCTACCTTTTCAGTTATATATGCATGAGTAGCAGAGGGGGGAAGGGAGAGAGGGATAAAGAAGACAGTAGCTCTCAAGTGTGAAATCACAAGGGAGTCACTGTGTCTCTCAGCCCCTAAAGCTGCCTCCCTAACCTCTCAGTTCTCAGTACCTTTCTTCCCTCTGTTTCTGGACACTTGTCTCCTACAGTGCAAAGTACACTAGGATAGGTATATAACCTATCGCTATTCTAACTGGAACAAGTTGGCTCCATTGAGCCAGTGAAGTGGAGTGTCTCCAACCCAGAGACAGGAATAATCAAGTGTTGCTGCTGTCCAGAGACATCCAAATTCAGAAAGTAGATCAGTTCTCCATATGGCTTCTGGCTATATCACTCTTTGGATTCATTGGGAGACATAGAAAACCCTTTTCCAAAACCAGGCTTTTGTTCAGATTTTAGGTTACTCAATGAAGTAGCTATAACCCTGCAATACTTGTGCAAATTCCCAGTAACTAGGATTGTCTGTGTCCCTCTTGAGGATGTTGCTGGGACGCTTTGCTCTAACCCCTGCAATAGGGACTCTGTATTCCTAACCCGTGGAGCCGAATGTCAGGTTCTGGACTATTTCGTATCTTAATTGTATAAGGGTTCTATTTTTATCTTAGTATTTTCTTAAGGTCACTCAACTCCAGAATGCACCTTTGATTCATGCTACGGGTGGAACAGAAGACCACTTTGTATGTAAACTTCACCCTCTTGAAAAATCCTTCCTCAATCTCCATTGGTATGGAATTTCCCCTGTCTGTGGGTACTTTACATGTTAGGAAACATAGCTTTTGGTGAGTTGGCTTCAAGTACAAACAAAATTTCAAACCTGGGGATGGGAATAACGTAGAATCCTAGGATAGAACATGGAATTTAGGGCTGTGCTGAATGTTCTCTAACAATTTTCCTTGGACTGCCTAGCAATGTGAAATAACAGAGACCTCATGTATTTACCTGGTATTTCATGCAATGTTGTTCGTATACACCTTGGAATTCTTCCATTGAGAAATGGCAACCTTAAGCAAGAAGATGAAGCTGCGTGCCCTTTATCCCAGCATGGCAAATCTCTGTATTCAAGGCCAACCTGGTCTACAGAGCAAGTTGCAGGACAGCCAGGGCTACACAGAGACACCCTGTCTCAAAAAATCCTCATGTTGAGGCCACCTCAGCTTTTCTTCGTCCTTGTGTCTTGAGTCCTCACACACACAAAAAAAGCATAGCAATGCCCTGCCTACCTGGAATCATTGCAGCAACATCACTATGGAAACGAGCATAGAACATGTTATATAACTTGCAATGCACACCCTCGTAACTACACCAAGTACTTTCTGTGCACTGTAGGCACATCTCACTTGATTTTCTTGTAGCTTTTGTAGTTTAATGGTGCTTTGAAATGGGCATTATTTCCTAACAACATTAAAAAGGAGCCTAATTCAATCCATTTCAGTTAAAGGAAGCTCTTGAGAGCCCACTGTTCAACTCCTCCACAATAATTTGTCCAGTGGATGGATGCCACTCCTCAGAGGGGCATCCTTTCTCATTGAGCCAATGCCCACTTGGCAACTCTCCAGAGCTCCCTGTGTTAGGATGTTGCTGGCAACTGGGGGGAATCAACTTGCACCCAGATGTTTTTCTAAGAGGCTCCACAAAGCCCACTTTGTATATGAGCTCTTCCTCCAAGCATGCCTTTGTATGTCCAAGGGTGACTTTCACAGGCATACAGCCAAACTTTACTATCACTAGAGGAAAACCAATACCTAGCTAATCAAGAAGAGAGATTGACAAAAGGAGCTCTAAAATTTGTCATCCATGTGCACATCCCATGTCTACCCACTTTTGTGAAATCCTACAGAGTGGATACTTCAAATGTTAGAAATACTTGCAGTTGAGCACAGGATTTCTTCTTAAGCATCCCTGATGTATGGTGTCTTTATGTGAAGATAAGCAGTGGGCCTCCAGGGTCATGTGGCCCAGTTATTATAGTAAGTGACTACTGGCACATTTCTCTTATGCTTTAGTGTCAAGATCATTTAGAAAACTCAAGGTGATAGCTAGATACTAGGGGACAGAGTAATTTAATGAATGTGGCTTATTTTAATGTTTTCTAACACAGGGTTTACCTGTTTTTATTGATTAAAAACTGTGATTGCAAGTTACTAAAATGGTTCTAGAACAGAAAATTTTTCATAGACATCCTAGCATGGCAACTGGCTTTTCTCTGTCTTCTCTATGAATCTGAAATTAAGTATTATTTTTAAGAATATAGGACTGTAAATTCACTCATCAAAGCGGTTATAAACATTTCAATTTCCCCACCAAAACCCAATCATACAGTGAGTGTTCTATGTATATTCACACCTGCAAGCTTGCTGGCCACCTGTGAAGGATGTACTTCTTTGTCTATGGTATCTTGAAATTTGTGGTCCTCTCATGAAATTTTAACATTTATCTTACGCTAAGATGGTAGAGAGCAAAATATAAGATGCCTGATTCAATTTGAATTTCAGGTTTTAAAAAATGAGTAATATTTAGCACAGTTACACTCAAATGTGACTGTGGTGGTAGTCATTTTTATTTTCTGTTTTTTATTGCTGTGACACAAAATACTTGAGAAAACAACTTAAAAAGAGGAAATACTTATCTTAGTTCAGAATTCTAGAAGATTCAGCTCATGGTTCATAGGTCCTGTTGCTCATGGGCTATGGTCAGATAGAGCACCACAGTGGGGAACATCTAGGAAGGCAGAGCTGCTCATGTCATGATGGCTAGAGAACAAAGAGGGAGGAGAGATCAGGGACATTATACCCTCTAAGGACATAACCTAGTGACCAGCTTCCTCCTGTTATGCTACCACCTAGCTTCTGTCACATGTATGTAATGCCATGAAAGTATGAATCCTTCAGTGGCATTCATTCCTTGACCAGATCAGAGCTCATTCAATTCAGTCACTTCTTAGTAGAGCCACCAATGGCTGCTAAAGTCCTTAGGATGTCAGCCTTTCAGAGACCACTTGCTGCCAAAGCTATGATGTAACAAAGAGTTATTCATTTATTTCTCTGAAAGCAAAATTTTACTGGATGATCAATGCTTTTATTAGGTACATTTGGGACTTGGACTTGAAATACCGAGCAGCAGGTCCTTCTGGACATCAAGCATGTCCGTGCAGTTGGTCATATTTATATCAAACAAGAGGTGAGCCATGACCAAGGCAACTTTGAGACACTGATATGTCTCTGCCAGCTGGCTTGATCTTTCACCCTGCATGCTGCTTGCCTCTGAGGACAGTTTTTTCTCTCTCATATAATTGCATTCAGCTGTGATGGTGAGACTCTCAAGTGATGAACTACTAGGAAAGCTATTGCAAAAAAGTCACTAAAGATACTAAAGATAATAAATGTCCTAAAGTAAAGAAAAATATCAGAATTAGTCACATCTTCAAGTGCAAGATTCCCTACTGCCTTTCTCTTTGAGGCTGAGTTTCCTCTTTTATAAACACACTGTTCTCACCCTGGGTACTGGTGCATGAAATGAAGGCATCTCTAGAAATACTGTGCTCAGGGTAGTAGTAGACATTGAGTGTCCAATATGAATTACTTGCAGGCTGGAGAGATGGATCAGTGCTTAAGTACTGCCTGATCTTGCAGAGGACCCAGTTTCAGTTCTCAGTGTCCATGTGTCCACTCACAATGATGTGTAACTTCAGTCCCAAGGTATATGAGCTCTCTTCTGGTCCCCAAAGGCACTGCACACTCATGGTGCACAGATGTACATTCAGGTGAAACCTCCCCATACATAAAATAACTAGTTAAAGAAAAGGAACTACTCTCCACTCTTTCTTCTGATGGTAAGAAGACAGTAAGTTCTTCTCCTTAGTCATTTCCAGAGAAAAACCATTCCCCAATGTTTCCCTTTGCTAAATGCTCATGGATGACTTAATGTCCAGAAACTTTTGCAGGCACAATGCTAATGAACTGGAAGACAGATGGGGGAGTGGCAAGATGTCTTCCCAGAGGACATTCATTTCAACAGGTATATCTTATGTGGTCCATGGGAACTGCTCTGAGGAGGAAATGGATCCAGGAGCTGGAGTCCAAATTATTTGACCCGTGTGTCTGAGAGGCAGCCTAAAGCCTTTTCCAAAGACGGCACAGAATCTCAGGCTACATCCTTGTGGTAACAAGCCTGCTATGTTTTGAGTGAAGTAGCAAGGAGTACCCTGGCCTGGTTATTTGTCTAAGTTAAGGATGTATCACCGAAGCATGAATTACTGATCATGTTCATTCTCCAATACACAAAACACCAGAGATGATGTAACTAAAGGGAAGGAAGGTCATGACTCACAGTTTTGGGGTCTTTGATCTATGATTACTTTGCTTTGTGACAGTTTGGAAAATAATGTGAGCCCTTTCCACTGCATGACAGAAGAAAATAGAGAATAAGACAAAGTGCCCCCCTTTGTCACCCAAAGGCATTGGCTTCATTGTCTTCGGTGGGGTCCCACCTCTCAGGTGTTCTATGATCCATCTGCGGTGCTATGGTCTGGAGGCTGAGGGTTTAACACCTGGATCTCTAAGAATCCTCCAGATCTAAACTGTTGCAATAATGATTACATGATGCTAGCAAGTAATCCTGCAGATTCCTCATCTAAGCTCACTGCAGAAGGTGGAAGGCTATCATTACTGCATTGTGCTGGCAGGAGGAAAGAGATCCACTTAAGCCTTGAGTTTTCTCACTCAAAGCCAACCTGAATCAAACAGATCCTTTCCAGAGAAACCTTCCCTGTCTGAGCTCAGGAGAACCACAAGACACATAGGAGCTTGTACCCTCTTTTATCTAAGGGCAAGATGATAGAAATGACTCTGAAATTCCATTTAACTTCCTATGCAAATGGCTCAAGGGCTAAATTCCATTTCCCTACCTTAGCCAGGTCTTATAGCATCCCCAGCACAATATAAAATTTGCTTGTGAAGTAAAGACAAACACATGCTTGACAGACATGGCATAAATAATCAATCCTCAGTATATTTATATAGAAGCCAGGTGCAGCACATGGTTGATTGCTTCGTACTCTATTTCTTTGCTTTTCCAAGAAATTCTGATAGATGTAGTAGAGTGAATTGACATCATGTGGGAATATCTCTCATATGCATCTTGAAAAATAATCAACCCCAAATCAAGACCGGAGAATGTGGAAGGAAACCAGAACCCACATCTAAAATGAAACATCTTCAGAGTTAAGCAAAAGTGGACACCTCATAACCCTTACTTTGATCAGTTTCCCAAACTTTCCTATACCGTGTATCATATTCCAGCTTAAGGTAGAAAGTCTTGTGTAAGGGTTAGAGATAGTTTATGGGATGAATTTACTGGTGATGTTCCCAGTCTCAGTGTGGAATCCCCAGACATAAAATATCCTGGAATCTATTCAAATGTTCTTAATAAAGTACAAGTAAGGCCAAGTTTCACAGAAAACTGTGTACCACACATGCTTGTTGAGGAGACATCTTCACAGCAATACGGTACTCCACTTATTAATTCTATTTTCTACAGATGGCTTTATTATGTGTGCTTAATTTTATTGCTTAGGTTCACATGTAATGGAGGGCTTGTATGAAAAACTCAGTAAATCTTTACATAGAAAGCAAAGACTGTGCAACAGTGTAGGAGAGCCTGCCCAGAGTAAATCTATCCTAAAACAATCTGGGGAATCTCTTTAAAGCCTTGGAGTTTGTGTGTTTCCTTATTTGTGATGACGTAGGGCATGTAAGGGAGGATAAGATACTAATCAATGAGGCCATAATTTGCAACTGCAATTACAGTGATCTGATTTTTCCCACAATAATTGCCACATGTTGACTGTGCAGATGTCCAAACACATGGGAGCATTTCTCCCTCCATGAGACAAATGAAGGTTTTCACTTTGTTTAGTAAATGTGTCATGATTTATCACTTAGTCATGTGCCATCCATTAGGGTGTTTATAAAATATGGCTTTCTGCACTCTGGTTATGGAGTTTTATGATTTCAACATCATTGCAGTGATGAAACCGATGTTTTGTGGATTCAGATTTATACAAATACTCATACTGGACTGTGAGCAGGAGTTCAATTGTTAAAAATAAGAGACCAAGCAATCCCTGTGTAGACACATGGCAGCCAGAGCTCTCCTTCTCAGTGTCTAGGAAAATAGTGAGCAGGTGGGAAGACCTTGTCACAAAAGCACTGTGGCTTGAAAGTCAGAGGCTCTTTCTTTGCACTGAAAATGGCAACAGTGATGGCTTCTAAGTTGCAATGGAATTGGGCAATCTGTAGCCTTGATGAGAATACACACATGCACATGTGTCCTTATACATGTCTAAAAAGACAGAGAGAACACATCAAAGACAAGGCTAGAATGGCAATGCTTGCTGTATCTGTTGATGTAACACATTTCGGGAAGATATAGTCCTGCTGCTGGACCAACAGGGAGGCAACACTTACATGTTAGAACACAATTCTTGGGACTGGGAGATGTATCAGAAAGTAAGAACACTTTATAAGCAAGTATGAAGGACTAAGTTCAACCCCCCCCCAGTGCCCACTTAAAAGACCCAGCATAGGCATGTGTGGACTTAACCTTGGTAGATCTTAGGGAATCATTGGCCTGCAAGCCTGTCTGAAACAGTATCCTTCATGTACAGTGAGAGACTCCATCACAAGGGAATAAAGCAAAGAGCAATAGAGGAAGACATCTGTCTTACATATATTCATACAGAAGGCCACTTGTATGTACATGCTCCCTCACACATATATGAAAAAAAAACAGAGAATTGAATGCAAGTTTTTTGAAATTTCCCATTCTTTTTTTTTAAAGTTTGAATCTCACAACACAGCAACACTTCACTTCCCTTTTCCAAAAATTTATTTAAAAATATGTGTATGTATGTTTTCTCTGAATGCATATCTGTACTCATCTTGCAGGTTTAGCACCATTGTAAGTCAGAACAGGGCAGCCAATACTCTGGAACTGGTTGTGGGCTTCTATGTGGCTGCTGGGAATAGAACCCATGTCCTCTAGAAGAACAGCCAATGCTCCTCTTATAATCTGTTATTCCATGGCTTTTCCAAAATTTGTCCAACATATAAAAACTATGGTTTTATTTGAATCGCATGAAATTACATTTATTGATTATGAAGGTGTCCATTTAAGCTGTATGCTTAGCAGTTAGAAAACTTCAAAACAACCAGCATGTAAGAAGGCTTTCAAGTCTCTCATCTGCACAGTAAAGCTCAGTGCTCCCAGAACAGGCAGTGAGGGATCAAGAAGACTTTCATTCTAGGCTTTATCCTAGAATTGTCTCATTTCACAAATATAGAGTGGTTTTTATTTTTTAAATTTGTGTATGTAGGGATTAATTTTTCTATAGTAGGGGAAAGGAGTACCATTCTGTATTATTTAAAAATAGTTTCCAATGTGAACATTTGTCTTCCAACCCAGGCTGTGAAAGCCACAGAGCAGGTGGAATTGTCTGATTGTTTTATACCTCTTCATCATGGTACTTGATAGGGAGCTTGCAGACTCATATTGCATATTTGTGGCATGTGCATTATCAATTTTATTAAGCATTATTTGAGCACCATTTGGCATAGCACTTGGAATAAAGTAGGAACTGATTATATTTGTCAAGTAGATGGAAGATTGAGATTCCTCGGGCCAGTGATGAAGTGCATCGGCACACTGGGAAACCCAGTGGTGGATTTGTATGAGCAGTTGCGAGCCATGGCCTAGAAACATCAAGGCTCTTGCCCAAGACAGACCAGAATTTTCTTTAAATGGCATAGTGTGTATTATCTGACAGATCTTTGGCTGCAATGAGGACAAGTACAAGGCTGTGTTATGGTTCTAGACACTGTGTTTATGTACAGGAATCAAAATATCTACAGGAGTCTCAGCTCTAATGGCAAGTAGCAAGTGTCCAGGACAGCTTCTCATACCTCAGTACCACCCTCTGCAGGAGCAGCTTAAAGTCTGGTTTTGTCTCATCTGTACTTTCTCCTGCTCAGGTAATTTTGTGTGTGTGTGTGTGTGTGTGTGTGTGTGTGTGTGTGTGTGTGTGTGTGTGTATTCTTTCCCTCTGTTCTATATTTCTATTCTATGCAGAAAACATCTTTAAGTGAATTGCACAATACTCAACTGATGGACATAGGTTACTAGGGCGAGAACTTCATGTAAACACATGCTTTTCTTTCCTATGATGCCTCCACAGTATATGGATATCTTAGATGACTAAGAGAGGTTCTTTATCAAAATTACATTTTAAAAATTAATTAATATGTGTATATGTTAGTGGGTACATGTGTGCCACAACACACATGTGCAAGTCTGAGGACATCTTGTGGGAGTTCTTTCTCTTCCCCTATCATGTGGGTCTGAGGATAAAGCTCAGGGTAAATGTCTTGGTGGCAGGCATCTTCTCCAGCTATGCCATCTCACCAGGCCTGATAATGAGGCATCCTTGTTTGAAAGATAGCCAGTCTCTTTCTTAAATGGAAGTTGGGGATTTTCTGTCTGTTTTGTAGAATCCCGGTACCCTTTGGAACATGGGAGATGATGATGAAACACTTCAAGTTTGAAGAGAAAATGAGGAATTCTGCTGTATTTTCTGATCAGATTCATTCTTTAACAAAGTTTTGGACAAAACGTAATAATGAATGGAGTCAAAGAACATCTACATTCTTTTGAGCATATAAAAGGATAATATATTCTTATTATTTATATATTTATTTATTTACTTTGGTTTTTCAAGACAGGGTTTCTCTGTGTAACAGTCCTGACTATCCTGGAACTCACTTTGTAGACCAGACTGACCTCAGACTCATAGAGATCCACCTGCCTCTGCCTCCTGAGTGCTGGGATTAAAGGTGTGTGCCATCACTGCCTGGCAATAATAATGTATTTTTATGGCTAATGAAATAGGCATCATAGATGAAATATGTAGATTGACAAATCAGAAACAAGAAAAATCAGGGCTGGAAAGATGGCTCAGCAGTTAAGAATACTGGCTGCTCTTCCATGGAACCTGGGTCTAATTCCCAGCACTGACATGGCAGTTTACAACTGTTTGTAACTCTAGTTCCAGGGGATCTAACACCCTCATGCATACGTACATGCAGGCAAAACACCAATGCATTTAAAAAATTAATAAATCTTAAACAGATAAAAGAAAAATCCATTGCTATCTTAACATTGTCTTCTCAGACATTAACATCTCCTCCTGATAGTGTCAACATCAATTCAAGAGATTGATGTGAACTATATATTTTATCAAAGAGCATAACTTATTTTCCTAATATTTTTAATCAACCAAGAGAGTCTATGTTTATTCTTTGATAGCATGTATATTCATTTTATTATATTGAATTTATTAAACAATGAAATATTTGCAGTGAATTATTGGACAATTAGCCATGTTGTTTCTTAAATTAAAAATAAACATAAAATCTCCATAGAACCCATGAAAATTACACTCTTGGTTTATTTCTTTTTAGATGGCAAACCTTTGTACATACAGTTGTGGGTATTGTGTGGATGGTGCAAGACCATGGTTATCAAAGAATGTAAAGAAATCCAGTCAACAGCCAGTGTAAAGTCTAGCTTCTCCATTCCGTGACTTGAAGCCTAGACAATCATACCAGCCTGGATATTCCCTAATAAGTGATGCCAAGAAGTCTCAAGAAGGGACAATGTGCCCTGGGAGACAAAGTTTTAGGCTTGAGATCATAACGGTTTTTATCTGGAGGAAGAGCAAACTTATATGCCTGTTCTCTAGGTAACTAAATGAAGGAAAAATCCAGCTATACAGATCTTAATTCTTTAAAATTTAAAAGCTAATTTTGTGTCTTTTAGTCAATTTCCTGCACAGGAAGGAAGGATTTATTAACTGCCTCTAGTATTAAATGGAGTGCTAATGGTTAAGTACAACAGTTCAACAGGTGCCAAGTAGATCTATAGTGGCATTATATCAATATTAATCACAGCTCCTTGCAAATGCATTTGCAGAGTGATAGTATTTTCCCCCTGCTCCACTGAGTCTAAGAGTCTGTTTCACTCCAGATAATAAAGTGGCTATTAAATCCTATTGTGGAAAATACAATGTTAGGCCATCTTATTTATATATTCATCCTATGTAAATGCTACTGCACACTTCTAAGTAACAAGGAGTATGTGAACAGAACTGGCACCTTAAACTATAACGATAAAAGCACTAGAGTGGTCGAATCAGACTTAGGAAGAAATTTCCTGATCAGAAGTGTAAAATTAAATCTGCAAACCATGAGTCTTTGAATAAAAGGCACTCACATAGAAGCCAAGAACTTGCAAGTAAATCCTGCTGTAGCAAAAAGATGGATGGTGGCTATTTTGCATACTACATTCTATTTTTGCTCCTTAGCTTTCCCCTAGAAACTTAGTCTAATTCATTTGTCAAAGTGGACAGGACAGGTAGAACTGCAAAGTCTGTAATCTTATAGGCAAATGAAAGCCAACAATTAGTGTAGCTCTCAATAAATTTATTTAAATGAAATTATGTACTGTGTGACTTCAACTGCCAAATGGAAGAACAAAAGGGAAGTCACTTCCACAATCACCTATATTTTGAAACCACATACCAAGGCCATAGTTAATTTCTTCAAAAGGAAATTCTTTACAAATATTCCATACTACACCCCACTCCTGATCATTTTCCTATAGATCCACTTAACCTAATTGTGTCCTTGTAAATGAAAAGAGACATAACCTCAGGTGGAAAGCACCAAACATTGACTAATCCTGTAGTCTTCCGGATTTAAGATTAGGCAGAAGATGATTAAACAGTGACCCTTTGTTCTTCTTACTTTGTTTACATATTAGAATTCACCTCCAGCCTCCTTTTTCAACTGTTGACCCTTTTTACTTTACTGTTAGGAACAAGAAAGGAGTACATGGAATGGAAACATGGTACTGTAAAATTTAAAAACTATGAAAAGATTAAAAAGATGACAATGTAAATGACTAAAGAAATGAAGATCTACTATGGTTTTATGCTCATATTTTCTCCATGGAAACCATATTTTGAAAACACAAGCAGTTGAAAAGTTTGGGGAGGGCAAAAAACTGTAAAGTTTTAGGGCTGTCATCTTGTGCCTCCTTAACAACTTACTGACAATTCTTTCCCCAGACAAAAATGCTCTGTGAGCCTCATTCATTAAAATGGAAAATATTTTAAAGCTCTGTCATAGCTGTGCAAACCAGCTTACAGGGAATGAAACACTAATTCATAAGCAGATATTCAACCACAATGCAGTGGTCATAGGGAACATCTTCTGATGAATGTCTCTTTTTACAAATACACTTTATTTTCTAGGTGAGGAGGGTTCATTATGTTGTAACATATGAGTTAGAAAAATCAAAATCAATGTCTTCAAATGAAATTCAAGAAGGAAGATGGTTGTGTAGCTCAGTGACAGATCCCTTGTCTAGTATGTGTGAAAGCCTTTGTTCAAGGGCCACTGCTGGAAAACAATGATAATTTAAATTAGAGGAAGAACTTGTAATTTGTATTAAATATAAAAGCTTAACCATATACTTCTGGCTGTCTTATTGATTAAATTATATCTTTTCAAAGCAAATTTTTCCTGTGCCATAGTAGCATTTTCTGTATACATTTCTAAATAAATAATTAAACACAATGACTAACATATAATCTCACAATATAATATGCAATTCAGAGTTTATTTCCTTCTTATAAAAACTAAGTTTCAAACAGTAATAATAAAAAGAGTTTCCCTTTATAAACTGTTGGTCTTAATACCTGTGCTGTTGGAGTCCTGTTCAGAAAGTCCTTTCCTGTGCCAATGATTTTAAAGGTATTCACAACTTTATCATCTACCAGGTTCAGGTATTGAATCTTATGTTGAGATCTTTGATTCACTTGTAGTTGAATTTTGCACAGGGTGAGAGATATGGATCTAGTTTAATGCTACTATATATAGCCATTCAGTCTGAGACAAGTGGCATAGGAGTATGAATTAAATGCATGCAGAGACATTGACACACAGATGTAAATAATAATGCTTCAAGTAGACCATAGAGTTTAAATTACTTTTCATACCAACAAAATAAGACAAGAAAAAAGAGAAAAAATAAAAAAAATAACTTACATTGTTTAAAATAATACCATGGCTTTCTAAAGAAAAACACAGCAAAAGTTGATATTTTAATGGTTGCCTTGAATTTTCATAAACAGGTCTTTTCCTACATTAAAAATATCATTAGGTACCAAGATACCCTGCTTAAAACACAGATTCAAAAGCCCCTGAGGAATGAAGGCAGAAGGTGACCTCTGACACCAACACGTTCATATACATGTGTACGTACACACACACACACACACACACACACACACACACTCCTGCACTTGTGCTCATGCACATATGTGCATACACAAAGAATACAATTAGCTATTAATTCTTGTAATGGATAAAGAGAAAATGTAAGCAACAACCTTTGATCTGCCACTTACGTGTATCTGAAATTGTTTTTAACACAGTATGGAGGGTTTTAATACCTTGACCATAAGGACTTACAAATATCAGTACATAGGACTTACATACAATTAGGCCCCGCTATTATTTTGAATTAGGAACAAAAATATTTGATCACAACCTTTCATATTTAATAAGTTTTCATAGTATCTGGGCATTTGCCCTGAAAAACTATGAAATGCTATGGTTTACAATCATAACCAAGGGGCTGGAAAGCTGACTCAGCACTTAAGAATGCTTGCTGATACCCAACAGGCACATAGGGAAGTGTACAACTGCCTGTAATTCCCACTTTGGGGACCCAACACCCTCTCTTGTTGACTACAGGTACCTATATACTAAGTGAAAAGTAAAATAACATCTTTAGAAAGACCATAATTTATAAAGTAGAATACTAAAAATTTTTTCAAAAGCAATATGCAATCCATTGAGAAGAAATAGAAAATGCAGAAGCACAAGAAAGAGACGAATTCTTAAACTCCTGAGTTGATTTTTTATGATTGTGTAAGGGAGAGGTGACTTCTCATTCAGACACATGAATGCATGCATGAAACCATGCCATTTACATTGGTTAACAACTAAATCTTTTGTTTAACCATACAAAATGAATAAATTTTTATGTTATTTAATTCTGGAAATTACATTTAGTATTAAGATAATTTGCCATATCACTTTCTATATATTTTATAAACAATGTAACATTTCTATAAAATATTTTTTCAAACTTCTGTTGGGAGGCATGCTATTATCATGACTGTCCTTGAATAAAAATTTTTGTCAATTTCCCTCATTTTGCCCCCAGGAGATCCTTTCTTAAAAGTGAAATGTCTTGGTTAATAGGTGTCATCTGGAAGAGCAGATATGCCATGCCAACACAGACACACACACAAATCACACACACACACACACACACACACACACACACACACACACACACACAGAAGAGAGAGAGAGAGAGAGAGAGAGAGAGAGAGAGAGAGATCAATTTCTGACTCATGCTCCTGACAATCCAAGAGAGAAAAGGGTTTAAGCAGTTATGTTCATTGTTAATCTTATTTGTTAACTATCCATCCTGGTAAGTGTACTGATCAATATTCCAATGAAGAGCTTATCGTTTTCTTACTGTAACACTTGTATTTCCAAGTACATGATCATTTAACATGTGAAGTATATTGAACATTGCCCAGCTATTATGTGTTTGGCATTTTCCCATAGTGAATTTGCAGTTCATATTTTTCTTATAATGAAATGTATTATTGTTCCATTGATGTCGGCTTAACACGACCAGTTAGGGCTTGATAGAAGTCTTAGCAGTTGAGTCTGCTTGCTCTTGTTCCAGAGAGCCTGAACTCAGTTCCCAGAGACTTTGTTGGGTCACCCACAATTGACTGTCAGTCTAGGTCCATGGGACCCATGCCTTCTTTCAGCCTCTGCAGGTACCTTTACACATGTAACACACACACATACAATAATAGTCATAATAAACAATTTATAAAATATTTGCCTTTGTACTAACTGTAGCTAACATTTATCAAATACTCCGTTTGTGTTGAGATATGTTAATTGACTGAAAATAACTATAAAATCATTTCTTTCCCTATATCCTTTGAATTTTTATATTTGTGGAATTGTTTCAGGAAATATGAAGACACCAACTTTATTTTTTCACCTAATAAATGGTAGCAATTCAAACCAACAAGATGTAGTGATTATTCAATCTTTCAGAACTTGATTTAAAATTCTGTCTCCAGCTTAAGTTTTTAAACAGAAACATGGATAATAATTAACTGTCGTACATGGCATTCTGCAATGACTTCAAAACATTGCCATTAATGTTAAGTTTTGAAATACTAGAACATGGTTGTTTTTGCTATCAGTGAAATGGTTCTTGGGGAAATTTGTTAAAATTAATTTCAAAAGTTAAACTTACTTTTTACACTTAACCTATACACTCAAGCATATGTAAATTTCAACTGAATACAGTAAAACCATGTCCACTAGTATTTTTATTGCAAATAAAATATAGCAAATAAGCTATACCTGGAATCAATGGCATAGGCCTTGCTCTATGAATTTTACTGAAGTTCTGCTTGGTAAAAAAAAAAAATGTGCATTTATGTTACAGATCAAGGTATTTTAAAAAGGCAAAGTATGAATAATGTCACTGTAGATGCAATTCATACACTTTATTCTACTTGTGTGAAAATATTACCTTATCTTATCACAGATGAAGAATTAATTTCCCATTAGGGAAAAATTAGATTACGACTTCTTGGTTTATGGGTTGGCAAAACTCAGATCTAAAATTCAGTTTCTAAAGCTCAATAAATCAACTGAACCCAGCAGAGGACATTTGTTGTGGTTGTTGTTGCTGTGTGTGGAAATCTTTGAACCTGGGATGGTAGTTTTTTCCAAACATGCCAAGCAAAAGCAATCACCTAGATATTAAATCCTGAAAAAAAAAGTCACGGGATGAAAATCAGACCCTGAAGCACTTCTGCTGTTGAAGAGAGTGAATACTAAAAATAACTCATGGGTCTAATCTTTAGAACAGGCTCAATGACTCATTTTTGTTAAAATATGAGTATTAAGACAGGGAAAAGCTCTTTGTAATCATTTTAACCAAATGTCCACCTCTAAGAACAGTTTCTTAACTGTGTTGAAACTAAGACATATTTAAATATTTCTTTTTAATGTCTATCATTTCAATAAAAAAAAGCATTTGCCTTTAAGTATCTTGATAGATTTTTGGGAGGAAGATAGCATTTGATTGGTTGGTTGGTTTGCTGAGTTAAGAACCATCCCTCACACTTGTCTGGTTACTATTCTTTTTGCCCAAGTGATGCTGCAGAGAACAGAAGTTGGACAAATGGGCTCATTGGACTGGTGGCTTCAAGTGTAGGAACTTTTAAATCTATTTTATCATGAATAGAAAAGGAAGCTTCCATTTTCACAGCCTTGTTTTACAAAATTTCTGTCACATTAATGTGTAATGTGGCCTAATGAGTTTTCTGCCACAAAGACTTGTGGAATTTGCTTTCTCACAGGCAATATAACTTAGGAGGCTGAGGCCAGGGCACTGACACTGTTTGCCTAGGTCCATCACTGTTTTATCATTTGCTTTATCTCGTGCAACCTGTGCCTCAGTATCCATATCTGTAAAACAATACATCATGGTTGAAGTGAGTCTTCAACAGCTTACATCTAGAAAAACATTTGAGGCCGAGGAAATAGCTCATGGCTAAAGTTAGTGTGCAAGCATGAGGACCCAAGTTTGCATGCTCAGAACACACATAAAAATTGAGCATGCATGTGGGTGTTTCTGTAACCCCAATACAGGAGACCGTGGGGAGAGGTCCATCTCAGGACCTTACTGGCTAACTAGCCTAGCCAAAACAAGGTTCAGTGAGGGAACTTGTCTCAAAAAAACGGGTGGAGAACAATGGAGGAAGACATTAAATATTGACTTTTAGCCCTGCTCCCAGGCAAATAAAATAAATTAAGAGGGAAGCACTTAGAGCAGAGGTTCTCAAAGTATGGGTCGTGACCCCTTAGAGATTTGAAAGACCTTTTCACAGGGGTAGCATATCAGATAGCCTGCATATCAGATATTCATTACAATTCATAACATTATCAAAATTATAGTTATGAAGTAGTAATGAAATAATTTTATGGTTGGGGGTCACCATAACATGAGGAACTGTATTAAAGGGTCACAGCATTAGGGAGGTTGAGAACCACTGACATAGTTAGAGCTTTGCCAGACACTCCTTAGATTATAGAAAATATTTATAATATTGCTACCAATGTGGATGGATTGAATGATTTTTGATGCTGGCTTCTTTATCTATTTGTGGTTTGGAACTGACAGCAGTAAAATAATAAGTAAATAACAAGAAGCAAGATTGGCAGCCAGACCAAGCTGACAATGAAGAATCTCTACCCCTTTGGTCACAACCTCAGTCTAAGCAAAGCTCGTGAGGCTTCCTGTCCTTGGATAATAGAATAAAAACCTACCATGTTTTGATGGAATATGATGAAAATGCATTTTCTTCTCCTTTCTTTAAAATTATGCCAAAGAAAAATAAAACAAGTGAAATTCCTCTTACTTAATGAGAAGACTAACAAGAGTGAGTTGTTGGTTTTCTTCTACTATTTTTTTCCTTCTTCAAATTTTCCATTGAGCAAGTTCTTTTAAAACAAATTTGAACTTTTCCCATCCCGATGATTCCCACGGACAGTTGGCAAAGAACCCTGGATAACTTGCAAAGCTGGGATATTTTCCAGGCATGAGTAACTTGTTAAAAAGCCACCACTTCCTTAATACTAACAGTGAATAGAATTCACATCCACATAAATCCTCCTTGGCCCACTGGGAGCTCTCTCTCTCTCTCTCTCTCTCTCTCTCTCTCTCTCTCTCTCTCTCTCTCTCTCTCTCTCTCTCTCTCTGTGTGTGTGTGTGTGTGTGTGTGTGTGTAAAACCTTTTTTTTAATTCATAAAACACTTGGCTCTCAGTATGTATGTTTATATTTCACTTCTTAAAAATAAATACATTCGTTCATGCCAGTTGAGGTTAAAAGTATCCTTTTTCCAGTTACCAGCGGCGTGCCAGTGCTTTTATGACAGATGAGTTCAGAATTCATGGTTAGAATACTTGAAAATGTTTTTCCTTCTATTTCTACTAGTCGAAGGAAAAGAGGATAGACTTGTGAGCTCCCTTTAAAGACAAGCATTTTCATGAAATCTAATTTTTATTTGGAAAGCTTCATTAAATATTTTCAAGTCTTATAATGAAAATAAAGGTGTGATTTTACATTTAAAGAGTAAAGTTGTTATTTTCTCTGTACATAGGAGTGGAGTGAATTCCCATAGCAACCTCTACCAGTTATTCTAAGTAGACAGCTGCTTACCAGTGATAGCAATAATAATAATAATAATAATAATAATAATAATAATAGGATTTTGCTCATTTCTAAATCTTTTTAACAGATAGATGTTCCAAAGTTGCTATTGTCTTTAGAGAAAAATTGTGGTGTTTTGATATCTACAACCCGATTAAACAAGATAACCTATCTATCATCCTGCATACCTTATTTTGTGACAAGAGCAGCTGAAATCTATTTATGTAGCACACATCTGTAATAGAACATAATTTTAAAAGTCAGTTATTAACGTCTGTTGTGTTTGCGTGTTTGGTTTGGGATATGGAGGTCCAGGGAGTCTTCACAAGTTCATACAGTGTTAAGCAATGGGACCTACCAGGGACTTTCATGTCTCTCTGTGATGAGCCAGTAGCTGGATTCTCCCAGAGTCTCTTTATCTGAGTGTTTCATAAACAACCACTCTTGTCTTGGCAAGGCTGGACAGGCTGTATTTTGATAACAGGCAGTCCCGTGAGATAGTTAGCGCTTCCTGCTTCCGGTCAGATGTCCCATGAGAATAACTTTTCTACATATGTTTTTGCATTTTTGATCACAGTCCCAGCTGGAATCAGGAAGTTTGGAGGCAGCATGGAAATGGAAACTAATTGAAAGTCACAGTAACATTGTTTTGACTTTTAAAAACATTTAATGTTCTGGTGATTTGGGGGTGGGATTTCTGATATAGCCTAGTATATACTTAAAAAATTGTGATGGTGCTTCAGTTCCTCATATAAGACACACTATTCTTTAAAGGTAAAAAAAAAAAATCACAGTTTAGAGGGAAGATTTTCTAAAGGCCTAGGGAGACAGGAATTGGCTGGTTTAAAATTCTTAACTAAGGGGCTTTTTTGAATTATGATCCAAATTATCACAAGCTTGCTGCTTTGCCTAGAACTCCATATAATCCTATATCCACATCTATCTGCTGAGGATAATAGACAACAGTAGAGAGAGAAAAGAGGCCAGAGTAGAAATCTGCCTCTACAAAACACATGAGGATGAACAGTATACAGTTTTTCCTAAGCCATTCTAGGGGACAATGTTTGGTTGTTTGACACTTTGACACTTGGTCACTTTGCCCCTTTGACAAGTAAGTGGTAAAAGAGGGTGCCCTTGTACACCACTGAGTCTGGTGTGTATTAACTGACAGTGGCTATGGGCTGGTGATTATATGGAGTTTGGCTCATAACATGAGCTAAAAATATCTGAACTCTGCCTCTGACACTCTTCTCTTCAGTCTCCTAAGAACACCTCTCAACAAGCTTAGATCTTTTAGACATCCATAAAACTCTGGTCTCTCTGGGCACCGATTCTGCTGATTGGTAGGATGGAAATAGAAACAGGAGGAGGTAGTTCTGATGCTCACTTCTGCTGGAACTATTTACGTTTAAGATAAATAGGTATATGGATGCAGTAACAACTGATGAAAAGAGAGTAGGGGTGGAAATGGAGGGATTTGAAGGAGGAAAAGGGAGAGAGTAAAATTGCAATGAAAATGCAATCTCAAAAAAGTAGGTCAATTGCTTAAGTAAAATAAGCAATATATGCACATGTATCCCTAAAACCCCAACTCACTCTTCAGTTAGAGATGGGGAAAATTTCTGCCATGATATTTCAGACAACCTGAGCAAACCCAATCAGAAAGTCCTTATCACCCAGGCCCTTTCTAGTGCTCTATCTGACACCTTATCAATGGCTTGCTTTGGTCATTGTTATTATTTGCTGTTTTGTATTTTTGCTTTTTTATTCCATGAAATTTCCAAGGTGATTTTTGGTGGGTTTTTTGTTTGTTTGTTTTGGTGCTTTCATTTTGTTTTGTATGGACCACATAGAAAGAAAACAAATATTTATGGAAGATCAACTATGTGCCAGCCTGTTTCATATTCCTTTCTTTCCTATTGTCAAAGCAGATGAGTGACATGTCTGTTCTTACAGCTTTTACCAAAAGAGAGAGGAAGTTAGCTGTGGTTAAATTTGGTCAGATTCATGAAAAGTACACTTCAAAACTAGTCGTAAAACTTAAGTTTGGGTAAGACAAAACTCTTTCCTTTATTATCTGTTGCCTACCCTTCAGTTTGTGACAGTGGATGCTGAGTGATTCTGGGTGCAGATCATTAGCAGGGGCAGAGTTGGAAATTTTCTAGAGCAAACATACTTAAAAATCTTGCTTTAAAATTGGGAAATTGTGTTTCTAAACAATTATTAATTATCTTGGGTCAGATAACCACATAGAGATGCAGGAGAATGCCCTTGGCCTTGCAGATGCCTAATGAAGTCTTTAGGGTTTGAGAGCTACAGTTTACCTTCAGATGAGTCAGCTAAACTTTCTGATTGGAGTATCCAGCTGCAGAAGTGCTAGTTATCTAACTCTTTCAGATCTTCCCACACTTGAGCATCTTTCAAAATAAGAGGTTGGGGGAGAGTGTTATCTTTGTATATTTTCAACACGAGAGAATCTGTAGGTACCATCTATGAGTGAGGAAATCAAGTCTTCTTTATGCTTACTGTCCTATGTCCTTATAATCAGTGTGGAAATAACAGTTTTATAATTCTAATCTATAGAGGACAGACTAGACAAGCATATGTTGTACTGTTGGTGATTATGAATTTCAGTGCTGCTGTGCTGTTATGCCATGTTTTGGGGTCCCCTGAGTTATAGTAAGATAATCAGTGGGTCCTCAGATCCTATGAGGAATGCAGTTCTCCTCTGAGCTTAGGGTTCTATATTGCTTGTTCCATTTTTATCAAGCAATATTTCTGAGATTATTAAATGCTGAGTTTAGTTAACTGAGGGATGTCACGAGCCCCTCGGGCTTTCTTTGGATAATCACTTACACTTTTGAATGAAAAAGCAGACATGAAAAGGGGAAATGGTTTAATGCACAGAGATACTGGTCAAAGCAGATTCTCGAATCAAATTTAGCTTAGTGTCTATTATGCATCAGCTACCTTGAGGAAGTGTCTTCCATCCTTACTTGTTCCCTTAATCTCTCAATTCTTTCCTTTTGTCTCCCTTCTTTCCCTCTTTCTGATTTCTTTCTTGGAAGTATTTATAATGCCTTTTGAGAGGGAGAGTGCCTAACATTCAGTTTAAGTAAGTTGGGTATTCAAACTCAGGTTTTTTGGATGACCAACTTATACTGAGTGTCATATATTTGTCAGCATATGGGAGGCTTGTTTATCTAGGGAGGGAGACCTCAAGTTTGGAAGCCATGCTTAGGAGTGATGGAGGATGATAACAGGAGACAATACTGATTTGACACCTACTGTGTCAAGCATTAGATAAACTTCTTTATGTTTAGATGAACAATGCCCTAAGAAATCAAGAGATAGTTATATAACTTCCATTAAATGACTGGAAAAATATATTTAACCACAAATCTGTTAGAGAGGTGGAGAGTTACATGGACAGAATGGATGGTCCAAGTACCTGGAATTTAAAAAAAAATTGTAAACAATATTAATCTTCAATCTGATATTTTTTGACAGATTCACCCCTTGGATATGAAGAATGCAGTGAATGGAGAGTTTTCCTGGCAGAGTTGGTCAACAGGGTGTGCAGATCTTACATTCATAATAGACTGGCCTATGTATGAAGTTATAAGAATTCCTATTTTGAATGAGGCAGAACTGACACATGGAGTCAGGGCAAGGCTAAGTAGAAACATTGCAAACAAGGTCTTGAGAAGTTAAAGCAAAGAGTAAGATGCTGGTGGTGGTGCCTTCAATGTCCCCAAAGCCCCATATACCAAGGGTTTGACAACCTGTGGAGCTATCAGGAAATGGTGGGACTTTGATGAAGTGGGTTGTATAGGAGGAATTTGGCCATTAAAATGTACTCCTTAAGAAAACATATTGTAATATTGGGCCCTTCACTTCCCCATTCTTACCATCCTGAGGTGAGGAACCTTCTCTACCACAGACTATTGTCATACTCCACAAGCCCTAAGCAGCACTGACCACCAAGCATGCACTGAGATCACTAAATATACCTTCATGTCTTTAAATGAATTGTCGATCTTTTTGTTACAGTGAGAAACAGCTAGCACAGCCAGACATCCTCAAATCTGTTCTTCCTGGATTAGGTGAACAAAATGGAAACTGAAGTAGGAGCAGAGTCCTGGGTTTGAAAATAATTTAAAATAAAAATTACTAAAAATATCACATAATTTCTGGAACATTTCATTATGTTCATTGCACAAATGAACCTGTTATTACCTATTGGTTTTCATCTCTGTAAAAAACCAGCCTTCCTTTGGAGACTCTAGATCCAATGTATTCATGTTCCTCATTAGCCAATGTTGATATTTCAACAATACCGAGGTGAGTTTTGATAGAGAAAGAATCTAAACATGAATTCAAAGGAATATCTCAATGAAGCCTGGCTATATCCAATAGCTTTCAAGGACTGGCACTCAGCTGTAATTAATCTCATAGCTATTTTTGCCCAATGAGTACAGCCACTGTACAATTTTAGCCCCTTGTGCTGTCTTGATATCCTTTATGACATCTCAAAACTATTTTTAAACCATGCATTATTAAAAAAAAATCCAACTTGGGTATTCATTAGGTTAAGATGGATGAGAATAAAGCTTTATCCTCAACAGATGCCCCACTTAGGCATAACAATCTAATTCTATTTAATTTAGTCCCTGGCATCCTCGCCTCCTCCTGTCAGAGTGAATCAACCTGAGTGCTAATTTCTGAAGCAAAACCTCTGTGATCATTTCACTCGTGATTTAATCCAGATCTAACCTCGGGCCTTTAGAGGTTCAAGGTCAATGACCCAATTTACTCTGCCATCCGCCTCTGTGGCAGGAAGCATTGTTATTCCTTGCAAAGCTTTTACTGTATATGTGATTTCTTTCCCATGCACCTCCATCTAACCCAGCAGGAAGTGATAGGTGGCTTTAGATGGCAAGTTGGTGAGAGTTTGCAAAGGTCTTGGGGGTGTGTGTGGGGGTGTCTCAGGTTTTAGGTGATTCCAAGAGAAGGCGCATTGATGAAACCCTTGACCCCGTTAGCATCGGGAAGAAATAGTTTGATTCGTTCCAAGGAAAAGAATCCTAGTCAATGGTGTACTGGCCAATTGTCAACAATTATTTTACAATGAATTCCTGGACCTCAAACACACAAAACAATATGTATCGAGAAATAAAGGTACATAGATGATATTGAATGTCCTCAGAGATGAATGAACACACATGAGCTCGACTCTTACTCTACTTTTTAATTTTTTTTTAACAAACAGTGTCTTTTTTATCTCCTTTATCCACAGTAGTTAATACATTTTGTGAATTTTCTTTTATGTTTTAAATAATTTTCCCTTCTCCTATGTCCCAGCAGCCCATCTGCTGGGAGCAGAGGCTCGTCGAAGAGCGTCTCTTTAAGTAAAGAAGGTATCCCAGCGACACACAGCTGCACTCAGGGACAGCAGCTCCAGAGTGGTGTCCCTCCCACGAGGAGTTAAACTGGGTTTCTGTGTCAATGATGCTGAATGGAATTGGGGGTGGAATTGTTAAAATTGGAAACGACCTATTTAACGGCATGAGCCTTCCCCAGGACTGGTATAAATACGTCCAACTTTCAAATTTTCTCGTCAGAATGAGCTTGTCATTGGGTTTGATGCAGAAAGACTTGTCTTACAGGAGACAGGACACAGATGATTGATCTTTGTAAATCTCTATAATCTTTATGGTGTATCGGTAACAACACAAAGTTGGCTTAAATCTTCCCGAAGCTTGAGAAAATGAAATATTAGGGTGGCTAATGATAAGAGAGAGAATGAAGAGTCTTTACAAATAAAAATAATTCATTTAATAATTCTCTACTTTGCAGGGGAGAAAAAAAAGGGCATGGCTGTATAACTACAATATAATGTTGAGTTGGACATTGGCTACCAAATTCCTTTGATATATGTTCATGATTGGATTACATAAAATAAAATTACATGGAAACATCACCTAATAAAAGAAAAAGAAACCCACCTCATTTTCATTTTGACCTTCCTAAATCACTTAGGCATCTACAATGAAAGCAAAGGGGATTCCAGAGGTAACGGCTAAGGAAGTTTACCAGTTGCCTGACACACAATAATTACACTTTTAGTCAAGAGATATGCATGTACTTTATTACTGATTTATTGATTATCTTAAGGGTTGCAATTTTGAATGCCTAAAAACCAGACGTGTACAGACTAGGCAGAGTTTAGATGAACAAAATCAGCTGGGAAGCAGATGCAATATGTTCCAATCAGAGACTTGATGCCGTCTCTGAAGACGCTTCAATGGAAGGACATTGGCATCCATTCAAATCCCATCTGCATCTATAGCTTCAAAACACAGAACCAAAAGTTTGCATCTGACTAGAGACCAATGGGCATTTTAGCAAAAATTATTCAGACTTGGCATGAATTCACAGACTTTTTTTTAACAAAAGAATATTTTGTTTTTATAAAATTGCATTACTTCCCCTTCTTGTTGGAAATATGACCTTTAAGAAAAGGTTGTGCTGTATATTTCAGTCACCAAGCATTGAGAAAATTACATTAACACTAAAATAATATTCTTACTGCCAAATGCCCAAGTCCTCACTAGCAGCAGCCTGATTCTCCAAGGCCCTGAGTGGTGCTTCATCATGCTGGCATGGCGGCCTTGACAGAATGCTACTTTAAAATCCATCCTCCTCCCTGCTGTTCACAGCTTTCTGATTTAAGCTAGTTCAGTGCCCACCCTGGCTGGCTGACCCCTTGCCCTTAGCCCTGCCCTCTTTGGTTGGCAGGCTCCTTGGGACTGCCAGTGAGCAGCTCCTGGGCTCACTAGTGATGCTGACCCCAGAGACCACTTTCCTTGATTTCTTTTTGGACCAAAGAGTTTGGAGCCAAAGGCAGTTCTTCTGGCTGCTTTATAAACAAAAATTTGTTAACATCAACATATATATTCATAAATGCATTTATATTTGCATTGTAACTATGTAAGTCATAGCTTATAGAGTTTTAAAGATTTGGGGTTTGAAGATATCCCTTTTCTTTTACTTTTTTTCCTCTTCTTAGTCAAATTGAAGGTAAATGTTTTGATACCTTTGGGACCAAGGGCTACTCTTTCAAAAGACTGAAAGATTGCAGTGGATTAAATTAGGATTATTTAATTATTTAACAATCCACAAATATGTAATTTTTCAGACACTGGGATCCTTTTGTTTAAGTTAATGATGAGAGACGTGAAGAACAATGGTGGTATTTTATATGATTTTCAATGGCAACCAATGAATTCAGGGAGACTCATGTAACACAAAGCCCTTCCTCATCCACCTTATCCACCTTACAAAATTCAGATTTCTGGCATGCTTGTGGATTCAGGCATGTGGTACACACAGTCACCAATTTAATTACTTGTGCAGCCCAGCTATAGCGGGAGGAGCATGTCCACGGAAAGTTCATTTCTGGGCCAGTGCTGCCAAATTATATGATGTGAATTGATGTCCACTATCGCTTAGGACAGCATGCCCTGATTTAAGTTGTGAGATTGAACTTGTCTACAAGTGTTCGGGTGAGAGGCCAGTTCACACACATTAATTAGTCTAATTCATCTCACTGGATTTCATTTTATACCTTTTAGTGTGTAAAGCTGTTTGAGGGATATATGTGGATGAAGAAAAGAAGTTAGTACCCAGGAATATGATCATCCCACAGGCAATGACTCCTCCCTAACTGCTCTACCTTTCCCCCCAATGTTGACAATTTCAGAATGTTTTGGAGATGAGTCATTGGTAGTAGAATAACTAACTTCATGTGAAACAATGGAAAGGTCATTATTCTATGGATACTGAAAATGCTCAGATTAGTTAGACATGATTTTGATAAACAGCATGGCAGATGGAGTCATGGGAAATGATGCATCTTATCGAAGAACTTCTCTTCAAATATAAAGGTTCCATACAAGTATTAAATCCCTGAAGAAGAAATTAATTCATGCCTATCACTTGAAGTTTTTACAATTCAGACATTTAAACACCAGAGTTCCATTTAATAGTGGGAGCAGGTTGTAGAGATTTGTTCATTTGAAATTCCATTTGCTAACAGATGCAATAACTTGTCTGGCATTAAAAGCGAGTTTAAGGTAATCACTGCTCTTGTTCTTGGGTTCTAAGTGCTTTGCAATCCTTAATTCACATAAAACATCTGTGAAATTCAGTTAGGAGTGTGGTGAGTAAATTTTAATCCCTGTTTTTATACCAGCGTGTTCATAAACATGCTTACATGTATTTCAATCTTCCTTGTGTGAAAAGTCAATGTGGAAATCCATAGGAAGACATTTTAGTGACATTCTGAACCTTTGGGACAATTGGAGATTAATGTGCTAACAGAGTCAAGATTATGCCAAGCAAAAGACTATTTTCTCTGTTGAATTTGACACCAAAGGAAGAAATATTCTAAATTCCAGTGAAATTTTCCATGTTATCTAGTGGCTGCTTTGAAATGGAAGTATTTAGTTTCTTTTGTAGGTCATTTGTAGAATAAGGTCAAATACTTTCTCTTAACAAGAATACCAACATAACATAGAAATACTGCAGGGATGACGTGTACAAATCTCCCTTCATGCATCTAATGTAGACAGTACTACTCAAACCAGCTCTTCCAGTGGGTCTACATCAAGTTCAGAGTACTCAACAATATACTCCTGGCAGACATTAGCTGCAGACTGATTCTTTTGAGTTTCTTTTCGTAACTGATAATAAAGCAAAGGCTTTGAAAAAAATTTCCAACATGGGGATAATAATAAGGGTTACAGGCATAAAGCCACAGGGGAAATTAACACATTTTAAAAATAAATCTTTTCTACCAGGTATTTAACTGGAATTGTCTACCTAGCAACTACTACACACATCACACTGTACTAGATGCTAGGTAGGTGCAGGCATTCCCTTTTACACAACACAATTTTATTCACTTAGATATTATATTTTATGTTATGCCCATTCTAGAAATGACCTGTTATGGATGATCATTCACATGCATTTGCATACAAGTTTGTGTTTGTGAATAGGTATAATGTATATGTGTGAGTACCCTGGCTAGTTTTATGTCAGCTTGATACAAACTAGAGTTGTTTTAAAAGAGGTCATCTCAATGGAGAAAGTGCCTCCATCAGATTGTCTATCTGGAAATGTGTGGGTATATTTTATGATTAATGAGTTAGGTGGGAGAGCTCAGCTCTCTGTTGGTGGTGCCATCTCAGTGGTGGCACCTAGGTGGTAGTCCTGGGTGCTCTAAGGCAATATGAGCAAGCTATGGGGAGCAAGCCAGTAAGCAGCATTCTTCCATGGCCTCAATTGCCACCTCTAGGTTCCTGCCCTTCTTTTCCTTCATGATGGACTACCGCTGTAACTTTAAGTAAATCCTTCCTTTCCCAGGATGCTTGTGGTCATAGTGTTTAAAATAACGATAGGAACTAATCTAGGACACAATATAATAAGCAGAGTTGTTTTCAAAGATTTATAAAATAATAGGCCACTTGGCAAAAACAATCAGATAGTTTCAAGATATTAAAATGAGATTGGGAATTTTTCATAGATTCTCATGTACAGAATGCTGTGCTACCTGGAGAGTGAGAGGCTTGCCAACATCCAGACAGTTTGATGTGATGATTCCTTTACTAGCCGTTATGTCTCCACCTAACACCCACTAGCATATTGCAAATGTAAACATGTGAAGCAAATACAAGGATAGAATTCTTATGGTCTTCCTTGAATACATACTAGAATATAGACAATAGACTTTCAAGCTAAACTCTATGGAGGCCATTCTGGTGGAAAAGGAAGTAATTATTAATGAATTTAACAGGGGTATCCACATATCCATAGCTGAAGCAGGGGGCTATTGCTTTGGTCTACATTACGGATATGAGTACCAAGAACATAAACAGAAGAAGACAGTGTTTCAGGAAGTCATATTGAGCAGTACTATGTGGACCTGATTAAGGAAGACTAGCTATAAGTCCTACACAGAGGCACAGGGGCATTAATACATTTACCACAAAGCAGGTATTTTTTTTCCTTCTCAACCCAGAGGAGGCCAGACTCTTACCCCTGGAACTGTTCCTAGTCTGTTACAGAGGGAGGTGTGGCCACACAGTATCTCCAAGTTCATCCCATAGGACACATATCTTCAGGAAATGGTATTTCTAAAGGATGGTGGAGATAGTGCACAAACAAGTAAGAATGGTTGTCAATGACAAAAACAGAGTTCAACAAGTTGTTTTCTTAAGGATATCCCTGAAAACTTTCCAAACATCACCTAAGCTGAAAATGCTGACAAGTAGCCTTGTTCCAAAGCAGAAGCAATAATGAATCCTCTCCTCACACATCCTCTCACTGAATTGGCTTCTGAGAGCAATGTTCAACATCATATTGGTCAGTGCTTTCACAAGAATGATTCCCTACTCTTCACTTCTGAGTAATATCATGAAAACCTGAGTCCAGGATTCTAAGAACATGTTCTGTGAACTGGTATGGCTCCTCGGGGAGAACACATATTAGACATGGGCTCCATATTTATACTGGGAATAAACTTTATGTTTCCAGGTGGTTCTTGTGTCTCACTGAAACATTACATCTTTACATGTGGAGTGATAAGAATGACTCCACTGCAGGATAAACACATAAACTTGGGTACGGTGTAACAGGACCAAGAAAAAGACTAGAATTCTGCGGACCTCACAAAACAGCTATGAGAACACACGAGGACATCAGCAAGGGGTTCAGAAAGAAGGGGGTGTCTCAACCAAATCTGGAAGATTGGCTCAGGAATAAATAGAAGCTGTAGAAGGAAAACAGGAAAGCCATCCTTCCCAGAAATGTGGTCCTTCAAGCAGGGTTTAAGAATGGACAAGATTCCCAGCACTTGGGAGGCAGAGGCAGGCGGATCTCTGTGAGTTCGAGACCACCCTGGTCTACAAGAGCTAGTTCCAGGACAGCCTCCAAAGACACAGAGAAACCCTGTCTCGAAAAAAAAAAGAAAGAATGGACAAGATACTCATAATTTTTAGTTTACCAAAAAACCCTGAGGTAGAAATTTGATGGGTTTGACTGGTAGCACTTTGTTGACACCATTTGACATACTCCTTCTAAATAAAATTTAGGAGTATTCTAAAAGTGAAAATGACTATTATTTCTAGGAGGAGTACTTAACGAAATAATATGACAGGCAGTGACCACATGGCACAGTTTGAATTTGTGGCTAACACAGAGAAAGCTAACAGATTTGCTACCTAAAGTCTACCCGTTACAAGCAAACTTGAGATACAGTGAAGATTCACAGAGCACTTCATTAGTTTGTCTTTCCTTTCTCAAGCCAGAATTAATTAGCTTTAGGAAAGAAAAATAATAAGGGAAAGTATTGTCTGGCTGGTATTTCCATTTCATTTTCTCCACTTCTTATCTTTTGCCAAGCTTAGAGAGAGAGGACTGTTTTCTTGGGGTTTTGAGCAGGAAGAGACCAGGGGGATGATAAGAGGACAAATGAGTGTTGGAGTTGGTGTTTCATGCCTGAAGCATTTCTCATATATACATGGTAAGAAGAAGGGAAAGGCCTCAACAGGATATCTACTTCTCCAGAGACCTTATTCCCAGATCCTGTGTCTGACTCTGGACTCTAAGACAGCAAAGAGTAAACAATACCCAAGAACATTGGAGAGCTTTCGTGGGAAAGACAGCTGTTATCATATTTCACCTTGGAAATGATGCCTTCTACTTCAGCCCATTTGCAGTTCAGAGCCATAGATTGAAATCTCCAAAACGGAGAGGCAAAGTCAGCCTTTCTTCCTTCTGTGTCCAGGTTAGTGGTGGAAAGCTCCCATTTATAGTCTGAATATTTTGGCTTGGGTTTTGCTCCCTTTTCTGTGCCACTTGGGGAGTCCAACACAGTCGTCACAAACACAGTATCATTTTGCTGTCTCTATACTTGATGAGCTAACAGGGAGTTCATCAATTGAGGACATCCTTAGTAGCCTATCTTCCTCCTGCTAGACAGGAGTTACCTACTAAATATTTCACCACTGACCCTTCAACACACTGCCTTTGGGTGGATATTAGGATCCAAACTACAGTAGCAAATAACTGAAATATCCATCTCTTAGACTAAAGAAAAACAAAAAAAAAACAAAATAAAAACAAAACATACAAACAGGGAGCTTATGGAAGCCTAATGAGGTGAACATAGAACACGGGAGAGTCATGAAGCCATATTATTAATATTAATTTTTTTGACTCAGTTCAGTCACTTTTCAAGATCTCCTGGTTCACCCCTGAGACTCATTCTGAAGAAGAGAAGGCAGAAGGCAGCTGTCAAATTAACATTACTCTGAATTTTTCTCCTCTTTCAGATCCCACTTGTAATCAAAAGGTGATGCATGATTCCATTTGTAGAAATGGAAGAAGGTCTGACATTGACTGAGTTTTCAGTAAAATAAATACACCTGTTATGGGTTTAAGATAATGAGGAATTGTGCCAGATTTGGTCTTTTGCTGTCTTCAATTTGTGAGCCTGAAGCTTATCCACAGGCATAAAACAATAGTAACTTACATGAAGAGCTATAGAGTGCTTTCTTCTGAAATCCTTGCAGTTTTGTTTTTGTGCCCTTGATATCTGTGTTTTTGCTTCCATGTTTCTGAGGATGTCAAGTTAGACCTCCTTGGGTACTTGTAGTTCTAGGCTTTGACCTGAAGTTTCAAAGAGAGTTACTCTTGAAAGTAAAAGAAAAAAAAAAGACAAAACAAAACTTAATCCCTCTTCTCTAAGTGCCAAGATGTCCAGTAAGAGCAAAATAGGAACTCCTAGAGAAGCCAAAGAAATGCCATTACTGGTAAACAGTCCTAGTGAATACATAGATTTAGAACCTTATTTAAGTTGAGATTTATTTAGTGAATGCACTTGGAGTCTAAATGCTGGAACAAACTGTGCCTTCCCTGCCTTAATAACTCCAAGGACCTTGCTAGTGGTAAAAGGTAAAGAGTTTTCATTCACTTGCAATTCAGAGTCACGTTTCTCAGGCTTGAATAAAGTGGCAATAATAAAACACCTACACAAACACAGGCAGATCTTTGAGTTAAGTGGCTTTTAGCTTTGCCTTCAGCACAGTGAACTTGAAAAATTGTCCCCACTGAAGCCTGGCCAGAGCCAAATCTCTTTCCCAGTGACCCATTAGTTGCTTCCTTCACTAATGTAATGTATTCTTAGGACATACACCTTCAGGGAATTTGCATAGCTAGCCAAGCATATTAAGATATTTTATGCAGATGCTGTACCAACCAACAGATATTATTTCTTTTTCGAGAATGTCCTCAAGTGGACTGGTTTACCAAATCTAGACATGGGAGTTTTCTACATAGAGAATTATCGAAAAGCCAAGAAATTTCTGATAACTGTCAGATACTGCTGGGAAGAAGTCAGCAAAAACAAAACAAAACAAAACAGAAACCTTTCTTCAAAAAGCATTCACACTGCACGAACTGTGTTAGCTTTTGGGGGAGAAAAGTGGCAAAGCGGGTTCAAAGCTATTGTGGCTCACAGTCCTTATGTTTTACATTGGTGTCATCTGTTGACTTTATACTCCAACTGAGAATTAAAGTCATGGTTCACAGTGTGTGACTTGGTAGCTTAGAACCCTCAATGTTCTACTGTGGATAAAGGAGCCAGCCATTGTCCGCAGAGAAAGGAAAACAGAGGCCATACTAGGTACAGTGTCTGCTTTCTTTTTGCAGCCTGTAGAGTACATCTTCCCTTCATACCTTCACCAAGACCAAGAAGTAGTCCTGGTTTAAAATCTCTATGTTTAGAAGCCAAATCATTACCTTTTACAGGCCCATTATTCTCAGTGCAAAAATCTAGAACCAAAATAGCCAAACATCTATTAAATACAAAAAATTCCTCCACCTGTCATCTCTGAAACATTTTAGGAATACAAAGTTACAAAGTAAAAAAGACAAATAGGGTCCAGGGATCTATGGCTCTATGCTGTGTAGATTTTATGGTCATTATGGTTATTATGGACTTGCAATTGATACTTCTGGGTGTGCATTTGCCAGGTATTTAGCACACATATCCGTACTAGCTGTTCATTATGGTTTAGCATGTGTGTGTGTGTGTGTGTGTGTGTGTGTGTGTGTGTGTGTGTGTGTGTGTGTGTGTGTGTGCACATGCAGTATGTATATGTGTTTATATCTAAATTTAGAGTGTATATATGTGTGTGTGCCTGTTCTTATGGAGTGGTGACATTGATGTCTAGTGTCTTTTTGGATTGCTCTCCACCCTATGTTATTGAGGTAGGACCTTTTTGCTGAAGTGGGAACATGCTATTCCGGCTAGACTTTTTAGCCAGTTTGTTCCAGGGATCCCTTGTTTCTGCCTTCTGAATACTGGAATTATTGGTGAACTACCATACAACCCAGATTTTACTGGGTTGCAGGCTTCTGGGCTCCGGTCCTCACACTGAGCCACTTCTCTAGCCCCTGAAATGTGTTCTTCACTGTGCATCCTGTACCTCATCTGCAGTTCTCTGTGACAGGAAATTCCAAAAGATGAACACTTGAGGTTTTGGTAAAGAAATTAAATCATCTTAGATACATTTTAGGGAATATCAAGAAAAGATGAAAAGTATAATAATGACATAATAACTTATGAGGGGAAATTGTTTTGTTTTTTGTTTGTAAAGACACACACACACACACACACACACACACACACACACACACACACACACACATATATATATATATATATATATATATATATATATATATATGTAGGCTGACTTCTCCAACAAATGTGAAAAGACACATAAGCTGCTTTGTTTTACTTTGTTCTTCTAGTGTTTTGGTTTGAACAACTCAGGAGCTGACACACAGGGGAAAATGCATTGCCACTGAAGCACTACTCTAGACCTAGAAGGTCAGATTTATTCCATTTATCAAAAAAAACCCTAATCATAAAAATTTACCAATCTGTGTGTGTCCAACACTTCTAAATGTTACCATTTTATTTTAATTTCAACTAAAGATATAAGGTCATGTAATTCATATGCCCAGGCCCTACTTTGTTTTGATTATTTTCCTGAGAAGAACACAGTGGTAGTTTCCAACATGTGAACACATGTAAAGATATGCACCTGTAGGCCCGTTCTCAGCCCTTTCCCCTACTAAAAGGTTTTACTAATTTGTTTTATGTATGTTTGCATACTACCCATGTATGTGCATGTGTGCATGCACACACAAGTGCATGGGTGTGGAGGCTGGGATTTGGGATTTTAGGCCAGTGTCTTCCTTAGATTCTTCCTTTCCTCTTGGTTTTCAAGATAGGGTTTCTTTGTGTAGTCCTGGCTGTCCTGGAAGTCAGAGATCCTCCTGCCTCTGCCTCCTGAGTGCTGGGATTAAACGTATGTGTCACCACAATCTAGTAACACATTTTTGTTTTATTTTGAGAAAGGGTCTCTTTATGAGCCTGGAGCTCACCAAGTGGGAGAGGCTGGCAGGGCAGTGAGCTCTGGTCTCTTGCATCCCAGTGTTCAGGTTACAGATACTCCAAATGCTTTAACAAAAGAGCTAATGTCCAACCTCAGATTCTTGCCCAGTCAGCACTTTTCCAACCCAGTCTTCTCCACAGCCCCACATTCAATCTATTACCTCACTCACTAGAGTGCAAGTTGAAGGGACTTCCTTCTTCCAAAATGTCATTTCTGTTATATCTTACTGTACCTCAAGTCCAGTTCTCCACAGTTCTTCCTGCTTCATCTAAACAGCTCAGAAAATTATCTCACATTAAACCCATCCTCCATGAGCTACACATACTTGACAGTGTTGACTCTTGACCTCTCCATTGGACAATTTGGCATGTTCAATTTGGAGATGAAACAGAACAACAAATAGTCAAGCACAGAGATATTTGGTGATGTTGAGACTGGTTCCTTTCTTCCTATTCCAAGTCTACATATGATAAGGCATTTGTACACATAAACACAGGGAGAGGCACCTCAAGCACACTTGTGTGCTATAGATAACACTATGTATGGATGGGAGTCTCAACCTATAGGTCACAAACCCTTTAGGGGTTAAACAACACTTTTCTAAGGGTCACCTAAGACCATTCTGTGTATCAAATATTTACATTACAATTCATAACAGTAACACAATCACACTTATCAAGTAGCAACAAAATAATTTTATGGTTGGGAGTCACTCCAACATGAGGAGCTGTTTTAAAGGGTTATAGCAATTGAAAGGTAGAGAACCACTGGTGTAAGGGAAAATTGGCCCTTCCTTATTATATGGACTGGGAAGTGTTGAGAAAGCAGGTAGATCTGGGGAGCATTTCCATTATGAAACACTTAAATACCTAAGTTTCCAGCTCTATAGTGTCAAGACATTAAAAACAAATATTGGAAATGACTAAATTTAGCACTTTCCTCTGCTTCCTGGAAGAAAACAAACTGGGATGAGCAGAAGTTGAACACTGTATAGTAACAATGAAACAATTGATCTCACTGGTACTTATCACATAATTATAACATATAACAAGTGACACACACACACACACACACACACACACACACACACACACACACACATCATTTACTTTGTTTTGTTCCATTCATTGGGCTAAG
Source organism: Cricetulus griseus (assembly GCF_003668045.3). Taxonomy (NCBI): domain Eukaryota; kingdom Metazoa; phylum Chordata; class Mammalia; order Rodentia; family Cricetidae; genus Cricetulus; species Cricetulus griseus. The sequence goes on along the minus strand of NC_048596.1, from coordinate 126,114,156 downwards.
CCTCTGGGTAGCAGAGAAGTTAAATTATTTATTGCTACATATCCTTAAAACACAATAGCAGCAATAGCAGCAAATGAAATTCTGGCCTGGAAATCAATGTATTTTGTATTATCACTTTATCCAGCTAGCTTCACCTTCTCTAGTGTCCTTACAATGTAAGCCTCACTTCAAGGCTCATGACCTCACAATAGACCCCTTTCTGTTCCAAGGAAGGAGGGGAGAAAAAGTGGAGTCCTCTTCAAGAGACTACATCTGGTTTTTATAAATTCAAATTGAGAGAATATGTTGCTTCAGTTACAAAAGGAATCATCATATATAGAGATTGAGGTTTTCTCATCCAAAATTGACACAATTTAAAGCTGCTGTAGGAGGAAGCATTTACTTCTACCCTAAGAGGTTTTGCTAATACCCAATATATTCCTTAAGCTTGGATACAACTCTGCCTCTCTTATTTAGCATCACTAATATTTGCAGAATTTAATATTCTCATTTCTTCCCACCCTAATTTCACCTTTCTCTCTTTTTTAATAGACCTGAGTGTCTCAACATCTATTTCAACTTAGATTATTTCTTAGTCTAGCAATGAGTGCTTGCCACTTATCTAAAAAGTTCTAATTCCCTATAGAAACTATTGATAAATTATAAGTTAATTTAACCTACCACTATATATGTACCTGTATACAGAGATATGAGCATGTTTGCACTTATACTTAGACATATGTATATATGTGTGTTAGGAAATCTGACCACAAACTGAAACAACAAATAGTAACCTCTTTTATTTACTACTGTGTAAGAAATTATCACAAACTTAAAATGACCTATGTTTCTTAAAGCCACAGTGTGTTTGAGAACCTGTCTTAATTAGGTCTTCCATTTCAAAGTGACTCATGAGGCTACCATCAAAACATTAGCTGAGTCCAGGATATCATCTGAAGAATCCTCCATTGAAACAGGACCCTGTGACCTTTCAGTGTGCTAGCATAATCAGTGTCTTCTTAGCATTGTGCATGGGGGCTGAAGCTCCTTCCCACCCATGCCTTGGCAATAAGACTAAAACTTTCATTAAAACATACAAGTCCAGAAGGCGATGGAATGAGACTAAAAGCAAAAAGAAGTCTGTTTCTTTTGTAATCAAATGATTGAAGGAAACCCCTACCATGCTGGTCATATTTGATTAGTCAGAAGCTGCTGGGAGATGATGTCTTCTAGATATAACAGAGGAGCTGCATCTGTGAAAACTCAACAGTTCTGGTTGCTCAAACAAGACCCACATAATGAAAATACTGGTTGACATGTCAACGTGGATGGATGAAATTTCACAAAGCCTTAGCCCCAGGAATAGCTACAGACAATCAATGGCTGCTGAGAGTAGACGAATCTGTTTTCTTCAGTGAGAAGACTCTTGACCAGTTATTCAGTCCCAAGTGGTCAGTCCTAAATAGATGTTCCAACACTCAACACTAACGGGACACAGTAGGGTGTGTGTGTGTGTGTGTGTGTGTGTGTGTGTGTGTGTGTGTGTGTGTGTGTGTGTAATAATTAAAGAACAAGTCATCAGTTTGAGATGGAATGAGGATTAGGATGATATTTCATCTCACTCAAATTGCATGAGTACATGCTATTTTAAGTTGATCCTGTGCTACTTTTAAAGAATTTTTGCTGGAGTGTAGTATGCACCCCTGTACTTGTGACTGCATGTTTGTGTTTATATGGTTTTCTTAACCATAGTTTTATAGCAAAGAATTGGACCAAGGATCTGACCATGTATTGGACCAAGGATCTGACAATGCATCACTTTTTCTCTCCCACTATACACATCCACGTCTCTCAGCTCATAGTGCAGTCATAGGGGGCAGGCACAGGTGATGTATGAGCATTCTTACTTGGCCATGGATCTCCTGTCCTTTTCTTCCACTGTAGCACAAGCTAGAAGGAGCCAGGGGTCCTTCTGTTCAAAGGAGAGGACTGTCTGATCTGCATCAAACTGTGACTCAAGTTAGTAATTAATCTTCATTATTTTAATCTCCAGACACCTATTCTAATTCACAGTGAGCACACCAGCACCTGTAGTGACTGTCCTTTATCAAAGAAAGGCACTTATATTTCTGTAAAAGACACATTGATATCCAATACTGACTGAGAACTTGGCCATGGTAGGCTCCCTCCCAAGTTCTTGCATTTGTTAAGCTATGGATTGCTCACAAAAGATAAAGTCAAGAATGTGACTTCATTTTAAACATAGAGAGAAAATGTAAGAAGGAAATCACTGTTGGATGAACTTTGCATACATTTGGGCCTTGTACTGCCAAGAAATGTTTTGAACTTCAGTGAAATCACAAGAAAATGGCTGATGCTGACTAGGTTCTTACAATGGAAGACATGCTTATGAAGGACAGAGAGAAAGGCCCAGTGAATCAGAGAGCCAAGAGAAGTGAACAGGCAGTGACAGAGGAAGAGGCAGTTCTGCTAGTAGCAATGTAGTGTAGGGTTTCCTCCTCAGTTTCCCTAAGAACTCTTCCTAAATTTTTGCCTTTTTCATCAGTGGTATCTGTGTGGTGTGGATGTGTCGATGTGGGATTGTAGGCAGGTTTTCAGAAGAGCACTAAAACATCATAAAAAGGAACTGCCAAGGACAGGTCTGAACTATAAATACAATTAAGCCAGCTGATTAGTTCACAGGCAGTGAGGCATTATGCTCCAAAAGTGGATTTCAGGATCCCAACCGAGATCCTTGGGGCTCTACCACCTGTCTTCTAAACCAATGCACACATTCTCCTGTTCACTCCAGAAACCAAGACAAACAAACAAATAAACAAATAAAAAAAATCTTTTCTGATAAGAAGCACAGTTTCAAGATAGAAACACACATTTAAAAAAAAGGAAGGAGGCTGGGAGTTGTGGTGCACACCATTATCCCAGCACTCATCAGGCAGATGCAGGCAGATCTCTTCAAGTTCGCGGCCAACCTGGTCTACAGAGAAAGTTCCAGGACAGGCTAGACTACATAGAGTAACATATCAGGATAAACAAAAAGCAAAACCAAACAAAAAATGAAGGAAGGGGGTATGATTTAATTTTGCAACCAGTCCTGAAAGTTGTAATAATCAGAGATTATAATTTTAGAATATAAGTGCAAGTTAAAAGATAACAAACTGAATGAGCAACCAAGAATTCCTATGAATGCTCTTTTTTTCTCTATGTGTGTATGCCTCTTTAGGTATGTGCAATATATATATATATATATATATGTATATATATATTATATATATATATATATATGTGTGTGTGTGTGTGTGTGTGTGTGTGTTATGTATGATATATATATATACATATGATATAATATATAATATTATATACATATAATATTATCTCTCTATATATAATCATATGTGTGTGGGGTTAAAATGGAGATATCATATGACCACTCTGACCAAATGTAGCTTGGGGAAAAAAGAGTTAACTTGCCTTATACCACATTACAACTCCTCATCAAGGAAGGAACAGAGAAACTCAAGGAAAGAACAGAAGCAGAAGCCAGAGGAAACACTGCTTACTGGCTTGATTCCCACATCAATCACTAATTACCAAATGCCCACATGGCCACAGGCTAATCTCATGTAGGCAATTCCTCAGTTGAGGTTCCCTTTTCTTAGGTGACTCTAGTTTGTATCAAGTTGACAAACAACAGCCAACCCACCATGAAAGAAAGCCTTGTATGTCATTTGGTTGTTGGTGCTGGGAGAGACGAGACAACTGAATAAGTTCTTGATGGATCCAAATTCCTAATATTAAGGCATACAATGTATATAAATGAAGCTGAAAAACAGTAAACATACATTCCACTAGAGATGAATCTTTCTAGGTCCCTGACCAAGGAAATAATCTTTCACATAGTGACATGTGATCATGAATGGTGTGGCCCAAAGAAAGAAAGAAAGAAAGAAAGAAAGAAAGAAAGAAAGAAAGAAAGAAAGAGCTTATGTTTGTCTGGTTCAACTTGAGATAGTTTGAGAAATGTAAAGGGACCTTCCCATTGGAGATAGTGCTATTGTCTTCTATATAAAAGTGTGGATTAATGCAATGGAAGTATAACACTGCCAAATCCCTCATAAAATGTAGACCCTATGCTATACAAATATCTTTGGACTAAGAACAAAATGTAATATTTTACTCTGATTTTACAAGGTGTGGTGACTTTTAGAAAGCTGAATTAACACAATAAGGTAGATGAACTTTAAGCCTCCTTTGACTGATTAGGCTTGGCCACGAAGGAAGTCTCTGGGGTTTTCTTGTGTATAAAACATGTATCTTGACCAATGTCTTAGTAAGGGGAAGGTAATGTCACACTACATTAAGAACTTTAAAATTTTATGATCCAACACAGCAAGCATTCATTTCTTCTTCATGCAAACTCCTTTATGCATGTCTCTGAGGTGATGGTCAGTGGTACTCCAAACAGTAACTCCATGACCCCAGAAGCAACCTATTTATGTGAATCATTTTTCTCCTTAGTTGCGGCGATGAAGAAATAGGGGGTTAATAGCTGGTATCTAGCACTTGAAACTCATGTTTATCTGGATGGAACTACTCACATGACCACAGCCAGTTCCCAGGGGACTGAGAATTAGTTATCTGTATGCACCTGCCCTGAAAAGATAATCAAGTATTTGTATAAGCAATACAAGTTTCCATGATTATTAGACATTAAAAACATAAAACAAGTCTTTCCACTTGTTTTAGAGACCCTTTGGTTCAAATAAAGTTTATTATCTCTGTAACAGTTCATATCCTATCTCCAAATCTCACTCTTTCCTCAAGCAATCCATTCAAATGTATCTTGGAAAGCAAAGCCTCCCTCAGAATATGGTATTACATGACATTGTAACCTTTCTCCCTTCCAGAAAACCACCCTTTATGAATAAAACATGGGTGACCTTTAAAAACTTAGCAGTTGTACCAGGTGACTGCATATTAACAAGCTTTTTGAAGGAATAGGACAGGCACTGTATGTTTCAGTTAAGGATAGATAATAGAACTCCTCAAATAATTTATTATTTTATTCAATACAAGGAATAAACAATTTTACAGAGCCAAGTTGTACTTCCTGGGTATAACTGCATGACTTCTACCCACTGAAACTGTGCAGGTAACAAGTTGAAGAACCCATGTATATGACAGCTGCTTTTATCTCCTTGAATTTCTTTTATTCAGTTTTGGCTGTTTCTGAAAATCAAAATCCAAGGTTTGTGTGAGAAGAAAGCCCAGAAAGATTGTGTAGCATGAGACTGAATCTCCTCCCTTCTGAACAAATCCCCAAGATCTTCAGTATTGGATCTGCAAAGTCATTCTTGCCTGCGAAAGATATTCTGGGACATTGGTGAGAAGGAGCTTGCTTAGGAATTGTGTCAGTGTTATGAGGAATGTATAGTCAAGTCAGATGCTTATAGACATGAAAATGCCTTTGCCTTGGTGTGAAAGGAGCGAAATGTCAAGAGGCGATGAGTAAGGTGAGGAAGATTGACTCTGTTTAAGTGGCACATTTTAACTGGATAACTTAGAATAATCTCCCAAAATGCACTCCTTCTGGAGTTCTGGCCTCTAAGAATGTACTCCATGGGGTACTAAAATGGAGATATGAGCCATGTTCATTGAGGGGAGCTGAGCATTTTTGTGTTTATAAATAGGGAACTTGGTGTAAGTATTTTATGACACAGTTTTACCCTAAAAAACATGTTGGACGAGGCCGGGAAGTGGTGGCACATACTTTTAATCCCAACACTTGGGAGGTAGAGGAAGGCAGATCTCTGTGAGTTTGAGGTCAGCCTGGTTTATAGGAGCTAGTTCCAGGACAAGCTCCGAAGCCACAGAGAAACCCTGTCTTGAAAAACCAAAACAAACAAACAAACAAACAAAAAACAAAACAAATACCCATGTTGGACAAACATTTGGTCACAATACAACAGCTCTTTCAGGTTGAACAGGATAAACTTTTATCAGGCAACAGAGAAATCATGAAGTCCATAGGAAGGCACCTTACTTTCCCCTCAATTTTGTTTTCCACTTCTTCAAATGTCTGCTTTGTTATGAGTGGTGGTATACTGGGTGACAGAGCCTGGAGTCTTTTGATGGCCTAGGAGGTGCTTCAGGGTTGGGTGAGTCCATGTGACTTTACACTTCCCAGTGAGCAAAGGATAAATCTTTAGAAACATAATTACATCATCGGACTGACTTGAGCTTAGCTGTTTCGTTCTGCCACATGCAAAGTTGTAGGCAGAGATGTTTTCCCCTTGGATTCCGTCCTACTTGGGCACTTTTCTCTTTTTCTTAATGAATCAGCATTCAGTTTGCTTAAACAACAACAGCAACAAAACTTGTCATCAAATGCAGTAGCTTTGCGTCTTGATCAGAGCAAAGCCAAAGCAATCATAGCCACCAAAGGATAGAGAAGAATTTCTTATTTTCAGGTGATGACATCACAAGAGATATTTCTAAAGCAATGCCATCCATGATTGGAATAATCATGGGTATTTTATTTGTGGAATCCTTGTATGTGCATAAAGGAAAGTACATATATATATACTATATATAGTATATAAAAGTATATATATATATATTATATATATTATAATATATTATATATATTTTAAGGGATACACATAGTCTTAGATATACTCAGAGAGTACAAATCCCCCAGGAAATTCGTGGGGCTCATTCTCTCTCTCTCTCTCTTTCTCTCTCTCTCTCTCTCTCTCTCTCTCTCTCTCTCACACACACACACACACACACACACACACACACACCACACCACACCAAACACATACACTCACAGACATGAATGTAGAAGAAAAACTAGCTGGAAAGAACAATGGGGATAACATGATTGGAAAGGGCACAGAGGAGTATAACAGGAGTGTGTATGGATATGAACAAAATATATTATATACAAGTATGAAAATGTGATCATGAATCCTATTACTATATAATTAACATATGCTAATAAAACCTTTATAAAAGAGTATGCTCCTGAAAATGATCACATTAAGGTCATAGTTCAAGAAAGATAGTGAACATATATTTAGGCATGCTTAGCTTAAGGTCATGGACCACATGTTCAAAGGTTAAACTAGTAGACTGAAACAATCTGAAGTATGCTCAGTGGAGTCCTGTAAATGACATTCGGGAACTCAGCTGGGTGTTCTCAGTTTTCATCAAAGTTTAAGAAGAAAAAGAAAGAATCCTTTGAAAGTGTAAGGTGGTTTAGCCCTGTGCCTGCTGCCTCCCTTGGTGGCTGACAAATTGGATCGGGGTGAAAAGCTTCCTCCAGAACATTGCTTCTGTGACACTGGAGGTGCCCATCTCACCACTGTTTCTATGTTGTAGCCTTAGCTGTACCTGGTCAGGTCCCCAGCAAGCTTGGGACAATTATTTCAACTCCATCCTGAAAAAAAAGGAATGTACTAATAGTATTCTTAGCTGCCAGAGTCAAGAGTATTCACTGTTATGCCAAGGAACTCACTACTGACCTTTCCAATAGCAACTTAGTCAGTGTCAGAGACACTGAACTGAATCACACCACACAACCCTGACTGTGCTACTGTTTGCTTTTCCTAAGTTCTTCAAATCTCTGGCAAAAAGACTCCGAGCAAATGAATTATTGATTCACATTTTTGGAAGGTTCTTTGTTCTAGGAGGACTTTTTTTTCTAAGTCAGGGTTTCTCTGTGGCTTTGGAGCTTGTCCTGGAACTGTCTCTGTAGGCCAGGCTGTCCTGGAACTCACTGAGATCAACCTGTCTCTGCCTCCCAAGTGCTGGATTTTTAAGAAATGTGCCACCACTGTCCGGCCCTTGGAGGACTTTTAAACTAGATAATCTCCAATATCAGAAAGCATAGATAATGTGATTCTTTAATAGTTAAAAACAAACGGTGATTTCTCTAATTCATAGGGAAGGAGTAGGCAAAAAGTCAAAGCTGCTTTACCAACTAAGAGACTAAGCCCTAGGTTGCTAGTAATCACTGTCTTTGGCAATGGTCCATGATTTATAATTTTCTTGGGGTAATGTCTATATTTTTAAGTTCATGTTCATGTAGACATCGTTAGCTTAGATACAGAGGTACTGTTTATAGTAAAGAGAAAAAGGTGTGACAAAAGCATCACCCAACCTTATTGGAGAAAGTGTCATCAGACTCTGATGTTGATGTCAGGTAGCTTCATGTTCGAGGATGTTTTATAGAGCATTTCTAGTAGCAGGTGAGCAAGAAGTAACAGTGCTAAAACCCAGAGATGGTGTAGGGGGAGAGAACCATTCTGAGATGAGAAGATGAGTATCTTCAGACAAGTGAAATATGCTATTCGAAGGAGATGCTGTTTGGACAGCAGATCACCATAGTAGAAGCTCAAGGGCTCTTAGAGTTATTGTGGGGAAAGGTACAGCCTTGATCTGGGTTACAAGTATGCATCTTATTGTCTGTGGATAGGACAGTTTCACACCTTGACTATCGACAATGTAATTGCCAACAGTCCCAAGTAGAAGTTACCAAGTGCACGATATTAAGATTGTATAGACTGTTAAAAATTAGCTAGTGCACATTCAAAATTATTATTATTATTTTGTTGGTGGTGTTGTTAACACATAGATCACAGATTTTTAAACACATGCAAAATTACAAAGGAATCATTGATGACCTATCTGATAAACCTCCATGAACCTTGAGAAGACCTTTTGCATACTGGTAAAGGGGACATCTGAGTCTTTTTTGAGAGCTGGAGAACCTCAAGTGGCAAATGTCATTTTTGGACTTTGGGAGCCCATCCCACATGGAGGGATATTCTCTGAGCCTAGACACAAGGGGGTCGGCCTAGGCCCTATCCCAAAGAATATGACAGACTTTGAAGACCCCCCCCCTATGGAAGGCCTCACCCTTCCTGAGTAGCAGAAAGGGTATGGGATAGGTAGGGTGTTAGTTGAGGGGGCAGAGGAAGAGGGGAAGGAGAGGGACCTGGGATTGACATGTAAAATAATTTTCTTTCTAATAAAAATAAAAAATAAAAAGAGTTGCACTGTCCTCATACCCGCATTTGGGTATATGTGGCTTTCTTCTAATTAACGCCTTTTCTTCCTAACTGTCCTGCATAAGCCTCTATTAAAATATCTTTAGTAGAATCTCTATAAGTCTATATTTCTGCTTCATGATAACATAAAATTAAAAAGTAAATAAAAAGCTTCTTCAGGAAGTAAATTTTCTTTTTATAAAAGATTAAAAATATTCATTTTCTTTTTTTAGTTGAAAATAGATTATTTTTATATCATAGATTCTAATTTTTTGTCTCACCTTCAACTCTTCCTGGATCCTCTCACATCACCTCTCATCTGAATCCAGCTCTTTCTTTATCTCTCTCATCTCAAAAATATGAAGTTTACTAAGCAAAATATTGTAATATGAAATATTAATTTACTAAGATAAAATGAGAACAAACAAACAGAAACAGGACAAAACAAACAGAAGAAAAGGAGCCAAGGAAAAAGCACAAGAAACACACATAGATGCAGAGATACACACAAACTCACACACACAGGAATCCCATAAAAACAAGATAGAAGCCATAATATACACATACACCAAAGACTTGTAAGAAAGAAGAAAAAAGCCCTGACAAAGAATTATAAGACAAAGAACCTCCATGAATGCAATTGGGTTCTTTTTTTGTTGACCATCTACTGCTGGGCATAGGGACTCCTCATAAGGATGGTTTGTATACACAATGGGACCCCCTTGGAGACAATTAATTTTTTGTTTGTGAGTGGTTATTAATTGTCAATAGCTTCCAGGTTAGGAATGGGGGCTTGTATTCCCTTCCCCTCTCAGCATTGGGACCCCATCTGGAACAGCTCTGATCATGTTGCCTTGACGTCCTCCATTCCCTATGACTCTTAACAATCTTCCTGCCTTCTTCTGCAGGACTCTCTGAGCCCTGATGGGAGGGAGGGATTTGATGGAATCATTCCAGTTAGGACTGGGTGTTCCAAGGTTCTTATTTGGCAAGAAAACTAGCATTTCCTGAGAATGAGAGATATTTACATATCATTTAATCCTTTTGGAAAATCCTTAAAGTATTAAGTGTTCTTCATAGTTCCAACTACAGGGTTGGTTATATCTCTTTGGCTGTCAATATTTGGGATTTGATCAGAAGGAAATATCTGCTGTCTTGTTAAACTGAAGGCCTGACTGAACTCCGTTCACCTAATTTACTAGTGCTGTAATTCAAGCATATAGGTGGCTTTTCCCTTCAATTCCTGTGAATAAACCAGCAAGTTTCATTTAATCTGTAATTATGGCACACAAACAAAAAACAAACAAAAAACAAGATTGTGCTCTGCTTCACTGGACAGGCATGTGTACAAATGCTTCTAGATGGTTCAATGCAGCTTCATCATTCTATTGTATGCACCTCTTCTCCAGAGAACTCCGGTCAGGGACGTCCAAGGATTGAGAAGACAAAATCACTTACATTTGTCATTTAGGCTCCTAAGGTTGTATAAAGGATTCCCGAAGTAGAAAAGAGAAATATCTTCATGTAGGAAGGAACTGGAGTTTTTTGCATGACTCTTTCCCTAGTAGCTGGAGCACACACAGCAGTGTATTTTGGTAGCCAAGGGTGATAGAAGGGGACTCTGCATGGGGGCCCACCTAAGATGTTTTCTCCCATGTGTTGTTAAGGTGTTTCAGAGCATCTGTGTGATTGCCGGGTGAACTGGATGGGAACACAAAGTCATCAATTTTAGTTGAGTGTACTCATTTATCACCTTGCCATCTTTTATTGCAAGGTAGAGATTCTCAATCTCCTCCCCCACCCCACCCCCCTCTCTCTTTCTCTCTCTCTCTCTCTCTCTCTCTCTCTCTCACACACACACACACACACACACACACACACACACACACACACACCCTCTACTTCTCATATGCCTTCAAAAAGTTATACTCAATTCATTTGTTTTAATTCTTTTTTTTTTTTTACAAACAAAACAACAGCACACTGTCAGTAAAGCATTATCCTTTCCTATATTTATTTAGCTTGTGTTTGTGACTATGAGTCTACCTATTCCTCTTTAGGCAGGATGTTTTTTACTATCTCCTTTGACTGTAAAATCAGTTCCAGTGTGATTAAAACATAACAGCAGAGCTGACTTCTGGGAGGAGCAGTCAGCAAGCAAGAATTTAGCATCTTGGGCATTTAGAAACTCCCAGTCTGAGATAAAACTGCTAAAACACCTCAGATCATGATTCCTAAGGTCAGCTTTGCCACAAGTCAGATATTTAGAATAGAAACTTGTAGCCTTCAAGTACTTCAAATGAGGCACTTGGATGTCAACCTCATGGCTGTCAGTCTCACAGTGACAACACTATCCCCAAGACCTGTGGCTGCAAGTCCTGGGGTGGGGTCCGCCTGACAAGTCTTATCAAATGCCAAAGAGGGAAAAATATGGGGCATAGAGGGGATGTATCTGCTGACACAGAACCAGCCTCAAAAGCAGTAATGTACAAGCCTTCAAAGTCCTCATGCCTCAGATCCTATTAGTTTTCCCACTGTTTGAAGTTACGATTTTGGAGGAGATTGGAAATAGCTATGTATTTTTTTTCTTTTAAACATAGTTTCTTTGAAACTTTCATTAATTAATTAATCTCTTCTCATGCATATGTGGTGTGTGTGTGTGTGTGTGTGTGTGTGTGTGTGTGTGTGTGTGGTGGTGGTGGTGGTGTGGTTTTTTGAAGCCTGGCATTTATTTTTATGTGCTATTTATATTGCAATAACACCTCCAATGCCCCCCACCAAATCTCCTTTGGCCACTGATGCAAAGTTCATTTGTCATATCTCAGAATTCAAGATCTCTGTGTTTTTTTTATATAAAACCAAAAATCCCACCACAAACATTTCCCCTTTAACTCCTAATATATTTTTTTTCAGTAAGCCTTGATGTTCTCTCTTTAACTCCCAATATTTCTCCCTAGACCCCAATTTCCTAACCAAAGCACATTACTGATCTGATGTTTTCAACAGCCTGGTAGCACATCAATAAACTAAAGATTATTGTGCTTTGTCAGGTTTTATTTTGTAGCATTATGGGAAATTCTCTGCTGTCTTGGATGAGTGCATCAACTCTGATTGCTTGACAATTAACAGAGATAGTAATAGAAAAGGCAATGTAATTTACCTTCGTACAAGGGATCTCAGTTAACAAAAATTAAACTATTGAACTCTCCTCTCCAAGGAAAGGGATGTCGCCTCATTATGTTAAAAAGAAAAACAGATTCCAGTGGCAAGTGGGCCCTCAGTCTATCTGGGTGAATTTATTGTCCAGATTATGTGTTTTTCTGACATGCATACAAAATTATGGCTTTTAAACTGGACCAAACTCTCTTTTCATTAAATGAGTATTTTCCCCCTTCGGTACTATAACTCAAAGTGAACATTCCAGATAAATAATGTAGAGGGGGAGTTTCTGTGTGTGCCTGTGGTGTGGCTGTTGAGGCGAGCCCTTATCTGTGGAGCTGGAAAATGACTCCTATCTCTTCCTGTCTCAGGGTCTCTGTCTTTTCGGGATGGCAGTACTAGAGAACAAAATATACAGTGTAATTAAATACAGAGCCATCAGGCTAAGAGTGAAGAACTCCCACAGAGGAGAGCGCTGGGTGTTAGGGACTCCCACGGAGACCATATGAAGCTAGTATTCAAAGTGGTGTCTGTAGTTGAGAGCTGCCTTCTGCCCTTTGTGGGGAGTTCTGCTTCTTTCCAAGGAATATCTTGTTTGAGCATACATGTCCTGATAACTTCTACAAGTTGTGAGACAAGTTACAGCTATAGCCTCTCTCCTTTGGGAATTTCGACCTCCCATATCTGTTTGGTTTTACTTATTTATTTTTAAGAACTCTGACAAGAAACGTGGAAGGAGTATACCAAATCCACAAAGCTGTCCTCTGGCCTAGACGTGCCTGCTGTGGCATGCATTCCTGCACATACAAACACACACACACACATTCAAACATGTCCATGTTGGCCTAGATCTTTCCTCTTTGTCATGGTAGGGTGGGCAAGGAGCAATTGTTCAGCTCTAGAGAGAGGTTGTTACACTTCTACTTATGATGGAATACAGGCAAAATGATAATAACCGGTTTCTGCTCAGCAAAACATATAGCAATGAGCCAAATCTGCTATCTGTTTTTGTGTGGGCTGATAACTAAAAAATGTTTCTCCCCTTTTACATAATTGAAAGACATTTTAAGCAAAGAGTAATATTATTTTGAATTGGATGAAAATTCTGCATTTTTTGTTTTTGTTTAAAAAAAAGTGTGTGTGTGTGTGTGTGTGTGTGTGTGTGTGTGTGTGTGTGTGTGTGTGTGTGGTATGTAGATTTCTGCCATATTTGTGGCGATCACATGACAACTTGGTAGAGTCAATTTTCTCCATTTTCTCCTTGCAACATGGAGGTCTGGGAGCTCAAAAGGTCATTAGACTTGGGGGCAAGGGTTTTTACCCACTAAGCTATCTTGCCTGCCCTGTTTTTCAATTTTTCTTTTTTGAGAAAGGGTCTTATGTACCCCAAGAAAACTTCAAACTTTCTGTGTAGCCAAGAATGATCCTGAACTTTGGATCCTCTTGCCCTCACCTTCAGAGTGTGGTGATTACATACATGGGCTAAAGGATCCATTTATTAAAGCTGGAACTTGGTTCACACTTGTCAAACACTCTTCAATGGAGCTTCAGTGATGCCCCTTAAAATGTAAATTTCAGTATTTGTAAACGAGGCTTTATTGGATTGCAGCCATTGCCCTTGATTTACACATGGTACTTGCTCGCCTCTGATCCCGACAGAGGTCAGTGGTTAAAGCAGACTCTATCAGGTCTGAGACAACTAAAAATATTTACTATCTGTCCCTCTACAAAAAGAATCAGCAACTCTCATCATTAGCTAATAGCAGGCCACTACAGTCAACCAAGAAATAATGAATAAACAATGAAATACAGTATATTACTAATTGTTAGAGAAACTTTGTAGGGAATTGCCATAATAACTCAAGAAGATATATGTCTCTGGGGATTGTTTTGCTTGGAGAGGCCATAAAGAAGCAAACCAGGGCAGAAGAAGACTTCAGATAGTGAGTCTCCATGATTATCAAGGTGTAAGAATGTGGGTAAGGCAGGAGAAACAGAGGTGATGCCTGGCCTGATATGGGCCAGACTCCAGGGAGAGATGATTGTAGTTTGACAGTGAGAGTAGAAAGTCTAGGTCACTTAAAATACCATGGGGAAATGAATTGTCTTCTCCTGTTTCAATATTTAGCAAAGAATCATTGAGAAAAACAAATGTGAAATTTAAATGTAAATTGAGTTCCAGGATAGAGAGGCCATGGAAAGAAAGCTTGTGTTTAATGTCATAGAAATAGTTAATCCTTTTTCAAAACATGGAAAAGAGTGTTTAAAAAAAGTATTATGACTAAGAAGGACCTTACTGATGAAAGTACAGAAAAGTAAGAGCCATGCTCATGGTGTTTCAGGTTGAATTTGGGTCATTTTTATGTAGCCATTCTTTAATAGGATAGGTGATTGCTATAATTTTAATGACATGGTTAATCCCAAACAATTATCTAATAAAATCAGTGCATGAGAAAAATGTGATGTGCACTTTAATGCACGGTCATTTTAACTTTAAAATAAAACACAGGAACTAGGGCATTGTGGCTTGTTTGCTCACACAGGCATGCAGACTGAGGAATGCTGCTGGAGGTTTATTTTAAAATGTGATTAGCTTTGGATTTAATTAGAAAGTAATGCAAAAGAAAATATTTAATTATGACATCATTATATAGTTGCATTCAATTTGACGTGTCACTCCACTCAAGCCTATTTGTCTTGCTTTCCTTCTGTTCTGGGTCTTAGGCAATGTCAATTTCTACCCTGTTTTTTTTTTTTATTTACTGCATTATTCACAGAATGCTACTTGACTCTGTTACTGGTGTTTTGATCAACTGCATAATAGTTTCCTCTTTGGGTTATGGTGGCAGTAAGCAGGGAGAGAAGCCTGTAACTATTTTATTGCCTGTTGTTTGAGATGCCTGGCAGAACTCAAGGTAAGTAAAAGGGAAGCTGGGAAAGCAGGCTGTTCCCACTCTACCACATGACCATTAAAAGACAGCAGAGTTGTGCCTAAAAGATGGTGAGTATAAATGAATACTCAGGGCTTAGCTGTATTACACCTGAGGGGTGTAATTTTTAAGTGTGTTTAGAGGGCGAAAGGCAGAGGTGGTGTCTGGTCATGTAGAGTAGGCATGCCTTGGGCACTCATTTCTCTCCAGTTGTGTAGTATTTGTGAAACACTGTATCCCAGTCTGAAGATACAGAACTGGTTTGATACAGACTCTATATTCAAATTAGCCACTGTCCAGAGAGGAAGACAGAAAAGGAGACAGTGATTCAATTCTGAATAGAAACAAGCAAACTTAACATTAGAAATAATTCTCTGACACTTCAGAAAACACCTCTCAACTAAAATCTGAAAACACTAAAAGCTGACATAAAAGCTTGAGAATTCAGGCAAGTGAGAAATCTCTCAGTCCTTTCTCCAGTATTCAATCCAGTCCTGGGGCAGAAGGTCTTTTTGGATGGCTGAAATTCTCAGTGCAAGCAATGAGTTACCAAACAAGGGTTAGCCATTGTCGCTTTTTATAATTTTGCACACACATTCTGACAAAATATAATTGTGACCAATGATGCCTTTGTGTCAGATAGAACTTTTAATTTTAACCATAGACATTTATAAAAGTACATAAAATCAGAATCTACCCCATAATTAAATACTTAAGGAATGATCAGTCAACTATGCAAATGTGCTCAAGGTCATTGCCCACTTTTATTTTTACAAAAGAGTCAGTAAATATAACATTTAAGTATGGGAAAATACTCTTATGTGGCTGTCAGTAACTTAGCTGTGATAAATTTTGAAAAGCAAAGCAAAACAATAAAAAGAGTCCTTATGATTTGTAATCCACTAAGAACAGACTGCACGAGCCTGGGGAAGCTAATGTGAGGCCATGTGTTTGAACAGTGCACTCTGTGGCAGTAGACTGACTTCCAAAGATAGATAATGAATGTTATAGATTTGTGCATTAGGGTTTAAATTTGCCCTATCCTGCCCCAAGCCTCCTTATACATACAAATAGGACAAAGAAGAGGCATGAGGCCCAATGTGTGGACACTTCCCTCTTCTTGAGAAGAACAAACCTCTATCAGATGTGTTGAAATCTCCTACTTGACCCTTGTCTAACCTTCAGCCAAAAATGCACAAAGTAAGATAGAGCTAATCCCAGAAAGCAGGTTTAAACAAACAAGGCATGGATCTACTCTGGCATTGAGAAGCCTGGTCTCCCTACTTTCCTGGAACACATGCTGTGTGGGAAACCAGACACTGATGATTCTGATGTAGGTTGCAAGTTCTTGCCTGGAGGTTGTAAATCGGAGCAGCTGCTTAGTCAGTGGTAGCCCTCAGCTCTTAGTTCCCTTGCCATTACTTTTCTATAGTGATTTTTGTACAACTGTAATTTTCACAGGTCTCCACTATGAATTAAAACTTGCAAAGCCCTGACAATTACATCTCCATAACTTGTCTTTCTTTACTTGCGTGGTTGGGATCTTTTCATGGTCTGGCATATGTTTTTAAACTAAATGTCTGTCATTTGCTGTGAAGTCAGCCAAAGACTGTTCTTATGGTAAGTTCCTTTTCAGTTAATTGTACAGGTTTAAGAAAGAAATATGTGAATGATTTTTTTCTCCTGGTTAGTTCTCCAGTCATTCTGAAATTCAGATAGCATTAAAATTTGTGATATAAAAAAGAATTCAAGGAACTAAGTCTTCTGACATTAAATTGGAGTTATGAAAATAAAAGTTAAAAAGTACCATTAGTTGTACAAATGGCAGTACTTCAGATATTAGACATATTTATATATAACCAGAATATTGCATTGACTGGCTGTTGACATCTATATGCTTCCAACAGAAATACCTACAATAACTTGAACTCATCTACCCTTTGTACATACTGAATTCTGTTTTACTTTAAAGTGAGGATTAGATGTATGCATTTTCTTTGCTGTGTACAGTGCTCAGTCTTTTCTGTGAAAGGAATCTAAGACATCAAATTTTGCATGCATGGAGACAGATACCTCCTAATCTGTGGATAGTCTCTAGCATTTTAAAAATGCTAAGAGCCCTTCTTTTCCTGTTAGATCATGATGAGAGGAAATTCAAACTCTTTGGAAACAACTTGAAGATCAACAGCAGCTCTAAATTCCCCCCAGTGGTTCACTGCTCTTCATTTATGGTCCAGACAGTCACAGAACACAATAAAGAATGTGAAGGTCCTTGAGGACATCTTTGTCATATGAAAAATGAGGATGAAGAAGATGATAGATTAGCAAGGTGCAGTTGAGGGGGCCAAGAGGTTGAAATTGTGGCACATCTGTCAACTATTTTGCGGATATTAACAAGTTCTAAAATTCTGAAAACTTACAGAAAAATTAATTTTCAACTAGCTACTCCATGAAAAACTGTGGGTATTTTCTATTCTTTTGGAAATGCTTCTATTTTTATCTCTGCAGCATTGCCAATTCCAAATCAATTTTAAAATTTCTTCTAGTCTTAAGATATCCATACCTCATCCATAGTTTGGACTTCAAATATGCCATGGCCCAGTATCATCCCAGGAGTCCTTTCTCCCATAGTCTGAAATGCAGCCTTTGGTCTGGCAGGTGGAATACTGAAGTTCAGTGTCATAGACTATGTACCCATTTAATGAGCTGAACTCTAACTTCCTGCAAAAAAATTCATTTCTTTCTATTCATGAAGCTTACCACTTCAAATTTAATAATTTTAAGTATCATTGGAATCCCAGCATGATAGCCTGTAGAAAAAATAAAACCATCCTGCTTTCTATGTGTGGATATACCCTGATTACGAACACTTCACTCACAGGTTTTCTTTTATATCTACTTTCTGATGATTTGCCTTCCCCTTTGTTCAGCTCTGCTATATCTATTCAGCTCATATGTTAGAATATTTTCATCTAGTATTTCTATCTCCTAGAAGTAGAAGAGTATTTGGGCCACATTCTTTCTGCCACCATGTCACAGAATGCTATCTGTTTCCCAAAGTGGTAGTGTACACACTTGGTATGAGTAAGATGTGTTGGATACTAGAATTCCCCATACCATCAACACACACATGCACACACTCATATGTGCACATACATGCATACACACAAGCACACCCATCTTTCAAGAGTGTGTGCTCACTTTATAGGCCAATACTTTAGTAGGCTGTGCCCTGAGAATTCTTTCTATGTCCATATGCTCCTTTTCTATACTAATAAAGCCCTTGGAAATGGTCTTTCCTTACATAAATTACTTGTTTCAAATTCTAATTAACAGCGTAATTTTGAACTATTATAACTGTATGTGCACGCCCAAAAAGTGAACCGGAAAAAAAAAAAAGTGTCTTCATTCTGACTGAGGGGAAGTGAATTGAAACTGTACTGTGACTCTCTTCTCCCTGGCTCCTCCGCTGGAACTTCAGGAGGCAAAGTTGCTGTGTCTTAAGCCATCTCTCTCAGACCTTGCACTGTGGTAGTAAATCCAGCTTTTGTAAATGCAGTTTGTTTGTGTGAGGAAAGAAAAAAGATCAGTAAATCAATCTGTTTCTTTTTCTTCTTACTTTATAGGTGAAGCCACCGTGTCTCAAAATATTTTAGTTGACTCAAGTTGAAACTGGTGGAGAGCTGACAGATGACTAAAACATTGCCTGTGGATTCCCGCTCCCCTTCTTACCAATAGGGTGCTGCCTCTCCTATATGTGATATCCAAGTGTTACACCAGATCCACTTCAAGCCTTTTGGGTCTATGAAGGATAATGCCAGAGGAATTCCTGGGTTAACTATTGTACCTTTGTAAGTTACTAAGGGATAACACATTAGAAACAGCTAGATAGCATTGAAATGTGAAATGTAATTCTAATGAGTATAGATGCTATATTAAACAGCTTTAAAACAAAATAATTTTCCCTGGGTGTGTAGAACAGTATAAACTGGCAGAAACTACTTAGGAAGTTCTGTCTTTAACATTTTGACTCTAAACAGATTGCATTAATTCAGTACACAACTCAGCTTTCTGTAGCTATGAAGAAAGGAAGAATCAGATTATTATTTAAAAGGATGAAAGATTTACTTTGGCTCTCTGTTTTGTAGATTGTAGCCCATGGTTTCTTGTTCCAGTTACACTGGGTCATGGAATAAGACAGCAAGCTATGGTGTCCATGAGGTGAGAGGAACCTATTCATCTCATGTTAGTCATGAAAGAAGGGGAAGGGCTCACCCGATACATGTCCCAATGGCCTAACTTTCTTTTATTAGGTGTCACCTGATGAAAATTACACATATTACAATAGTACAATAGACAGTAAGACATACCTCCATCCCATTAGCTTTTGGAGAACAACAAATGCACTAACCATATAACAAATATTTATTTAATAGTTACTATGCCCTAGTTGCTGTTGTCTGTCCTAGCTTGGGTGTCTTGGAAGTAAAAACATTGAACACCACTTTCTGTGTTCTTCCTTGGCTAGTCCAATCCCTGGCATGGCAGAACGAGAAGGGTGAAGTGAAAGGGTTTTCCCTACGTCTACACTGATCTATGTAAGGCTGTGTGTGGTGTGAAATTGCACAAGTATTCACCTTAGGACAATTCATGTTAGAGGGATGAGACAGAGACTTCTTCCACCCCTCCCCCAGATGCCTGGGATTTGCTATGCAAAGTCTATGACTCAGGATTCCTTCATTGTGCTGCTTCAGCCCTCAAATCTTCAAATGATTGGTATCTCCAGTGTAGACTGAGGGGAAAACAAGTAGCTGAAGGCCCTGGACCAGGTGAGGGTGAGGAAAATCTCTTGCTCACATGTTCACAATGAGGGATTTTTCCTTTCATGGAAATATGACTCAATATGAAGATCAACAACTGAAGTCAACAGTCGCTGAGTCCCACAACAGCCACATTTTATAACTGTACAGAAGGTCAAATAAATGTAGATTAGATAAGTCAAGACCTGGATATGATTTATTGTTGTAGAGTATTATCCTGCAAGGATAGCAGCTATTATCCTCATCAGAGCAACAGTTATGACAGGCTAGAGACCCTCAAGCCTATTGACTGTTGGGGTTCCCTCATAGAAAGTAATGCTGCAGAGTCAATGGCGCCTCATTTGAGATTCCACCTACTCTCTCCTGGATTTTCTAGCTAGCTGTATGTGACTCTGGTCTAATTGCAAGTGGCCTTTTAGTCTTTGGATATAATAGACCATATAGAGAGTGGGAAGCTAACTCAATGGGGGACTCGATCTATGCATCTATGGGTTCATGTTTATCCATGCTGGAATGAGAGTTTCTGGTATAGCTGCAAGTAACTCCTAGACATTACACCTCACTCATGTTTTATGAGAAAGCTCAATAAATTCATTGATTCTCCAAGTTAATCTTGGGTAGAATTGAATTTGGGTTTGTCATTGGTACCCTATAAGGAGAGAGTAGATGTTTCTTTAGGTTGCCCTAGGGAAGAGTTCCAGATACAGTTGTCTGAACCAAAATAATATGAAACAGCATAAAGGGAAGATTATTCTAGGGTGAGTGAACTGAGTACACACAGTTACAGGCCAAAGCATTGGTCACTTTCAGGAGTATAAAAGGCATAGTATTGCCCAATTACTATCTGTCTTGCAGAAGTAAGAACATTAGGCACCAATTCCTATGCTCCTCCTTAATTAGTGCAATCCCAAGACTGTCAAAGTCAGGCAAACTGGAATGAGAAAGGGGAAATGAAAGACCTATCTGAGTAAAAGGGCTTTTTTTTCTAAGCCATCCCACATCTGTGTGCTGTGTGTGATGTAAGAAAAAATTCTGTACTTGTAAACAAATTCGTTCATTTCAATAGAGGTATGCCAGACCTGTTTTGTGGAGACAACTTCTATGGAGAAAGAAAGCAGCTGTATTTGAAGGAGAGAAAGAATACAGCTCTCTGCCTAACCATAGAGCCCCCATCAAATATTCTTATTATACTATAATAACAATAATTAATAAGGATGATGGACAACCATTTGTATTTATAATAAAAGAGTAATTGTTGCTCATTTTCATTTAGTAATGCCACTATTGAATTAATCACACCCTTGATGAATTACTGAAACACACTGTTATGCTATTGTTGCTGTCCTCACTCTTTGTAGTTGTTTTTATCGTGAAGTGTCACAGACCTGTAGTGGTAAAATTAAAGAGCTGATAATGGATGGGAAGCAGATAATTTTTAATGGCCATTTCTTTAAAGCTTCATCTTTCTGATAAGATGCCCATGTGACTACACCACCCCTCACCCATGCTTCTATGAGCAATCTTTACAAAACTCATTGTGCTGTTTCTCTTTCACCCCGCTACATACACACCCACCCCACCCACCCCTCCCACACACACACAAATAGAAAGAGGACTAGTGATAGAGAAGGGGAATTGAGAAAGACCAAAGGGAATCACTGGAGGATTCTTTAACTGGGTTAGTTTACCAGGTAGAAGGAGTGGAAAGAAACAGGGGAGGGCAACTTATGGATGAACATGGTGAAAGCACATCATATACAGGTGTGGAAAGGTCATAATAAGGCCCCTTATTACACATAATTAATAAGTGCTGATAAGGAAAGTGCCTGTCCATATGCATGTGTGTTTAAAGTGTACACAGTACAGCCATTGCTCCTTTCACTGGGGACAGTGAATCTTTAAGGAACCACTAAGCAAAACAGTATAAAGAAGAGAATTTCTTCTTCCCCATTTTGGTGGCTAGAAGCCAGGAGCATAATGGCACTTGAATGTGCTTCATCACATCATTTAGCAGTATAAAACCCACTCATGGGGGAGGAGGACTCTCCGCTGGAAGACTAGAGGACTGGAAAATGAACCTTCCTTAGTCCTTGAGATTTCTTGGTTGGATTGGGTGCTGGCTACTTAGCATAGAAATTCTGTTCGAAGACTCCAGATACTTTAGAAATCTGCTTTAAGTGCCCCACTCTAGAAGGGATTTGCTCAGTCCATTTATCCCTCCATTGCTGCTAAACTAATTCTACAAAACAAGTTTCCTTCAGTGATTCCCAATTCTCTAAATGACCCTGCATTCCTTTTGATGACGACCACAACATAATGCTGGGAAAAGCTCATGGCATTTCTACGGGAGTGACATGCCCTATAACGGAAAAAAAAAAAAAAAAACAAAACAAAACAAAACAAAACAAAACAAAACAAAAAAACTAAAGTACCAATGTCATACTGCACCAAATCAACTTTGGTGACAGTCTCAAAATAGTGGTTACTTTTTCATAGCTGATTATGAATTTGGAAAAGAAACTCGATCTTTTGTTCAGCCTCTGGATATTTATGCACAGCAAATAGCATAATTATGTTAGTGGAAATGCCATCAGCCCCTGTATATCATTTTCCAACAGTGAACACACTGTGGCCATTATGGCCTGAATTGTCAGAGATTCCTTGGCTGACGCTAGCATAATGTCTGGTGACATCAGGGGCCTTTTACAATCCTGTTGTTACAAACTGACAGCATTTTAATGGCATGCAAGAACAGGAGAGCTCTGCCCAGCAGCATTTCCTTGCATTCAGAAGAACTGAATGCTAATATAGCTCATCATCACACGGATTTAGATAGAAAATGAATCCTACCTTGTCCTTTGAAGTATAATTACATGACAATACTGTAATATGTCCAGCATGTTAGGACCTCCCTAACCAGATTTAGAAAGCTGTTGGAATCCACTGGCTAAAATGGGCATCCTGTGCTCAGTGCCTGCAAACCCAAGTTCCTCCTAGAACCATTGGTGGTGGGATCTGCCAGGACCAGCTGTGGACTAACTTGAAATGGTAAAATTGTACAGCTGAAGACTATTGCCAAGATGCAGTCTGCACTGTAGAGTGTTGCTTTGCTTGAATGGCCAAGGTTTTTTTGTTTTGTTTTACTTTCCATAATTCAGTCACCAGTCACCAGCGCGTGTTATTTAACACTGGATACCAAGGATCTCCTCCTCAGGGCATGGCCTTCTCTGCTGGTCCAATTGTGAGATTTAGACACGGAGCATGTTCTACAAGGACAAGGCACAATACCAGAGCCAGGTGGACTCAATTCCTCATGCTAAATATTCATCAGGTGAGTCAGCAGCATCCCTGGGGTGGGAAGGGAGGTCGTGAAAAGATTAAACAGCTAAACAAGTGACATCTTCCCCCAGGAAAGCACAAGCCAGGGTTAAGATCCCAAGCCACACCCTTCGAATGCCTAGGAGGGTTAATGAGGCTCTTTTCGATACTTTCCTCTATATTTTACAAACCGTGTAAAAACAAACAAATATGTTGTAGAACCAAAAAAAAAATAGGTTATTTATTTATTTATTTATTTTGCCATTGGAAGAGAGTAATTTTTAGCACTCTGTTTTAAATTCCAGATTACACAGAGAGCACATCTCTTCCCTTCATCCAATTGGAAGTGTCCAAAAGCCTTCAGGGTAGCATCCAAGTCTATGGCTGTTAAAATCAATGGCCCTGGCACCTGGACCTGCCTAATTTCACCCCCTTCCTTGCTTCCACCTGTGGGTTATCACAGAAAGGAGTGTGTACACTTTAGGAAGATACACTTTTTTTTTGCACACTTTCTAGGTCAAATGAAATTGATGCCAATGGCTTCTTGCCTGATATTTCAGTATCAATGGAGGAACCTAGAAGTAAGCCCATTTGTGCTTAAATTCTGAGACCAGTGCATCTGGATCAGTCGTCACTTAGTAAAAGCTTGTCTTGGCACCTCTAAAAACACAAACTTGAAAGTTCTAGTTGTTCACAAATAAAGAAATTAAATAAAGCAAACACCAAAGCTCATTTTACATTTGGTATATAATTAAAAAACAGTTTAACAATGTGTTTTAATTAATTTTAAAGTGTTTGGTGTTGAAGCTGCTAATCTAGAGTCTTTGAAATTTATTAACTGTTATAGAATCACATCACACTGCCTCAAAACTAAATTCCATGTGTGAGAAACTGGCATTAGCCTGAAATTTGAAGAGCATTTTGCATATTTTTACTTTCTAAGAAAAAATTATCTTAAGGAGAGCACCTGCATACTCAACTTAAGAATTCTACTCATTAAGTACTCAAGAATTCTGCTTCATTCATAAAGTAAATTATGGAATAGAACCACTGAGGAAATGCAGACTGATAAAGTTGAATAGGAGTAGGCAATGTCATTGAGAATTCAGAACAAAGTTCATTTAATCTACCTTTATTATATAATCATTTTTATCATAAAAATCTAAAAACATTATTTATAATTGTATTATGTAAAGATAACTTCTACTAGCATTTTGGTGTGCCAATCTTCTGAGTTTATCTGTATTTATTTATCCTTTGTTACATTATAAAAATGGATCCCTAGATTTGACATAACATTTTGTTTTCTCTATTAGAATTTTATCATGTGCATTGTCCTATCACCACAAACAAATCAAAAATAGAAACCTCTAAGGGTTATGCATCAATTTATCATTTACTATTTGCAGATGAATATTTTTTTCATAGTCAAGCTTTGGAACTATAAGATAAAAATCATGATAGGGGCATCAGATATAAACCTTCATTATTATTTTCACTCATATTTTAAAAACTCAGAATTGGCCCATTAGTCAGTGGATATTTCAAAGGTATTGTGTGTGTGTGTGTGTGTGTGTGTGTGTGTGTGTGTGTGTGTGTGTATGTGGAGGTCCACACCCAGACCTATTTCAAAAGCAACAGACAAATAAAGAGAAAGCAAGTACTACCTCTCAGTTAAATTATAACAGTTGCTTATTTGCTATACTCTCTAAGTTTTATTATATTTGTAATTATAAAACAAAAAAGCCAACAGTCTCCCTAGGGACTTCTGTATTGTCTTGAAGAAGAGCTGAAATGAAACCAGTTTCTTTGGAGGACCTGCAGTCCAGGCATGTCTCTGTCCCATTTTATCATCTGCTTGCCAAGGATAGGAACAGAAATGTTCTTCGCAGGAGTTTCTTCTGTAGTTGTGTTCCTTAGCAGGACACAGCCTCTGTTGGTTCATTGAGAAGCCATCAAGAATATAAGCAAAGAGAAGAGCTATTTGGACACATGTTTGATTCATCAATCAGCTTTGTTCTCTAAGGATTCCCTGCTTTACCAAGTTCCAATCCTAACAAGTAATGTGTAATTCTACAGGAAAGATAAAATAAAAATAGAAGACAAAAAATGATATGCACATAATATGTATGTGAGTGTGTGTGTGTGTGTGTGTGTTTCTCTGTCTCACTAGGTCCCACTGGAAAGTTTTCTCTTCACTCATCAGATCCTAGGGGCTTAATATTAATTACAATTGTTTGGCTAATGACTCAGGCTTTTTATTGGCCAGTTCTCTCTTATAAATTAACCCTTTCCTATTAATCTATGTATTGCCATGAGCTATGGCTTACTGGTAATGCTTTGGCATGTTACTCCTTCAGTGGCTATTTGGCCTCTTCTGGATTTGCCTACTTTTTCTTTGTTTGGATTTCCTGCCTGACTATATTCTTCCTGGCCTTTGGCCAAATCAGCTTTACTTATCAACCAATAAAAGTAATACATATCCACAGCATGCAGAAGGACATCCTACATCAGAACTGGAGATAGGAATAATAGGAAGGAAAAAGAGAAAGCCAATGTCATTTGAACTGATCATTTTGGAGACATTCGAATGTAAGATTTTTGAGATGCTTGAAGGAATCACGGATTCTGATACATTTTCATTAGGAGTGGAATCAGAGTTATGTAATCTCACCAGCTACCCCACCTACCTCTTCATAAAGTCTTTTCTCCAGGTAGAATAAATTTTTGAGAGACATCACTTAGCCAGTTTTGCAACCTTATCTGTGCAGGAAAAAGAAGACATGGCTATTACAAAGCTTGGTCAGAAAACTCACAAATATCCACAACATCTAACAATGTACAAATATAGCTTTAAGTTTTCACTTCTGTGACACCAATAGCTGTAATGCCTATACCGTATATATACATTTACATTCCCCAACCTTCAAACAAACTCAGACAGCAACCTCAATAAGAACACTTATTGCACTTAATTCTTCCATCTGCTAGTACCTAACAACTCTGGGACTGGCATGATAGTATATAATAAATTAAGTTGGGTGAAGAAAAAATGATTAAATGAACTAATGACCTTAGAATGTCCATAGGGTCTTTGGGAGATTATTAAATAATGTCTAAAAATGATAATTTATATAACATCCCTGGTTTAGAAACAAGGAAGCTTGTGAGTAATGTCTTACCCAGAGTTCTAGCACATCTTCTTAGAAGTTATGTTATACATTCCAGGAGAATCTAGTCTCTTATTAATGATTTTTTTCCATGAAAGGTAAAAGAAATCAATTATGAAGTTGAAACTGACAAGGAAACATGGGCTGCCTTCAAGTAGCTGTGGGCTCAAGTTAGAAAGGCATGAAAACGAAGCCCGGATGTCACCATTTGGATGAGCTAAGAATTGAGAACAAAAGGTAACTAACTTAGCTGAAAAATCAAAAAACAGGGTACAAGTCTACTGAATAAAATTTTCAGCATCTCCATTATTCTTTTTTTATCTTAAGAAAATAACATTGGTGATACTTGGCCCCGAATTTCGAAGCCTTGTGTTCTTCCTCCACTGTGATGTTATCGGCAGAAAGGGAACATTGGCCATGAAAGCTGTTATGTTAAACTCTTTTCCACAGGAACTTACTGCTTTAATACGTTGGGAAAAGGCTCTTAAGGAAAGAAAAAGCCATTCCAGATTCTTTTAAGAGGGAAAAACATCCCATAGAACCCATATTCTTGCTCTGGAACACCAACCACACCTTAGACTCTAACAGCTGCTCAGAATGGGAGGGACATCTTCCGTTCTCAGGGATGAGGTAGTGAGGCAGAGAACACAGATAACAGTCTGTAGAAAGTGCAGTTTTTTCCCAAAGCCCATCAGACTGGGAATCTCAAGATAAACAGTATTTCATGCACATAAGCCCTCTATAAATAATTTCTGAAATTATTTAGATGAAGGATTTGAACCACTCTCTAGTTGATCCATGCTTCAGGATGACTAGGATTCTCCTGGTGTCAGTCAAATTCTCACCTCATATGAGCTAATGAAAAACATGAATAGCAAAATCAATTTACATCCCAGAACCTTTCCATGACTGCATGGTTCCTTATTCTAATCATCCCACAGCTCTTGCCACTTCTAAAAAACATCCACAATACAGTGAAGTCGCTTTCTGATCTCACTGGACCACAGACTTTTGTGTGGCCATATACTGTTTGTTTGCTTGTTTCTTTCTTCTTTCTGGATAATTTTATTGATTGGAATTTAAAGAA
Organism: Cricetulus griseus; assembly: GCF_003668045.3. NCBI lineage: Eukaryota > Metazoa > Chordata > Mammalia > Rodentia > Cricetidae > Cricetulus > Cricetulus griseus. The sequence continues at coordinate 126,086,619 of NC_048596.1, read as the reverse complement.
CTAACACATGTAACTTTCAATGACAAAAAAAGAGAAAGAAAACAGCTAGTTATGAGTCATGTAGGGAACAATGCAAAAAAGCAGATTCACTTTCCCAGCACTGAGCACTGCTTTTAACTTTCTGCTTTCTGAGCTCCTTCCTCCTAGACACACACACACACACACACACACACACACACACACACACACACACACACACCGCTTAAAAATTTAAACTCCACTCTTTAATGTTTTAGTCTAGAGTGGAAAAACAACAACACACACACACAGAGACACACACACAACAACAGCAACAACAACAACAACAACAACAACAACAGCAACAACAACAAAATAGGCATAGGCCTAGACCCTCTGCAACCAGATTACATTGGTAAATAGAGCCAATAATATTCTTTGGTTCAAACCTATCACACACCCAGCCCATGGTTTCTCTGGATGATTGAAAATGGCTTCAGTAAGTATATATGGGTTTAAAGAGCCACTCAGTGACTGAAAAGCAGGTTATCCACAGAGAAGCCATGTCAGGCTGTTGACAAATAAGTATGGGGCATGCTGGCCATGAGCTTCCCCTGGGCTCCCAGGCAAGGGAAAGCAAGCCTTGTGTGTGGGGATAATAAGAACACAGCCTCCTCCCCATTCCTACGATTATATAAATGTTATATTTGTTAGCTGAGCTCCCTCTCCGACCACCCCCAAGCAGCTCATAGACAATAAAACACCAGGAATCCCAGAAGAGGGGTAAAATGCTGACATGATTTAAGAAGGAGGACTCTGATAAGAAGATAAAAATCTAATAAACAGGGTCTAGAGAGCCTCGGCTTGTCTCAGGCGCTTGCCAGTGTAAGCAAAACCCTCCCAAGGAAAACAAAAGGCGCCTTAATCGTTAGGACATTCCACTAGCAACCTTCTGAAGGAGAAAGTTAGGGCCCTGACCTCTGTGGCCTGCAGTTATGAGCGCTCTGACAAGAAAATATTTGATTTGGTTCAAGAGGCAAAATCACTCATTGGCTTTTTTAATATCTTTTTTCTTCCATAAAAAATAAAATAATGTATTTTGTTTGTATTTGAGAAAGCGAGAGAGTTCCGTGGACATGGTAAACGAGTTTCCCAACCCTGTCACTTTTCCTGTTCAGCATGGTCCTTAATTTCATCTTGGATTTTAATCAACCCTAGGAAAAGGTGGATTCACGGGCCCATTGATTTCCCTTTTTTAATTAACACAAGGTTCCTGAAGGCTAATCTCAAGTTTCACTTGTGAATGAACACATAAGAAATACATTCTCGGCAAGTACTGGAACTGTGGTATTTTTGTTGTTGTTGTTGTTTTGTTCGGTTTTGCCTCAGAAGACTAGGAGGTACACAGTATGGATGCATGAGTGTCTGGAATCGGGAACAAGGTGGGTATATCGAAATATTTTAATGCTGAAGGGGCTCCCAAGAGAACTCAGAAACAAACCAATCTATGAAATGGGTAAAATTCTGAGCAATTGTGTTGTAACATGGATGAACATTAGTGGAAGTCTGGAAGTCATCTATGGTTCTCGCACTCAGGAAAAGAAGTGGGACCAGAGAAGAAGCCGGGGAAATTGTGTGTGTCTGTTCTTTTTTTTATCAGTTCAAATTAGAAACAAGCTTGCTTCACATGTCAATCCCTTCTCCCTCTCCCCCCCTCATCACCAGCCCCACCCCCTCCCCCTTGTGCTCCCCAGGGAGGGTAGGGGCCTCCATGAGGGCTCCCCAAAGTCCACCACATCATCCTGGGCTGGGCCCCGCCCTTCCCCATGTGTCCGGGCAGAGAGCCTCCCTTCGCATGGGATGGCCTCTCAAAGTCGCTTCTTACACCAGGGAAAAATTACTGATCCACTACCAGGGGCCCCATAGAGTGTGGAGGACTCCTCATTGATATCCACGTTTAGGGGTCTGGATCAGCTCTGTGCTGGCCTCCCAGACAGCAGTCTGGAGTCTATGAAGCAGGAGGGAGTTCTTTTTTTGTTGTTGTTTTTTGTTTTGTTTTGTTTTTATTTCTTTAGTTTTTTGTAATTAATATTTTTAGTTCAAATTAGGAGCAAGCTTGTTTCACATGTCAATCCCCTCTCCCTCCCCTCCCCCCTAACCCTCCACCCTATCCACCCTCCACTCCCCAGGCAGGGTAGGGCCCTCGACGGGGCTCCTCAGAGTCCACCACATCATCCTGAGTCGAGCCTAGGCCCTCCGAAGCAGGGGAAGTTTTATAGAGATCTTGAGGGGATTTTCTCACTCCACTTGTAATGCTTGCCCATTCAAATTCTTAACCACACTGATTTTATTATGAGTTTAATTCTTAAATATATAGTATACTTCCCCTGATGAGGACTGTATTTATACTAATTAGAACATAATTATTTTGAAGTATTTCCTGTTTTTCTTCCCAGGAAGGGAAGGGGACAGAGTATAAAATGTTCACGATCTAGAAGAAAAAAAGACAAAATAAGGGTGGACATGAGAATAAAATAACATGGAATGGAAAGAAATGGGCTGGGAGGAGTGAAGGTCAAAGAAACAGGCAGAGTCCTTGTGTCTTTCATAAGCTCCAAATGGTAGTCAAGGGTGGCAGACTGGGTCAAAAAGTGCTTAAGACTCAGGCTAGAGACAAAAGTATCAATTGGAAAAGCAGCTGGCAAGAGCTATGGTTTACAATCTCTCTCTCTCTCTACATATATTATATATATATATATATATATATATATATATATATAATTAGAATAGCAAAATCAGTAGATACACAACTCATTATATAAAGCAGCACAATATTTGCATATAACCTCTGTAGCTATTCTGGTACACTTGAAATAATCTCTAGTTTACTTGTAATAACCAGCGCAGTAGAAATCCTATATCAGTAGATATTATAGTGGGTAGCATTGGGGTTAATGGCAGGAGAAACACTGTCTATGGCCAATGCATGCACAACTTTCTAATTCTCTGCAGTGCTTTTAATCCACCATCGGTTGAATCTGGGGATGAGGAAGTCACCAAAATGGAAGGCCAGAGGCACCTTCTGTTCTATGAGCCTAGAACACTAAATGGTGAACTCTTTAGGAAGGCATACTTAGATTTGGAATCTCAGGGCTCCAAACAGTCTGTAAGGAGATAACTCAGGCCAATGAGATCCTGTGATTTTTCTCTCTAAAGCCACACCTTTGTTCAAATCTATAACAGAGGATCAAAGTATTTAAATCATTTGTTGCTTCCTTTAATGTCTATAAATTTTCAAAATAAGTATGTTGTCAATAATTTTGTGATTAATTCCTCGGATCATTTGGACTAATATGTGCACATTGATCTGGTGACAAGCCATTCACTAATTTACTTGGTAACCATAGAAACACAACTGCAAGAGTGAAGTCTTTAACAGCATGACCCCTTTGGCCATGAAAACAAAAGGCCAAAACTGCCCATCATAAACTTGTTAGCAAAACCCACTGTTAGAATGAAGACAAATTTTTGTCAATTAAACAGCTCTGAATCCTGAGATCAGAAACATGCCCACGTGCTTGTTCCTACTCATATTTAGGTAACTGAAGCTTCATCTGGTGATATCTACCTAGGAAACCATACTCAGCATAAAAACCACATACTCACAAGTATGTGACTGGAGCAGTCTAGGTCATCTATGATGTATGTTAAAAGCTCATAGTTTGTAGTGAGGCAGTGTGGGCTAATATCTTGGTTCTGTCAATCATCAAATATATACCCTTGAGCTAATTATTCAACCGGCATAACACTCTACTTTCTCATTTCTAGAAACAGTAAAATCAGTATTTATCTCAAAGAGTGATTATGATGATTATATGCACGAAATAATATTTATTTTCTTAATTATAAATCATTCATGACAAAGTTTTCTAGCTATGGACATACATTTTTTAAGTTATGTCAATTCTAACATCTTGAAATTATCACTATTTTTCCTAATTCTTGTTGTCTATGGATATTTTTCCTTTTATAAAATTGGAATTAAATTATATCTGTATTTATTTACATACTTTAATTTCTTTTGTTAAGTTTCACACATAAATGCTATCTACATTTATCTGTGTGTTTGTGACAAAACTTGGTGAATCAAAATCTCTCCTGTTTACAAATGTAAGCCATTGTGAATAAAATTCCTTTAGTGATTCTCCAATATGCTTGGGTGATGAAAAATAAATGTTGCACTGACTAGGGGATAAAGAGATGGCTCAGCCTTTAATAACAGTGGCTGCTCTTCCAGAGAACCCAGGTTCAATTCCCAGCACCTATATGGTGGCTCACAACTCTCTGTTAGTCCAATCTCAGGAGATTCAACACCCTTTTCAGGTCTTTGTAGGCACTGCACATACTTGGTGCAGAGATACACACACAGGCAAAACACACATGCATGTAAATATAGTAAATAAATACCATGTTTCTGTACAAAAGGAAATAAATATTGTACTAGTATATAAAAAATAAAATCAAAAATTTCATAAGTATTTTCAAATTTCAAATTTGGGGTTTCATCAAGACTTAGAGGTACATATTTGTTTCTTAATCATTTTCAGCTCTGAGAAATCATTCCTTTAAAAATTTCAAAACTGAAATATAACTGACTGAAGGCCTAAGTTAGAGATTTGTACCCATTGGCAGATTTGCACTTAATTTGGGGCCTTTATAAATAGTTTGGTTAGCTAACCACAGGAAAAGAAGGGAGCTGACATCTCAATGGATTAAAAACAGTGTGGCCGAATGGAAACTCCCTTAACCACCCTTGAAAACAGGGGCTGAAATGGAGAGGGCGTGCCTGTAGTGAGATCTACCAGACACACCTGTGGCTCTGACCACACCCAAATGGTGTTTAAGTGAGCATGTGGGATTTGGTCTGGGATCCAGGACAGGTTTGCTCTCTCTCGGTTCCTTTCGGGTTATAGAGGGCAGCTGGGTGTTGATTCACGGAGTTGAAATTCTTGGGTTATTACTTTCTTCTCCCCAAATAAAATTAACCTATATTATCCTAGTCCCCTGTATCTTAATCTGTACATACACATGTGCCTGTCAGATATCTTGGGGATCAGTGCACTTTCTGGCACACTCCTCTGTGCTGTTGGGTAGTGGGAGTTCCAGGCCGTTAAATCATAAGGCGTTATGGGTCATAAACAATATAACCATCTGTACTTGAATTTGGGTCATTTAATATCTTTAATGGCATTTGAATATTTTTACCATCTCTTTTGTTTTAAGGCATGTGTTTTACACACAAGGCAGGCCTTGAACTCATTTTGCAAATGATCCTCCTACATCCATTTCCTGTTTGATGGGATTTATGCAGTCCTTGGGATCAAACCTGCAGCTTCATCCACACTAGGCAAACTCTTCTAGCTGAGCTCCATCTCTTGCCCATGAAGACTTCACCCCAGTTTGTAGGCTCCATCTCGATTTCTCAAGTGAGGTGTCTCTCCCCTCCTGCTCCCAGTTTGCTCAGATCTTGTCCCTTTCCCCTTCTCAGGTGGACCATGTATGTCTCCCCTGAACAAGGGAGAGCTCTTGGTCCCCAGACTGATAGCTGGGAAACCAGCATGGGACCGATCCCATGAACATGGTTGTCAGTGAGAAGACCTCAGAAATCTATGGGGCCTTTTGTACTTATCCCTAGCACAGGAATGGACTTTGGGAGCCCATTCCACATTAAGGGATACTCCCTGAGCCTAGACACAAGGGGGTGGGCCTAGGCCCTATCCCAAAGGATATGACAAACTCTAAAGACCCCCCCTATGGAAGGCCTCACCCTCCCTGGGGAGCAGAAAGGGTATGGGATAGGTAGGGTGTTAGTTGGGTGGGGCAGGAGAGGAGTGGTGTCAGAGGGAACTGGGATTGACATGTAAAATAATCTTGTTTCTAATTTAAATAAAAAGCAGAGAAAATAAAATAAAAACAATGGAAACTTTTATTTTATCTTGTTGTGGTAGCTGGTAGGAAAGGGGAAATATTAGTAACAATAATTGAGAAGGTCTTTAGAGGAAGTTGGATTATTAAGGAACCCTTAAATAGCTGCCTGAATTGGACTACTATTTCTCTCTTAGCATATGGAGGCTGGTGTTTTGTCAAAGCAAACAATTGTAAAAACAACTTCTCCAAGTCCCTAAATGATGAATCATTGTCTCTATGTGATTCCACAACTGCTTTAATAAAACAGAAACAAAACACATTATATTAACATGAGGAATTTCCAGAAGCCAGTCCTGAAGATGAGGTCTTAGGACACCGCAGTGGACAGATGCCGTGCAGAATCTGAGAATGAGACAGGCAGCCTCTGTTATGAGTTCTTCTTCCTAGAATTGCCTGCATACATTTCTCAGGCTGCTGTCCGAGTGATATGTGATCTGCAGTGTGGCAGAAATGGCTCAAAGGTAATGGACCTTAGTTAGCTGAGGCCCGGTTTCCCTTTTGCTGCATCCCCATGTGCTTGCTCTTTTCACATCCCAGAAGGCCACAGCCTTCTGAAAGAGGCTGAGCATCCTGTGTTTCATTGGATCCAATGTTCCATCACCATCTGCAATATGAGCAAGCATGTCGGGACAGGACTTGAAAGCTTGTCTCCATGTTCCACTCCCCCAACCCCTCCACATGCTTCAATAGTGGTAGTGTCTTGGCATTTGTTGACACATACTCAAGATCTATCCACTTTCTTTTGCCTGCCCGAAGGATGTCAAAATATGACTTCTTGTAAAAGAAAATCAAAATCAACAAAGATGGCAAAAAAACTGAGCCATTTGCCTTGACCAGTGAGAAAACAGTGCTTGATACAGAGATATGGAATGAAACAAGACTTCTTTGCTCAGAGAAAAAATGCAGATGGAGGGGAGAAATGTCAAGATTTAAAAATAAAACCAAAAATGGGATCTGATTCAGTTGAGGTAAATAACCACATTGACTTGAAGCATATCCCATGGCAGAGCATTTACCCAGACCCTCATGCTGTGGAAGAGGGCCTCATGTCAGAACACCAGGGAGAGGATTGTCACCAGGCACTTTAGCCCTCCAAGTGGCATATTTGGAACTCTATAAACCAATTCATTGCTTTTGTGCTTTGTCTCCTCTTTCTCTACCTCTGCCCACCAGTCTCTATATGTGGATTCTTAGCTGAGAAAGAAGTCAGGCCCAGTTATTGTACACAAATCATCCCTCAGCTGAAGTTTTTGGTGGCAGCCAAGAGAGAGAAGGGAAAAAAATTAGAAAAATTTCAATTTCAGGACCATTATTATTTTCATTAATCATAAGAGGCGCTGTCACCCCTGTCCTTATTCTTTAGAAGGAGATCTATTATACGGTCCATTTAGTCCAAGCCATATTACCTCATATGTTTTCCTGGCTGACCAAATAAGACTTAAGAGATAAAACAATTTACTGTTCATTATGATCCGTGTCACTGGAATCAATCTATTAACCTACATTAACTGGCTATGTGACGATATCTCACATACACGCTTCCCCAGTTTAAAAAAAAAAAAAAAAGGACTAGGGAATGAGAAGGGGACAGAGAGAAAGGGGAAGGGAAAGGGAAGAAAATCGGTGCCTATAAAGTACAGCAGACGGATAATTGGCCAAGCGAATACAACTTCATTTTCCAGTGCCCACTGCGGCGCCCTCCACATCCTCACACAGCCCCTGACCTGTAAAGAAGTCTAACAAATTGGCTTCTATTGTGGAGCCAAAAGGTGCCATCAAAGAAGGGACGGTTCGCTGGTCCTAAAGTATGATGGGAAATCTCCGGCTGGAATAAAGAGCTGCAGGTTTCATGAAGTTAACCCATTAAGGTTAAAGGCACTCAAAATTCCCGCTGATGTGGCAGCGGTAAGAGTGGACAAGAATCTTCCTTGCCTTCTCATTCCTACACCCTGGGAACGGGGCGCGGGGGAAGTAATAGCCACACATAGTTCGAATGATTACCTTTCTGTGTTATGAAGTACCCACTCCTTGAAATTTCTTTAGACAGTCTCAGTCCCCCCCCCCCACCAGCTGTCTCCCTCAATGAAGAATCACAAATAATTTGATGGTGGAGTCTCTGATGAATCCCCAAGTGGGCATCTGAGCATTCTCATGGGTCCATCACCAGAACGTCACCCACTTACCCTGTGCTTGCAACCAGCTCTTAAAAGTTCATGGAGGCTTGATAATTTTCCTCCTGATGCTGTGAAAAACTCGATCCGTGGCCACCTGTCCTCTGTCAGCACATAGGCAGATAGATCCTTTTATCCTTGGTGCATTAGTCCATATCATCCCGTCTGTGGAGGAGTTCAGCATTCTGAACACAGCCCTATCAGGATGTGGCCAGCATAAGCCAGCACCGTTTCCATCCTGAGATGGAAGGGGAATAACTGCAGATTGCATTCATCCCCATTTCATGGGTGATTTGTTCTACTAAATCCATAAGAACCCGAGGAATAGAAATATATAACTTTGTCATTCACTCAACCTTCTCAGTCCTAGGAAGATGGTAAAAAAACACCTGTTGGATCAATGACTGTTCTTAAACATAGGACAAACTGGAGTGGGGAAACATCCATGGGTGTGGAGCTATGAGTAATGGTCAAAGAACAAGGAGTATGCATGCATTCCTGGGCAGCAGCTAATGCATCATGGCATCATTGCACATTGATACTTTCTGAAGTGGAAGGCACAGGACATCATTGGGACTAATAATTCACCCACTCTCCTAACTGGTGAAAAGTCTAGGATCACACAGATATCACTCACCAACATGATGAATGTTGAAGAATTGTAGATATTTTGTGTTGATAACATCATGTTAACTCTTCATGTGTTTTCATGCATGTATCTCTGTGTCAATCCAGTAAAATCCTTCTTTTAGTTTAACACAGTTTTTTTCCCCCCATTGGAAGATACCTATTCACTCAGCTCCCACAACCCCTATGAGTACCAACAGAAACAGGTTAGATAAAGCTAGCTTTGCTGTTGTTGCAATAGTTTTGTTTCAAAACCTAGCTATTATTTGCAGATGTTTTAATCACCATAAATATTTTGTAACAGTTCATTTTCAACTTGAGTGATTTTCTACATTCCTTTCATTTCCCCAATCCCTTCCTTCTTCTTGAACTATAAGTAAGGAAGAGTGTATCCTCACTTCTTTGTACTTACTATTCCTGAGCATGTAGAATGAAAACATATCAGCATATCCTTTAAGAAATGGGTGGAGGAGAGTGTGCGCTCTTCAAGTTTGTAGAGCAGAGTCCAAAACAGAGCTCAACTTGATCCTGGAAATTGTCTTCATTTGGGTTATGTTTGAAGCTCCTTGCCCTCCTTTTCTTTCAATTACTTTCATCCACTGTCAATGCCTGTTAAGGCTTTTAGAAGGTCTGTGTATGAGAAAAGGTGAGGTCTGGGATGCAGACAGACACACCAGATGTTGTGTACAGGAGAAGGGATTTCACAGACATGGAAGCATTTTTTAAATCATCTCATTCTTTTATTTTTGTGGTTCTGTTATGCCAAGAAACAAACAAACTTTGGAAAATAATAGATGCAATCATACAACAGATGTAGTCATTCATCTAACATATCATTCTTGAGCGCCTGCCCTTTGAGAAGCATGTTCAAACACTAGATAGCTGTCTAGTCCTGAGTAAGTCTAAATGCTTAGTTTGTCGTGGCGTGCCATGCTTGTAACCATACCACTTGGAGGCTGAGAAAGAAGGATGGCTACAAATCAGAGGTCAGTCCAAGCTAAACAGTGAGTTCAAGGCTATCCTGTGCTATATAATGAAACACTTGCTAAATAAATAAACAGGTCCTTGCCTCCAAGGAATCAATAGCAACTATATGAATATATGATGAGACAGATTGTAATAAAATGAAAAGTGAGAAGTAAAATAGATAAAGATATGACTACACACAAGGGTGTAAAGAACATATCCAACTTAAATTTACTTACATTCCAGATATGTGTGGCAGCCACACAAGATAACACTATACTATACATGAGCTCTAACAAAATGTATTATGATTTCCCGTGATTGTGTGGCCTCAGGGGGCAATTGTCATTTGGGTTCTTCATGTGATTTCAGTCCTTCAGCAAGCATCCCTGTCATCATCTGAAGGACTGGATGTTCACTATAGCTTCTTCACATCCATTGCTGGGTGGACAGAATGGCTGGAACAGCTGGGCTATGAACAAGTGTCCTCTGCTTCTATTCCTAGGGATACATGGCTTCCCAGGACTCCGTCACTACTATACTTAGTGGGCCTAGGTTATCCTATATACTATGCTGTGTCTCCGCTCTACAAGAGCACAAGTATCACAGGGACTCCAGATGGAAGCGGCAAGCCTCCTTTTGATCTATCCCTGAAGGTCATCAGGTGTCAATCCTTCCAGGTTCAGTTAGCTAAAAGCAAGTCAGGGTGACAGAGAGCATAAGCAGAGAGAGAGCAGTGGAAACATCATACTTAACAGAAGGCTCAGCTCAGTGAGCCCTTGGAGCAAAATAAAGAAGGAAGTCAGAGGTGAACTACCTGGAAGAACATGTGGATGGCAGATTTTAACTTCAGATATTCGAGAAGCCAACTAAAATTTGAAAAAAACATACTTAGATCTGATGAACAAGCAAACAATCAGAAATATTGCTATGGTATCCTGAAAAGAATTGAGAGGAAGAGGCAGGGAACAAGTTGTTACACCTATCAAGGCCACAGAAAGTGGAAGTATAGGTTGGAATAGTATCTGTAACACATCTATTCAGCTATTTCTTGAGGGTAGAGTTTCCTGGTAGAACAGCTATAGCTGACTGTGGACTATGGTTTACAGTAGAGTGACTTACAATATTAAAGATGAGATCAAGTTCCTTCTTCCCTCTATTCCTTCAGCCCTCTTGTCTCTCTCCCTCTCTTCCTATGTTCCATGCTTTCCTTCAGTCTTTTCCTGAGCAACTATAAGAATGGAGCTCCCATGTTTGAAGCTAGAGAAAATGAAGTTGTAGTTGTCATCTAAGTTTGGAAAAAACCTATTAGATACCTCAGTGGAAGTAAAAAAAAAAATATCTCTAGACATTTGAAGCCCATTGAGTTGGTGGGAGAGCAGTGCTTGCAGTACAAACATGAAGTCCTGAGTTTGGCCAGAGAAGCCACATAAATTGTGGGTGTGATGTCGTACTCTTACAGTCCTTGTGTGGGGGAGGCAGAGACAGGAGGAGTCCTAGAATTGGCTGTTCAGAAAATCCAGCCTAATTAGCTTGCCTGGGTCCCACTGAGAGATGCTGTCTCAAAAATCAATGTGGATGGCTCCTGATGAACAACTATGCCTGAGGTTATGGATGCTTCATGAACACACACATTCTCTCTCTCTCTCTCTCTCTCTCTCTCTCTCTCTCTCTCTCTCTCTCTCTCTTTCCTCTCTCATTTACATACTTACACAGACACACAGACACAGACATACTCATTTACATACTTACACACAGACACACTGAGACACAGACACACAGATGTACACACATTCTCATTTACATATTTACACACACACACACACACACACACACACACACACACACAAAACACACACACACACACACACCACTTTCTAACTTAAAGGAAATCTCCAAATAGGAATATACCTTTGGGAATTGTCAGGTATTACTAGATTTCTTTAGATTGGCAACAGTTAAGTTGAATAGCTCAGTAGGGAGAGTGTTAAACAGAAGATTAGCAGCAGTTAATGTAGATAGAGAAAAATGTTTGAGAAATGATTCTTAAGGGCTAATAAAGTCAATGGTTGAAGAAATAAGAAGGAAGCATTGAAGGAGTACAAGAAAAAGCAACATCACCACAATAATAATAATAATAATAATAATAATAATAATAATAATAAAAAGACATGAGAGAATAAGGTCCTAGAAACCAAATGACAGGTGAGTCTCAGTCAACTCCATTTAGTAATGAAGCACTAGGAATGGATGCTTGAATTGGTTGTATGAAACACATAGGTGACCCTGCTGAAAGATTAGAATATATTCCAGAGAGAATAGCAGGAAATGAGTGGTAAATAGAATGCATAGCTTGATTCTTATGGTATTTTGTGATAAAGGGGATCAAGAAAATTGTTGGAACATTTTAGAAATATTGGCTTACCAGAAGAATAATTTTGACTCTTATGTGTACACATGCTCTGGAAAAGGCTTGGTAGCTACTGGATTTCTTTCTTTTCTGTTGCCAAAATATTGGCCTGTGTTTGGTTATAATCACTGGTTTTCTACTGTTTTTGACTAGCATCTTTATTGTTCTATAAATCCATGAAATGGTCTTGGGCTTATAAATGAGATTCCTTAAGGTAAAGGGGCCTGGTTTGACATATAATGCAAGGACAGAATTCTCATCCACCCCTCTATCTAAGATGTAGAAAAGTGAGAGGGAGGTGGTTGCTGCTCCTACGTAGAGCAGTGTGGTCTTCCTGTTAAAGGTATTTGCTGGCTGATTTTCCAGAACTGATGGCACTGGAGAAGCAAGAAATGCCACCTTCACCATTCTCTGCTTCCCTCTTTCAATGAAAACTGTGGTGGTAATTGATTGTCAACTCAATAAACTCTATAATTACCTAGGAGATATCTCTGGGCATGCCTGTAAGAACTTTTGTGCCTCGAGTTAATTGAGGTGGGCAGATCCACCCAAAATGTGAACAGTGCCCTCTCACAGGCTGGAGTTCTGCACTACATAAAGAAGGAGAGAGAGAACTGAGTGCCAGTGTTGACCTCTCTCTGCTTCCTGGATGCCAAAGCACTATGATTGACCACCTTAAATTCTTGCCACATAAATATTCTGGATCCTCAAACTGTGAGCCAAATAAACTCTTCATTTAGTCATTTTCTGTTGGGCATTACCTCTCAACAACATGAAAATAACCCAATACACAGATGATACCAACAACACCTCAAAAGTTATGAAGCACAGTTTTTTTGTTTTGTTTAGAATTTTTTAAGGAACCCATCCTTTGGAAGCAGGTGACCAAAACCATTGAATTTGTCTTTGATCATGAACATCTTTCTGAATCTATGTTGATTCTTGTGTAAAACAGAAGTCATACATCTACCATCTCATATTGTAGTGAAGACAAATGAGATTATTTCTGCAAAACAATTTACATAGCAAATAGCACAGGTTTGGTTTCCATTAAATATAAGATTTGATATGTTAAAGAAAACCAATAGCACTTTCTTGAGTTCAAACATATGATGAAACTTAAACTCAAAGCCATTTGTATCTGAAGGCAAGTATCAGTCAAAATTGTACTGATATGTTAAGCTATATTAATATCATCTACACATTCCTCTCTAACCTGTTTCCTGTTGTTGGTTGAAGTACTGGAAAACATTAAATTAGAAATGAGCAGCTTAATTTGGGAAATCTTATCAGCACTTTTTACTAACATCTGTATGGCTAAGGAACTACCCATTCATGAGAGTTTCTCATTAAGGCACACAGTAAACACCCACTGTGGGTAAGGAAAAGAAAGCAGGAAAGATAACCACAATGCCTGAGAAATTCCTTTCCAGGCTTACCAAACATGTGTTATCTGAAAGTTCTTTGACCTCTCTTGGCCTTAGATTTCCAATCTGTGATTTCCAATCTGGCCCACTGTAACAATCTCAGATTCAGCTCAATCATCTGTCCTGAGGGACGGGAATGGAGCCATGGACTTATCTCAGCCATGGAAACAGTACTGCTATTTCATACATTGGACTTCCATGTGAGGCTTTGTTTAAACAGGTTTTTGTCATTAAAATATATTTGAAAGTCCACCGGGTTAGAAGTACTCTAAGATTCTTGCAGTGTGAAACTACTGTGACACTGTTACTAAGCATGCAGGAGAACATACTATGATTACCCAAATGTGTGGAGATAGACTCCCACCCACAAGAGGAAGCAATAAAGTTCCTTCTGGGAGGCCCAAGGCTGCCAGGCCCCACCTTTACCTCCACCCTTACACTCCTCCACCATGCTTAGTCAATTCCCATTGGGAAATGGAAAGAGAGGTTAGGTCCTGGGTCTCAGTGGAGGGGAAATACATAGCTGGTTAGTGGGAGGTAAAAGATAAAATGTATACTCAAGACCAAGCCTTCATTTTTGGAAGCTGTGAAAAGTGTACCCTAGGGGCTTTTGAGCAGTTTACGCCTTCAGGGTGGAGATTGGAATTTGTCTTGATAGACCTGCTTTTCACGGAAGGAACCACTCCAATGAACCCTTCTCATTAACCTTTTGTTTGGCTGGGAAGCTTCAGTGCTTTGAAGTGAGATGTTACACATGCCAGTTGCCTTTGAATTTGGAGGTTTGGATTAAGTAGCCTTCTAGCAGAAGAGCACTGGGCCAGCATTTCCAGGTTTCTAGGTTGCTATGGGATTCCTCTTTCTACATCCAAGCTTCTAGACTGGTCAAGAATCTAAAGTGATACAGAGAGCAACTCCCGTGTCTTCCCAGAATACAGACAGAGCAGTTGTGACGATGAAACTCTCATCTCTGAAGGGTTCTTCAAGCATGACTTCTTCACATGACTTCTGTGACTCCACATGACTTCTCCACATGACTTCTGTGACTCCACATAACTTTTCCACATGGCTTCTCTGAAAGGCCATTCAAGCATGACTTCTTGTCCCTAACTCTGGCAGCTATCAAAGAGCACAGCTGAGTATCTACATGCTACAACCCATGAAAGCCTTGGTAGGTTCCTTGTGCAGCAGGAGATAGTGGTCATCAAACCTCTGCAAGAGCTCAGGGATAAGTAAACTTGATGCAATTTACAACTGGGCTCAAAAAGAGAAGACAATGTATTTCTGCAGTCCAAGGACCATAGATTTGAGGATATATACATTGTGTAAGGTTAACTAAGGGAAGAGTCAGTCGTGGATGCAAAATTACAGTGATACAACCAGCAGAATTCCAAATGGACAGGTCACTTACTCTTGGATTCTAGTATTCCATAACACAGTCTAGAATTGGAAAGAGGGAATGAATTCCAGACATAACATTTTACTGCTTCATCTCCTTTGTGCTCTGACACTTTCTTTACATTCTAACAAAGACTCTTTTTGCCTTAACGCCAATCCTCTTCTTCAAAGTGATTATTCAGTTGCTAGAGAAAACAACACTACTTTTTCCTGCTTCTTCAGTCCCACATAAATCCTTCATCACTCCAAAACCACAATTAGATTATAATTTGGAAGACTATAAAAGAGAGAGAGAGAGGGAGAGAGAGAGACAGAGAGAGAGAGAGAGAGAGAGAGAGAAGGCACATAGTGTCTTAGCTCACATTAACCACTTAATTCATACCAATTGTTATTGCAGAAACCCATGCTTTTGCCATGACTGTGATTGTGATAATTAACACCCCCACCCTTTTAATTCAGCCTTAGAATGGTCCAGTAGAGCTCACTGTGATGATAGAAACGACCTATGTCAATGTTGTCCTGTATGTAGCCATTTATCATGGATGGCTGTTGAGTACAAAATTATGGCTACTACAACAAATTGATTTTATTTCATTCAAACGAATACACAGTAAAGCAACTATAGGGCACTGCAGATATAAGTCTCATTGGGGAGGAGGATGCAGTTGAGGTGGATTTATTGTTTAAGTCTGTGATTATGGAAAATGCATCAGAGTCCCTAGGAGAACCTGTTGCAATATGGATTGTGGGGCCCAATCCTGGACATTCTGATCTAGTCAATCTAGGGTGTGGCTTGTGAACCTGCATTTTCACAGCTGAGGTTTGTTTTGGCATTTTGGGCACTGGCCCTATTTCACTCTGTCACAGGTTCTCAATTCAGACTTTCTGTGGAAAAAAAAAAATCACCCTAGGGACCGGGAATATGCAGTGCAAGGAGAGCACTTTCTCAGACCACATTGTTTTGTGTATTTCCTAGAGTTCTTAAAAAGACGAGGGTGTGAGGTTGGACCCAGAAGTCAATATTTACAACAATCTCCTAAGTTAACAATGACCATGTTGATTCAAGTATCACAATTTTAGAGGAACAAGGGATGGTATGATTTCCAGAATGCTGTTGAACACTGGATTCTTTGATTCTAGGATTAGGCAGAACACACAAAACCCAGCATGCCCACAAGAGTCTGGGAGTGGGGGAGCAGTTCCAGAGAAAGAGGATGGAGTAGGCAGGGGGAATAAAAGTCTGTCATGTGCTATAATGAGAAAAAGTCAAAAGGCCCAATCAAGACAGGTAGGTCCTGACCTGAGGATGTCAAAGGTAGATTGAGTTATGGAGCTCCTTCCTGTCAACAGAAGGGGCCAGGTAGAGCCAACCTTGTTGTTCTCAGTTTCTCTAAGTCTCCATGTAGAGTCCAAAGCCTCCAAAATCCATTACTGTTCCCATCCTTAGAAAAGTAAGCTGTGATCTGAGAGCTTACAGAGCAAGAGGCAGGCCTGAGCTCAGAACTGTCCAACTTCCCAACATTCTATTCCTTTAAATTAAGAAAGGAAATCAAATGTTGAGGGTTCTAGTACATGATGGGTTAATATCGGGGCACTACAGTACTTGTAATATCAACTCTAAAGACACCTGATAACTCTCTTTCTCATTTCAGGTCAATGGTGAGTTGCAATGGAAGAGTCAGACTTAAACAGTGAGAGCAAAGATGTGCTGGGAGGACTGTGTTGCACAGCATAAAGGATGTCAGGAAACAGGCTACATCACAGATAGCTTTTTTATCAGCCTCTGGGTATCTTCCAGGGGAAGGCTAAGCATAAGACTATCTAGGAATTAACCATTCTGCTGAAGCTTTTTCTTAGAGAAACTGTATTTTCTTTCCAAGCACCTTATTGTAGTTAGCCTACAAGCATGTGGCCAGGCAGAGAGTGTTATTTCCATACAATTGTGGTCCATGACCATGAGCAGAAACAGATTTAATAAAGAAGATTGTTTCATGGACCATACAAGTGTTTCTCCCCTTTCTATCACAAGAAGTTAAATTGTTAATACAAAACAGTTCTTTGTAATTGTAAGGTCATTGAAGTCACACTGAGAGTTTCATAAAGGAGAATGAGGTAAGGGGAGATGCAGGTAAAGGGAGACAGATTTCCCTAAGTATGTTTGCCTAAAAGTCTTCCCCAGCACCTCTCATCCACACACACACACACACACACACACACACACACACACACACACACACACTCACACACACAATCTGTCTCTGTCTCTCTCTCTCTCACAGACACACACATTCTCCCTGTCTCTCTCTCTGTCTCTGTCTCTCTCTCTCTCTCTCTCTCTCTCTCTCTCTCTCACACACACACACACACACAAACACACACACACACATAAATAAACAAGTTTTACTCAATTAACATTGATGTTTTAATAATACAGGATTCCAAATCCAGGGGACATGAGGGAAAAGAGGTGTTTCAAAGAGGGTACTCAGCTCCATCCTTCCATAGCCCATTTTCTGCTGAACTTGGACTTTCAGGTGAAAACATTTCTCTCTTGTCTGCAGTAAAAATGACTCTATTTGTTCCTTTTTCAAGGACTCCCCCCAAGGGTCCTGTCCCAGAACAGAATGAATAATGATGTTCAGTTTTTCATAGTGCCTTTTCCCAGGAAGTTCGAGATGCTGTAGAAAAGTGATCTCATAAATCTCCAGGACACCCACCCCAGAGAGGCAGAAAGCTACAGCCACACTCCCATTTTACAGGAAAGTATACTGAGGCAAGTCTAGTGAGGGAGAATGACTGGCTAGGACTTTGGATTGTAAGGTTTGAGATGGGGTAGAGAGGTAGCTTAGAGGTTAAACTTGCTTGTTACTCTGCAGACCACCTAGATTCCTTTCCACATGGTGGCTCACAATGGTCTATAAATCCAATTCCAGGGGACTTTATAATGCCCTCTTCTGGCCTTTTTGGGTACTGCATGCATGTGGTGCACATACTTAAATATAGACAAAACATTCATATCCATAACATAATAAAATTTACAGAGCTTGAGACACTCTGGGTCTTTTCTTCCCTAAGTCAACGACTCAAGCCATGCATAAATCTCTTATTACAATGTGTATACCAACACCACAAGCCTATGATTATCATTTCAATAATTCTGGAAGGTGGCTCCTGCTTTAAAAGCATTATACTATCTACAGATAAAGTGTCTAAATAAGGGGATGATTTATAGATGAGTGCATACAAATGTGTACATGTACAACACAGGCATGATGGCTGCCTATGTATTATGAACATGGTTTGTGGTTGTAGAACTGACTTGACTACTTTTTTAATGTGTTCAGAAGGACAAGAATTTACTTAACTCCACTGTTAGACCAAGCTGGACAATGATGGACTCAAGAGTGAGCCCCATGACTGCTCAGGGGCCAGCTGTACCTGCCTTTGCTCTTTCCTTCACTCTGGTGCCTGCAGCATGCAGGTGTAGACAGAAGTTTCTTAAATCATAAATGATACATCAGCACATGCAGGTGTACATTAGAATGGGGTGAAGCCCACAGAGGAGTCAGAGTTCCAAGCAGCAAAATCAAGGACATACCTGCCACTTGCCCTCTTCCCTTGGTGCCAGCCTTTAAAGGTGTGGAGAATTTGACACTCAAATATGGGTTTTCCATGGTTAAGCTGACAACTCAGTGATTATCTGCAACACTACTAAAAGTGTCAAACACAGGACTCACTATCCCAGGGCCCCTCCCAGGTCCAGATAGGTGCTCTCCTCAATGTTGGGAAATGCAATGGGAAGAGCATTTGCCATGGCACCAGTAGTTTAGGGTAGGTTAGGCCCAGACACCAAAGATCATGGAGGGGGCAGCAGAAAACCAGATGAACTGGCCTAGGTGACATTTCCCAGACGACTAAACATTTGAAGGTTCATCTCTTTTGAGTCTGGTACTGAAACAGGGGAAGTGTCTCACCTGCCTAATCAGGCAGGTAAATAGATTTAATCCTTCACACATCTGTTTGCTTCTTCGATGCTAAGTCAACAATATCAACCCAATTTTTACAAAGCTTGTTAGAGATAAACCCTCAGTCCTACATAAAGCTGGTACCTGCCAGCCCCCTCCTACTAAGCTTGGGAGGGAGGGGTCATAACTTTGAGATTAACATTCTCAGTTCTGAGCCACACCACTCTAGAAGCAAGTTCATCCCCAGACACTTTTATTTCTTATATAGAACTTCATGGCTTGTGCTGTCAACTCCAGTCATTTTTCTCCAGTCTAGCCCATTGGTATGATGTGCATACCTTCAGTCACTCATTATTTATTTTACAGCAGCAATGAGCCTTCTCTCTCCCCACTCATCTTTTGTCAAGTGACCCATCCACCATCCTTTCACTAGTTTTTTTTTTCTAAAAAAAGGAGAGTCAATTCTATGGCATGTTAAACATTAACATGAGGAAAATAAAGGGTGGGCCTTTTTAATTAAATGTAGTGTGTGCTCACCAACTTAGACTCATGCACTTCTCTAGAGCAAGCCCACAGAGGGGTAGCCTGACTGCTGGCCAGATATCCCTTAGCTCTTGATGGCTCTGGGAGATGAAAAGACTATTCCTAGAAAGGCAGAGGCTTGCAATGCCTCAGACCTGAAAGGACATGGGTAAGACTGAGTATAAAAGAAACAAAATAAAAGAAAACTGGAGGATAAAACAACTGGGGAGTGTGGGGAGAAAGATAATTATGTCTTACAACAATTACTCTGGCTATGAAGCAAAATTAGCATAGTCCTTTCTAATTTAAATGTGTTAGAAGTGGCTGAGCATGGCTGCAGAAAATTACAAGTTAACGACAGGCTCTGCTTAAAGTGATGGTGGTTGGATTAGTATGGCTGTTCTGCTGCTGGAGATGATAGTAAAGTTACCTATAAAACCGTTTGCTGATAGGTGAGGCTTGATTTTGCTGGAAAGTGGAGTCATTCCATACTTGTGTAACTTGTTTTATTTTAAATTAGCTTTGCTTTAATTTATTAGTCATAGGTTAGATGGGTTTGGAGTAGAGGAGGAAGATTGGTTTTCCTTCTTTCCTCTTCCCCCTCTTTCTCTTCCTTTCCTCCTCTCCCTTTCCTTCCCTCCCCTCTCCTCCCTCTCCCTTCCCAATTACTATTCTATAGCTCCTCATCCAATCAGAAGTTCCCTGATTTGCATAATCACCCTTAGCACATTCAGAAGCAGGATTTTCAGTTTTTCTTCACTCTTGTGCCTGTGATGCTCCCATGGAAATGACTCGGGACAGCCTCCCTTTTCACTTTTATTATATGCTATGCTGAAGAATTCATCTGTATACTTTTGTGCATTATTGCCCCTGATCCTATCAAATTGCACAAGTTAAAATACACTTTATTTCATAATTTGAAGAAAATGACCAATTTCTATGTAGAAAAATTAACAGATAGGTTCATATTAAAAGCATACATATTATATACATATGAAAAGTTAATGTTTAGGTGATCTAAGATTTCCAAGACTTAATTAGCACAATTAGTACCCTGGAATTGGGTTCAGATAACATTTTGTTGTTGGGGCCTATCCTTTGCCTTATAAGATATTAGTTGCATGCTTAGGTCCCCATCTGCCATTTCAAAGATGTTGTATAGGGGAGGGCAGGTAATCATTTTCAACTAGGAATCACCAATTTAACCCAATTTAAAACAAACAAACAAAAAAAGCAAAGCTCTTTAGTCTTTGGGAACTAGCATACTAGTCTGAACAGGACTGGCTCTTCAGCTTCCTGTTTTTAATTATTGACACCAGAACCTTATAATGCTGAGAATCAATTAGAAAAAAAAAAATGCAATGAGCTACAAATGACAGAGACAGAAAATGGTAAGGGTTGGGAAAAGACAGGTCCTTGCTTTCTCTAATCTTGAAGAAATTTGTCATAGTTCTATTCCTGGTGTTCAAGAGTGCTATGGTCCTATTGGGGACTGGGTTCCATCTGTGTTTCTTCTCTTCATCTCTTTAGCCTGGTATGCATGATGAGGTAACAGGCAATGTTGGCATACTGGCTGGGTTGCCTACACTTAAGCAGGAAGCAAGAATTAGAACTGGGGAGGTACAAGGCAAGGCAGGCAGCCAAGGGTCTAAGAAACCCCACCACTAACAGGAAGCTGAAAAGGCAAGTAGGAAATATATTTGTGTGGTGACTTCTCACTATTTGCTTCAGAATCAAGACAGTAGAATGTATATTGTATTCACAACTAGCAAAGACTCTTCATTTATTTTACTTTCTGTTCAGGTGACTAGGTCTTAAGTATTCATTTGTAATGTACCAGACACTCTGCCAGGAACTGTATTGTTTGGAGCACATTCTCTATAGCCATGCTTCTCAACCTTCCTCATGCTGGGACCCTTTAGTAGAGTTCCTCATGTTGTGGTGAGCCCCAATCATAAAATTATTTTTGTTGCTGCTTCATAACTGTAATTTTTCTACTGTAACAAATCACAATGTAAATATTCATGTTTCTGATGGTCTTAAGCAACCCTGAAAAAGGGTTGTTTGCCTCCCCCCCCAACCTGTGGTTGTGACCCATAGGTTGAGAACTATTGCTGTATAGGCTCCATCTGTTCAAGTATGGCATGAGTCACAGCGCAATCACAGAATGAGCTTTGGATGCAGATGGTACTATGAAAACATGGACTATGCTAAGCTTTTTGTGGCAAATGACCCTGTGCTGCCCACTTCCACCAGTGGTTTATTCACAGTGCAGGTGCACCTCTGGGTACACTGATCCAGGACACATCACCTGCTTCAAGAACTTAAGTAAATTGGTTTCAATCTAACTTCCAAAAGGAAAATGTTGGCATCCCCATGCCATTTGAAGCCAGCCAGTCCAATTGCATTTTAATTTTAGTGATTATCATTTTAAATTCAAGTTACAAAAAGTTATTTTTTCTGAAGCAAAGCCCCACAATACTTTTAATTTTATGCTAAATGATTTTAACTCCACTAATAGATAGTTGGACCAGAAAAGCCAACAGCTAAATATCTTTATTAAATTGTTTGGGCCATGAACAACTATGAGTTTTGCTCACAATTTTACAAATTGGAAACAAATAAAAGTGAAATTGATCTCTATTGTTCATCCAGATCCTTTTTGCTACGATCATTTTTTTCATTGTTGTGTAAGTTCTCTGTAGTGGATAAACAATTTAAAGATATTTTACTGAGCTGGGCATTGGTGAAGCATGCCTTTAATCCCAGCACTTGGGAGGCAGAGGCAGGTGGATCTCTGTGAGTTTGAGACCAGCCTGGTCCACAAGAGCTGGTTCCAGGACAGCCTCCAAAGCCAAAGAGAATCCTTGTCTCGACAAAAACAAACAAAAAAAGATATTTTACTGAAACCTTGATCAGTGCAACAAATTCAGGAAGAATTTGATCAGGAAGAAACAAATTCACTTTGAGCATATTAACCACTTTATTTGTGCAGCCTGCATGCTTACCCATCCTCATGGACACACTCATTTCAGAGGCACATAAATAAGCCACTATCAAAAAGATCTTGCTATTATCCCGTGTCACTGGTCAGCTCAGAGGACAATAACAATAGAAATATGTCAGCACTGGAAGACACCATTCTTTTATTGCCGTAAGAGATATTTCTCTGTGGCTTTCCTTTGTTGCATGAGAGCTATGGACAAATTCGGAAACTTCCCATTTCTGGTATGGAACAAAGTGCCCATCTTTGTTTCTCATCATAATCTAAGTCAGCTGCTTCTCTGAGGTTTTGATTTTCTACTTCTACTCAAACATTACCAGATGTCTTAAAGACAACAGGGTTTCTAATGTCACAGGTATTACACAGTTTAGTGTTGGAATGTAAAGGTGGCAATAATGCCCACCCTTTGACTACTTCAGAACTTCAATATAGTCAAGTCCTTCATTGGTGTGCTAGTGGCATGATTTGAAGGATCTCCTGATATGCTGCACTATTAATGTTAACCTAAAATAACTAACATTAACATGTCAAGTTGATATCAACTCCTCTTTGCCCTACTGCTTAACTCAGCATATCTTCTGGTTTGGCACTTATTTAGAGCCAAAACGAGAAGAAAAATAAGCACTGAATCTAGCAAATATCTGAGGTGATAAGAATACTGTGTTATGGAGTCTCATACTCTTCTTATTTGACCTTTTTGAAAATAAATAACCTGAAAGATACTTAGACAACCACTTGCATTATCAATCAAAATACATATACTTGGGAATTAAGTAAGTATAGCAATTGGAAGCACACATCTTTTTTAAAATGAGAAACAATTGGTTAAAAGTTCACATGAAGGCTGTGTGCGCCTATGAAGAGATCAAAGGTTGCAATAGCTTTGTATCCTCTCTCTGCAGTAAGCTTTCCTCCACACTAGCTGTCTGTTGACTCTACTTTTAAATCAAAGAAGCAACTACTAGGTTTACATATTTTATACTTATATAGATTTTTGTAAATTGATACAAATTTAAAATTACTTTTGTTAGAATATACTGTACATAGGTTTCTAATGTTATTCAAGGTATTGTACCTATACAACTTATTTAACAATGTAATGAAAATTTCTGGTCCTTGAAAGTTATTATTATCAACTATTTAGAATAATAAGGAAATGCAGGTTAGTAATTAGTCACCCATTACAATTAAACTTGTAGTCATGTTAGGTATGTCTTCAGGTCAAAAGAGATATAGTTTAGACAGGTCATTTTCAAAACACTTTAGCGATACACAGAATGTGGCGTTTAAGATGTTTTTAATAGCATAGGTTCTTTTTTATGACAATGAGACATGTCTGCTCCTGGCAGCACCAATCCACTTGAGAGAAAATGATGGGCATTGAAGAAACTCCACATGGAATTTACTTTCTTTGTGGCAAAATTAAGCTACTGGACAAGAAAGAGCCCTTGACTCAACTGCTGACAGTTTGCTGTCCAAATTAGACAAGCAGGACAGAAAAAAAGAGTGACTGTCAAATGTTGCCAAGACAAGGCAGGACAGTCCTTCAGAATATCCTACTTGATAGAAAAGTTTGTTGAATATTCTAGGCCTGTAGGCCAAAGATTTCCCAACATGGCAGGGAAACCTTGAGTGACTGTCCAAGAAGCCATCTGTTTCTGTCATTTCACACATGTTTTTGGAAGTTGCTTGCTTTGTACTTCCTGTTTATTCAGGTAATATTATTCCCTTCTTTGCTGTTTGATGGAGTTGAAGACTTTATAGTCACAGTTATAGTTTTCCTTGCTACCAGATTCAGAAAACAAATTCACTAAATAAATGTAAAGTATATAAGGTTGAGAGACATAAAAAGATATTTTTGTAATGTAAGTTTGAATAAAAAGTGAATTAGGTACAACTTTTTTGATTCATCAAGATAGGATAGATATGGAGTATTTTTCCTGAGTTTGTCAATTGCTATTGGACTAGACATTGTTAATGCACTTACTGCCTGTATGTATTATATATAATATTGTACTTACTGTATATAGTTTTTCTTGTATTAGTTATAACCTTTTTATTTTAGACAAAAAAGGGGAAGTGTGATGGTATTTTATTTGTGCTATAACAAAATAAATCTTGCCTAAAGATCAGAGTGTGGAACTAGCCACTAGTTCCACACTTAGCCATAGAGGCCAGGCAGTGGTGGCACACACCTTTACTCCAAACACTTGGAAGGCAGAGGCCTCCTTGTCTACAGGAGATTGATCCAGTCTAAAAGGGAAACAGAGCTCATACCTTTGATCTCAGCACTTGGGATCCCATGCCTTTAATCCCAGCACTACTGAGGTGGATACAGGAGTGGTATGACTGGGCAGAGAGAGGAATATATGACAGGAGGAGAAGAGGAGCTCATGACATTCAGTCTGAGGATTCCTAGAGACAGAATCGTTCATTTGGTTTGAAGATTCAGTAGAGGAAGTAGTCTTCTCTAGTGGCTAGATTCTTTATTTCTCTGATATTTCATCATATACCCAGATATGTGACTCATTTTATTATTAAGACCTATTAGAAATCGTGCTATAGTGGTATATCCAAATCCTTCAGTGGTTTGCTATTATCATGATTTAGATGATCTCCCGATAGTTTGTACTTTAAAGTGAACCTGAAATAGACAGCATTAACAAATGTTTATATCAGCTCATTCTGCTGCCTTTTGGATTGAAACCCCATTATAGCCAAGCTTCATGTTGGAGCCCCATTGTAGTCAAGCTTCAATTCAAATTTAGCTCACCTCCTCTCTGTCTTCATACTTAAAAATAAGCATATATCCCTAGAAACTTGCTTCTTTGAGTTAAGCAAACACGGAAGCCAGCTCCTGAGACCAGTGAATGAGTGGACCACAGGGATTGGAACAATCCTTTCTGAACTTTGGATTTTGAGTTTATCTAAGCAGAATTTTAATGTGTTTCAATTTTTGGATGTTGTGTCAAATTTCCTTTACTTAATTTTCTAGATTGCTTTTCTACCTGACAATTTTTTCAAACACCCTAACAAGTTGTTTCAGTCCAATGCATTTTTAAATATTTACATAGTTTGAAATTGTTGCTATAATTTCATTTTATTTCTCAAATTTTTAGCTTATTACTCAATAGTGGGAGAGTAGTTTTGGGCTTACAGAATGATTTTGAAGTAGTATAGAGCTCACACTTCTGATTCCACTTCTGTTAGCATTTTGTTTTCATGCTGTGTATATGCTTTTCATCATCAAGGAACAGCATGAATTAGGATTGAAGCTCACAATGTGCTCAGGGGTCCTCAGCTCTTTCCATCAGGTCCTTGATCTGTTCCAGGATCCCATCTAGGGTGCCATCTAAAGTTAGTTGCCTCACCTCTTAGGATCCTTTGAAATTGTCTTGGCGTCTGGCATTCCTAGATTTTGATGACCTCGAAAGCTTTGAGGATGACTGAGAGAGTGTTTTGTAGAATTGGTTTCCTCTTGGTCTTTGTCGTCTAAATAGACAGGAATCATGTGTTTGTGAAGGAAGCACACAGATCATGTCGCAGTACCATGACCTATTACCAGTGTGACTCATCATTGCTGTTGACCTTGACCTTGTTCATCTGGCTGAGATAGCACTTTAGGCTTCGTGACCATGATCCATGATGTTGCTCATTACTCTTGTTCCTCCCTTTCCATGTACTTACAGAGAGAAGTCATTGTGCATGACCTGCGCTGAGGAATGGGGAACTAGGCTCCTCTTCTTGAATAATATACATATATACAAATTCAGAACTCTTCTTTACAGCATATTTGTCTATTTTCTTCACTCATTTACTTACATGAATATATTGTGACATGCACTTCATACTTGGAGTTTCTACCCACAACCACCTTCGTCACAGACACTGTGCCAGCTCTGGTTATTGAGCTGTCCTTAGGGTTCCCCTCCATCCTTTTGACACTGTGGGATACTTGGGAACCCCCCTGCCTTCCCAGTCACAAGATCATCTTCTACCTCACTTAGGGCTTGAATTGGCAATTTCACTGAAGGATCTTGTTCTTTTTTACTACATAATTCCATTAAAAACAGGTCTGGGGTTAATGTGGCTCAACCATAGTAGACTGCCTTCTGCATCATGATCTGATAGCTGGTTAAAGCAGCTCCAACATGCAAATTCACAGTAAATTGCTAAAGAAGAAACTGCCTTTTGTCTACTAATTTTCATTTCTCATTGCAGCATAAAACCAGTGGGAAAATTGGGGAGGGGTGAGGTTAAAACACAATAGGATAGAATCTGAATTCTGAAAGAGGTTTACTGCAAGGATGGTTTACTCCAAAGCCCTAATTCAACTTTTAAGCAAACTCTTCAAAACACACAAGTTCTTACCTCCCATGTCTAAAATAGGGGAAATTACTGCAGTTTATATGGCATAGAGAAATGGCACTATAGACTTCTCTGAAATGCATATTTTTCATATAGAATACATTAAAAACAACAATCAGCAAACACAGCCATGCCACCTATGGATAATGTACAGAGCATGTGCTTGTGTGTGGATGCACACATAGGCATGTGCACACGCACCTGAAGAGGCATGACTCTGTGATCCTTATTTCCCTCCCTGTTCATTCCACCCCTGATTTTTATGCACAGGCTCATTTATGTTGCTCAGGGAAGAGAAAGCTGTACATAAAAACAGATTATCTCTTAGAGCACTCCAGGGTTACTTTCATTCTCGCTTCTCTCTTTTTATGAAGAAAATGATAGGAGGCAAAACCCTGCACCCTTAAAGAAGAAAAAGCATAAAATGAAACAAGTGAGCCTTCAAAAAAATACGCAAAACACACCAGGCAGACCTCCAGCCTAGCAGGAGGGCTAAGGGTAAAATACACTCCTGAGGACATGTGCCCTGGATATCTTCAGCACTTAAAACAAGATAAAAGTGGTCTTGAAAGTGAATGAAGTTGACTCTCACAAACTGGATTTTAGATGTTGAATATTTAATTCACTGATAAAAGGGTCCTGATTTCCTGCACAAGGCTGCTATAAATAAAAAAGAGAGAGAGAGAAAGGGAAAGGGGGGAAAAGCACATCTTAGAAGAGAAGCAATGAGCAGAAACTGACCTTTCTGTGAGCAAGCAGATGAGAGAAGGTATTTGGTTAATCCCAGCTGCCTCTGATTGGCCAGACAGCACCGTGTTGAAAATGTCTCCATCTGGGCTAATCTGCTCTCAGTTGGATGAGCCGAGGCCTTCAGAGTTAACCTGACATTTAACAATAATTACCCTTTCGAATGACCCCGGTCCAATCGCCTGCTCGCTTAGAAATCTCTTTTTTTTGTACGTGCTCCCAAACCCCTTGACTTTTGTGTTAGAGATAGGGAAAAAAAAAAAAAAAAAGATGAGGCGATATGACTGTGTGTGCAAATACACAGAAGTGTGTGCTTGTGTGTGTGTGTGTGTGTGTACAGACACTTACATAGCATGGATAATATTGGGACCTCAAATGGTAATGGGACCAGATTCAATGGCTCCAACTGTCTTGAGGTTGCAGCTTCTTAACCTGCTGGTTTAGTATAAGAAAACATGTGTATATAGAGAGGAATAATATCACCAACTAAATAGGACTAGAATGTGTTTGCTGGCTGTTCTCTGAAAGTCAAAGTTCCTATCTGGCCTTGCTCAAGCGCTTGAGTATCCCTTATCAGACACTGGGGGAAATGATGCATGAAAAGAGGTTCAGATAGAAAAACCAAGTTCAGAGGTCACGGAGGCTAACCGTAGATGAAATGTGGCCATTTCTTTTTACCTGAGGCTGGCTTCATCTTTGCTTAGAAAGGTCATTGTGATAAAACAAAAACACATCTTGGAAAGAAAATCCATTCTGGGGTTTTATTTACTGAGAAAAATAATAAAAAGCTTTTCCCACTTTAGACAGGCCTTTACCCAGCACTTGCCTGTCAAGTATCTTTGTGAGACTATATAGTTTCTTTTTTCTTTTCTAATTTTTTTATTTAAATCGCAAACAAGATTGTTTCACAGGTCAATCCCCTTTCCCTCTCCCTCCTCTCCTCCCCTACTCCTCACTAACACCCTGCTATCATTTAGTAGGGAGCCACAGTTGACTATTTAAAGTAGATAGCTACTGTGAAGCTTGAGAACCTTCATTTTGTCCAGGATATCAGACATAATTAGCTGGGCCAAGTCATGATATTCCTACAAGAATAGTGTCTTTAATTTCCTTTGAATTTTGTTATATGTGCCATTCTTTGTCCAGTTTTAAACACGAAAAAAATAATTTAGAATATTCTTCTTCTGCTCTCCCATAACTAAGACATAAATATTAAAAAAGAAAATACAAGAGGGCATAAACTCTCAGGTAAAAAAATGAAATGATGCCCTTGAATGTAAATATTGACATATTTTGATAGAATTTTCATTTCATCACATTTTATTAGTAATTAATAATAACAATGGAAACAAAGGAATGTGTGTATGTTACTCTGCCTGTCTGTACATTTGTCTATCTATCTGACTGCCTTAGATTTCATACAAATTTCAAATTAATTCACATTTAAAATTTTTAAAATTATTTATTTATTTATTTATTTATTTATATTCTATGTGTATGAATGTTTGCCTACATGTATGTATATGTACCACATGTGTGATTGGTGTGCTTGGTGGCCAGAAGAGGTGGCCAGATCCTCTGGAACAGGAGTTACAGACAATTGTGAGGTACCTGGTGGGTTCTGGGAACTAAATGCAAATCCTCTGCAAGGGCAGCAGATACTCTTTACCTCCGAGCCATCTCTCTAACCTACACATCTTTTTGAACCCACACCACCTGGGTATCCCTTACAATCCTTTGTCCTTAGCAGCTAATGGACAAAGGTGATGATAAATGATATATGCTAGCATAAAACTTGGCAAAAAGTTATTTTTGTTTCTCTAAAGATAGAAATATCTATAGTCTACCATATAATTTCTATAGTCTTTGTCTAGACAACTTTACTGTCAGTGAGTGAGTACATTTGATGGTTTTTTAAAAGACCTATATTGAGTGATTTAATGTTCAGTATATAATATTATATTAGGCTGGCTTTTTTGTTTCTTTGTTTGTTTTTAATGCCCTAAAATGGTTCAACATGAAGCAAATAAAAGACCTGCTATTTAACCACTTGCTATTTGTAATGATTATCAAATAAGCAAGACAGTTTTTATGACTTATATTTTTAATATAAATGAGAAGGTATATGCCTAATATTAATTGTAAATAAGGGAACAACTGTTCATATATTAAATGTATATTAAAAATATATGAAGATACTTTTGGGTCTAGAGACATGATCCAGACCTTGATTTAGGTCTTCTAGCTTCAAATAATACAGTCAAGAAAAATCTCTAATTGGTATATCCAACTATTTGTGTTTTAGTTAATTCCAGATGTAGTCATGACAACCAAGAATAGCCATCACACATAGTGTCACCAACACAGTGTCACCAGCTCCTATACTGGTGAGAAACTGATGGGGGGGAAAGGGAGAGGGCCACTGGGTTTTATGATCCTCTCTTTGACTTTTCTCTTGTGTTTCAGTGCATGCCAAGGAGTTAGACACCATGACAGCGTGCTGGGAAAGTAGTTCAGAATTTTACATCTGGATCCCCAGGCAGCAGGAAGAGATTGGGCCACTGGGCCTGGCTTAAGCTTCTAAAACTTCAACTCCCATCCTTAGTGACATACTTCCTACAATAAGGTCACACTGCAGAACAAGACCACAGCTCTAATAATGCCACTCCTGATGAATCTATGGGGGTCATTTTCATTCAAGCCACCAACCACACACTGACCTTCCAGCAATTTGATGCTAGACATCCAGCCCCAAGAACTATGGAAAGTCAATTCCCATTATTTATAAATTACCGCAACACACCCAGTTTGTGAAATTTTGATATAGCACCAGGAATGGACAAAGACAGAAATTCATAAGTATATATTCCAAATAATACAAACTCTGCCATGAAAGCTAAATAATAAAAACATCTCCCTCTCTTTTCTTCATTCTTAGGTAATGATGATGATGGTTTCAATGAGGAAGAGGAAAGAGGGGGAAGGGGAAGGGGGGATGGAGGAGAAAATGGAGCAGGAGAAAGGGGATGAGGAAAAGGAAGGTGGTGAGAAGAGGAAGAGCCAGGGGCAGGGAACTATTTTTCTTTAATATCCAAGGTATATTTCTAAGAAATTTTAGACACTCAATAAAATGACTGTTATTTTCCTGGACTCATTTTTGATCAATCTTCTCGAAACCAGAATGATTTTATGTGTAATGTTTCCTCCTGATGCTACAGTTTATGCTTAGAACCTTCACTTAAACCTGAATTTTACTTGTATGTACAGTGTGCCAACATTGCTGAGCATAGTCTGTCATCAGATGAATCCTGAGATGAAAAGTATGTTTGCTATCTTTCCTTTGCTGCATGAATCCTCAAATGCCCACTATCTTAGTACCAAGAAAAGCACATTTACATAATCTCTTTAAAACTTGTTGTCTCTAAAACCAGTGTTTAAAATCTTCATCCTTTCTATATTAATTATGTTCACTGGAGAAAATTGGGAAGAATTCAAGCGTTGAAAGAAGTAAGTTTATAAAAGGTGGCCATCATTCCCTTTCCTCTTTTCAGAAATAGTGATAAATAGACAAATAGTCAAAGGTATTCCAGTAATTGACCAAAAACAAGACTAGTGGTTTTTGGTGTGAATCAACCTGTTCTATTCTCTACACCATGTTATTCAATGGGTATCATTGTTTTTAACTTCACATTAGAAATATGCTCATCTCAAAAAGTGATCAATGTGTTTAAGCCATTTTTCTGAGGCTCAGGTCTATTGAGCCTTAGGGCTGAATGATTCTGTATTATGGAATGATTCTGTATTATGGAATGTGTCTTGTGTGTCTCAGGATACTCAGTGCCATTTCTAGCCTGGCCCTTGCCAGCAGCCCACTGTATCCAGTTGTGACCACCAAGGTTATCTTGTAAGCATCTTCCAACATGCCCTCTGTGACAAAGTTGGCCCTAGTTCAGAACCACTGGCTTAAGGTCACACATCTAGGAAGCACACCAAATAGAAACAGAAGCCCATTTCTTTGCCCTTTGTGGTTGTGAACTTACCTACAAATATATTTTGTTTCTTTTTTCTCATTTCACCTATATGTGAATCAATAAGCTTCCTCTTTATTAAGCGTCCCCTTTTCGGTTAATATACATAATGATTTAACGGTTATTTATGACTAATTCTGCTTTCTTCCATATTCATGACTTTCCTTATAGTGTGTACTCCAGACTGAAACCACCAAGTCACAGCATGTGGCGTTTATAAGGCTTGTGGTATGTACTGTTATATTGGGTGAGCTACGTTCTAGACCAAGCAGCCTTGAGTGTTTTCTATATGTCTCGGTCTTGATTTACCTCTGGTCTGTAATCGATGATCTGTAGTCCTTAAACATCCAGATAGTTAAAAGTCTTCCCTAAGAAATAAAACCACAGTTATCTCATCCCTGTGACAGCCTACTACTAATAGGGTTCCTGTTCTCCTGAACCCCACTAGCCACCCTCAGTTTCCTGCTGAAGAAAATCTCTAGCTTCAGGTTGATAACTCCAGTGTAGTTCCTGGCTAGCCTGTGAGTGCTTCTAAAACCAACCCATGTCTGTGCTTTGATGGAGTCTGCTAGCATGATCCTTAATTTTTCTTTAAGATCCAGAGATGTAGCTTTCAATCCAGGAGAGTTAAAGAGGGATTCTCTCCTCACACACCTGCCAACCCATCTTACAATGCCTCACTAAGTTATCCTGTATCTGTGTGCAAACTCCTGCCACTTGCTTTCTGAAATCAAGGTGGCTAAGATTTAATAATTATAATTATTTAACCAAGTTCACAGGCTACAAGGTGGCCACACTGGTATTGTCAACCAAATATGTACTGTCTAGTATTATAGCTGCAAAGAATTTTTTACTTCACAAAACCCAGGAAACGTAGCAGATAACACACAGGGCAGCACTGATTACCCTGTGGGTTCCTGTTCACTTGTGGAGGTTAAATTTATATCGGAATCTCCAAGTTTGGAGTGGCTGCCTCTCAAGAAGCATGTTCAGTCTTGAGACCCTTAGGTGGACACAACTGTCATCATTCTCCTCCTCCCCACCCACAAATGTATAGTAAAAACTTCTCTTAATTAATTCCAACTTTGTTTCACTGAAAAACCCTGCAACTCTGACAATGGAGCTCTGCATCTCCTTAGTAAGACCTCCAATCCTTTCTATATTATCCTGAAGATTGAAAATTGCTGGGCTCCCCTGCAAGCTCTTCCCATACCACCCCTTTTCCTCGGAGAGAAACACAGTGTGAGCATTTTGAGTAATGCAATATATATATATATATATATATATATATATATATATATATATATATATTTCCCTGCTTCTAACCTGACTAGACTTTGCAACATATAAATTTTAGTAGGTTTTTCTTTTCTTATCTACCCAATTTGGACATTCATTCTTGACTTCTTACTGGTTTTTTTTTTTTTTTTTTTCTTTTCTCTCTGTTGGCCAGTCATATTTTAGCAGGACTCTTGACTGAGAAAGGGGATCATAGTTTCAGGACCAGCAGCCCTGACTCCAGTGGCCATGCTGAGCACTTGCACTGATATTGTGGAGGTTGATATGGTGGCTAATCACAAGTATTGCTGTTATTGCAGGACCACCCAGTGTTCAGCACTGCCATGCCTGCTTTGCTTCAGGTGACCATGTTTCACAAACTCTATTGGAGTTTCCACAAAACAATGCTTGCCAGCCTCTGCATTCTCTAATGTTACAGGCTTTGACTAAAGGTTGGCAGTGGTGGGCAGGACAGAGAACTGCAACCCTGCTCTAAAGAAAATGCCACGGTGAGCATTCACCATGCTACACACACAGCAAAGGCAATATGGCAAGGTGGAAACTTTGCAAACGAAATATTCGAAGGCAAGGAAATTGCTTAGGTGTACATATCTTTGTCATGACTTTTAGCAACCGGACTAAAGAAAAGGAAATAAACAATGAAATGTGCAAGAATTTGTGAGTCACACATGAATTTAGCACGGGCCATAAAGTATGCCTTTGTAGACCAGTTTCAACTCTGTCAAACATTTCAAATAGGATCTCCTAATTGAATACTAAAAACTACCTTAAAGGTTCATTGGCAGGTCAGCAATGTGGCTTTTCTTTTGGAGTACTGTGGGGTCCCACTCACTCTTAGGGATCAATTGGTGGGCCCATAAACAGTTCCTTCTGCCTAACACCCCACAACAATCTATATAGCAAAACCAAGGGCTGCACTCCGCTGTTTTCCTCGTGGTGTAATAAAAGTAGGTAATTAGATCACTGCAGAACACCTATCAGTACACTGCTGAAGTGGACATGGCTCCTTTTAAAGCTACAAATAAGGGAATGTGCTCCTTGTGAAATTCTGAAATGAGCCAGCATCTGAGAACTGGGAAGAAACTTAGGCAGCATTCCCCAGGTGCCCCTCCTGTCTGCTGTGTTTAAGTCACCCAGTCCTTGTCTTCCTGTAATGTCATAATCAGCAGGCTGAAAGCAAGGTTGCTGATAATCGTTCTTTATGTTGCTCTTTGTTTAGTATCTGATTCAATACATCTGTGAGGATACCATTTCATCACCTTCTTAGTAACTGAGGTGAAAAAAAATCAATGGCAATCAGATTACCTTGTTACCACAAAGGCTAGAGGGTCTGTGTGTTAGGTGCACAGGCCATCACCTTTCATTTAAAACATTTCACTTTTTTATTATTTATTTTTATTATTATTTATTGCACTGAGCCTAGAGTATATCTGAACTCAGTGGCCTTGACTGTCTTCACAAGAACCAACCACCAATGCCACATTGAAGAAGACCAGGAGAACACTCTCAGTGCAGCCCCCATTAAAAGCCCAGAGACAGCCCTTTTAGCCATTTCTCACATAGTGTTCTGGATCAAACCCAAAGGACTCAGGTTGCAAGGTCGAGTTTGTGATCTGAGCTGTTGTATGATATGATATCTATTGTGTTATTTATTCACTGTTGTCCTTATTATCAGCATTGTTGTTATCCACAGGAGCAAGTGCCACGACTACTTAAAATGTGTTACAACATACTCCTTGAACAAGTACTCTCATCAGGGAACTCCAGATGAATGACATGATTTAAAGCCTCCTGAGCCCCAACTGAAGGGATGGAGCCAGAGTGGTCATTCATGTATTGATGATTCTTGAAATAGGAAATGCTGTACAGAACAGGTATATAGAGGTTTTGGAGAGTGGAGAAGGACATCGTCTGTTTCAAACATGTTCTTGTTTGAGCTATATTATTGTTTGTGCTTTATGGGTAACTCAGAGGCATTTAAAAAGATACAATTGTACTTAAGACACTCAGATGAATTGGAAGAATCAAAGGCATGAGGATAGCATTGTAGCATCATTTTAAATATTATAACAAGATCTCATGTGCCCAGGTTGGTTTTGAACTCATTAAGTGGGAAAGGATGACTTTGACCCTTAGAGCCTCCTGTCTCCTCCCAAGTGTTGGCATGAGCGACCACATCTGGATTATACTGATAGACAAAACTCAGGGTTTTGTGTGTGCTACATAAGCTGTCTACCAACCGAACTATATCACCAGCCTTTCCATATGCTTAGAAAACAAACAATAAGCTAGTGACAACTGCTTATTTTTTTCTGATAAATGCTAATGGCTTCTGCACCATTATTTGCCTCCACCTGTCCAGGAAAGTTCTCTTACTTTGTGCTTGTGTCTATGCATCCTTATGAATTTGGAGGGCTCTACAAACCCCTTTACATTATATGGGTGCTGGAAACCTGCTCTATGTAAGAGTAGAAAGTGTTCTTAACTGCTGAGTCATTGCTCAAGCCCTTTCTTCCCTTTCATACACAAGATTTGAGAACTCCAATAGGACAGATGAGAAGTAGTAGAATAAGGCCTGAGATCCATGTGATTTAGAACTGTCGCTGTTGTACACCACTGCCAATCTCAGAGTGTTGTCCCAGGCTGTTATCTTTGACACTGGCTGAGAACTTGATAAACATGCAAATTTGCAGGTGAGGCTTTAACGGGGTGTGTAGTAATGCTTAGCCTCTTCTTTGAAAGACCTGCTCTGTCCCCATCATGCTTTTCTTTTTTTCTCTCCATTTTTTATTTGAATTTCTATGCATAGTAGATTTATAGGGTCAGGATCTCTGGACATAGAATTCAGCATTTGTGTTTCTTAATACTTGCAACTGCTTATGTAATACTACCTAGAAAACTGTATGCCATATCAGCATCTCTGAAAGTCCTCCCATC
This sequence comes from Cricetulus griseus, assembly GCF_003668045.3. NCBI lineage: Eukaryota > Metazoa > Chordata > Mammalia > Rodentia > Cricetidae > Cricetulus > Cricetulus griseus. The sequence goes on along the minus strand of NC_048596.1, from coordinate 126,050,807 downwards.
AGCAACAGCTCCCTAGACCCATGACTTGTGAACAATCAGGGCAGTGAAGGGCAGAAGACCCTGAAAGCTCTTGGTGCCAGAGTTGTTCCGGTTTCCAGTGCCAGACGGAGGCATGAGCTTGAAACACTGGATTTGGATAATGTCTGTGTGTACTTTACAATATGTCAAAAGGAAGAGAGAGTTATAAAAACAAAACTAAACATAACAAAATGAGTTTTGATGGAGTGTCATACAACCATTTAAATATGTAATTACAAAAACAATTAAGCATCTTAAGATAGCACTTATCATATAATTAAGTGTGAAAAGGCACATCATAAATCTGTATCTACATCATGACTTCAATTATAAAATACATATGCCTCTGATGAAAGTATTTCAGTTATGAGCAAGATGAGTAAGCTTGACTTTCGTTGTATAGTGACAAGACAGTAGGTTGTCATTAGTTTTGAAATTTTTCTTATATTTCTTTCATAGTTTCAACAAAAGTATTTCAACCATTCTAAAAAGACCTTAGACTTAGAATGGCTGAAATACATTGGTTCTAACCACACCATGCTTGTTGATCACTTTATTCTGAATGGTCAATGGATACTTTCTGAATTAAAATTGAGAGGGAAGGGCTAGGGTAATTTTCTAGAGGTGTTAGGCAGCTGTTCCTCCTTTCTGCTAGTCCTAGTTCATAGTCAACCTACTTCTGAAATGCCCACCCACTCCACAACACTTCTGATGACTGTCATGCATGTCTAACCTCAATTTCATTTGTTTAGGACAGTTGTGGGATTAAGTGTTCCTATATGCATAAGAATTTGTTAAGTTGACTTAGTATAGCAGCATCATAGAAGCTGAATAAAATGGAATCTGCCTACACTTTTCACTGATTTTTATATACATGTGTGGTCCCTATCTGTATGTTAATTATACAAAACTTACTGAGGCAACCAATCTTTGCATTCATCATTCTAAGTGACCAAATCCATATCAAAGAACAAGATCATTCTGTAGACATTCAGGGAAATTAATTTTGACTCTAAGTCTCAAGTCATTCTTATTTTGTACTTCTAAGATGGGTTGTATTGGTAGTAAAGTATCAGCAGTAAGACTTACAACTTCACAGTGGATGCTGCCTGATCAATTCTCTCAAATCACCACCTCATGAGAGGAATTTGAAATATCTGGGTTGGTAGCAGGGAGATCTGAGAGCTGAGTATTGTTGGATACTCATGACAAAGTTCTGAGGGTTTTGATCAAATCCTAGCCTCTATATTTCCTCATGTAAACACATTGGGGTTATAAAGCTTTGAGTAATTTGCCTATTCAGAGCTTCATGAGAAATTTATAGAAAATGTTTGAGAGAAATACATCTTTTTCTCTAAGATTCCTTTCCCCCTGTACTGCTTTTCATCCTCTGCGATCCTGTCCACTTTTCTTCTTGGTTGGATTTAGAACTATACTCATCATCTCAGATCTCGGGCAGCAAAGAGAGATTCCTAAACTCCACATTATCCTTCAGATTCAACAAAATTTTGACAGTTGGAAGAAAGCAAAATGGCATTGGGCTGCTTGTGCATGTGTTTGCAAGCTGTCCCATCTCTTGTGTGCTTGGCAAGAAAACTGCCTTCATGGATCAGGGTGCATACTCATCTCCTACTTGTTATAGCTGCTCTCAGTGGTCAAGCAGAATGACAAATGGTTTTATTTGTGCTACCATTGCCAAATCTGATTCATATATCTTTTCTGGGACAGGAGACTGCATGGCTACTTCACTCAGAGAACTTCTCATCCTGCACTGAAACAATCGCTTGATTTACCTTCCTGTCACTTTAAGTTCCTTGAAGGCAAGGACTTTTTTTTTTTTTTCAAATATACAATTGCTAGGTCCAGCATAGCTTCCAGATGGCCTTATGCAGTTGAGAAATATTTATACAAAGCCTTTGGAGGAGATAGCTCACAAAATTGCTTGGAATGAGAACTGTTGCATAGAAATTGAAGATGGAAAGAGATGAAAAAAGGACAAAAATGACGCATAAAGCCTTTATTTCAAAGTACTAAGTATTTCTTGAGGGTGGTGTAGAAGCATTTCAGGAAGATTAAATAGGCAGAGAGCTGTACATACTCCTATATTTGGGGCTCACATGTCCACAAAGGCCCAGTAATAAAGTCTTGGTGCCCGAAAGCCTGATACTTTGATATGAGGTGGAACCTGTAAGATTTAGGGTTTAGATGGAAGAAATTCAGTCATTAGAAATGTCACTTTGAGAGAACTTTCAGACTCTGTTCATGCCTCTTTCTTTCCTTGCTTCCTGAAAGCCCTGAGGTGAGCAGCTTTGCTATACTTTGTACTGCCTCCCATATTCTGTCTGCACACACACACACGTGTGTGTGTGTGTGTGTGTGTGTGTGTGTGTGTGTGTGATGTTTGTGTTCTTTTGTGTGTTCATGCTGACATGCTTTGTGTTTATCTGTGTGTGTGTGTGTGTGTGTGTGTGTGTGTGTGTGTGTGACATGTTTGTGTTTTTGTGTGTCTGTTTGCTGGATTGTGTTTGTATCTATGTCTGTGTGTATGTGTAGTATGCATGTGTGCTATGTGTATGTCTCTGTGTGTGGGTGTATGACTTATGTATACATGAGTGTAGAGACCAAACATCAATGTCACATGTTTTCCTTCATCACTATCCACTTTATTTCTGTAGACTAGGAGATTGTTATTAAACCAAGAGTTCAAGATTTTGGCCTAACTGACTGTCCAGGAAGCCCCAGTGATAGTCCTCTCTCTACCTCTCTAGTACTGAATGACAGAAATATACCAGCATGCCCAGTTTTTCTACATGAAAAATGGGATCAAACACAGGTCCTATTGGTAGCATACCAAGCCTTTCACTGGCCAGACCATCTCCTCTGCCACAATATAATGCCAGAGACCCAAAATAATGGAACAAATTGATCATTGATTTAAACCTATGAACCCTGAGCCAACATAATCTTTCTTCCCTGGAAGGTGATTATCCCATGTGTTTTCTCACCTTGATGGAAGTTGGCCCAAGACACATATCTAGAAGAGAAAGTCTCTAGAGTGTTTGCACAAGTCAAAGACAGGCTTGTCTACTGTTGGTCTGTGTGAATGAAAACTCATTGAAAATGAGGGTGACATACCAAAGAAATAGAAAAATTTCCATGTGGTGTTGTTTCTCTGTGTAATGCTTGTCAGTTCTTTTCAGGTGCAATGGAAAGCTTTAGAAGCTAGCCAGATGACTTTGGAACTCCTGACCTCATATAATGTTAGGAGCTTAGATGAACTTTATATGCAAATCTGTGTTGAAGGCTATATTGTTTAGTGAACAAAGCTGTTTAAGCAAAAATTGAGTAGAAGTCATTTAGATTTCCCCCTCAGTAGCTGTATGGCTGGGGGAAGTTTGTGATCATTCAATTATATTATTTTGATTAAATGACCTAGACAAACCTCTTGGTTGTTTTTTAAGCAATGATCTTATAACAAAATTTCCTCAATATCTCATAATTTCTTTATATTGAGTAATGAAAGTAATGAATTAGCTTAAATTTTTTGAGAAATTGTTTATTAAAATCCAAAAAGGAAATAAGATATTGAAGAGAAAGGTAGAGCCAAGTGATTGATCTAGTTCAAAATGATCAATGATGAACATTTAATACTCTTTCAGTTTTAACTGAGTTCCAGGTTGGGTTGTATTGGAACCCTGGATCACCCTGAGTCATTTTACTGAATGAAGTGCTTCAGAATTAATAATAATGTGAACTGCAGAAAGAGACCACTTTGTGGAGTGGGAAGCTACTGCTTTCTCCCCCTCATCTGGATTATGACAGGCAGACTTTGCATCTTGTCAACAACAACAACAACAACAACAACAACAACAACAACAAAACCAAGAGTGTGGTTCTTAGAATGATTTTAAATATAAAACAACCAAAAACCAAAAACCAAGTAATCTCATGAAAACCACAACCACTGTTGGCTAGATGGATGGTGTTTGAAAATTTCTGAAGTGCTGCCAAATTTAAACAACAACAACAACAAAAAGCACCACAACTAAATTTTCTGTGTCTACAAAGCTTACAGAATTTGGAAATAAATCATCTTCTTGGAGGTTTTAATGCAGAATCTAAATTCAATTATAGACTAAGATAAGAAAAATGTCTCTATTAATCAATAAGCCTGTATACCAAAAGCCCCGTGTGAAGCCCATCATCTTCTAAAGTGAAGGAGAGCCTGTCTTCCAGTGGTTGATGACTTTGCTCCTCATCCCAGATGCATGTAGGAGACACTCAAAGGCAGGAGGGGTAAAGCAACAAGACACCTGCTGGAAGGGAGGCAGATGCAACAGTCACAACTGCCATAAACGATGCTCTCTTTATAGCAGATCCTGGCCTAGGCTAAGCTTCCTGCTTTAGGTAGAAAAGAATACAAATAATTTTTATGTGTTAACTTGAAAAGATTTATTTTATAATGAACTTCCTACAACCAATTTGTCAAGTTGTTTTTTTATTTCAAAAAGTCATACCTCAATAAATGAATATAACATGTGCATTTGCCAACTACATTTAAGAATGAACTAATGTGAACATTTCAACATGTGCATCATAGAATATCATGTAAACAATTTGGTTGAATTTTTGCTTATATGTAATGGTTAATAATGATAGCATGAACTCTTTTCCATGTTACTAGTTATTTTCTGCAATATCATTTTACATCTCTATAGTATTCCATTTTGCAAATATATCATTATATACTTAACATATCTGCACTACTCATCTTAACTCACCTCACTTAATTTTAGCAATCTCAAGTTAAAAAAATAATTTTCTATATTCTACTAGAATATGCAGTTACTGTATAAATGAAAATAAAGGTAATGTTTTGTTAAAGGTTGCTACTTGTAATCTTGCCCCAAATTCTTATACTCTCTTTGAATGTAGTACACATGGGGAATTGGTAATCTGTAGTTTATCATGTAACTTTAAATTAAACACAAAAGGACATCGGTTCATCGTTCACAGGTACAAGGAACTAATGAGGAGGAAAATACCTTAATTGATGAATTCCCTTGCCATGTAAATAGAAATAATTTGGAGCAGGAAAGATGGTTCAGCAATTAAAACTGCTTACTGTTCTTTCAGAAGAGCTGGCTTCAGTTCCCAGCACCCAGATGGCAGCTCACAAAACCTGGTAACTCCATCTCCAGAGTATCTGACTTCCTCTTCTGACATCTGTGGACTCCTGTAAGCATGTGGTAAATAAAGTCATGCAGGCACATGCAAATGTGCAAACATGAATATACACACAAAAATGTGTGTGGGTATGACAGAGAAAGAGAGAGAGAGAGAGAGAGAGAGAGAGAGAGAGAGAGAGAGAGAGGAAGGGGGAAGGGAGGGTGATGGGAGAGGGAGGGAGGAAGGAATAAAGAAAGAATGAAAAGAAGGAAGTAAGAAAGAGAGGGAGGGAGAGACAGACAGACAGACAGACAGACAGACAGACAGACAGGGAGGGGGGGAGGGAGGGAGGAAAGTAGGAAGGGAGGGAGGAAGGAAGGAAGGAAGGAAGGAAGGAAGGAAGGAAGGAAGGTAGAGAATTAGACAAAAATGATCGGATTTCAGAAGTTAGTGCCCAAAAGGCCAAAAGTAAAACATAGTAAGTTAAAGACAAACAAATAACAGACTAATCATATATAAATAGAATATTCATTGATTTATGGTAAAAAAGGAGGAAGATAGGACAAAATAATAGCAGAGATTTAGATTCCTGCTTGAAACAAGATCACAGGTAAAAAAAAATACTGAGGACAAATAAGTAAAAAACAAAACAAAACAAAACAAGAAAAAACAAAAAAACTTCATTGTCAAAATATTAGATGTAAAAACAAAGTACTTATACCAAAATCAGTAAACACATATAAGTTATGTCTCAAAATAAAAAAAAAATCACAGTAAGCTGAAAGGCAACCCCAAGAGAACTAATTTACAGATAGTCAGATTCCTAAAAATGTTGTGGAAAAATGCTATGAATACCAGGATACAGCAATACCAACATTACAAATGACATGAGACTGTAATTCATCTCTAGATGTAACGTTAAATAAGACATGTATAAGAAATTTGAGAGAAGTTTAGCAAGACTGTAACTCTAACCAATCTCCTCCATGCTTTTGTGAGAGTTTAAGACCCATGTGTTAAAGACTTGGTCCTCAATTTGTGGATTAGGGGATATATTGGAACCTTTTTGAGCCTGACCTAGTAGAGGCAAGTTAAGTCAAAGGGAACATGCCTTGGAAACTAATAGAGGACTCAGCCTCTTTCCTCTCTTCCCTTTGCCTTCCTGGGCAGCAGGAGGTGATCAGATATTTTCCACATGCTTCTTCTAGGATGGACTGTGCCTCTACACACCCCCAAATAATGAGCATAATCTACTATGGACTGAAATCTCCAACACTGTGAGCCAAATGAACTTTTACTCACATAAACTGATGGTCTTAGGTATTGTGTCACACTGGATTAAAATATAATGGATACAGACAACAACTGAAAAAAATTAAAAATTAGTAAAGGTAAGAAACATTAGTAAGTCCAATATAATTCTTCTTAAGAAATGCAAAGGAGAAGCCAGTAGAGTAGGGTTAATTCATAAAAAAAAAGAGTGGGGGAGTAGATGGAAAGAGGAGGAAGAGGAGAATGGAAGGGAAAATTCAATCTTCAATTACACATACACACATATATACATACACATGTACATGCATTCATAGAAAGTATTTTTAATATGGGAAAACACTTGTCTGCTTTATTCAGTGATTTGTGCCCATGTCTTAGTTTACAAAGGGGGCTGTGTGACAAGACAGAGAGACCAATGATGTCAAAAGAAGAGTTGAGAGTGACTCACAGTAGCCATGAAAATGAGCAGCAGGGTACAACATGTGGACCAAGGGGACCGCACTGGAGCTTGTCAGGAGGCAGAAGGAGTGAGGAGGATTCATGGCCACAGTCTGCATTGTGCATCCTTCAGGGAAGATAAACACAATGAAACAGTAAGACCTGCTTGGTCTCAGTCACTCAAGCATGTTCCGAGAAACAGAGACTGTTTCCAGCTGTCTGGTGCCTGTATGGGAGTAATATCGGGATGCTGTGTGAACATTAGATAAGAGATTGTTGAGGTTGTTCCTGGAAGACAGTTTCACCATAGAACAAGGTGATTACTCTCTGGGAACTTGCTACCTATCTTAGTTAGGTTTCTTTTGCTACCATAAAACACCATGACCAAAAGCAACTTGGGGAAGAAAGGATTTGTTTGGTTTACGTATTTCAAGTCACAGCCCATTATGTGACACCAAGGAAGGGACTCTAACAGGAATCAGAAGGTTGGAACTGAAGCAGTGACCATGAAGGAGTATTTCTCACTGACTTGCTCATCATGGATTGTTGAGTTTGCATTCTTATACCACCCAGAACTATCTGCTTAGGGATGGATGCATGCCCAGTGGGCTGGACCATCCTATATCAATCATTAACCAAGAAAATGTCAGACAGATTTGACTATAGGCTAATCTGATGAGTTTGTTTTCTCAATTTAGGTTCCTGTTCCTAGGTAACTGAAGCTTGTGTCAAGTTGACAATATATATATATATATATATATATATATATATATATATCCAGAATACCAACCCTAAACGATGTTATAGCTCCTCAGATAATAAGGTTATCCAAAGACACCACCTCATAAAATATGAGAAGTTTAAAAATATGAATAATGTAATTGTCTCCCTGATACCTTGATATCAGACTAAGAAAACTAGGCAGGATGTTAATAAAGACATTTAGAAAGGAGAGCTATGTTATTCATTTAATTTTCATTATAGCTTATTGGCTTGTGCCAATGGGTGTGGAGGTCAGAGAACAACTAGCAGGATGTCCTTCCACCATATTGGTCCCAGAAACCAAAAACAGGTCATCAATCAGGCTTGGAGGCAAGTATATTTGTCTCTCAAGCCATCTGATTAGCCCTGAGCTTTTGTGATAGCAAACAAGGTTATTTTTTGAGAAGCAATGAGGGGCTGAGAAATAAACTGGAAATTTTGAAGAGTTACTGATAATATTTTGCTGGTGTTAAAACATGCACTAAAGATATTCTGTGGTCATAGTAACAAGTAAATTCATTATATTGTGAAAAGTTGTGAGCTGGCAAGGTAGAAAAATATGTGTGAAGATGTTTGATTGTCTTTGAGAATGAGAATCATATGTCTTGAACCTCAGGGCATCATAGGAGAAGGCCCCAATGGAGGACAGGTCCTGTCTCTGAGGGCCAAGTTTTGACTGATAACAGGCAGACTCTTAAGGAAAGCAATGGCATATTAATTTTTTGTATGACACAAAGAACAGAAAATGTCCATTTCTGCATGGAATTGTACAGTGCATTTAGAAGGTGAGGAACACAATAGGGTCATGTTCCAAGCTGAATGGCCACGTTCAGAAACACAATATGGACTTCATCATGGTAAAGAGAGAAAAGGAATGTCTCCCAGTGCCCTATCCACATACTGGAGAAGTGGGCTATGGGCATCTCAAGGTTGGAGGTGTCTGTGGCATCTGAAGTGATGCATCTCAGTGGTGACCCTCAATGTCAAGGCAATGTTAACTGGGGTGAAGAACTTGGAGCATCTTTTTTATAAGTTGTTGATATGAATGTCAGTGTCTCCTGCACTTGGCTGAGATAATATCTCCTCAGAAAGGCTTGTTCCTTCAAGATTCAAACCAATGAAAACAACCAGTTAAGTTGTTTTCAAAGAGAACACAGCAATGGATAGCTGCAAGTGAGAAAATTTTTGCTTTTGTTTTTTGGTAAAAGTCTAGGTTCAAATTCATCCTGTACGGGGAACCTGCTGCTACTTGCTCTTTAGACACTCTGGTTATGAATTTCTCCAAAAGTGTACCTTTGATTTTCCTGAATCCCTCAAGAGATAGATTAAGCTCGAGTGTTCACAAAGACACATTAAGGTCCAGAGAAATACAGAGGCTCATCTGAGGGTTATCTATCAGGCTGGAGTTCTTAAAGGAGATTTCAAGAAAAGCACCACATATCTCAACTGAACTGGCTATCTGGGACCTGTTAGGACATGAAAGTTCTACTGAATGCTTCTTCCCAAAGTGTAGTATTATGTCTTTTTAAAAATGAAATGGATGTCTTGATTCTGCTAGCCCTGTTTATAATTCCAAGGGAATAAGGAGTGTACTGGAAAAACCCTTAACCATGGTATGCCTTTGCTATGTGCAGACAGAAGGGGTTTTGATTTATAGCTGGAGTATCCATGAGGCTAGAAGTTCCCAGAACTTTTTCCTTAGAAGAGATATTTGTGATGGAATGGCTTACGACCTTGTAGTAACTTTAGAAATGAGACTAGATGCTGGCTAGGGTCTCCAATACTAAACTGACTGCTTGAAGTTTGACTTAGTATGCTAACCTTTAAATTCTCTTGTTAGGGACATAGGCTGCTGCCATAGCAGTCCTAGTGTACTCAGCTCTCTCTACATAATGGTCAACAGTGTCATGTTCATAGACTACAATACATACTGTCACATTTACTCAGTTCTTCCCACATGCCCTCCTGGTTCGCCAAGGGTTCTGTAGGTAGAATCCCTTCCTCTAACACCATGCTACCTGGATTGGGTCAGAGGACAGGGAGGCCATTCTCTCCTATAGGTGGATTACACGGGATGTCTCATGTCTGCCTACATCTTGTCCTAAGGAGGTGGTAGAAGCTAGGCTGAGCTTGTGGAATACTGTCTCCATGACACAAAGCTGGATGGGTAGCTGAAGATGAAGGCTCACATACCTGGCATCCAAAAGAGCCACACTATTTCCAAAGATCTCAGTATGTAGCCAGAAATTCTTATTTAAATGATACAAGGCCAAAGGGCAGAGGCAGAATGCCTTGTAGCAAATCTCCTTGGCCTTCATGAATAGTTGAGATTCCAATAGACATGGAGAAAGATGAGAAAGAGATACTTAGAACCTATGTGATCTTTGGCTAGAGAAAGATCTCTTAGGCATGACACTAGATGTGCAACTTTGAAAGGAAAGAAACACGAAGTCCTTTAGAAAGCATTATTCAGCAAATGAAAAGATAAACCTGAGTTAAGAGGAAAATAGTTAGAAAGCAATGGATTACTATCTAGGCTGCATGAAAAAAGTCCATGCTTCACAATAGAAAAAAAACTGATATAAAATAAGCAAAAGAGCTGATGAAATACTTGAAAGTATGCAGATTGTGCACACACCTATGAAAATATGTGACACACTTGTCATTAGAGGAATGAAGTTAAAAATTACTAGGAGTTAGCAACACATACTCAGTTCAGCATCTACAAGGAGAGGAAGAAATCAGACCATGTGAAGTAACTGTGGGGTTGTAAGGCAATGGAGGAGTCTTACAGGTTCCTAGTTAGAATAACCACTTTCAAAAACAGTCTGTCCTTCTCTTAAAAAGTGAAAGAGTCAGCCATTCATCCCCTAGGTACTTATCTAAACCTATCTATGTGTTTATCTATGTATGTATCTATATTCATAAATCCACAGAAGATTTGTAAATAAATGCTTACATAAAAATCTATTGGTTCTAGGAACAACATATATTCCTATAAATATGGAATCACACATGAAAGTTCTGTTATGTCTATGAAATGAGTTTATACTGAACAGTTGAAAAATAGGAAAATGTTGATACATGCAACAGCAGCGATAAAGTCACTCTGTTGAGTGAAATGATACAAGGGAGATATGTTGTATATGCAATGATTTTATTTATCTAAATCCTGGAAATTCAAACTAAAAACCACAGAAAGCAAAGCTGTCCTTGCATGGGAAAAAGGGTAGGCAAGGCTGTTGGAAAGGATTCACAGGGAGAAGTGAACCTTGCAGGTGATGGTCTTACTTGAGATTTTAATGGATGTACATATATGCTAAAGTATGTCAAGATGTGTACTTTCATAAAGATGTGTACTTAATAGGGCAGTTTTTAAAAATGAATATGTAGAACAGTATTTGTAGTTGGTGGCAAAATAGAATCCACAGTCTGATAATATCAGAGTCAAAGGGAGAAGGAGATGGAAGAGGGAAAGGAAAGGGAGGAGAAAAGAGGAGAAGAAAATAAAAAAGAGAATATCTGGAATATGTTGTGTGATATTTTGTTTGTGTTCTGACATAAAGCTTGACTGGAAATCAGAGGGCAGAGCTAACCACTAGGTAATCATAGAAGGGGGTGTGGCTCATGCCTTTAATCCCAGCACTCCAGAGGTGGAGACAGGAAGTGATAATGTGGGGTGGAAACAGGATCTCAACATTTTTGGACAGAGGAAAGAAAAAGGTAGGAAGCAACTGAGGGCACTCCCGGCTCTCTGATCTTCCAAGTTTTACACCTGGTTTATGCTGGTCAGATTAATTCAAGTAATGCTTCAGAAATATTTTAATAGATTATTTTAAAAGTCAAGAAAGAACCATGTTGCTTATAAAGGTAGATAAATAGATAACACATAAATGATAGGAGATGATGGATATGTCATATAATAGATGACAGAGAACAGATAAATGAAAGATACAAAGATGTATGTTTGGCAAATGGATGCTGGACAATAGATTAATAGGTATTATATGATATATAAATAGATAGGCAACAGGTGAATATGTATATGATTGATAGATAAACAGATATGCAGATCAATGACAGATAAGACAGACACATGCATGCATACATACATACATACGTACATACGTACATATGTACATACGTACATACGTACATACATACATACATACATACATACATACACTGCTAAATAGACAGGCCAGCAAAGGGACAGCTAAAACAGCGGGTCTGTCTTCTGTCTTGATGACTGCCATAAAAAATTTGAAGATCCAGGAGAGTCCTCTATCTCAAAGTAAACTAAGCCATGGTGGCAGGTAAGGTCCTGCTTGAGGTTGTAAGTCTCCAGGAAAGCTGAGTCCCTTTCCTATTATTTCTTCAGCCCGTGGTACACTTACAAAGAGCTGACAAAGGCTTCTTCAGACCCTTTCTGCCTAGGGCTTTGTCATTCCCAGAAGACACACAGCAGAAGCACCATATCTCTCACTTAACCCCAGACAGACTTAAGCATGGCTACTCAGGCTTGTAACATGAATTTGTTGAAAGTTCAGAATGTTCCGGGCATATGAGATAGCAACTCTGCAGGGAGATTTTAGTTCATTTTGTGGCACTTCTGTTGCTCTAACAAGATATACAATGGCTCCGAGCTACTCAACAGATGATTTCCAGAAACAAAACACTTTGCGGATCTATTAGGAAGCCACAGGGTCAACGCCATGAGCTTCTGTAGCTGGGCCTTGGGTCCTGCAGTTTCCCATTCTGTCCAGGCTCTAAGGGAAAGAATGAGGCTTTTAGTTTAGGGAAGAAGTGAAAAGAAATAGTTATAAAATTTCATAAAGGGCAAATGGCCTTTATCTTCTGTTATTAAGCCTTCAGATCCCTTGTCACTGAATCCCACACTTGCCTGTGAAAGGTAAGAGTGAAACTACTGGACAGCTCTCCATTTAAATGTCAAATTTAACCAAAAATGAGAACAAAAGCCTGTAGAGCAGACAAAGTTTGTTACCTTTCAATTGCTACAAGAAAACAAGTGGAGGGAGGAAAGATGGTTCACAGTTTGGGAGGTTTGTCTGTTATCTGTGACTTTGTTGCTTGCCTTCTTTGGTGGGCTAAACATCAAGATCTGCATAAGGTGTGGGGCCAAAAAGCATGGCAGGACCAGGGTTCTATAGTGCCCTTCAAGGGTACCCACCAATAATGTAACTTTGTCCCACCCTCTAGGCAGGTCCTGCTTCTCAAAGGTTCAGTGACTTCCCTGTAGGCACAAAAACTGGTTATTAAGCCTTTAACTACAGGGCCTTTAGAGAGTGTTTAACATCCAAACCAGTATAGGCTCCAAAAGATGTAAACCACCCAATACTAAAGTCTCTCTTGGAAAATGCAGAAAAACAAGAATGTGAGTTAATTGTGCTTATTGGGAATTTGAAGAATATATATATATATATATATATATATATATATATATATATAATTTATTTTAATTTATTATATATGGTGTGTAATATAATATATAATTGTAAACATTTATATGGTATTATAATTTAATACACCAAAAATGAATAAAATAAAATTAGGAGGCTGTGGTGGCATACACCTTTAATCCTAGCACTTTGGTAGGCAGAGGCAGGCAGATCTCTGTGACTTTGAGTCCAGCCTGGTCTACAGGAGCTAATTCCAGGACAGCCTCCAAAGCAACACAGAGAAACCCTGTCTCCAGGGTGTGTGTGTGTGTGTGTGTGTGTGTGTGTGTGTGTGTGTACATATATATATATATATATATAATATATATATATATATATATTATGAAATATATTTATATTCTATATTAAAATATATTTAAAAGTTTAATTACAAGTTATTTTGTATATAGTCTTGTTTTGTTTGCCTGCACACATGTCTGTGCAACACTTATGTGTTTGGTATCTGGGGAGGCAAGAAGAGAGTCAGATCCCCCCAGAACCTGAGTCATGGATGGTTGTGAGTTGCAATATGGGTGCTGGGAATCGAACCCATATTCTCTGGAAAAGCAGCCTGTACGCTTAACCTCTAAGCCAACACCCCAGTTCCCAGAGTGTATTTAACTATAAGAAGTACCAGTTAACATGCAATAACATTTTTTGACTTTTTCCACTTTCTCCACTTACATAGATAATAAGTTACTACTGAATTCTGAATTATTGTGATATATAGCAATGAACAATTAAAATTATATTTAATTGTGAATAATCAAGAAGTTACATATAATATAATGAAATTGAAGAAATCATACATTTTATCCCATCTTAAGATTGTTGAATCATCAAGTTAAAAGTCAGGCAGAAGTCATTTCTTTCCATTAAACAATAACAACAGCAACAAAACCAGACTTGGAGACACTCTAACAATTAAGTTTCTAACAATGAAGTACAGACTTGGGTGTCAGGGAGACACTTTGGACCTTTCTCTTCCCTTTTAATTTACAGCATGCACTAAGCATACTCCCCTCCACAGACTCTCCCCTTTCTCACTATACCCTCTCCAATTATTCCCCTTTGTCCCCTAAACTGTTGCACTTCTATTTCATGTCATCCTAAATCCATGATTTTATATATCTATTTACAATCTAGGAGTTGCAAATGAAAGAAAATACACACTGTTTGTCTTTCGAAGACTGACTTAATTTATTTAATAAGATGGTCTCCAGTGGCTTTCATTTCTCCACAAACAACATGATCTCATTCTTCTTTATGACACATAAACAATGTATGTATACATCCAATGACTAATGGTTTCTCCATGTAAGTGGGGCGGGTCTCTCTGTCTCATCCACAGGCATCCATGTTCACTGTTTGTGTCAGGATGTAACACCTTAAAGTTCAGTTCTCAGGGATTCCAGTAACTTCTGGGATGAGATTAAAAAGCTACAAAACCATCCCACAGGTCCTTGATTTTATTATATTCAAAAAAAAAACTAGAACTACCATTATCTATGACTTTACCTAAATCCACTCAGATATTTATATATTCATTATCTTCTACCATTAGTATGATTCCCAAGGCTCCAAATATGAACTTGCTCATGAATAATTAAGATAATGAGGTAAGTTCTTTAATTTAGGATCTCATTTAAGTTTCACAATAACTCTGTGGGGTAGGTACTACTACTGTCTGCTTTGTATAGATAAACCTGAGACACAGATAGTGAAAGTGAATGCCCCAAGTTTAAATATACAGTTGACACTGGGATTACAGCCTAGACTCTGAAGTAGTGATTTTCATAGGCAACATGCTTCTTCACGGTCCTTAATTCAGAAACAATCTCTCTGTACTGGCCTTCTTAAACCCAAGGAAGTTTGCATGCCAATCTGTGCATCCACTATCATTTTTCTTTTTATGAAAAAAATAGATCCTTACTAAAGGTACTCAAAAATGGCTCAAGGGGCTCATCAGCAGTTACAACCATTTGCCGAACAATTATGAGGTATAGAGTTCAAATGCTAGAAGCAACATAAGCAGCCTGGAATCATGCAAACACCTGTTACTCTAGCTCCAAGGGATCCAATTCCCTCTTCTGGCCTCTGAGCAGAGACAGGTGAGCGTATCCCAAACATATATCTTCAAACACACACACACACACACACACACACACACACACGTAACTGAAATCATTTTTTAAAAGATTAAAGAATCACTCTTACTACTAAACAAATGATTTCTAGGTACAAGTATGACTTTTGAAAACTAAAACTATTTTCCCATTTTCAGGTGCACATAACTGTCATAATGAATTAACATGAGCAGCAGCTGCCACAGTAATGGCCTCTGTGCCAGCATAGATTCATTCAAAACTTTCCATTTCTGACAAACATTGTCGAAGTTTTCATTGGTTATTTTTTTGTCCATGTTTAGCCCCTCCCCCCAGTTTCAATAAAACTTGAAATAAGAACAAATTTATTCAGGTGTAACTATTGATAAGAATGGCAGAAATGAACAATGTGGAAATCCTTGGAAGATGCTGTTGGATGAATGGGCTTGTCTATAAAGATGCTGCTATTGTGAGACTGCTCTTGTCTTTTACTGCCCCCTGATACACAATGACACCTCACCCTTAGCAGGCTTCAAATCAGTAGGCCGATGTGTGTGGTTCAATGGCTCCTCAAACTGTTTACAGAAAGTGACAATACTTTTCACTGTGCATTGTAAGTGCAGACCTGAAATGGATGTAGTACCATTGCATTTAATTGGAAGATTTAGTCAGGCAGGCAAGAAAATCCCCTAACCAGAATTAGCGACATGTGGGCTGGTATTCTAGCCACCAGTAATTGCTTAATGGTACAGAGAATCCCAGAGAAAAGCACAGGAGATACTCTTACTATTAGTGTAGACCAAATTCAAAGCTTCAGTTTGCTTGCTGGGGTATTACATGCACTTATGAGATTAGATTAATAATAGTTCAAATGGATTCTGTTATGGCAAGTACAGTTATAATGTCTCGTGGCTTTAACCATATTATTTCAGTGAGTCCCAGGTCTTAAATGAACCTCATTATTACAACTTAAGTGACTTTGAAACACTTTAAACTCATAACAAAATATGTCTGTCTCCTTTTGCATTTCCTTCATTTTCCCCATAATTCTATATAACCCTATCCCTGAGTCAGAACTTCAAGTATGTGTTTCCCAATGTAAACATATGGGCAGTGCTCTTTGTATTTTTCAGGACCTATTCAGATGAACTCTTCCCCACCACCATCCACATCTATGGCCAGTCATCAAGCATGTAAGATACCAGATTCCTGCACTTTTATATTCTCATCAAACAGAGTGTACATATTTTTCCTCATTGGTGGTAAAGTAGCTTAGTGATTTAATGGTTCCAGAGTTCAAATAGGAGCCTATCAGCTTATCTAAATAAGCAACTGACTTCAGGTTCTGCTACTACCTGCTTATTCTGCAGGGATCCTCATCCACTTTGGTCCTGTAAGTAGTGGCCATCACCCTCGTTGGCCCTTTCCTTCATGGTCAGAGAGCATCCTGTGCCTCACCTATTCCTGGTCTCATCTCCGCTGTCATGTGCATACCTGTTGTGTTCGTTTTGACTTCAAGCTGCACAATAGTCTACACATCTCTATAGTCCAGCAGTCCTCAACCTGTAGGTAATAACCCATTTGACAAACTTTTATCTCCAAAAATATTTACATTACAATTCATAGCAGTAGCAAAATCACAGCTATGAAGCAGCAATGAAAATAATTTATGGTTGGGGGTCACCAAAACATGAGGAACTGTATTAAGGCATCTCAGCATCAGGAAGGTTGAGAACCTAAAGTCCTTTCTGGTGGTTTTTCAGACCAATTTCCCTTTTATTTTTCTGTGGATGCAAGCAAAAAGTCTATTTTAAGCATTTAGGGTTTGTTGCACTACTTAAAATAAGTTTTGTATTTTTGAAACTGTATATTCTCTCTCTCTCTCTCTGTGTGTGTGTGTGTGTGTGTGTGTGTGTGTGTGTGTGTGTGTGTGTGTGTGTGCCCATGTTTGCATATGTGAGTGAAGCACATGTACACACACACATACATGCATACATACATACATATATACACTCACATACATACATACATGCCAAGATGCATGTAGGGGTGTGAAAACAACTTCCACTAATGTCTTCTCTTCATCTACCATGGATAGAACTCAAGCTGTTGGCCTTGACAAAGAGTCCTTTTCCAGTGAGTCATGTAACACCAGCCCTCACATTAGCTTTACAAAGCAGGTCTTCTCTACTTTCAATGTGTGGCTAGGAGACCCATTGCCCACCATAGGGCAGACCCATTAGGAAATAAAAGGGTACTGTATGGATCAAAACAATAGGTAAGTACATTATCACATTCTGTCTACATAAGGCCACTTCCATGTTGCATTTCTGTTCTCAGAAAAGTCACAGCCTCATCAATAAGGTAATCATTAGGCCAGATGCTTATAAATGTGTCTCATGCACATGGAAAAAATAAAGCTCCACACATTTGTCCAGTGACTATAAACTTGCTAAAATAAGTAGTATTCCGACAATGAGTCAGCAGAGTAAGCCATGGGAGATGACTTACTGCCATGAGGAAACAGTCATGAAAGAATGATTAAGAATGGATCTCACTGCAGCTTGGTATTAGCACTCAATATAGCCTGGGTGCTTCATCATTTCACCTACAATCTCTGTCTAAATGGTCAGACCAGAGATAGACATAAAACTGTTTGAAGCTGGGGCTTTGGACTAGTTTTCCATTTTTCTAAACTTCTTGAAGAAGCAGAGTTAATATTTAAGGGAATATATTATTTTCTAAAAGCTAAATAGTCATTCAAGCCCAAACATGACTAGGCACCTCACCTCATTTATATCTTGTCACTGCAGTCTCTCAAGAGCCCCCAAAGGACAATGAATCACTTGTTCATTTGTCCACTTCTCTAGAATTCCTGCCCTTTATTACAATGGGAGTTTCTCAGGGGAAGAGGTAAGTTTGTGTTTTAACACAACACTGAGCATGATAAGCCTTCACAGAACATACCCAGTAAGGACAAATTATTACAGGCTGTCATGGTTGGGAAGGACTGTGTCTTTTAAATTTCTACAATGACTCTTTAACCCCACTGGTAGAAAGGGGGGATCTACTTTTTAATAAAAAAGGTTTTCTTTGTTTCCAGCATGAGCTATGAAAAAGAAAACAGCCCAGCACACCTTGTGTCTCTATAAGCTAAATACTTTCCGTGATGATGGTAACCACTGACATGAAAGAATGCAGAGGCACAATGGGAAAACCTAGAATGTCCAAAGGAAAGGCTGGCAGGTCTTCATCAGCAGAAGCCAACAGATGTCACATGCAGCCTGCGTGCATCGTTTCTTATGACTTTGCTCAGGAACTCTGTACATTCATGAAGATATTAGCTCATGCACTCCATAGACATAGGTATGTATCTGTGTGCCTTGATGGGAGACAAAAGTGTAAATCTGTAGGCACATATGATGCACACATTAGGAAATCATGTTATATACTCCATGGTGTGCTTGACATATTTTTCCTGTTTATTCAAGTGTTGTAGTCCAAAGCTAGGCTTTTGTGCATGCTAAGCAAACATTCTCCCATGTAGCTATATCCCTGCCCTTTGTCTTACTGAGGCAGAATCTCACTATATAGCCCAGGCTGGACTCATGCGCATGCTCTCCTTCTTTGTCCTCCCAAGCCCGGAGTAATGTTATAGGTGTGTGCCACCTAGCCCCACTAAATTTATCATAACTACCATTCCTATATTTACAGATACTTTGTTGCTAATAATATTTTATATTTTGTAAAAGAGTATATGAAATATATATCCATATATATGTATATACATGTATATATACATGTTGTTTTTGTCTGTGTTTGGAGCTGCCGAACTAGTGACTGAGTCATTTTGAGCTGGGAATGCATCAGTCACTTGTTCTCTAGAACCTTTGAGTAGGTGACAGGCCTCTTTCCCCTGCTTTGACTCCGAAGAAAAATCTACCTTGGCATTTATTTGGTCAGAGAGATGAAAAATGGGAACTTACTGTTTTTCATTTGCACGTTTTAAAAATTGTGGGCAAAGCTCAGAAACTAAATGTATTTATTGGTCATTTTTATTTATGCCTTTGAAAACTGTTAGTGTCCTATTTTTATTGATTTGTCAGAATTTTTATTAACTGAAAAATAGACATTTGTCAAATTTCCCCTAGGTTAGCTTAGGTTTAGATTTCCAAGCACCGTTAGTATTTGTGGTTATTAAGACTATTTTCAACCAAACACATGTGCTATTTTCTAATACTATGTAAATTTTGTATTTCAGATAACACTTGCCCATTCCAAGATGACAAAGGGGTGCATTTGCTCTTTCTTCCAAATACTTTATTTATTAACACATCTGGATTTTTTGTTTCATGTTTTTCTATAGACTTAGTCATTCTTCATTCCCTGTACCCACACAGGTTACCTAGGCCCTTCCCTAAGGTAACAACTGGAAGAATGGTTTTTGCTTTTGGATGGTTTTAGCCTATGGATTAAATCATGAATTTTCACGTGGTCTGGGTGGTTACTCCTGGGATCGGTCCTCTTTTGTTATGTTTTGATGCCAAGGTTGGCTTCCTGGGGCCATGCTTTATTCCTATTGGAGGTGCACTATGGAACCCCAAGATGATCTTGCTTGAGTGATACCATAGGTACTCATTTTCCTCTTCATTAACCCAAGAAAGAAAAAATGTTGGCTCCCTCCATGCTCCAGAGAACAGGAAGGAACACACTGAGATTTCCCAGGGTAAGTTTCTATGTTTTCCCCGGTCTGAGCTCTGGGGAGGCCTGATCAGCAGGGAAAATTCTATTGCCTTTGCTTCACATTCTAGATTATTAGAATCTCCTGGCCACAGCCCTTTCTGTGGTCTGAGTCATGCTGATGTAATTTTGTCATTGCTTGTTTGTTTGCATTCTTCTCATGGAGAGATGTGGGTGGGTTGGAGTGGGAAGCATTGGTGATCTGGCCTTACACCTTTCTCTCTCTTAAATAACAGGAAGCCTAAACTTTCCTAATCACTTTTAAATCGTCCTCTGGCATGGGAAAAGACTTAAACAAATAGCTCACAGCCTTCACTTCTGTAACAAAAATCACAACTCCTGAGGGGAAAAAAACAAACCAACATGGAAATCCAAGGGAAATTTCAGAAGAAAATTTCTCCTCTGTGGTAATGATTGATTCAGACTAACCTAGGGGAATTTCTTTATTAGGTTTTTGTAAGTAAACATTTTTATCAAGTTCTCAAAAGGAACTTACATCTGAAAAGGTCTCATGTTAATTTTTTACTCTTCATGCTCTCTCTCCTGTGTCCACCACCATCTGTCAGACACAGCATAAATGTTAGGAAACTAGGATACTGATATAGCAATGGAACACATGGATTGCCACCCTGTGCCATCATCCCATGGACACGCAACAGTTCTTCAATGGTTATTAAGCACATTTTATCCCTAACACAATAGTTAACTAATAATTATATGCATAATTTAGGCTCTTTCTTTATTATGAGCTTTCCATCCCGAGTTAGATTTTAAATTTATTTGAACAGACATTAAATAAACACAAAATATTTAAATAAATATTTTTAAGAAATGATACTGCTTGGATGGGAGAGATGGCTCAGTGGTTAAGAGTATGGACTGCTCTTCCAGAGAACCTAGGTTTAATTCCCAGACCCTACATGGCAGCTCCTAACCATCTGTAACTCCAGTTTCCAGGGCTCTGATACCCTCTTCTGGTCTGCATGGGCACCAGGAACTCAAATAATATGTAGGCATGCATGTAGACAAAACAATGATACACACTAAATCACATGATTTTAGGAATGGTTTGATAACATAGAATGTGCCGGCCTTAGCATTTTCCTAGCAAAGTCAGATCCAGATAACTAGGGTTGGAGTTCGTGCTCTCTCTCTTTTTACTCAGAACCTCTCCATTGATTTGTCTTCACTTTCAGAAGAGTTACATTTTTATGAAATACAAGTGGTGTGGTTCCTTTTTTGATTGTTTTTTTTTTTGAAACAGATGTATGGTCAACATTTGGGCCATGCCTCCACATGAGTTTTGTGTATTTCACTCATACAAGGCCTGTGGAGGATGCCCTCCAGGACAAATTTTCTTCTGTGCTTCCAAAGATGAAAGACTCCCTACCGAAAGGAATGAAATTTGCCTCCAGCTTTCAAAATGTGATATCCAAGTTCATTACTTGTGCTCCATTTCAGTCGACTGGAGTCAGATCCAGGGAGCAGAATCACCACCGGAGACCTTGTCTGCCATTTAGAAAATGACTTCCCAAACCACAGAGGGTTAATTTGGAGCACACCTCTCTCTCCCTTGCTTTGTATTTTCCTCTCTGAAGAGTCCACACCAGTCATATGCAGGGTAATATCTTGCGGAACACTCATCTTTCTGCTGTCAAAACCAAACCAAACCAAAACAAAACAACAAAAAAGAAAAACCATGTTTTCTTTCCTCAGCTGCCCCCCCCCCAAGCCTTCCATATAAGGTTCTAACTGCAGCCCTGAGCCTGTGGGTTCCTCAGAAGCAACCAGATTGTGCAATGTACTATCACGGAATGTCATATTAGAGCCCTGCCACAGTCCCATCCAATAATCTGGCATGAAGAAAAGTTAACTGAATTAGTGGCCGATTGGGACACTTTGTGACCTACTCTTTAGGAACCGAGTCCCCTGAACTTTTCCATCCCACATTGCCTTCCTCCTTTAATAGGGACCAAATCCCCATTAACAATTGAGCAGCGACAATAAGTGCCATCGGGAAGAGGAAATTCAATTTTCGTGGGGGATGACAGCCTTACCTTTCCGCGCTTAATTGGCCGTATTGTCTCCAAAAGTTAATTGGTTACTTAGTCCAGGTAGTTAGTAAAATGTTTAGCTGCGTCAAAAAGCTCAGGCTCCCACTGTTAATGGGGCATGAAATGGAATGTTTGATACTGCAAATAAAATCAGTGATATTCAAGGATGTTATGGTAGGTAATGCGTTGAAACTGCCATTTAATGGGTCCTGGAAGATTAGGGTAGTGTCAGCCGGAACCGCCCGGTCTCTTTTCTGACATTGTTAGTTGCCTCTTCATTTACTTAACGGCTGTCTGCACTGATTACATAGGCATAAAACTCCCTACAAAAAAACAACAGAGACACGCTCTATTAGCAGTCCAATTAGAACTATTTGCATATTACAGTTCATTTCTGCTTAAGTGAATCCCTAATACAACTTCAGGAAAAAAATTCTATTGTGTCATTTGAAAGAAAGAGGAAAGAAAAGGCTTAAAGGTGATCTCTTCCTTTCTTGTTCATCTCTGCCCTGCTCCATCTCCCTCCTCTTCTCTTCTCTTCCTGGATCTCATTCTCATTCTCTCTCTCCATCTCCCATCCCCCAAAATATTAGCTTTTAACTTCAGACCTGCCACATATATGTAAAGATGAGGAGCATCCCAGGGATGACTCAGGTGCTCTCTGATGAACCACTGTTGGCAACTGCTCTCATACCTATATCCAGAGTGGTTAATGTTTTTTTTTTTTTTTTTTTTTTGAGATATTCCTAGTTTTATTTAGATCAGCTTTGTTATCTTAAGCAAAGAAGTTCATGTCTGCACCAACATTCCCAGTGAAGCAAAGAGCCCTTGGCAGGATGTCACTTACCTACACAATTAACTGAGAGCGGGAGACTGGATCCTGGTCCCTGCCTCTGTGGGTCTGAAGGTGCTGAATCCGTACATCTGGGAGGCAGCTAACTCCAGATGTTAACATAGGTGAAGACAGTTCCTTTTCAGACATCTGCCAGTAGAGTTTAGTAAGCCTAAGTTCATTATGTATTTTCTCACTATTTTTCTGAATCCATGTAAATCCTCAAAAATAGCATCACTGTGACTGTTTACAAAGACATTGTGGATCTTTCACTTGCATTGCTTTTTATAGTCACCTATGTTGATTATACAGGAATCAAATTTTCTCTTAATGAAGTCAGAAAGAAGAGTTTGTTAGCTCTAGTCCATATGAATCTATGTGAAAAAGCATCATATTCTTCTGGCCCATGCTTCAAGAATTATGTAGAACTTTAAAATTCAATCTTACATTTTTGTTAG
The DNA here is from genome assembly GCF_003668045.3 of Cricetulus griseus. Taxonomy (NCBI): domain Eukaryota; kingdom Metazoa; phylum Chordata; class Mammalia; order Rodentia; family Cricetidae; genus Cricetulus; species Cricetulus griseus. The sequence continues at coordinate 126,027,500 of NC_048596.1, read as the reverse complement.
GGTACGTGTGTGTGTGTGTGTGTGTGTGTGTGTGTGTGTGTGTGTGTGTGTGTGTGTGTCAGAATGCACAGGTAGATGTCAGAGGACAAATTTTTGGAGTTGATTCTCTTGTTCCAACCTTACTTTGGTTCCTTAGCTTGTGAGAAAAAGTGTTTTTACCTGTTGGGCCATCTTTCTTGCTTCACAGAGAATGCTGTATGATGCTGGGTGCAGATGCTAACTGATGTTTTTCGAAGATGCTGGGAAGATTTTTGTGTTATTCCTGACTTTTCCTGAGTCCTGTAAATCTATAGAAGCCTGAGAGGTTGTCGAAGGAATTCTTAAGTGGTCAAGGAGACCTACTCTACAGGAGGAAGTGACTAACTATACTGTGCATCTGTGAGGTCTTTCAGGTAAGAGAATGAGGACTGTGATGATGTCTGGATATGATAGAAAGGTCCACTGCCCTGACCAGAAGGTGACCTATGTAGCAATGGGATGAAGAAAGTCAGCTTAGAATATATCAGTGTTTTTAAAATCGCATACCTACCACTATAGCTAATCACTGATGGTTTTTTATCTAATGTTGAACATTTTTATTCATTGTAAAGAAATTAATATTTCAAGGAAACAGTGCTACAAATGGTCCTGAAGCACCAGGACTGGGTGGCAGAAAACTCAGGGTTCTGGAGGAAGGGTGTTTTCATTTTAGGATTTATTGTGATGTGAGACTCATGGGAAAAAACCCTGGTGGTACCCAACCTAGAAACCAGGAAAACCCCCATACCTGATACTGGATTGGTCCTCCCTCTAAGGTGGCCTGGGTGAATAGAGTTGAACGGTAGGCATTTGCTTCCATTTGATGGGTACTTGGAATAGTCACCTAAGAGGGTCCAGGGTCACCCTGATGTCTGCATGCCTTCACAAACACTAAGTATTTCCAAAGCTAACACCACCCAGCTCCCCTTTTTACCTGCAGGCTAGCCTACCCACCTTCACATTATTCAGATTTGCTGCTTGCTGGATCTTAGGTGTCCACCTGGAAAAATAGGAAAATAAAGAAGGAGGCTATTAAAGGTGACAAATCAACTAATGCAAGAAATGTGAATGATTCTTCACTGTCCCACTTTCCTTTTCATGCCTAATTCATTGTTTTAAGGGAAATGCATACAGGATTGTAAGAAAAGCCAGGAGAAGCAAAGAAGGCATTCACAGCCTCAGAACCTCAAAGCAGTGTAAACAAACCAAACAACAACAACAAAAGCCCAACAGAGGGAAAGGTAAAGCCCCAAGCCTGTCATTTTCAATTCTTTTCACCACATGAACAGATCTCAGTGTGAAACATGTTGGCTCTGCCTGCCACACGCACTGTTTGGATGCCCCATCGGGTCCTTTGTGCCCTGCCTCCTGCTTTTATCAGGCTCTCATTAACACCACCGCCAGATGAGCACCGTCAGAGGCAGAGGCTGACATGCCAGCCCATTGCCTTGGCGAGGTGGCCCTGTCAGGGATGGTTAGACAGTGCCAGAGACGGTGAACAAGACAGCCTCGAGACACGCACTTTGCCCCTGGAAGCAGTCTTTGCACCCTGCCAGGAAAACAGCTCTCTAGAAAAGCACTGCCTGCTAGTAAAATGGACTAAATCAGTAAACAATGATTAAGGCTCTGGTTCCACTGTCGCCACAGCAGACACATAGCTTTGCTTCCCTACACACACACACACACACACACACAGAGAGAGAGAGAGAGAGAGAGAGGGGCAGACAGAGATCCAGAGAAAAAGAGATGGCACGGAGTGAAGAAAGGAAGGTGAATTCATGTTCTCTGAAAGTGAGAGACTCTGTTCTCAAAATCAAATGGATATCTCGGGATGTTTATTTCGCTTTGTTTTATGTTTTCCTGGATGTGTGGTGAGAATTGCATTTCCTAATAAAATTTCAAGCTGGGGATATAAGCAGTGGTTTCTCTAAGCCAACATGTACTCCTATTTGTCAGACACAGTCTAAGTCCTTGGTACTACATGGGGGGTGAATCAGCAGGAGCCGGGCCAGCTGTGACGAGAGCTGTTTAGCAGAAACGTGTCACTTCATCAAACGTCTTTCTTAATCAGAACAAATCTCTCCACAAATGTCCATGCTCAATTATTCTTCTGCCTACCTATTTACAGAGAGAGCAGACACCAGGTATACATGTGCATCCATTCTGGCTTTGATCTCTTACTATAGTTATGGTATTGTTGTTATTAATATAACACTCTAACTGGGTCCTTTAAAATAAAATGCTTTGACACTGAGGGTATTCATATGCCTGTGCTTTGAACCAAACAGAGAAGGCTAACTGGAATTCCAGAGTCCAGGAATATAATTCAGGCAGCCTGACACCTTGGAGAAATTGTCAGAAACAAGCAGAATGAGGTCTTCAGAGTGCAGGGTCACACACCACAGAAGAAGAAAAAAAGGCATGAACTCCACAAATATGGACTCCTGAGCTCATGGCTGCTGACAAGTGGATCATGAATCAGAAGGTTGTCCCCATGACTAGTAGATTCATGAGAAGTCAATGCATAGTCGAATCCTAAGGTAACTTGAGCTTGGGTCCTAGAGGAGCCAAGAAAGTAGAAATGGTTAATCAAAAGCAGGGGGCAGGAATCTAAAATATGTATTATCTCATTTAGTTTGAGGATGAATCTTAATGAAAACAAATGTTTGTATGGATCATTTTCATGTCACTCACAGCTTATGTGAAATAAGTTGATGTTAGGGAAGCTGACAGCATGGATAAGGCGCCTTTGCCCATGGCCCAGTACCAAGAGGAGCACTGTTAAGAAATGCCACACAAAGATGGAAATAAGACATGTGAAGAGAAAGCCAGAATAAGGAGATGGGAATGTGAACATCAACTCAAAATGGAGGAAAAAAAAGCAAAGGAAGGGGTAGGAGATACATACTCCGTGGAGGGACCATGTAGATGGTAGGTGCGGATTACTATAGGGACCTTGATTCTTGCTCTTTGGTTCAGAACTATATCAGTGAGTAGGCACCCCACAATAAGCTTAGACAATAGCCACAAAAATGGAAAAAACTTGTTAACTGTCATTGTTTTCTCTGCTTTGGCCATGAGGAAATTCAGTACTTGCTAGGTATCCAACTGAGCAGCTAACCCTCTGTGTCTTGAGATTTTGACTCTCACTGAGCCTTTTCATTGTTAGGACCATATATAATAAGGGAAATCTTTGCACATAGAACAATGACTGACCACTACAAGGTTTATCATTCCCCAGTCTCACTTTGTGTTTATAGAAGGAGAGGTCGTCATCAGAACAGGTATTGTTTGTGGCTTGTGATTTTAGTCAGCAATTGACGGCAGTCTCAAGCTTTGGTGTGAGTGTACATGCTCATAGCTGATGACATCGTTTGCAGGGCCAGGTGAACATTTTTAAATTGGGGTTTACCTGAGTATCTAAATGTCCTCAAAAGGGTTGGGTACTCTCACAGAAGACAATTCCCCAATTCCACCCTTACATTCAATAGATTGAAATCTCTCTGCAAAACAAACTGACTATCCAATTTGGTGCCTGACAAATTTCCTTCAGATTGCATCATGATGTTACCCAGATATGCAAAGATGGTTTGCATTTTTTTGTGCCCACAAGAAACATCTGGGCATGCACTTACCATAGCTTGTCCTAAATCTGCATGATAATAGTGTACAGTATCTATGGGACAATTACATTCTGTGGGCACATCCCATAAAGCTATGTGTGTGCTATAAGGAACCTGTCTAAGGAATTTAATTTTATTTATTTTTACAGAAATTCATCATTGCATAATTGTCCCAATAAATGCTACTCTAAACATCAGCTCCTTATGAGGTCTGAAATTATTTTGAGCAATATGTAAGGTAGTTCACAGCTGCCTCTTTCATCCATATATAGAAGGAATATGATAGTTTCATCTTAGAAAGTCATAGCTTTAATTTACAGACAACAATGGTATTATCTCCATGATAACTATATGTCTTAAGTGAATTATATAAATGTTGAATTATAATTCCCTGTCATTCCCAAGGAAGAAACATGCATTTCTTAGAAGAGGACTGTTCACTAATAGACACCACATCCCCTACCATTATTACAGACAAACCATTATTAGAGACAATGTGTTCCATTAAGATCATATGTTTGAGAAATGATAAATAACACTCAAGCTATCATAAGGTAACAATTTAATGTGATAGAAGAGCTTCAAATAGTCTTTACTCTCATTCACTCTCATCCGTCTTCCCCATTACTCATAGGTAATCACAGACATGACTTGCTGTTTACTGTCTTTTTTTTTTAAATAAAGAATTGTTTTTGCTTTTTCTAACCCTTGGTTGGAAAGCTAGGATGATACCTCAAATAAAAAGGAGATTTCTTTTGTTAAAAACAAACCAAAAATCCTTCATACTAAACCTATTCACAGACACAGTCTTGGTCAGTCCTCGGAGGAAAGATGGAGTTGAGCTTCAGGTCACTCTTGCTTTCTCCCCTGACATTGTCTTCTCCACAAAATTAGGTCCAGGTAGAGTGTGGCCAGTATAGGAAGTTTACATTGAGAGGTTTCCTGCAACCTTGCCAGATAATCTATACGGGTGCATCCCACAAAAACACAATTTCAAAGGGATTTTCCTTCCAATGGCTGCCACTCTAACCTCCTCCCACACAGCAGTTCCCCATTATCTTCAGGTCATATCTTCTAGATCTTCTAGTCAATATCTAAAACCAAACATAGCATCAAGCCCTAAACACACTGTAATTCCCTCGACATTCATACCTGTGATCAAGTTTAATTTACAAATTAAACATAAAACAATAAAGTAGATCAATTATAAAAATATATTAAAGAAAGGGTTCTTTAATATTTAAGAAATTTTCTTTCCAGAATCTTTCATGTGATATTTTCAGATGGTGATTGAGGAGGAGTAAGTCACAGAATATGAAATACAGATGATGGGATCCCTGTAGACATCTGGAATGAAACTGCTTCCTCAGCTCCAGAAGTTGTTTCTAGTGTTAGAAGAACAATCCCCAGCCTAGATGACTCTTCATCTTCTGGCCCCTACCATAAGTATAAGCCATGAAAATGAACACAGTGCTCATCCCTTCTTTGAACTTCTATTTAACCTTATTGAGTCTGTGCAAACAGGTGGCCAAGGGATCAAGCTCTTTGATCACAAAATATAATCTGATCAGAATTCTACTTTTCAAAAGTAACTGACAACTGCTAGTGTCATCAACGAGGCTCAGTACTATCATGAAGATGGCCTGGATGCTGAATTTAGAGGAGAAGCATGACCTTCAGGAGCCTCAAAATATTCAATCAAAATCAGAAGTGCTAAGTCACAGTGAAAGGCGAGATAATGTAGGTCCACCTTGCCTGATACATTTTTTAAAGAACCTTTCAATATATATAGCCCAAAACAGTTTTGGTGCATTTCGCTATGATCCATAGCTTGGGGACTTGGATAAGGACTGGATTTTGCAAATCTGTTGTCTATTGAAAAACGCCATCAGAAAAGAGGAAAGAGAGAAATGCAATGGGGCATCCTGATCTAAGTTACTAACAACAAATATGCATTTTGAAGTGTCCTTAAGCTTGGAGATGAGAGGAAAGAAAATTAAACAGAGAAAGTAGAATTGACTTTTTGACATGTCTGGTACCAGTCCATCCCCACTCTTTAATTATCCCACCATAGATAGGGTGGCAGCATTCCTCAGTATACTACTGCTTCCATAAAGAATGTATGTATCCCAATGGGAAACATGGCTAGATTGGATTTCAAGTCCTACATGCATCCCCAGTAGCAAGGACATTCAATTCCTGGAACTGAGCATGGGGAAGGAATTCTGTTGGTGTGGTAAGGGACTATAATAGGAATAACAGTTGGGAATGGTAGCAGATGATCCTAGAGTGAAAAATGCAAACCAAATACACGAATACACCCATGTACATTCTTGTACTCCTTTCATCATTGATTAACCAGCCTCATGACCTTTACAGTTAGAGAAATAATTGGCAGTTTTAACAAACGAAAAATTGATCCCATTACTCAGGATAGAATTTTCCACTTTTTTTATATTAAAGATGCTTATTAAAGAGGTCGGTTCCCTTTTTCTTCTGTGTCTCAGCCAGGGTCATGCATATGTAAGTAAGCATGGTTATTATGTGACATCTACGGAGAATGGACGGGTTAGCCATAAACACAAACATTCCCACACAGCCAGGTCTCCAGTGCTTCTGTTCGCCAATTACAGTAATGCTGATGGCATATCTTCTTTAATGCACATGGCATTAAAGTAGTCCCCCCTTTTCCTAGGAAAATCTAATTACACCAAACCCAAGCACTCAATCAAACCTGTTATTCTGTGGCTAAACAGCCTGGCGTTAATGCAATTTGAGGAGATCCAGGCCGTGACTGGAAACGTCATGGATTAACAATATCTAATGGGGGCTCCCGTAGGTAAATGAATACGCTAACAACCAAGATCACTGCTAAATCTAATATCTTTAAGCTGTTTAATTCCAAACAGTCCCTTAATAAATCAATTGACCGGGAGAGCTGATGCCCCTATCAATTATTCAAGAGGGCAAATAAATATTTCAGATGATTTGATAGGAAGGCTAGTGCTGGTCTTACGGAAAGCTTTGCATTTCATTAGCTTCTTGCTAAAAGTTTTATAATGAGCAGAACACAGGTGGCATTCCCACTGCCGAAATGGGAAAGCGGGAAAGGAAAGATTGGAGATCAAGCCTCCTTTCGTCTCCACGTTATTCCATTATCCGTACTTTACTTTCATAATGTGAAAATTGGAGTCAAGTCCCCCAAAGAATTGCCATTCTCTGCAATCACAAAGGAAATTAAAATGATCAAAAGTATGTCATATTGCATGAGTCTTAACTGTAATTCCTATTGGAAATGCAATTATCAGATACTGATATCAGGCATATAATTTATGCAGTACCACATCCAAATAGCCCTTCACCAAATATTTAATATTATCTAGTCCACTTTCAAGAGGAAGAAACTGAGTTGCTATCCATTTATAAAACGCTGACTAGGTCACCTGCGTCTGAAAGAAAGCAACCCCCTCCCCACTTCGATGGATACCATTATTGGACACATATGCTCCTGTTTAACATGAAATCTGCCTTATGAATAAAATACATCACCAAGTTCTAAGTGTATGGGGTGGGGAAGTATAAAGAGGCATTAATGTGGTCAGTGTCTTTTTCTCTTTTGGTGTGTGTGTTTGATGTATGATGTGTGTGTGGGGGGTGTGTGTGTCTGTGACTGTAGGAATACAGGCATATGTGTCCTGTGTATTGCCTACATGTGGATGTCAGGAAACAAACTCAGATACTGGTCCTAATCTTTTACCCTCTTTAAGATAGAGTCTCAATTTGACTGGCACTGTGTATGTTGCAATAAATGTTTTTACAGCTTCCAGTGGCCCTCCCATCTAGACCTCCCCTCTTGATTTTTACAACACTGGAATTAAATATATACACTGTGTCCAGATTTACATGAGCTCTGGGGATCTGAACTCTGGTCCTCACACTGGTATGACAAAGGAGCCATCTACCTAGTCCACATATCCATGTTCTTTATGTACATGTTAATGTTTGCTTATATGTTTGAGTGTTTAAATAGATTTAGTAGAGAAAGACTGGAAAGAAAATTGCAGATGAGGGCTGTGGAAGTAGTTGTGTTAGTATGCTTGCCAGTCTCAGCCGAACCCTTGCTTTGAACCCTAGTGCTACAGAAAAATCCGAAGGAAAAAATCATAAAGTAGCTGCTCCTGAACAGTAGACAAACCAATGCACTATTACTTCTTGCACAGTGTTGTTAAGTTGGTGACCCTGCCTCGCTTGGAAGGGCCTGAAAATCAAGGAACATAAACTTAAAGATGCAACTCCCTGCAGCCTGTGCAAAGAAGGTATGTGTCTGCTTTGCCTTGTGCTCTGGAACTGATCAAACAGCAACTTTATCAAATCTTGAGATTGCAGGCTGTGAAACTAAAATGGCGTATCATCCCTTAACAGCCTTTTACAGTTTACAAATGTAAAAATCCCTGTTAAATTACTGTAAGCATTATTGTTATGAGAGGTACCTGCAGGAGAGAAAAGGAATTTAGATTATCAGAAAAATAAAACTTAATTGTCAGAAGGTCTGAATGTAAAAACAGTTGATGACTATTTTTCTAAATAAAAAGTTCCATATAAAAACCACTGATTGAAGATTTTTCCACACAGGCAGTTATACTCTACAAAATACTCAATGAGCTATGAAAGAAACATATCAGCTACAGAAAATCATAATTTAAATGTTAGGTTTGTTCATTTTCAGCTTCATGAATCAATAGAATAAATCCTTTACATTCCACTGTAAGTAAAATCCAGTCATGTTTAAAATCAGATTTGGAAACTTCTCATCAGAATTTTTTGTGTGGATCCATTAAATTCAGTCTTTATTTGCTTACTATTCAAAGCCCCATGGAAATCATAAATGAGTTGAAAGGGGGCCAAAGGAACATGTCCCTAACAACTGCTGGAAGAAGCCATTCAAAATGGGTAAAGGAATGTATGTCACAAATCTCAGCAACAACAAATGTCAGACAGGAGTGTGAAGTCTAGGTGAGTTTGGGCAACTTAGACCCTGTCAGATGAATAAATGAATGAATGAAAGAACTTCAAGTATTAGTGTTAAGTGGCACATGAAGGAGAATTAATACTGCTTTGAAATAAAAAAAAAAAGAATGTTTCTCCTATAGTTGGAAGTCACATACAATTGGACTAAAGAAGATGAGAACCACAAATCTATCAGCAGAATAAAAGCACATCTCTGGGGGTGACACTTTGGAAACCCTTTGTGTACAGTTTTATCAGTCAGGTCTTCCATGGTTCTCTTTCAAATAGCATAACAAAGTAGAGTTCAATGATGCCATCTTGGATTGAATGTCCCTAAACTCAAGAAATAGCACAGTGTTTTTCCATCAGCAGGCAATAAGTATGTTCTGCATGTTTCCACCCATCTCTGGGTGTGATATCTTTATTTGTGTAATATTCAAAGCCCCATAGAAATCATAGAAAAATGTGAAAACGGGTCAACGATACACATGACGCACAGTTCTCACTCTTGCTTGGTCCCCAAATACCTAACTATTAGGTGACTAATAGCACACACAGGTGGTCAATGTGAAAACAGGTCAATGGTACATATGACATACAGTTCTCACTCTTCCTTGGCCCCCAAATACCTATTAGGTGACCAAAGCACACACAAGTGGTCAAAGACCAGAATGATACCTAGCTACACAGAGTTCTCTTTGGAAAGCAAAATTCCTAGAGAAAATAGACCAACATACTAAAATGAGCAAAGTTGAAACTCTAGGCAGGATCAAAGGAGCTATGTAAACCACTAAAATGCAATTAACATTTTTTGAAATAAAAATTATGATCATAAAATATTATTGATATTCCTGAGAAGAAATAGTAATATATTTTTAACTTCAATGGAAAAATAGCATTGTAAGTGCAACTTAAGACACATGACATAATATAGAGAGAACTATCTAACATTTATGTGGATGGCTGACTGAATATTCAGTGATAAATTAATCTTCTATTGACTATTGCCAAAGGGTGGCTTGAGATCTGAGACATTACAGAATATGGTTGCTGACACAGATTAGCCATCACTTTCTTGCTCTGGATGTCCAGGTTCTAGTCCCATATTAAATTAAATTTCTGGACCACAGCTACCAGGGCAACAGCACCTTCACTTTATCGAGTAATCCCTTTGCCTGTTGAGATTTGACATCACACACCCAGCTTTTTAAGAAGGATGCTTTAAGAAATAGTCTCTGAAGGACTTCTCTGTGTTTTTGGAAGATCAGAGTTAAAGTCATTGCTCAGTATATTGCCTAATGTCAGTCAGATGAAGTTGTATACAGTATTTTCATTTGGGACAGTCAGAACCAGAAAAAATAAATAGTTTTTGACCTCACAAAAATCTATCTATTCAGTGATATGAAATCAGTAGTTATGTTGTGTATTCTGTCTGCCATAAACTATTCTAAGTACTGGATGCATGTAGTTTTCTGGTCTTTAGAATACTTTAAATGCTTCTCTTATATTTTTAATTTCTAGCCTTACATAGAAATGGGACATTTTTATTTTTAAAATAAATAAATAAGTTTATTTATTTATTTTGCATTTATTTATTTATTTTGCATTTATTTATTTATTTTGCATTTATTTATTTATTTATTTATTTTGCATCCCTGCCAGGTTCCCCTCCCTCCTTTCTTCCTAGTCTCTGTTCCTACCTCCCAATCCACTCCTCAGTTTCTATTTAGGAAAGGGCAGACCTCCCATGAGTATCACCAAAATGCCATATCAAGTTGCAGTGCAACGAAGAACCTCCCCAGGTATTAAGGCTGGGCAAGGAGACCCAGTATGAAGAGTAGGGTACCAAAAGTCAGTAAAAGAGTTGGAGACAGTTTCTGCTCCCACTGTTACCAGTCCCACAAGAGGACTAAGCTACACAACTGTTTCATATATGCAGAGTTCCTATATTAGACCTATGCAGGCTCAGCGATTGTTGATTCAGTCTCTGAGAGTCCCTATAAGCCCTTGATAATTGATTCTGTGAGTTTTCTTGTGGTGTCCTTGACCCTTCTGGCTCCTACAATTCTTTCTCCCCTTCTTCTACAGTATTCCCCAAACTCTGCCTAATGTTTGCCTGTGGGTCTGCATCTATTTCCATCAATTTCAGGATAGCACCTCTCTGATGACAACTGAGCTAGAAACCAACCTGGTAACAGAAGATAGCCAGTTCAGGCTATTTATCTGCTATTGAGGGGAGTCTTACCTGGGGTCATCCTTACAGATTCCTGGGAGATTCCCTTTAGTCGGGTTTTTACCTGACACTGAAATGTCCCCCTTTCCAGTTGTCTTTTTCAGTACTCCCCCCTGCCCCCACCCACCCATGATCCACTCACAAAATCTCCTATATTCCTCCTTCCCAAGGCCATCCAAGCATCAGAAAAGGAGTAATTTAAACTACTTGATATTCTGTACAGTCCAATTTTTTAAGTGAATGGGGACATGCAGTAAGTAAAATCATGAACAAAGATTTGGGTCATTTGGGAAGTTTCATCTAGGAGAATGATTTATGAGTAACATATCTGGGACTGTAAGCATGTTGTATTCAAATTTGCATTATTAATGGTGCAAAAACCACTCCTATGTCCCAACTACCCTTGATGGTAGTCTCAACTGCTTTCTTATTGTGACATTTGGTGAACTTTTCCCTTTGCCATCCATCTGCAACTTCTAAGCTTCAGTAGATGATTCCACACCCTCCTTAGTAGAAAATTAGCCTTACCAAGAAATGTCTTCTTCACCCACTTCCACTGATGTAAATCTCTTTACATTCTCCTTGTCTATCCACTGAAGAATAAGTGTGAAAGGCAGAGGCTTTGGGGGAATGTAGAATTTGTACTGTATGTTTATTTCATTGTGTTTTCCAATAGAGATCTATAAGGAGAGAGATTGAAGAGCATCATTATATTTTTTGTAATTTATTTTTTATTTAAATAAAAACAAGTTTCTTTTACATGTCAATCTCAATTCCTTCTCCCTCCCCTCTTCCCCTGCCCTGCACTGACCCTCCTGTCCCAACCCCTTTCTGCTCCCCAGGAAGGGTGAGGCCTTCCATGGGGATCTTCAAAGTCTGTCATATCATTTGGAGCAGGGCCTAGACCCTCCCCAGTGTGTCTAGGCTGAGAGAGTTTCCCTCTATGTGGAGAGGGCTCCCAAAGTCCATTTGTGTACTAGGGGTAAATACTGATCCACTATCAGTGGCCCCATAGATTGTCCAGGCCTCCAAACTGACTTCCTCCTTCAGGGGTTCTGGAACAGTCCTATGCTGGTTTCCTAGCTATCAGTCTGAGGTCCATGAGCAAGTCCTTGTTCAGGTCAGCTGTTTCTGTGGGTTTCTCCAGCCTGGCCTTGACCCCTTTGCTCATCACTCCTTCCTCTCTGCAACTGGATTGCAGAGTTCAGTTCAGTGTTTAGCTGTGGGTGTCTGCATATGCTCCCATCAGCTACTGGATAAAGGCATTAGGATGGCATATAAAGTAATCATCAATCTCATTATCAGAGAAGGGCTTTTAAGGTAGCCTATTGACTATTGCTTAGATTGTTAGTTGGGGTCAAACTTATAGGTCTCTGGACATTTCCCTAGTATCAGAATTCTCTTTAAACATATAATGGCTCCCTCTATGATGGTATCCCTTTTCTTGCTTTCCTCCATTCTTCCCCTGACTAGATCGTCCTGCTCCCTCATGTCCTCCACTCCCCTCCCCTTCTCCCCTTCTCTTTCTTATAACTCCCTCTCCCCTTCCCTCCCCATGATGCCCAATAGCTTAGGAGATCTTGTCCTTTTCCCCTTCTCTGGGGGACTATGTGTGTCTCTCGTAGGGCTCTCCTTGTTTCCTAGCTTCTCTGTCAGTGTAGATTGTAGGCTAGAAATCCCCTGCTCCTTGTCTAAAAATCCATATATGAGTGAGTACATAACATTTTTGTCTTTTTGTGACTGGGTTAATTCATCGAGGATGATTTCTTCTAGTTCCATCCATTTGCCTGCAAATTTCAAGATTCCATTGTTTTTTTCCCCCCACCGAGTAGTACTCCATTACAAATAATGCTGCTATGAACATGGTGGAACAGATGTCCTTGTTGTATGAATGTGCTTCTTTTGGGTATATGCCTAAGAGTGGAATTACCGGATCTTGTGGTAGACTGATTCCCATTTTCCTGAGGAACCGCCACACTGATTTCCAAAGTGGCTGTACCATTGGGCACTCCCACCAGCAGTGGAGGCATGATCCCCTTTCTCCACATCCTCTCCAGCATAAACTGTTATTGGTGTTTTTGATTTTAGACATTCTAACAGGAGTACGATGGTATCTCAGAGTTGTTTGGATTTGCATTTCCCTGATGGCTAAGGATGTTGAGTACCTTCTTATGTATCTTTCTGCCATTTTAGATTCCTTTATTGAGAACTGTCTATTTAGTTCTGTACCCCAGTTTTTAATTTCATTGTTTGGTGTTTTGGTGACCAGCTTCTTGATTTCTTTGTATATTTTGGAAATCAGCCCTCTGTCAGATATGGGGTTGGTGAATATCTTTTCCCATTCTGTGAGCTTCCAGTTTGTCTTGTTGACTGTGTCCTTTGCCTTACAGAAGCTTCTCAGTTTCAGGAGGTCCCATTTATTAATTGCAGACCTCAGTGTCTGTGCTACTGGTGTTATGTTCAGGAATCAGTCTCCTGTACCAATTTGTTTGAGGGTACCACCAACCTTCTCTTCTAAGAGGTTCATTGTGGCTGGATTTATGTTGAGGTCTTTGATCCATTTGGACTTAAGTTTTGTACATGGCGATAGATATGGATCTATCTGCAGTCTATAGAGACAAATAAAGTATTCTCCTAATGGGAGAAAAAGACACACTTGTTTTCGAGTGCACCTGGAAGTTCTCCAATCAAATGCATTTGTAAGAATTTAAGTTATGAAATATATCCTAATCACAACAGATATTATTGACCAGAAGAAAAATAGAAAATGTACAACTATGAAATAAAAGGAAAGAGGAAGAGAAATAGGGTGTAAGGGGATTTGTTTGTTTGGCAGGGAGGAAAGAGGGATATTCATTGAAAGTTAGGTGTAGAAGCTTCCAACTATTAATTATAGTACTTCTTCTCCATCCAGTTTTTACTGAGCTTGCTTATTCTACTTGGCCTTTTTTATTAGTGAGCACATGTTGGTAATGGTGTATCTTCAGGATGACTTAATTTTTTATTAGTATAGAATTTTCTTTGCTTCTTGGCTTTTAAAATTAAACTATATTTTAATAGCATAACAACCTTAATATCTTTCTGTTATAATTTTCAAGGACTATCCTTTTATATTATTTCAGTGTCAATATTTCTTTAGGTCTAAATTCCATCTTTTGTTACAGGCAATATGAAGTTACCTTATGTGTGTTTTATTTTGTTTCTTGTTTATTCTGATCTATGTCTTCTTTATTATTGTAGAGTTCAATCCATTTACATTGACAGCAATGACTGATAAGGAAAGAATAATTTCTGTTCCATTATTACTGTTATTTTTAATGTATAACAACCCCCAACTTCCTCTATTTGTGCTTTGTTGATTCCTTTTATACTGATATATTTTGTCTGTTCATCAATTCTTTTTTATTAGAAAGAAAATTATTTTACATGCCAATGCCAGGTCCCTCTCTCTCCCCTCCTATCTCCCCCCCCCCCAACTAACGCACTACCCATCCCATAACCTTTCTGCTCCCCAGGTAAGGTAAGGCCAACCATAGAGCGTCTTCAAAGTCTGTCATATTCTTTTGGATAGGGCCTAGGCCAACCCCCTTGTGTCTAGGCTCAGGGAGTATCCCCCCTTGTGGGATGGGCTCCTAAAGTCCATTCCTATGGTAGCGAGAAGTACTGATTCACTACAAGAGACCCCATAGATTTCCAAGGTTTCCTCACAGACACTCACATTCAGGGTGTCTGGATCAGTTCCAGCTATCAGTCTGGGGACCAAGTGTTTTCCCTTGTTCAGGTCAGCTGTTTCTGTGGGTTTCACCAGCCTGATATGGACCCCTTTGCTCATCAGCCCTCATTCTCTGCATCTGGATTTCAGTTCAGTTCAAGGTTTAGCTGTGGGTGTCTGCTTCTACTTCCACCAGCTGCTGGATGAAGGCTATACAATGGCATATGAATTAGTCATCAATCTCATTATCAGGAGAGGACATTTAAGGTAGCCTCTCTTCTATTGCTTAGATTGTTGGTTTCATCTTTGAAGTTCTCCAGACGTTTCCCTAGTGCCTGATTTCTCTTTGAACTTCTGTCTCCCTCTATTATATTATCTCTTATCTTGCTCTCTTCTGTTCTTCCCCCAACTCAACCTCCCTGTTCCATCATGTCTTTCTCACTCCTCTTCTCCCCTTCTCATTCTCTTAGTTCCCTCTCCCCTCCCCACATGCTCCCAATTTGCTCAGGAGATCTTGTCCCTTTCCCCTTCTCCAGGGGACCATGTATGTCTCTCCTAGGGTCCTCCTTGTTTTCCAGCCTCTCCGGCCACCTGGGCTGCAGGCTGGCAATCTTTTACTCTATATCTAAAATCCACATATGAGTGAGTACACACAATGCCTGACTTTTTCTGACCTTGCTCAGAATGGTTTATTCCAGTTCCATCCATTTGCCTGCAAATTTCAAGATTCCATTGCCTTTTTTCCCACTGAGTAGTACTCCATTGTGTAAATGTACCATATTTTTTCTATCCATTCTTCTGTTGAGGGGCATCTAGGCTACTTCCAGCTTCTGGCTATTACAGATAGTGCTGCTATGAACATCGTTGAACAGATGTCTTTGTTGTATCAATGTGCTTCTTTTGGGTATATGCCTAGGAGTGGAATTGCTGGTAGACTGATTGCCATTTGCTTGTGGAGTCACCATATTGATTTCCAAAGTGACTGTATAAGTTGGCACTCCCACAGCAGTGGAGGAGTGTTCCCCTTTCTCAACATCCTCTCCAGCAAAAACTGTCATTGGTGTTTTTTATTTTAACCATTCTGACAAGAGTAAGATGGTATCTCAGAGTTGTTTGATTTGCATTTCCCTGATGGCTAAGGATTTTGAACATTTTCTTATGTGTCTTTCAGCCATTTTAGATTCCTCTATTGAGAATTGTCTATTTAGTTCTGTACCCCACTTTTTAATTGGGTTATTTGGTGTTTTGGAGACTAGCTTCTTGAGTTTCATCTATTCTTGTACTTAAATATTTTTCTCATGAGTTGTAGAATGTTTGGAAGTAATTTCCTTGAGTAGCAATGAGCTCTCTTGGTCTCTACAGTCTGTTTCTGTTCTGAGACAGTCAACTTTTCCACTTCAATCTTTCCTGAGATGAGAGATCGAGCCAACTGAAACCTTAATGCTTTTTTTTGGATTTTCCTGTGCATTCTGTCTGCCTGGTCATACTCTTAGCATTCTAATGAGTACATTTACATGCCTGAACATCTCAATGATTTTCAGCCCATCTTCATATCTAGACCCTAGTTGGTTTGCTGTACTAAATCCTTTGGCCCAAGTGGTTATGCTTTTGCAGGTAGCATCTGGTGCTTTTACACCTGAGTTCTGAATTTGGGAAACAGAACTAGAATTCCTATATGAATCTTTCAAGTATATCTCAGAGAAGTTACTATAAATATCCATTATAATTTTAAAAAAAGGTCTACTTTCCTGTCCTGGTTTCAAAGGGGAGAAGAGGGAACCAGGCTACTTCTATTTCAACCACACAGTCAGTTTCAATCCAGGGAGAAGGCAAGAGTGATTTAGAGTAACATAAAATTTCCCTGTAACTTAATAAATTGCTTTTTATTTTAATTTTAAAATTTACATATATTTGTTTGGTGTGTGTGTGTGTGTGTGTGTGTGTGTGTGTGTGTGTGTGTGTTGGTGCATACTTGCTATGATATATGTCTGGCAATCAGAGGGTAACTTGTGGGAGTCAGTTCGCTCCTTCTACCATGTGGGTTCTGGAGGATTGTATTCAAGTGGTAAGGATTGCAGGCAAGTGTCTTCACCTGTTGAGCCATCTTACCAGCTCCCAAATGACTTTTCCTTACTTACATATTCACTTGCTTGCTATAAACCTGTAAGCATTTTCAGATCTCTGAAAAATTTAGTAGAAATATCTTATGATTTTTTTCGGTAATTTTGGGGGTGTTTTACGGTTTCTAATCCACCATTTTGTTCTCTATAAGCACTTGTAAGCTTACCAGTTGCTAAAAAGCCTTAGATAGTCCAGTGTAAAGACAGAACACTATATTAATGAGGAAAAAAATGTTACAACCATCTAAAAGAGTTATCAGACTCAAAAAAGTCACTACATCAGTGGAATTTTCTCATGTTCAAATTAAACACTATGGACACTCACAGTCTTTCTTGTCAACAGACACATGTGAACATTTTTATCAAAATGAGCTGCTTGTAACTCCAACAAAAACCATTAGGAACAAAAAGAGGCATAGACAACATAGTTGAACCAAGCAGACCAATTGACTTACTTATGTTTTCAAAAATGATTTCTGAGCATGGACACAGCCATCCTGCTTAGAGACAGTTTCCTGCTGAGGTTCGAGACAGATTGTATGAAAACTGTCTATTTCAAGAAATCAGGCTGATCTTTGGAAAAGTTAAGGAAGACTTCCTAAATAGCTAATGGCTCAGGAAAAAGACAAAGGTAATGTTGCTTTCTAGTAAATGTTCTGGTTAACAGCATGGCATGCCACCAGGGGAGCTGCCTAGTGCTTCTAATCCCCACTACAAACAACTTTCAAAACCACTTGGCACCTGCTCCCATCAGTCTATCAGGCATACAGTACATCACTGACCCTCTCCTTGCAGCTGAAAACAGTGGGGAGACATACTTGCCAAACTTACTTGGATTAATCTTAATGTCAGGAGTGATTCTAGCACCGTGACTGGGGACAATACAACAGCCCAGTTATTATGGGCTCTGATTCAAATTCTATCTGTGCCATTTGAGAGAAGAAGAAATTGAGCCTATAGCCTTTAAATCACATCCCCCCAGATTCCAAAGCTGTTAGACATGAGTCTATTAGATACTAAAGCCAGTCTAGTTAGTTTTCAAGTTTGTACATATTGATGTAACTGGTTCTTAGTACCTCCTCCTTCCCTCTCTCCCTCTGCCCCTCCTTTTCTTTCTCCCTCCTATCCACCACTGCATCCCTGTCTCTTGCCTTCTTTTCTTCTGTGACTAGTCAGGTTAATATTTAACAAAACCAACCTTGCAATTCCATGGTCTTATCTGCTGACCTTCACTAACATTCACATATATGGTGGTTTTCATCAGCCTTCTGCTGGAGCCTTCTGGACCACAGGCTAGATGACCCCTGGTTTCACAGCTGTCTTCTGTAAGTGAGTCTGTAGTGTCTTCAGTAGTCAATAGCATAACAGCAAACAGTCTGGTGGCTAACAGCAATGGCTCTGGAGTTATCTATCCCTGGTTCAAACCAAGCCTCAGCAATTGCTAACTGAGTGGTTATAAGAAAGTCATTTATCCCTTTATGCCTGAGGGTGAGTGTGCTACTTCCCACAGCTGGCATGAGGGACGGGTGAAATGATTTGTATAAAGTCTTAGCACTGATTTGATACACAGTTAGCGGTGGTTGCAGCTCCTGTAATTTCTTTTCTGATTTTTCCTACAGAAGCTTGGTACCCAGAACTGCCCTACAAAAATACTCCCAGGTCTGTCTGATTAGGTGTGAGTGCAGTGGGAGTATTCCAGACAAAAGCTTTATGGAGCTCTAAAAATGTATGTCATTTTTATAATCGCATCTCTTTAATGACTTACATAATGTTTTGCTTAAATTTAATCCACTAGGCAGCTCTCTCTTTAGCTGTAGACAGCCTGACAGTCATCCCAACAGTTAAGCCACATTTTCCTCCACCCAGTTTTCCAGAAATTGGATGTCTGCAACCTAAGTGTAATTACAAAAATCCTACCTTTTTGTAATTTCTCTTCATAAATTTGGCACTTGGATGCCATATCTGGTGATATGTTATTTTGTTAATGCACGAGAAAAATGACAGGGTCATCCTTATATCTCTACAAATGACCAATGAAGGAGTTAGTTTCCTATGATTTGTTCAATGACTGTCAAATTGGAATTCGCCTTCTGGGGCAGCTTAACATGTGGATGGAGGAAAACTGGAGTGTGCTGCTGTTGACAAAAGCCACATTTGACATCTTGTGTTATTCCCTTTCCAAACATGAAATCTACAAGCAGCAAACAGGACTCAGAAATGAAGTATGACCACCCTGTTTATACCCAGAAGAAAACCAAGTCACTGAGCTTCACATCCTTTACTGTGGCTCCTCAGAAAATCCCCTCCTCTAATGCAGGTGATGTGATGTTCACAGGAAACATCAGACGGAAAAAAAAAAAAATAAAATAAAATAAAAAATAAAAAAAATAAAGAAGGTGGACCTTGCAAAGAACAAATTTCCTTTTCTTAGATTCCAGACCTTGAGTCTCTCATATTTTTGAAATTATAAAATAATAATGGATTAGGAGTCCAAAATGTAAAGCAAGGAGGGCATTGCCATCTATTTGGAACTGTCTTGCTGTAGTCAGTATCCTAAGCATCTCTCAGAAAGTTGATCCTCAGGTGGTGCAACTGAAAGGTAGTAGAAACTCTAAGGATGTGCCCCCAGAGGAGGTCACTGGGTCATTGGGAGAATACCCCTGAAGGAGTCAATAGAATCCCATCCCCCTTTTTTGTGTATTTGCTTCCATGCCATCAAATAAGTAGGTTTTTTTTTTGTTGTTGTTTTTTTTTTTTTTTTTTTTTTTTTTTTTTTTTTTTTTTTTTGGTTTTTCGAGATAGGGTTTCTCTGTGGCTTTGGAGGCTGTCCTGGAACTAGCTCTTGTAGACCAGGATGGTCTCAAACTCACAGAGATCCGCCTACCTCTGCCTCCTGAGTGCTGGCATGCGCCACCAACTACCGGCCAAATAAGTAGTTTTGTTTACCAATTGTGGAGTAAAACCCCCAAAGAGGAAAAGGAAAACCTTTTTCTCTTGGGTATTTGTTATGGTGACAAAAGCTGGTTTACAGACACCTGTTGCTATGTGGTTAGTTTCTATTGCTCAGGTAGAGAATTATTCTCTAGTTACATCGTGGGTACTGGGGATCTTGAAAACAATGGGAAATCAAGTCTCTTTCTTGACACACTACTGCAGGTATGTCAGGGACTTGTAACATTCCTTTGAATTAAAAATCTGGAAATTATTTAATCATAATAATTTGCACGTAACATGCATATTCACTTACATATTGAACATTGGTCCTCAACCTGATGACACTATTATTGGAGGCAGTGGTAACTTTAAAAGGTGAGGTTTACCTGGAGGAAGAAGGTCACCAGAGACATGACTATGAAAGTTATACCTTCACCAAATCTCTCTCTCTCTCTCTCTCTCTCTCTCTCTCTCTCTCTCTCTCTCTCTGTGTGTGTGTGTGTGTGTGTGTGTGTGTGTGTGTGTATCACTCTCAATTTTTGGGTATTTTGTGCACACTTGTGCAAAAGTATCTAACAGAGTTGCCCCACGAATATTATTAATAGTATTTTAGAAATAATTCCCAAATATCCAACAAGAAAGCTTGGAAAGGAGAGATGCTGTAGCTAATGTATTTTAACTAGTATCTTACTTTAGACATTAATTGAGCCTCTTATGAGATGAGCTCGTTGTTTATCTACACATGCTTTTCTTCTCTTTTCATTAATTTAATTTAATTCCATTTATATGTAACCTGAGAGTAGCATTCCCCTACAGTATGCCCACTCCATTTGTAAACGGAATTGAAGTCATCATCCCGCTTTAACGGCTGTGAAGGACTGAGAAATTAATAGCTCTCTCTTGAATTAGTAAATTATATTTTTCCAAAGAGAGTAAAGTGCCTCATAAAAATAAGTGACTAGAGTCACTTTTATTTTATAACAAGTCTTTTTATGCTACAGTTTTAAGCCCCCTCCTTTTACAATAACATCTTACATTTATATAGTGCTTTATACTTTTGAAGCACTCACATGCACATTAGGCTGTTTTATCTCTGAAACAACCTTCATATGCAAGTAGGGTAGACACCAGAGGAAGCCCATGGTGCTGAGTGAAGAATCATGATGCAAGGTGACTGTGGAAGTGGGCTGTGCATCAGGCACAGCCTACTGTTTGCTGATCCCTGGATGTTTTATGGTGTTCTACACCAGGAATGGGATGCTATAGGGAGCACTGAAGGAGACGTGTGTCTTCCCTATTTTTTTCAGATAATTCATTCTCTGTTCCTTCCAGAAGCATGACCTAGTAAAGCTCGAGTTCCCCCAAGTATATCAGTGTTCAGTCTACCCGGGATTCTTTTCTATTTTATTTTCTTCTCAGAAACATAATATTTCATCAGAAAGTATAGTCGATGCTCTGAAGGGCCTCAGGAGCTTGCACACCAGTCCTGCATCCTGCATCCTGCATCCACATGTCTCTCAGCCCTTCCAGCCTGAATCAGCCCTGTGTCTGCTCACAAAGCTGGATAGCACAGAGTTCAAGCTGAGAGGAGATTCAGAGAAAAAGTGGGATGTACTTATCTGCCACCGCCAAGGTGACAGTCTTAACAGGTGAGAGCAAACAGATGTTCTCCCTCCTATTGGGTTAAAATTTAATTCCCCTCAGCAGTATCTCCCAATAAAAAGAGTTTCTTATGAAGATGTACATCTGATCATCAAATAACAACAACAGCAGCATATTGCCAAATGCAGCCTATTCATAATAATAAAATAACAAGTGAAACCAAATCCTCAAGTGTATGCTTACCTGGGTTGAGGAAAATAATGTGTACTTATCATTTTAAGGTCTTGTATTGCACACATGTATGTACACACAAATACATACATATTTGCTTATCGTTTTGACAGCATTTCATTTCATAGTACAGGCAGGTCTGAAACTTGTGGTCTTTCTGCATTAGACTAGTACCTGCTAGGGTCACACTTGTGTCCCACCACACCCAGATAATACTTGTGTTACATAAAAGTTCAAGATTGAGTCCATCTTCACTTAGAATAAGTAAATCTATTTGAAAACTAATTCTGTAAGCTATACATTTTAAGTAACATTGCAATTTTATGATGAAAGGTGAAAGTGAATCCACCTTGACAATTGAAAATCTTCTTTAACCTGTATCCTTCCATTTTTGCTTTCTGATGCTCCTTTTTGTCCTCTATCGAATGTTATACTTTTATATTCATACACTTCTGTTGATGAGCCATGCCTGCAGGGTTCACAGGCTCTCACATACATGCAAATAAATTACAAATGATGTGTGCTACCTAAAGTCACAGAAACACATTGTTGGTTTTCAGAGAACCTATTATGTCCCAGTGCTGTGTAACTACTTCCTCTGTATTGAAACATTCACTCCCAGAGGGAGGAGGAAGACTCATATGGCTTAGAAAATTAAGATTCAATAAACTCAGAAAGTTACTAGATTTTCTCAAAGTCAATCCCTGGGCTTTTATATATGCTGTAAACGATCTCTTTTCAATGGAGGTGTCTACAGTTGGGGCAAGGAACTTCAGGGACATAGCATTTATGAATTATTGTTCATGCTAAAGTGGGCTTTGGGATGATACAAGTAACTTTGAGTCATATATGTTCCTATCAGTAACCCCTTAGCCATGCTCCTATAAGTAATTCAAATAAACATATTGGTTCACCAGACTAACTAGGATAGATTTTGTTTGGGCTATTGTTGGTGCCCTAGCTGAAGTGAATAGACATCAAAAGTCATACACCACCTAAGGTACCTTCTGAACTGGTCAGGTTAAAAATAAGTACTCCACAGCCTATTTACTCTCCAATTTCAGGAGAGGGTTACACAAGCTCCTGATAATAAGATGATGATCCCAGGTAACTATGGAATTCAGGGTGGTTACAAACAAGAAAATTGTTATTTCTTCTTGTCTGACTTGGAAGACACTACAAAGGAGAGAGTAGTGTTGAGTTTTGCATTTAGTAGAACATTGCCTAGGAGCTCTGTGAGCTGGCAGTATCAAGAGAAATACTGAACCAACTCAGAGAGTCTACATCCAGGAAGGAAAAGATGGAGGAGGCTACACAGAGAAGAGGAGGGCATGACTGTTCTGGGGAAAACGTATTGGTTTGAGGAATGTCCATATATATATATATATATATATATATATATATATATATATATATCTTATTGGTTGATGAATAAAACACTGTTTGGTTGATAAAAGCAGGAAGATAGGTGGGGCGAGGAGATGAGGAGAATTATAAAAAAGGTAGGCAGAGGAGGCATGAAGAGGATGCCATGGAGGGGGAGGATAGGATGCTCCAGGCATTCTCTGGTAAGATAAGAACATGTAGAAATACATAGATTAGTAGTTATGGGTTAATAATTAAGACAGAGCTAGTGAATAAGAAGCCATAGCTATTGGCAAACAGGTTAATAATTACTATAGTGTCTGCATGTTTATTTGGGGCAATGCAGCAGTAGGATATGGAGGGACAAGAAACCTCTGCAACAACTGTGTATTCTAAAGGAGAGCCTAGGCGTTTCTTACCATATGCACATGAAACCTCACATGCATTTAATATAAAGAAAGAATGCTAATGTTCAAGTAAAAATAGTGAAGCTTTGTCAATGTGATCACACCTCTTACCAGTACAAGGATTAGAATCTCAAACTGTCTTAAGTGTGATGACATAAACATGGAGAATCTGGTCCTATTCATTTTGGGGGAACTTCTGGATCTCCCCCTCTGCCTTCCTTTTTGTCCCTCTCTCTCTCTCTCTCTCTCTCTCTCTCTCTCTCTCTCTCTCTCTCTCTCTCTCTCTCTCTCCTTGCCATTTTCTCTCAACCTAGTCCTCCTTTGTAGACTTTCCCAGGCTTCTGCCATAGTTCTGAGCTCCACATTCCCACTCTACCCTTCTCACTCTGAGTTCTGCACGATCTAATTTAAGACGGCATATAAAAGCTGAACCAGGTAGAAACAGCTGACTGCCAAGGTCAGGATGTGGTCCATGTATAAGATGGCTCCTACCCCTTTCCACTGCTGCTGAAAAGTGCAGACCAATTGTTGGGGTTCTTGGTGAAAAGCACTTCTCAAATCTTAATCATCCAAATACAAATCCCACCTTCAGCTTAGTTACTCTCCAATCTTAGAAGCTTAACTAACACCAGGTATCACAGAGCATATTGCCCCCATCTCATTTTGTCCTAGGACCACAGAATCACAGAGACTGAATGACCAGCACCATGTGGGAGTGTATTGGGGTATACATTGGCAGTCTAATTGGACACCGGTTTTTGGCCACTGAGATATTCTAATTATACTTTCTAATATACACAAATAAGACATTTGGAAACATTTTCTCTAAAACATGCACTGAGCAGGATCTTTTTCCTTTGAAACAGGATTTAGTGAACCCAAAACTAGCCTCAGACACACAATGTAACTGAGGATGACCTTGAATTTCTGATTTTCCTGACTCTATCTCCTGGGTGCTAGGATTACAGGTGTGTGCTAGCAGACCCCACCTTGTGTGGTGCTGGGTTGACAACCTGAGGCTTCATACATGTTGAACAAGCATTCGACCAACTGAGCCCAGAACAAGAGTTACTAATGATAAAACAATGTTGCTGTGTGGAAAATAAGGTACTTAGTGATCAATTACAGAAGTATTCCTTTGAGTGTAAAGGACATAACATAATTTTACTGCACCACTTTCTATTTATTTAAAGAGCTGTTTCTGACACATGTATCCACACTTCCAGATGGAACTTTCTGTTGGGGAAAAAAAATAGCCTTTAGTAGATTTCTGTAAACAACTTGGAGAGCAAATTCCTCCTTACTTATTTACTCTCTTCCTGCCAGAAAACCAGCTCACTGTCAAATTCTAGATCATTCTGAAAATATCTAAGTGGGTTTAATAATATTATTTATCTTTATGGCTGAAAACCCAGCAGGTGAAGAAAAATGAAGACAATTGGGTGAGTAATGGATCTGGATATGACTTATTGTTTCCCTGTATGAGAAATAAGCATAGTTTATTATGTGACCTTTTCTCAAGTGCCTGTCAAGAACTCAGAGTAATAAAGCTGCACTTTCAAACAGTGACTGATTGTGAAAAGATAGACATTAAAACGTTGTATCTCTTTATCAAGAGCTAATAGTTATTTGTGTGGGGGAGGATAACAGTTATGACCCTTTCCCACCCCAAACATTCATGGTTCGTACCTGTGTAGTGTCCTCTAGCTCACTTATCTTTGCTGTTTACATATTGGGATATTCTTCAGCTTAAATACATTAAAATAAATGTATTTATTGTATTTCTTGTTATGAAGGTCATCTTGGTTTTCAATCATATTTCTCCTTGTAGACCTTGAAGGGAAAAATTCTTTTGATGTTTAAGTAGTGTCAGGCTCCAGCCCATAATTTTCTATTTAATTCCTTTAGGTGAGGTGTTATGTTTTTTCTTCTTCATACCTATCCTAAAAGTTCAGCTAATGAGAACACATTAGGACTACTTTCTTGTATGTCTTACTTAGGAGGCCCATGGACGTCATACAATACCTTTTCAGTATAGCCTGTAGGGGTTAAGACTCAGCCCCTTAGCATCCTGAGTGTTTTAACAGATCAGAGTCTTTTAGAGTCACGTGTTTTAGAATCACGACACTCAACAGGATCCCTTTGTCAGGCCAAGTGTCATATAGGAACTG
The DNA here is from genome assembly GCF_003668045.3 of Cricetulus griseus. Lineage (NCBI taxonomy): Eukaryota > Metazoa > Chordata > Mammalia > Rodentia > Cricetidae > Cricetulus > Cricetulus griseus. The sequence continues at coordinate 126,002,077 of NC_048596.1, read as the reverse complement.
GAATGGAAGTCCTTCCTACATGGAAAGTTTGTATTAAAAAGTGGAAGTACTCATGAAATATGTTTAAAATTATTAAACAGTACAAAGTCTAATCAAAGTTGAAGTGGGCAAGGATGCTTGCTGCCAACCCTGATGGCCTGCGTTTTATCTCCAGGAACTTCACCATGGAAGATGAGGATCAAATGCTATAATTTGTACTCTGACTTCCACATGTGTGCAGTGGCACCCGTGTCCACCCACCCACTAACACACACAAATAAAACAGATGTAATACTTTAAACAAATGACTGCCTAGAAAAAAAGGGATTGTTTGATCAAATGCACACATACACATATACACACACACACATTGATATATATATATATATATATATATATATATATATATTTCCACTTTTGATTTTGTCAGAAAAGATGGTATTACTGACTTTGCTAACAATGTCGTCAATAACCTTGCCTTCTTCTGGTGAAACTCACAGTCTCAACAGAAGGGAAGTCTGGGTAACCCTTTGATGAAATAAGTTCTATTCCAGTTGCAGTTCATTTTAGGTTTCCTGTAGTGATACAGCCACTTGACTTTCCTCTTTGTAAAGTCATCTTAGAACCTGAGCTTGTAAAGTCTCCACTTCATGGCATCTATATCTATTGCTCTGCTTGGTGAAGACAAGAACAACTAACCAAGAAAAAGTTCCTAATAATCATATATTCCAGAAATAAGCTGCAAAACTTGAGTGTTATATTTATATGTAGGTATGTTTCATAGCACTGTTCATTTCTCTTTAAAATTAACATGGTTTATGTTGAATTCAGTTATTTTAATGACAAGTGAATTCCCTTTTATTCCCTCAGAAGAATGTTTCTGTTTTATTTTCAAACTTAGTTGAAAACATTTGAAATAAATAATTCTTCCAGGATATCCCAACAGCAGTAAAAACAACAAGCACCCAAGATTGTCCATGCTCATTTGCATGATGCAGCTGATGAGCACTGCTTAGATATGCTTTCACTGCTCCTAGAAGCAATAGCCCTGAAGAGCTGAGGGTGTGTATGTCTTCGTATGCATGGTCTGTGTGTGCATGTGTGATACAGACAGAAAGAATGGGAGCAATACAGACAGACAGACAGACAGACAGACAGACAGACAGACAGACAGACAGACAGACTGAAAGAATGAATGAGAGGAAGACATGCCCATGGTGTCTTCTGTCAACACGCTGACAACTTACTTGGTCTGACATGGTGAAAGATTTACATCAAACACAACTAAAGAACATAAGAATCCAGCAATCACTGACAATGGAACACAAAGAGGTCTTTCCCCTGCATAGCATATTGTCATGGAGTCGGTGGCTTGATGGTGGGTGGTCTGGTACATTTTAAGACTTAGTTTTAGGATGGTGTCTTAATTTGTTTTTTTGTTTTTTTTATTGCTGTGAAGAGACACCATGATCACCACAACTCTTATAAAGGAAAGCATTTAGTTGGAGCTGGCTTAGAGTTCAGAGGTTTTGTTCATTATAATCATGCAAGGAGCATGTTGGCACCTGGACAGACATGGTACTGGAGAAAGAGCTAAGGGTTCTATATCCAGATTGGAGGGCAGCAGAAAAAGAGAGACACTGGGCTTGGCTTGAGCATTTGAAACCTCAGAGCCCACACCCAGTGATAACACTTCCTCCAACAAGGCCACATCTCCCAATAGTGCCACTTACTATGAGCCTATGGAGGCCATTTTCATTCATACCATCACAGATGGTAAAGGTTCAAAGATTGAAAATGAGGTGATGAATTTGTTTTAGAAGTCTTGTGAAGGGCATCCATTATTTAGCTGACCAAACAGAGTACTTTCCATGTTAATGATAGACTGAAAGAGAAATAAGAATCGGTGTGAAAATTTAACAATGCTTAGTGATCTATACTGCTTTTCCATTTTTTCTTACTTAGTCTTTTATCCACTCTTTCCTAAGACACACAAGCACAAACATGTCACATCATGAACCGTTCTAACCTGACACCTTATAAATACTGATAAAACTAACCATCTAAATTTTTCTTAATCTCCCTTTAATTCATTCTTTAAAAAAATGTTGGGAGAAACCCATGTATAACTGTGCTGGAATGATCATTCAGCTAATTGTAAGAACTATGTTTAAAATAAGGAAGGGAGAGGTAGAAGCATCCATTTGGTATCACAGCAAAAGCAGTGTGTCCTGTGCCTTTAATATGTAAATCTATTGAAATCTAGCCCTAGCCATGCTGAGGGGCTCCCTGTTTATTACTTTATGACATTTCCACACTGAAGGTGCAGGAGGGGCTCACAGTAATTTGCTTGCTGTTTGACTAGAGAGGCTCCCCATCACTATTCCAGCCTACTTTGGGCCCATTTCATTTTAGAGTTGTTGTCAGTCATTTGAGAGTGATATGCCCCGTGCCTGGGAAGAATAAACACATCACATATTAGGTAAAGCTTTGATGGATGGAGGGTTGCTGAGCGCCAACACCTCTTTCAGAGAATAGAGAAAATCAGAACGTGGGAATGAGATGACAGGAGAAAGGGATGGAACAGAAGGGCCCAACCAGGCTTTCCTGGTGGTCTCCAGCTCAGAATTGCCTGTGAGGTGGGTGGGTGTGTAGAGAGAGGACAACAAAACTTGGATTTGCTTTATTTTTGCTTTGGCGTGTTTTGTTTGTACTGACTGTTCTGAAGAGGGGAATGAGGCTGGAGCACACATGATTTGTTTCTCTTCCCCTTATTAAACACAGAAACCCAGCAGCACTGTTAAGAACCAACATCACAAGTCGGTCTGGAATCTTTTAATTCAACTAGTTCAACCTCTGGTCAGAAAAATGACTCTAAGTCAGTATTCAATTTGACTATTTTGCCATTTTGTACTCTAAAATGCTCCATGTTACTCAAATTTGGAAGTCGTCGTCGTCTCTAATAATAAATCTGCAAATGATTTGGGGAGCAGGAAAATAATCTTTCTTTCAAGTCATATACATCCTTTTTCTCCCAGCACCAAAAGGCTGCAGAAGGAACTGGACAAAGGCAATGATACATTCAAAGTGGGAAGTCAGTGCATTCAGCATTATTGAGTGGCAGGTTTCAAAGTCTCAAAGAAAGGAAGCTGATGGCAGAGGAATGTTTTCCTTCCCCATGTGTTCCTCATCAGCTAGCTCCTGCTTATCTCTACTGTATTGTGGAGGGCTTGTTTTAGCATGATTTGAACACAGGCACTTCCACTCAGGGTGCAGCTGGCTTTCAGGTCAGCTCCCATGATTCTTCTTGAGGACTAATTATTTCATACTGCTCTCAGATGTTCAGGGTCCCCTGACTCCCAGTGAATACTGAAAGCTATACATATGACCTCACAGGTTGGAATTACTTGGCCAGATTCCCCATTCCAATCTTTTAGCCACTCTACATTCACAGGATCCAACACACCCAGGATTGGTTTCCTCTCCTGTTCTGCCATTTGCCTAAGGAAAAGCTTGTCCAATTTTCTTTCTCATGAGTGAACTGAAGGATCGCCTTTAATTAAAAGGAAGTGTCTGCTCAGAAAACTACAAATTGCATATTAAAATCCCATCTTCCTCTGTGTGAGGCCCTGCCTCTGAGGTTTGAGGAGGAAATCAGCCTCTCTGGGAGGTCATCCAATCCCCTCCCTGTGCTGTTTGCAGCAATTCAACAACACATTTTGATTTGGTTTAAAAAATAAATAAAAAGAGAAGAAACTATAAGTTGAACTTAATGGTGTCAGTGATCTACATTATGTAAGAAATAGAGAAGTCTGGATATGTTTCAAGTCATGGATATGGATCTCCATGTACTCTGATGAAAACCCTTAGCAGTTACAGTAAAGAAAGCAAAAGAAACCTGTTTCTAGCTTGTTAGGGAGGTGGGAAATGAGATAGTAGAAACTCCACATTTCCCCAGAAGTTTTTTTTTAATCTGTTTTTCACAATATCTACTATAAGACTATCTACAAGAAGACCTTTACTTACCATGCTTAATGATTAAATGTACACTTAACTTTTTCTGTGTACTTCCTCACATTGGTCAAAGTACCCTTGACCACATGCCTTAAAATATGTAATTTATACTTAGGTGTTTGCAGAACTCATGATGATAGTTTAGTATTCATTTACTGCTTTGATTCTGACATTCATTTGCCTGGTGACGGCTTTCCCTGAACTTTATGAAAACTCACATGTCATTAGTAAGTTACTAAACATTCCATGTCATGTCTTAAAACTTGCATGTCATTACCTTTAGAGGTATCCACTTAATCATTTAGTTTTGAAAAGTTAGAAGAAAAAAAAAGTAAAGTAAAATGAAGATGTCCATGAATCGTTGTTCCTCATACTGACATGTTCTTATCGACATTGCCAATAAGGTTTTATCAGCTGGGGGCACCAGTCGAATCTATCTTATTAGTGTGAAAACTAATGAAAGATCATCCTGACAATGATAATTAATTGCAGTTGTTGACAACGACTCAGTTCTGTGGGCTCCCTTTTTGATGCTCTTTCTTGGTCTTTCAGCTTTTGCCTCTCAATTAGACATATGAAAAGTGAGGCCCTCCCCATGGAGAAAGAAGCTTTTAGATTAATCATATTATCTTAAGGTTCCAAATCTCTGTGCCTGCATGACCTTTCTTCCGTTAGAATCCATTATCTTAAACTATCACAATAATCCTGGCTTTAGGGAGGGAGGAAGGGAAGAGGAATCAAACCTAATAGATGGCAAATAAGATTAATCTATGATCTAAGTGCCGATTACACTTGGCCCTGCCCTTGAACACCCAGGTGTAACCTTGAAATTCACATCCACTAAGGCTTTGCAATTGGATTGAGTGTCCCCCAAGGCCTTCAGGGCAGCTGGCCAAACTTTACCCATTAGTCCCCAGTGCGATCCAAAGTCCAGCTCAATGTCCGACTCTTTTTTTTTTTTCCCTTGTGGAATTTGGCAGCTGTGCCTTTTCATGTTTGTTTTGGGATAGCTCACATTTTTAAGATAAAATACTTATTTTGGGTTCTTGATTTTTTTGTTTGTCAGAAGCAACCGGCCATGGAGAGATTGAACTTTTACCTGGACCTCACAAGAGGAAAACAAATGATCCGGCCCCTCAAAATCTGATAGCCGTACCCAAATAAATTCAAGTCTTTGCTATTTCAAAACACTGACATACTGATCCCTAAAGCTACATATGTTTTAGAACAACCAGGAGGAGGGGGAAAATCCTCCTTACAACATTTGTCTTCTGAACTTTGAGCTGATTATTTTTCTTCCACGTACCCTGGGGTCTTAGAAAGGACAGTCCATGGGTAAGATGGAGCAGGGCAGGAAGAAGTTGGAGCTACTGGGGACGTGGACAGAAAGTCAGTTTTTCTCAGAGCAGCCTTTCATGTACAACAAACTAGCACTGTGAGAGTCAGAGAGCAGGAAGATAAAGCTGTCTTGAAGACACTGTCCAAATTAGCAGGTCTGACATTGGGAATGGCTAGATGGTCATTAATCAGAAAAGCTATGCAAGACATAACAAGTTTTAATACAAAGTAAGAGCCAGATGGGAAGTTAGGTCCACAAGAGGAAAAGCCAGTGGACTCTAAAGATGCAGGGGGTAAAATTTGATTCTTGGGAGACATGGACATTTCTTCCAACAAAAAGTAAGTCAAATCTCCCAGGACACCAGTTAGGAAACTGCATCTTAAACCATTCTCAGCCTGTTAAACTGACCTCAGGAGTGTGCCCCTGTTGATTCTGCAGCACAAATGCACTTTAGAAACACAGCAAATTTGGCTCTGGGGTATAGCTCAACAGGAAAGTGTCACTCTGGGTTCAGTCCCTATCCCATTACCAAACAAAAAGAACAAAGAAAAATGGTGTAAGCTCAGCGGTATTTACCCTTAATAGATTTTCAGGTGGGTGGCAGTGTTCTGGGGTTTGAACCTAGAGCCTCATGCATGCCATGAAAATACCACTGAACAACCAATAGGTTTTTCTTCCTGTTTTGTTTTTGAGACAAGGTCTGTCTTGGAAGTCTGGCTTGGTCTCCAACTAGAGGCAATCCTCCTGCCTCAGCCTACCAAATGCTCAGATTACAGGCATTAGTCACCACAGTCATCTCTCTTGACATTTCTTAACTATTGTTTTGATCAACCCTATTCTTATTCAGAGTTCATGAGCCTTGAGCTGAGCTCTCAGTATAACAGGACTCTCTGCTCACCTGTCCCTTATTCACCGTTCTCCCACATTTCTAATAGCAAAGTTTGGTTCCCAAATGCTTCTCTCCGTGTCTTTTAAGATTGCATTAGAGCATTGTCTTTCCCCTTAATGGGTGGCATATAGCAGGGCTACAGAGGAGATTTTCCAGGGCCCCCATTTTGAAAACTGAATTTTGAATCTTGTGTTCCTTCAATTAAGACTGGCCAGAGAACATGGAAAGATGGTGTCTGTATGTCCTTGAGACCATAGCTTCACACCTCTGACTTTCTGTTTGTCCGAATACATAAAAGATATGGAAAGACTTTGGCCTGTACAGGGCCACGTTTTGCATAGCCACTCTTATATGAATTGATAGCCACTGGCTGACTGAACCCAGGCTCTGCTGTTCCCTCCCTGTGTAACCTTGGGTAAAGTTCCTTAATCACCCACCTAAATGTCCTCATTTTTTAGTGGAAACAATATGAGGGCTTACTTTGCAGAGTTTTGTGAAGTTTAAACACATCAATATGATCAAACTTTAAAAAGATATGAGAGCCTCATATGACTATTATCGTTCCCTTTCATATTTACAGTTTTCAGCCACATTTGTGAACACACACACACACACACACACACACACACACACACACACACACTTCTTCACCTCTTCCTCCTCACTGCCCCCCATTTACTGTGAACTTGAGAGCTCTGGAAAACAACATTAGAGTTTTTGTTGGTTTTTGTTTTTTTCAAGGCTCACAGCTGAAAAAACATTAAGGAAATGAAGAGCCCTGTAAGTGCTGGCAAAATACAAAGGGTCTTCCCTTTCCTTTGTTTTGTGTGGTAGGACAGTGGCCTTTTTTGACGAAATGTTGGAGCCCCCGTCAGCTGTCCAAGGAGGGTTAACTCTCACCTCAGCGGGAGCCTCATGCCATTAAGTCAGGGAGAGTAATGAAATTTCATTTAATTTGTCAGGAAGAAAGTGCTAATGTTAAAAGGCATTTAATAAAAAGGGAAGAGATTCCTTGAAAGGGAGCCCTTAAGTAATTGCTTCAAGTATCCTAGGCCTGCTCACCAGAATATTTACATTAGTGTCTTACAGCGCTGGTGTGTAATTAAATTAGGGCCACATTTACATCCTCTGCTTTTTTGTCTTTTACAGAAGTATGATTTTATTAATCCCCCCTTTTTACAAAGAAAGAGAAAATGATTTGATCTAATCAAATCAGGTGTTAGTGTTTGTTTAAAATGCTCTTGCTGAATCACTGAGTTAAAGTTGTGTGTGTGTGTGTGTGTGTGTGTGTGTGTGTGTGTGTGTTCAGATGTGTAGGTATGTATATGTGTGTATGTATATGTATAGGTATTTATATATATATATATGTGTATATATGTATGTGTGTGTTTATGTATGTATATATATATTGTTCATCTGTGTGTGTGTATTCATGTATGTATTTGTGTAAATGTGTATGTATGTTGGAAAGAAAACCTGGCTCCAGCATTGAGAAGACATGCAACTTCCTCATTTCTACTTGGAAAAATGCCATTGTTTATCTGCTCTGATCTGCCATGGAGAGTCAGGTCTCTAACTAATTGTCAGCAGTAAGCTGCCGACACCCCCACCCCACCCAGATTCTCCTTTCCAAATGCCTGACATGTGTTCAGACATCTAAGTGAGCAGCAGTGCCATGGGAGTCAGGCTCATCACTCATCCCTCTTAGTGCACGGGCAAGCTCAGTGTGTCACCAGCACTTGAAGGAAGAGATAACTGATGTGCCAGAAGAAGGGCTAGGGCGCAAAGAGGGACCATGTCAGGATGCTTTGAGCTTTGGCAAGCAGGTGACACGTTAGCAAAGGAGCCCGAAGTATTTCATTAGAAGTAGCCTGCTGCTGTTTTCCAGGTTGATATATGTAATTTTCTCTTGAATGGGTCTGAGCATTGATGTATGGATGGTGTGTTTCCATCTGACTTGTCTTCCGAAGTGCAGAGCTGGGGCACTGGAAAGAAAACAGGTTGCTGGGTAGAAGACAAAATGAAGTTACAAAAGAAGGAATACAGGTTTCCATCGAGCTATCCTTCCCACTGACTAGCAGAAAAGTCTGTAAGCTACCAGATGCCAATGATTACAGATAGTCTTAAAACTATAGTGGCGGGGGGGGGGGGGTGTGTTGAGGGAGGGATTTTGTTAAGGATTTTGTTAAGTCTGATTCCATCACCCTCTTTTTTGCCATCATTTCCAGGTTTCCCTGGCCCTAGACAAAGCCATAATGTTTCAGAGAGCTCCATGTGTCCTCTGCTAATTTCCCAGTCTTACCTTGCATGAACCCACTCCACTCTGCTCTTCAAAATACTAGGTCCTCAATAGGGTAAAACATCTCCATCTCTGCTTTTCTGAGCACATTTTTCCCTCTTTTTAAAGCTGTGATGTCCAATACATTAACCACTGGGCTTATATTGCTTTTAAAGGCACAAACGAAATAAATGAAAATAATTCTAAGCAAGCATTAGCTGCATTTCCAGTTCTCAACATCTGTACATGGTAAATGATCCAGGTTTGGAATGATGCAGCTTCAGACCTGTCATCACTTGGCAGGTTTGTATTGGACATTCAAGCATAATTCAGCAATCAACTTTGACTTCTGACTTAACTATTGACTTTTTAACTTATGTATCACTTCCACAAGCAGATTTTCCTACTCATGACCCATTAGTTCATAAAGACTTAGTTCATCAGCTAGACCAAGTAGTACATGCCTGGGATCTAAACCATCCTTTTTATCATCCTTCCCCTTCATGTAAAGATCACTGTATGATTATCCAATTTGCCTGATTGCTATAAAATAATCCTTTAGTACCCTGTGAATATATGTTACTCTCGTTGGTTAATAAAGAGCTGACTGGTCGGTAGCCAGGCAGGAAGTATAGGCAGAACAGCCAAACAGAATGCTAGGAGAAAGAAAGGTGGAGCCAGTGGAGTTGCCAGTTGGATGCAGAGGGAGCAGGAGATGAATGTGCCATGTTAATAATGATACTGTTATGTGGCAGTAAATAATCAGCCTGAGCTATTGGCTGAGCATTTATAATTAATAATAAGACTTTCTTATGGTTATTTGGGAAGCAGCTGCTGGGATAGAAACTTCCATCAACACCTGGCACTCAACCATCATCTTATGTAGTCCAAGGACTTGTCATCTGGATGGGTCAGCATCATGTTGTACCCACAGGAAGCAAACAATGTTAAAATCTTCCCTTGAGTGTTTAGTAAATACTTTACTAGCCACAACCTGATGACTAGTGAACACCAAGAGAAGTGTGAGAGGCCAAGAGGCCCAACACTAGCGCACATTCTTCTTCTCCCTGCCCTTGGGTACTCACACAAATTAGTTCAAAGAAAGTAAGAGCACTTTGGAGCAGGTTTTGAAGCAGACAGTGGTGACTCTTCAACAATACTGCTATGTTTTAAAATCACACTGGTTTTCCCAAAAGCCTGACTATGTAATGTATTATTTTTCTTTTATAATTACCACCTATTCTTCCCCTTTAAGCCCCCAACTCCCCAGTGGGAATAAGGAAATGCACTATACTCACTCTATAGCTTAGAAACCATAATGTCTGGGGAAGTAAACACGAGAAAAAACAAACAATAATGTGATGTATTACAGTTTTGTGTGTCTTCAGCAGACAAGAGGTGTGGAGGCTCTGACCTCCAAGCCATCATCTTTCATTTCCTTTGGTTCCACTGCCCAAGTCATGTTAATTAGCACTATCATTTTGTTCTCATAACTGTGTGTGTTACTAATATTTTTAGAATAAAATTTTTGAGTCTTTTCAACAAACTAAGCTGTCTACAAATAGGTCCCCAATCAGACATTAAGTCTGTGGCTACCAAATCACCAAAGCAATTAATAAATCAATAATACTGGGGTTACACTTAGACACTCTTATTATTATTGTTTCAGGCTGAATGTTAATCTTGGGAAGAAAAGGTTTTCTAAGCTAACTATCTTCAATTCAGATTTTTGGTTGAGGTGAACACTCTTGATTGAAACTTAAGCTTCTGGTTTTCCTCACTAATACTGTGGTGAATGTGAAAGCATTAAAGTGGAGGGATAACTGAACACTCTGTGGGTTACATTTTGTTAGAAAAGCACAGCATCATGTGGAAAGCATGTTGTTCTCTCAAAGCTCACAGCTCTCTCAGAGTTAAAGGACCTCTTTTGAGGCAAGTGATAGTCTACATATTTAGGAAAAAAAAAAACAACTTCAAAATGATTATTGCCCTCATCATGAGGAAGGGAGAATTGAGGCACAGGCCTTGTAATAATTTTCCCAGGCATATACTTAGTGAGTGACAGCTGAGGTTTGAATGAGTTCAGTCCAGTCCCAGGGCCTACTTGAGTAACTGCTGCACTGTCTCTTCACCAGCAGGGCCAAATACCTGACTACGTGCAGAATTCTAGTATGATTTTATTAAAGTAGCTGTTATATTCATGTTTTAATTTAAAGGTTACATCTAACTAGAAGATACACTTCTGATAGTCAACAAACTTGAAAAATAAAAATAGGTATCGTATTCAAAAAGGAAAATGCAAGAAAGTGTAGCTGGTAAAGTGAGTTTTTCAATCTGATTAAATAATTTACCTGAATAGATAAAGAAAACTATCAGGGAACAATTATTTAAGGATATATTTCACTCTGGCTTGCAACAGAATATGCATTTTGTTTAACGGTTGCTGGTAGAATGTTTTAGATATTTTCTGTTTGCTGGGACTGTGAATTTGGCACAGGACCATGTACATTCCTGGCTGCTATCTAATGTTGGTCCATATAAAACTAAACTCACTGGTTTTTTTCCTCATAAACACAAAAGAAAATAAGGTAGCTTAAAAAAAAAAACATAAAGAGTATATGTATCAACAATGTCCTGTTAGTAAGAGCCTCAATCAGAATCCAGATGTAACTTTTCTCCCAATTATAATGAGTCGCTAATGGCATTTTACAAATAAATGCATCATACTCTCTTTCTTGAGAGCTATTTATACAGCATGTTCATCCTAGCAGATGTTCGTGGTGTCAGTTACTTAGCAGAATCAACCGGACAGGATCCAGTCCACAATGATCTGTCCTTCAGAGGAGAAGAAAACCAGAAGCTACCCAACAAGTAAGACAACAACTCAATAGAAAAAAAAAAAATAGTGGCCGTGCTATTTCTGAAGTAGCTGGGAAAGATGCTGAGTGTTTTGATGCTGAAGTTCATCCTAAGGCTGGGGAAGAAAAGAACAACAGAGTACTTAGCTTTCAAAAGAATGCTTCTGGAACAACACACAGCATGCCACAGAAGGGCGTAAACAGCTACGGCTTTTAAACACAATTAAAAATAACCGCTCGAATTATTTAGAGTCAAAGGACCAACAAAAGAAAACATAAAATGACCCAAAATCATGCTTACAGCATTTGAAAAAAATAGATATTGAAATGGGGAAGGAAAGGATTGAGAAGAGATGATTTGTAAGGATGTGGTTAAAACTGTTTATACACCGGGTTCTATTTGTTTTACAGCGAGTGGTGCAGGGACAGCACGAAAGGTTATCTTTGACAAGGTTTTAGCTATTATTTTCTTCCACCGAAATGGTATTTCTTGAGAAAAAAAGGTCTTTGGAACAAAATAACAATAAATCCTGATTTAGATACATAAACCTGCCATTGATATCACATAATATCAGTGTTCTTTCTCACTCGATACAGGCGTTTTAAAGATAAATGGTAAAACTGAACTGGAAATCCATCTGGCCGGCTGCCTGCTCTAATGAATAACCCCACTTTGGCTCCTGCAATGTAAGCAGAAAGTTCTCTCCCGGCCTCTTTCGTCTGTCATGAATCTACAAGACAGCCGACATAATATCTGGGCGACAACGGTGCGCTAACAGTGCGGTGACTTCCATTTTCTTTGCTTTCTATTGATTTTCACTTAATAACTGGCGAAATACTAAACGTCCGCCCTGAGTACCTAATAAATCCTGCCTGAGCTTTTTATTGAGGAGAATTTAATAAAAACAACCATTGCAGCTGAGGGATTTTTCTTCTGGACAGAACACAGGGGTAGGGGACAGTGGGGTTGGGGCAAAAGGAAGCCATTCAACTTTCTTTCTTTCTTTCTTTTTTTTTTTTTTTTTTTTTGTATAGAACTTCTCCCCTTTAAATAAGATGGCAGCAATGTCAAGGATGCATGTGTATTTGAACCAGTTTCTGCCAAGAGCAGCTGTAAGGTCTCCTGGCTGAACATCAGGCCACTGTGAGCAAAGGGTGCCACAAGTCTGAAGGGCAAGGTTCAGCAATCCCCAACCCTCGGGCTTCTGGTATGCCATGGTAACTGATTGCAAGTTTTAGTCAAGAATTTCTCTTTTCCCTAACACTGGTGCTCAAAACTTTGCAAGGATATATTTCACTGATAGTTCAGGTTTGGTACGAGAAGAATTAGAGCAGATTGACTATTGCCTCTTGGCTTCCTCCAATGACTCCCAGGATTCTGAATAACTAGGAGTACTCCAATCCCTGTACTCAGACGGTAGAGTTGTGAGGATCAGGAGTTCAAGGTCACCCTCAACTACACAGAGAGATTGAAGGAAGCCTAGTCTATATAAGAGCCTGACTCAAATATCAAACAAACAAAAGTCATAGAAATAAATATTAAAGGTTTGTGAGGAGAGGCAACTTGCAGACTATTCTCGTCAGTGTTACTTTGAGTTGTATGATTTCAATTTTGGATGTGTGGATTTTGGACCTCACACATTTTCATCAGCATACATTTCTAGGTCTGTTGTGGGTGTTTCAGAAAACCTCCTGTTCCGCAGTGAAGGTTTTTCAAAACATTCCACAGCTGATGGCTCCCTCCACTCCTTACACTTTAATTGAGCCAGAGACTATGTTTAAGTCATTGGGCTTAATGATAAGTGTTCCCGGATTCTCTCTACGTGCCTGTGCTCCATTCCATTCTCAACAAAATGTCTAACGAAGAAGCCACGTCTTTAAAGTGAAAATAAAAAGCATGTTGCATCCTTAAAGTGATGAGAAGTATTTTTCCAGGGCTTTTGCACCCCCATCACCCCCCCAGCAAATCTATACAGGACTCAAATAGTCTATGCTAGGGCAGTGTTTCCTACAGAATGTAGTGTTGAGGCAGTGTGATACCATAGAGCCCTAATATCAAAGACCCATATTGAAACTAGAATTGAAGCTTTACCTACTAAATGGTTTGCCTACTTGATCTAAGAAAATGAGACATCGTTGCCAAACTAAGTGTTAGGTACCCTCTTACTAAGACTCAGTAAGTAAACTAATATGGTAGGTGTCTTCTCATCAAAATCCAGTACTAGATTCACAAATGCCTAACAAATGCTGCTGATTCTTTCACGGCGGTGTCTCAATAAATGTGGTTTATTGACAGACCCAGTGAAGGTGGGAATTAGCTAAGCCCAAGAAAGCACCCCCCTTTCCCCTTATAATCTGCAGGCATCTATCATTCGGTGTTCTATGGCTCAGTTTCCTAATTTTTAAAGTGGAATAGTTACCTATGTTTTAAGAAGTATGAAAGGATTTATTTTATGAGTGCTTAAAACATTTCTTTTTTGATAGGAAGTCTGGACTTTGGGTAATACCATTTGTGCCCAGAGGAGACCATCATACCACACTCTACATAGAGAACCCAGACAGGGAGGAAGCCACTCATGCCTGAGAATAAGTATGTGAGATGTCTCTGTGCCTGCCACTCAACTCTGTCAAGAATAGAAAAAAACTGTTTTAGTAAATAAATAAAGTATTTATTTTCCTCAGTGTCCCTATACGTAGAATCATGCAGTAAATGTTTGTTTCTATGACATAAATATGACTCTTCCCCCAAAAGAATCTGATCACTATTTTATGGAAATGACTCTCTCTCTCTCTATCTCTCTCTCTCTCTCCTCTCCTCTCCTCTCCTTTCCTCTCCTCTCCCTGCTTGTGTGTATGTGTGTGTGTGTGTGTGTGTGTGTGTGTGTGTGTGTGTGTGTGAGAGAGAGAGAGAGAGAGAGAGAGAGAGAGAGAGAGAGAGAGAGAGAGATGAGAGAGATGTTTCTCCTTTAGCTTTGGGTTAACCCTGTTTATACTCTCCTAGACACAAGTTTTTGATTCACCCTAAAACTGGAGAACAGTCAGCAGTCTCTGTCTCCCATTTCCAAGCTTAGACCCAGGGAAGGATGTTTCTGAGTTGACTCTCAGGTATTGCACAGATTCCCTCTAATCACTTCACCTAAAGGTGTATTGCTATTCAGATAATGTCTTCCCTGCTCCACAGAAGGTTGTTGTACTGAGCTGTGATTGTGACAAATGATTTACTATTAGGGACATTCTGTAATTATTGTTCGGTGGGACCGCAGACCGATACATCATTAACATGATAGACGGGCTTTTATATCAGCAAAAATAACTAAATTAATAAAAATGGCTTCATTCCAAACCCTGTCAGAAAGCCAATACTCAGAACAATCATGTAGCAGTGGTACCTGAGAATGCTATGCTTTATATCCTCCACAAATCATGTTTTATGCATAAGTAATAAAATATTTGTATTTATAATCTCTATAATATGGGACTATGTAATATAGCAGATTTTTATAGAAATCAGCACTTAACAAAATGTAGGAAATTTAAATGTTTTGCTCCCACAGGATTTAGACTTAAAATTTATGCTGCTATGAACTCAGGTTGCAGTTCGAAAATACTAAAATTTGTCAATGTTTTGCCTCTCAAGATCTCTTGAGTGGTGAAAATATTTCAACATAGACCATATAGATCTGGATATCCTTCCTTCCTTCGTTCCTTTTTTCCTCACTCTACCCTCTTCATCCACACTCCCCTAATCATTAAATATTTAGCTTCACAATTTTTCTACCCAGAATTAAAGGAAAGAGAGATGTATTTTTTTGATACATACTCTTTGGAGTAGACTACAGAAACAAATTGTGAACCATAGGCACTCATGCTAAAAATCATTAAAGCATATAAAGTAGGAATCACAGTTATATTGCTAAATTTTCCCTCTTTACATTGACAATAAATTTCAATGAGAAGTGACCATTATAATAATGGAAAATCAAGGCGAAGACTCAAGAGATTAAGAAAGGAATAAAACAGTGTAAGTGGTTTCTTCTTTCCTTATTCCACATATTTCAATGTGTTTGACACACATTCATTATCCCAAAGTCTTGAGGTAAGATCTTCTTTGCCTTTCAAAATCCGTGGTATTTTGAAGTTTATCTAAGTACATATCTATGTGCCAGCCACCATGTCCACTACTAGTAGTCTCTAAGCAGAACTCTGTCATCTGCCTTTAAGCATCTTTGGATCCGGCTTCAAAGAGAGGAAATAAAAAAGACTACACACAGTGCACACGGGTTTCCATCCCATTTTATGACAAGCGAGTTCAAATTGGATGAGCCTGATTTTGAGGTATGCCTAACAACAGCCTGGTTCCTACAGATTTGTAGAATAAGAATTTACAGAACTAGGTGTGGTGAAGTGTCTAAATCAACCCTAGAATCCAGTTAACTTAAAAACAGCCCAAGTTCATTTTGTGTGATCCTATTTGGGACTTTAACAACATACCCCTTTTCAGAACATTTTTAGTTTTATAACACAATTGAGATGAAAGGACACTTCCATTCCCTGACATTTCACAACCTGTGGTCCCATCATCAGTACCTGACATCCAAGGAGCACATTTATGACCTATATTGATAGGTGGTGCATGGCCATAGTCCACAATTTATATGCATGCTCCATCCTGGTGCTGTATATTCTGTAGCTATTCCATGTCCTTATACAGGATCCTATCTATACGAATCCTTGTCACACTTCAATAGGCTTTTCTACTCTTCATAGTATCTTTAAAGATTAAAATTCACTCTGTAGTAGATGCTCAGTTAAATGTACTTTATTGTTCCAGCTGTTGCTACTGCAATACCATAGACCTTTAGGTACTGGGATCTTGTTACTTCTTAGTTACACAGAAGATTGAATGACCTAATGCTTCATCCTGGGATAAAGCCCACAGACAGCAGAAATGAAAGGTGTTGATAACTTTGTGGTATTAGTAAAAATGCAGTTCCTAATTGTCTACATGTTGGATGCTTTTATTTAGGATGCTGTTTTAAAAGCAAGATCTCTCCCTAAAATTATTTGCAGGAATGCTGCTGTAACAAGTCAGCCCTTCCTTCCAGTGTTGCCTGCACATAGGAGATCAGTCTCTGGCTCAGATGGTGATGTGAAAATTACATACTGTATAGTTGGAGGACACCAGGAGACTACAAAACATTTGCCAATTCTGAAACCCAATGGAAGTCAGAATGCCATCTCAGAAGTATCTTGCTTGGCGACATAAGACATGCAGCTAGATGCAACCTTCCTAGTGTAGACAGCGACACCCACACAATTGATTTCATGGCAAAAGCTTGATTGAGACCTATTTTAAACCTCATCTTCTCCGTTTTGGACTTCTCTTAAAGGAAGACAAATGGCCTTGAAAGGAGCCTTAAAAGTATGATTCACAGACTCAGGAAGAATTACAGGATGCAGACGGCCTAGCGAAGTGCCTCCCCCCAAGGACTTCACATTTCCTTCCTCTTAATCTGAGTGAGCCATTAAAAAGTTTGCCTGCTCCCTGGAGGCTCCTCCCCAGGATTCTCCTCAAAGGGAATGCTTGCACTGTGAAGGTAATTTACCTAGACAGGGTTTAAGAAGCAAGACTCCCGTTCAGAGACTGCCAAGGTTGTCATGCAGGCTGGGGTCTCTTTTCGGGCCTCTCCCTAAAGTGAAGTAACAAAGAACGGTAAGGAGTAAAGGAGCACCACACACAAAGCACAGCACCCATGCACCCTTTTTTTATCCTGTGTAACTGACTCCCAGATGTGATTGATAGCTTCAAACTTAGTATATCACCAAATGGTAAACATGCAATCCTACAGCCCCTGCAACCAGGCTCCTCATATCCCAGTTGTGCATTCTGTTCAGAGAATGTTTTTAATTATTTGAGCTTCTGGTGGGAAAACTCTTTTCTGAGGGGTTGGCATGTGGGAGGGGAAGGAGATTCTTTGCTCTGGACCTTAGGGAGTGTTGTGGTCATCGGGCTTCACAGGACTTCAGGAAAATGAACTTGAAGGCTGATTGCCTTTTATGGCAAAATAACTCATATGAATTTGCCTTTTTAAAGTCCACTGGAAACAAGGCGTGTGTTTACAGAATGCTGCAGCTGTATCTACAAAGTGTCTTGGATTCCCATCTCACTGATTCCCATTACCTCCACCCCTACCTCCAATTGCTCTCCTCTATCCCCAGCAGCATGGCTGCAAAGAGAAACATGAATGAGGAATCTAGACTGTCTTGGTTGCCATCTGTCAAGTAACTTCAAATGTTCTGTGGGGAGACAGATGAGAAATACATGGCCACACGTCATTCATTAAGGACTTTCTCATTTTCTCAGTCCAGAGTCACAGTGGAATTTTAAGAGTGGGCATGAGAACCGTGACAGTTTTTTTGCTCTAGTTGGATGGGGACACACATTAAACATCTGCAGCCCCTTCGAAGGGTTACTTAACGGGTAGTAAGTTAGGAGAAAATGGAGAGAAATTTTAAATACAGAAAAATGTAGAGAAAAAAAAAAGTGTGATGCTAGAGATGGCCTTAGGTAATGAAAGCTCAGTGTATCACCAAGGCCCAGGAGAGTGAGCTGGACAAAGGATGACACATTCATCTGATCACATTTTCAGAAATCTGAAGGATTTGCTTCCTAAACACTGGTGGATTAAAGGATTCTAGCATACAACCATCTTGTTGCTTCAAAGAACTCAATGTTTTATTGCTGTAGGCCTGGATCCTGGCACTATACCTTAACTCAAGATAAGGTCAGGCTAGGAGGCTTTGCACTGTCTTTCATTTGCATATCTTTAATATACACAACACTTTTAGTATTTGAATAAAAGTCAAATTGTGAGAAAGGGGATATTTTTTATGACATCGAATTTAAATTATCTGTGTACATAGCAAATTTAGGAGAAATGATCAAAGGCTTCCTCTTGTCGTCTAATGTGCCACCATGCAAGTAGAGCTTCTCAGGTTTGATAAGGATTCCTCTCATTATTTCTTGTCCTGTGAAGTAGGAAAAACAGAGAAGAAAATCTCCCCTCCTTTTCTTATTTGCTTTTTATAAAACTCAATCCCCAGGCTTGCATATTAGACTCACATTTTTCCTGTGTGCTTCCTTCTGTGTGTTTTGGCCGCATGGGTGGAATTTTCCTTGATAAGAGGACCACCAATCCACTGTGCACTGCGTGGGGTTGGCCCAGTTGAGTGGGCCCCACTGGGCCCCCGGGGAACAGAGCCAGGAATTTACGGGGTTTGATTACTGCCAGGGTTATTTTTTTTTTCTGTGTCTAAGCTATGCTCTTCCTGGTAAATCAACGCCTAAACTTGGGAGGCTTAACATCCACCCTGAAGGAACCTAGTCTCTGTAAGAAAGGAGCAATGGAGAGGCTTTACCCAGGCTCTCCTCTAGGCTGTTTAATGAGAAGCATCATCAAGCATGGGGGAAGGAAGGGTCAGCATGTGTGTTCTTACTAAGGGCTTGCAAAGTTTTAACTGAACTTCCATAGCAAAATATGTGAACAGGCATAGTAAAACTATTTTTACTGATTAAAGTCAACATTTCACATTTAGCTTTTCATTTTATGTCAATAACGCATCTGACCCCCTGAGAATATTGTCTTCAAAAAATTACAGAAAAATAAAGCCAACAGGGCTTTTCTTATTGTGACTTTTCTAAATTTAAAAACATACTTCTTATTGTGTCTGTGTGTGGGGTAGCCACGTGTGTGTCCAAAAACAGGTGTGGAGTTCAGAGGACAAGTTTACAGATGTGATTATCTCTTTCCATCTTTATGTAGATTCAGGGGATCAAACCCAGGTCTCCAGAGTTGGGTGGTAAATGTCTTTCTTCACTGGCCCAGCTATGATGCAATTCTATTTTATAAGTATCTATGCATCACATTTAAGTCATTGGCTTCTGTGTTAGTGAAATGAAGGTGGAGAACTAATATTAATGTTTTCTCTAACTGTTCTAATAGTTGTTGAACAAATATATTTTATCTTCATGTGCTTATCAGCATTTTCTTCTTAGGTTTGTTTATTACTGTGACCTATTTTCTGTGTATGTGTGTGGACACATGCTTTTAAGTGTACAAACATGTATGTCTATATGGTGTGTGTACAACTGAGTATGGAGGCCGGAATTCACCATCAGTTGTCTTCCTTCATTACTCTCTATCTTATTTTTTGAGATAGCCTCTTTTACTGAACCTGTGTCTCTAGACTGCTGGGCAGACAGCCCCAGGGAGTTCTCCTGGAGCCGCCTTTCCACTTCTGGTATTGCAAATAAGCATCACCACACCAACTTCCTACATGAGTCCTGGGATCTGAACTCAGGTCTTTAAGCTTGTCTGGCAAGTACTCTAGCAACTGAGCTGCCTCCCAGCCCCATATCACTGTGACCAACTTTCTGTCTCCCTTTTGTATTTATTTTGAGAAGTGTTTTTTTTTTTCATATGATTTAAGGACAAGAATATATGAATTATTCTTTGATTTAGGGCTTCTGCTGTGACTTGTGGTAACAAATTGGAAACAGTAGAAATAACATTACCTAGAGACTTTGTAAGTACTGTGGCTATAAAGAGGAAAAACATGCCTGGAGGGCATTTTCCCTCCCACATGAAAAATAAAGAACATGTAAGGGTGAGTCTCCCCAACCCAGCCAACCTAGTCAAGATTAGCAATGGCCATCTAGATCCCAGGTGATCTACAGAAATGCAGTTCTCTAAAGCTAATAAGGTCTAGAATGGTTGATTGTACAATGGATGTTAACTGAGGCAATGATTATGTTTATTCAGTCAGTCAGTCTATCAGTCTATCAGTTACCCATTCTCAAGCCTCAGATGTTCATTAGATAAGCACAGTTCAGACTTGCAAAGGACAGGGGTCAATGTAGTAGTAAATAAAATGGATAAACAAAGTGCCAAAATTGAAGTGTGACTAGAGTACAATTGTGAATCCTCAACAGGGGTGTCACACATCTGGAAGACAGGGGGCTCATGTCAAACCGTGGAAAGAGATTAGGATGGCAGTAAAGTCCAAGGGAAGATATACACAACCACATTTCAGGAAGGGAAAGCAAACAGCATTTGTAAACATTATGGCACAGAGAAAGAGCCTTGGAGCATCTGGCTCAGAAGGTGACAGACATACACAGAAACCATGCCTTGAACTTCCCTGAAATCTACATGGTACTTTCCATAGATCACAAAGTTGAGCAAAGCTGAAAACATCTCAGCAATTTTTCTTGGTCTTGATCTAGAGTGAAAAGTAGATAGGGTATTTGAGTAGAATCTACTCTAAACTGGCCAGCTCCCCATCTAAACTCAGACCTAACTGCTGGAGAAGGTGAGGAGGAGGCAGGAAGCCTTTTGATTGTTTGTGGGGTTTCCTGCTTTCATCTTAGAGCACAGGGATAGAAATATTCTTGGAGAAGCTACTAACTTCCTAGATATTTTTGGCATTCCCTGCACCAGGAAGGTTGTGGAAGTGTCAAGGGCCCCCCCTTTTTCAAGAGATTTTGTTTCAACCATGGTTGGGGGTGGCAGACAGACACTTCCTAAGTACTCCAGGCTTTTGACATTTGTGCTGTGCGTATTTCCAGCATTATAGACAAAGTCTTGTAAGAGAAAAAGAACAAGAGATCCTTAAAGGGACCCCAGCCATGTTCTTTAACTGCCAGGCTTTAAGAATGCCATTTATATAAAGCTGCCATTAATCAGAGAGATCTGGGATGTGTTTGTGTCCCAGTTAGATAGCTGTTCTGAGGCAGTAACTGGCTTGCTGTTTCCTCCACTACAAAACTGGAAGGGCCTCTTCTGGGGACAAAGAAATGATTCCTAAAATGCCCTACTTCTTTAAGACAAAACTAGAATTGGGCTTTTGGTCTCTAGATTAGGTGTTTAACTGCTCCTTCAGTTCTTGATTTTGTATGCTGCCAAATGATCTAGGCTCTAGCACATGCACTGTGGCCAAAGCTTATGAAGAAAAAGACACATAAGCAAGAAGCAAAATGATTCTGATGTTTTTAAAACAATAACTAACAACCACAATAATAACTCAGAAAGTAAAACTGTCTCCCAGGTATGTCACTCAATTGCAGGGTATTGTGGTCCAGTTCTCGGTGGGAAAGGTGGTGGTCTTGGCATGTACGGGTGGGAAGGGACACAGAAGGAAGCCAGAAGAAGACACTACATCTTTAAATTGAATTGAATGTTCTGTGACTTTAAATAAAAGCTCTTCTGTTGTTGGGCAAATAAATTTAAACCACTTAACATGGCAGAGAAGGTCAGGCAAGCTTATTATAGCGATCATAGCGTTACAGCTATTGCGATTGACCGCTGCTCTCAGGAATCACCAATAATCAGAGACCGCAAGCTGTGTTTGCCGAGAAAGGTCATCATTCATTTTTTTCAAAGCATTAATATCTTTTGTTTGTTTGGCTCAACATGAAACAGGAATCGATAGAGGTAATTCACAGAGCAATTAGCCCCTCATCTGTCAAACGGCATCTGGGTGTATTTAACAAAAAGACCTTTGGAAAGGTTTAAAAAGAAGGAAAGTGCCTGTATGATCAACAATTTATATTTTCTACATGACATGTTGTGTATGTATCTGTGAAAGGGGGGGCCTTGGGAGTAAGAAAATATACATAAAGCGTGCTATAAATCTACACTTCAATGTTATGACGTGACTGTGTAGGGACAGACCCAAGCCAGATCAGATTACACTCTCAAGCCATTCCCATGAAGACAGTAAGTAGCAACAGGGGTCTTTGTATCGTGGACTAACACAGCTGTAATACACAGATTTCTCAGAAAGGAAGGGCTCTAGAATAAACTTAAGGTGGACAGTGTAACAATTCAGAAAAGGTCAAGCCTCAAGTACAAAGGGTCCCATTTGGAGTCACAGCCAATGATTTCTGTGCAGAATGAGGGTTCCTCCAAGATGGGTCATGGCACTGCTTGGAATCCATCTCATCAGCTAGCTTTGGAAGATGCCTTGGCAGGAACTCACCACAGTTGTACAGACTCCTGCTGGATATCTTTACAAAGGAAAGGTGAAATTAAGCTGTAAGTCCTTTGTATTTAATAGATTGAATCTTTATTAGGATATATGTTCTCCTATAAAGTTCCAAATGTGTGAGCCTCAGAATGAAGGCAATGTATTTCAGATATGCAGACTTCTGAAAATTTTAGCTTACAGACTTGTCCACACATTCACATAAATGCTATTACTCACAGCAGGACCAGATGTATTCTGGGAATGTTGTATTTTTCTTTTCAATCCCTAGTTCTTTCTTTTCTCCATTTCCCCTTGTCTTTCTTTTTTCTTTTTTTTTTTAACCACAATCCCTCCCCCTTTCTTTTTTACTTTGGTCTTCATCCAGACCAAAAGATCATGGCCAAGAAAGAAATCACAAGATTAAAAAAGACAGTAATAAAAGCTGTACTTATTTTATGATTTGAGAAAACACACATTGGGGCTTGAATGTAGTTTTACTCTTAGTATCTGAACTCTGTGACATTCCCATCTATCTTTTAGGCTGTGTCTGCATAATTAGAAATGTTTTATGCAGACATGCCGGAAAAAAGATAAGTGAAAAGGCAAGAGGCTATGATAGGCTTTGAAATAACCACAATAGAGAAAAAACATCAAGGCAAAATATAGGAGCAGGGCTGGTCATGGTGATGTGTGTCTTTAACCCCAGCACTTAGGAGGTGAAGGCATGAGGATCTTCATGAGTTTGGGGCTAGTTTACTCTATGTAGTAAGTTCTCCATGTCAACCATGGCTACATCATGAGACCCTATCTCAGAAAATAAAAAAAGGAAGGAAGGAAGGAAGGAAGGAAGAAGGAAAGAAAGAAAGAAAGAAAGAAAGAAAGAAAGGAAGAAAGGAAGAAAGAAAGGAAGGAAGGAAGGAAGGAAGGAAGGAAGGAAGGAAGAAAAGAAAAAAAAACCTCTACCAAACAAGGACTGCATAATAACCTTGAGTGAAGGATAAATAGGGGTTATTTTCACCTCATTCATTACCTCGATTTTCAACCTTTTTTATTACAAACATGCAAATTTCCATTGGAAACCCCACAGCATTATTTATACCTGCTGCGGTCACACCATGTTTAATATAGATTCACAGATAATCAGATGTTGTATACTCTTTGTAAAGACTGACAAATGATCTATTTGTTTCCATAGAAATGTGACAGATTCTGGAGGTCCAGTACTAAAATCATCTCTTACAGTGCAATCTGGCTGTAAGGCAGGAAATAGAATATGGTACAGCTAAGTCTCCAAAATACTGATAGCCTGTGATGCAAGAATTTCATGTCAAGTAGGTGGGTTCATCTCACACTTCTGAATGTGTGCTTTTTAATCCTGGGGGATTCTTCCTCCTCACAACTTTTTTTTCTGTTTATGTCAAGTGTGTTAGGTGTTTCCACTCATTTGCAGCACAGCTTCCTTTAATTAGGTAGGGTCTCTGTAACCTAGAGATACGGCTACTAATTATTCTTCAAACTCCTGTTACTAAAACAGTGTAGTGAGCCTCGGCTCTAGCTTGCTTCCATGAAAACAATATACTTTAATAAAAGTTAAACTCACCCACTTTCCACATGGCATCCATAAACCCCATCATTATTTTTCTCCCTAGACTCTCTTAGGGGTAGATCTGGCTTCCATGGGCTTTGAATGGTCTTCTGATTTGTAAATCAAACCTGAGCTAGAGGGATGGACTGCCACCTCCTCTGGGCTCTGCTTCATGTTACAGGGTACAGTTCATCAGACAAACACCTCATAAGCATCAGTTCTGGCGGGCTTCCAGGGAAAGCAATGTCATGCCATTGACTAACACTTAGGACCCGATCTCTCATCCTCCTCCTCTATTACTAAATAAATTGGGGAAAGGCCTTGCCCTGTCTCAAGATAACAAGAAGCTTAAAGGACTTACTAATGTTTCAGGCTGCAGACATAGAGCATTAGGGGAGTGAACCAAAACAAGATGGTGGCTGTCCTTCAGTTCAAAGTCAGCTCCGATAACAAATGAAAACTGACAATCTTTTTGTCCCCTGATGGGTGCAAATCATCCTGATGACAATCTGAGGGACACTGGGGGTGAGAGATGAAAGAAAATGAATGCACGTTTCTGATGCGGTTCTACATGTCTCTTCATCATCTGCAGTGAAGAAATACAAGAATTTTCTACATATGTCTAGGGTCACTTCCTGTGCATCTGCTGTTGTAGTGTGATAACTACTGCTGAGAGCCGTGGGATAAGTAAGCATTGAGTGCTCACCAATAAAACTTTATTGAGAACACTGCAATTTGAATTTTTATAATCCTTTATATTTTACAGGCGTGTCACAAAATATTCTTAAAATATTTTGGCATTCCTTTACAATGTGAAATATGCTTTTTAACTCACCACTGATAAGAGACCTTCGAGGAAATTCAAGTTCTGGTTAAAGAATGATGTCTCCGGCTCTGCTGACTGCCTCTCGACTTGGGGGTGGTTGGAGTGGTGATGGGGCATTTGCAGAACTTGGCAATCATTTCCCATGCACAGAATATTCTTCATAACTTGAACCTTTCCATTTTATCATCCTTTCTTTCTGCAGGCAGAGTATTTGCAAAGGGCACATTGCACTTTGTAAACTCCTTGGATTTAAAGGAGAATCTTAATTGGGTGTGAGTCATACATTAGGGAGAGGGTGTGTAACCAAATCAAATTAAACTGTCAAACCACACTTTAAAAAGTGATGCTTTTTTAGGTAAGACTCATAATAATTTAAAATGCTATTGAAAATTTTTAATTAGATTATTATTTATTCAGGTAATGAGTGCAAATAATTTTTAAATTATTTTGTGAACTATTTGGTAACAAAGGAAAACGTTCATTTTCTAATGCAAGTTTAAATAGAGTTCAAAGCTGTGTGTGCGTGTTTGTGTGTGCGTGTTTGTGTGTGTGTGTGTGTGTGTGTGTGTGTATGTATGCTCTTATCTATCAGAAGGATGTAGATCAAAGTGTTAATTGTGTTTACAGAGATTTTGGGAATTGATTGTTGTCCTTTCTCTACCTTTCAAGTATTTTTCTATCTGTATTTCTTTTATAATTAGGAGAAACCAATGAGTGGTTCAGGGGTAACCATTGTTTCCAACTTTGTTTCCTATGGAAAGACTTCAAGTTCTCCAGTAAGCCTGAGAAGGGATCATGGAATTATATTGACCTTGAGAAGACTGGAGATAGCATTGATGGTAACCTGTGGGAGCCTGGAAAAATAATTACCTGAGAGTTGTACAAATTCAGAACTTTTGTGACATGCTAATAAAGAAATGTGAAAAAAAGGAACATGAGAGAATACAAGTAAGAGCTCATAAAAGAGGTGGCAGTGAATATATGTAAAAAGAAATAATGGATGTTACTAAATTCTCTAAAATTTTTGGCAGGTCAATAGAACTGAGTAAGAAAGAACCAAAAGACCTCCCTCCTCTGCTATTCAAACAAGAACAAAGAACATGTTATTCCTTGACATTCTAAATTCTTATTTATATTTATGACCAAAGGGTTCTTAAATGTTGACCTTTCCCTTCATTTGCCACAATAATAATAATAATAATAATAATAATAATAATAATAATAATAATTGGCTGAAGCAAAACAATTAAACTTTCACTGATGGGGACACTGTAATCACAAAAGGATTTTTGTGTATTCTTTGATGTTTTTATTACAATTTTTTCAGATTTATTTTTTATTATGTATACAGTATTGTGCCTAAATGTACAACTTTTTTTAAATGAAGATCTCAAGTCACAGACTAATGCATAATTCCTACATGCATATTTATTCCCAACAGTATTGCACATCATGTGGGAGAGATGAATATGGGAATTTATTTTCTCCTAAGTTAGCAAGATCTTGGCAGGCATTCTGAGAAGAACACTGTATTGGAGATACTTTACTGCCCAGTCTGGAAAAATCAAAATACACTTGTTGATGTGTTTCAATGCTTGAAAGCCAAGTGAGTGCAAGATCATAAAAAAACTTGTGACTTCTCAGAAGTAAATAAATGTAGCCAGACATTTGCTATTTATTTGCCTAAGAGCATGGGATTTTATAGTTAAACCTGACACACAAATAATTTCAATACCACAGAAATATACCTGAGAGGGAAATCACTGAATTACCTTCCCTTGTTGCTCTCTCTCTCTCTCTCTCTCTCTCTCTCTCTCTCTCTCTCTCTCTCTCTCTCACTTCTATTCCATGGAAGCCTGGCTCTGGGTAATCTTCTTGACTGATGGACCTGAAGGGGAAGGACGGTGCAACATGGGACCATTGCTTTCACTTCTTCTTATCAAGTACACTCGACAATTGATGTTCTTGGCATCTTTCCACAGTCTAACCAGAGTCAGGATTATGCTGGGGCTTTTTGAGCCCGCTTGTCTTTTGAGATGGTGACAGTCTATCTTGACAACTCAAATCAAGTCACCAGGTACCACCCACAGACTACTGATATAGCCTTTCAGCAAGTTCTAAGGGAACCAAGAAAGAATAAGATTGCAGCCTTCAGTTTCCATTCAACACTGTGCCTATTAAGTTTATCGAAGTATTTAAAACTCATCTCGGAAAGATGCAGCTCTCCCTCGGCCAAGTTAAAAGTAAACCAGAAACATGGTGGATGCTAAAGGGCATTGACAGATCTTGATGCGTGCACTGGTCCTCAGACCCACAGTGTCTTCTCCAGTAGCTTCAGCTATTCATAGTCAACTGCATTCTCAGAATATTAAATGGAAAATTCCAGAGGAAGGGAGAAAGAACACATTAGTTCCTATGTTGCATTTTATGATTATGCTATTTTTATGTCATTTCTGTAAGTTTCTTATTTGTCTAACTATAAATTAAACTATCATAGAAATGCATGTATGGGGAAAACAGTACATCTAGGGTTCAGTGCTATCTAAGTTTTCAGTCATCCTGTTGTAGGCAAGCTTGGAGAATTCCAGCTGCTAATGAGGGAACCCACATCTTATTAAATTCATATCATTATATATAGGCACAAAGTGAATATTAGAGATAAAATATTAGAAAAAGAAGATATCACAAAAGCCAAAGTGATTCATGGAAAACAATAACTGAAGAATAGAATCCAAGTTGGACTTAGAAGTATAAGTTTAGAGGGGTCTAGAGAGGACCAGAAAGACAAAGTAATGTCCTGCTTAATACTACTGTAGTTTTAGATCAGGATCTGTTAGCTGCTTTTATGTACATTCAGTTTTCATCAGATGAAGATGATGCAGAACAGATAATGTGGCTTCCAAAGATGACACAGCTAAAAGTATGAAGAAATGAACCCAAACTTGGCCTGCCCATTCCTGGAGCTTATGTTCTTTTGAACAGCTATATGGAGGCTGCTTCTTCATAGGCACACCTACAGGAGCAAAGTGATAGAGACACAAACTTGTTGACCACCAATAATTGGGAGGCAGCAGATAATGTAAATCAAAGAAAGATTTCTAGGGAACAGTCACAAGAGCCCACTTCCATGGCAAGTATTTGTTAAAATTTGAATGGATTCCTGGATTAGCAGAGTAGAAAGCTCAGAAAATCTGAACAACTTCACCTAGTCTACATCTAAGGATGCTGAAGATTGCTAATATTCTGCTATGCTGTTTTCCAACCTTCTTGTATATTCTTCAAATATGCACCCACTTGTGTAGACGTAGTTTCAAGACATTAGAATTTTGTCTTTTGTAAATTTTGTATGTTAATGTCTGAGTGAACAATATAGTGGAATTGTCTTTTATTGCACACACACACACACACACACTTTCGGAGTACTTTTTAAGGAAAGTGGTCACCATCCATGATGCTACTGTTTGTTAAGTTTTTAGCCTTGAATGTTGAAGCTATGTCTCCTTTTTTAAAATTCTGAAGCATGTCTGATTTTTGAGGAAATCATTTTATTCATTTATGACTTCCTTCAAAATATGCATAAAAATTCTAAATTATTTTTAATCCTCAAACTTTTAAATATTTTATTCCAAGTTTCAGGTTGGTTTATTGTTTTAATTACTTCTTTTATTTTTTGTGATTAAAAGTACATCATTTCCCCTTATCCCTCCCTCCTTCAAACCCTCCCCAAACTCCTTCTTGCTCTCTTTCAAATTCATGGCCTCCCCTGCCCCTGATTAATTGTTGTGGCAAGTGTGTGTGTGTGTGTGTGTGTGTGTGTGTGTGTGTGTGTGTGTGTGTGTGTGTGTGTGTAGCTGCTATTTGGTACTGGATAACAGTTGGTGTGTTCTTCCCTGGGGAAACCTATTCCTCCCACTCTCAACATTCCTTAGCTGTCTGTAGTTCTTTGTGTAGGGTTGAAGCCTTATGGTCTTTCTCTTGCCCACTTTGAAGTGTCTATTGTTGTCCTTGTCCAGCAGAGTTTTAGGAAGTCACAGTAATGAGATTTTTAAGGTTGTAGCTTCTGACATTAGTAGGAGACAGTCTCACATCAAACTCCCCGATCCTCAGGCTCTTACAATATATTTCCACTCCCTCATATATAAGATGTGAATAGAAATTCAAATCCATGGCCATCCTGCAAACTGAAGACCTAGTTGGACTCTTGTGGAGTAATCTAATGTTCTATCCAAAGCTTGACTCCATCATCACCACTTTAGAAAGACAAAGAAGGAGAGAGAGTAGGAGGGAGAGAAGAGACTGAAAAAATGGAATAGGAAGAAAAAGAGATTGAACAAACACTGGCTTTCTTCCCTTCCCATTCTCAGGAGGTAGATGATGGTTGACCAAGTGCAATGGTTTGGATTCAGAGATGGTTGTCCCTGGTGGTCATGAAGGATGCTAAGGAAGGGCCAATATTAGACCTTGTCAAAGAAGCATTTTAAATTATTCTCATGTAACATTTCCACATCCTCTGCCAACACACTCCACTTGGAAACATCACACAATGAAGGCAACTGTGTGTGTTGCCTGTAACTATTCACTGTAATCCTGTGATTGGGAATGGGTCTCCTATGTTTCCTGAAACTCAGTGCGCATTGTGGAACAAGGAGATGGAAGTGAAAACTGGGAGTAGTTAAATTAAACAATGTGATATCATGCAATTACACAAAAAAATCCTTTCTTTCCCCCATCCTTTCTCTATTAAGCAAGAGATTTTTTTCACTTTCTTCAGAAGAACAAGGTTCATTCATTCCCCAAAGCTTTGTTTGTTGGCACTGTGAATTCAAGGTATCTTCATGGTCTCATGGTGACTCCTGTCTAGTGGAAAATGGGTAACATGGCAATGAATTAATGTGTACAGGGATAACAGTGCACCCTTGGATAATTAAAGAGTAAAATCTCTTTGAAGAAAGAGATGCAATACAAGTAGCCTTGATGTGAGTCTTACCCGATGGGTGCATGCTTGCCAGACAGGGAAAGGGAAGTTTCTGTCATCAGTAAGGGTAATTCTTGGTCTTGTGGTAGTGAGGATATTGTTAGTGGTTGGTGTGAAAGTCCCACACAGAAGACAGATGTTATTTTAAAATGCCACTTCCTCTGCAGAGCCCTTTCTGGGTCCTTTATACAGGAAACCCTTGCCGCCTTAACACTGTGATTTCGCCACATCTGTGGGTTTCTTTGACATTTACTACTTCCTGCTTTACATTAGCGATGCTATATTTGTGTGCATATTTTACTTTGATTACACTACTGGCAGGATGATGGTCTATTGCACTGTGGTATTCTTCACAGTTCCATCAATTTAAAAGTACATACTTGTGCATATGTGTGTATATGCATCATATATTTATGCATTATACAGGCATACAGACATTTGGATGGAATTCAATAGATTTCACATTCACTTTCTTCATATTCACTTTCTTCATATTGCTGTTTCATCCTTTTGCTGGTGTGATTGATGCTGGGGAAAGGGCATATCTTTGGGTTCAACAGGTCATGACACACCAAACATTAGTAAGTATGTGTCACTTCCCACTTTATCCTTGAAAATCCCGGGAGCTGTTTTTGAGATTGCAATTAATGAAATAGGTTGATCTAATGCTATGGAGTCTTCTAGAACATAGAAATAGGGATATCTTGTTTTTATAAGGCCTACTCAACTTAGATTTTCTTAGGAAAAATCTGGGGCCAGATATGGAAGGAGAAAGCATTATAATTTGATGATTACAAGTCACCAAAAAAAAGTGTCTGTGGTCATGAAAGGATGGTTGGTCAGTTGGAGATACTTAGGAGGCCCTTCAGTGAACAAATGGTGGCAAGCCTGGTGACTGAAGTCACATACCAGAATCCAATATAAAAAACCTGCCGTGGGGCATACATCTGTATGTACTCTCAGCACCTTACAGGGAGATTGAAGGTAGATACAGAAGCCCATACATGATTAAGGGTCAGCTCATCTAGCATATTCAGTTAGCTAGTATTCAAAAGATACTGCCTCCACAAAGAGGAAGGTCAAAGTTGACTGCTGAAAGATTAAACCTCTCCTACATAGCTACTGTAAGGTATTTGGTCCTAGATGTCTAAAATTAACCAATACATTCTCCAAATAAAATCTGATAATTGGAAGGGGAAACCAGAAGTGGCAGGGAATTCAGCCAAACAATATGAATTTGGAATGTGGGAATATTCTTCCCATTCATGTCAGTAGCTGACAATGCAGTCACACTTTGTTTTGTAGCCAGTAACTTATAGTTATATGACATATGATCCCTAAAAACCCAATTAAACCTTCTTAGTGCTCATAAGAAAGATTCAAACATGTCATAAAGTAGTTGCTTTGATCAGATTGGCAGGTAGGATGAACTCTTAGATGTGTAACTGGTTTACTGAGTGTCACGGCCAACCTTGCTTGTCAACTTGATATGATCTAGAATCTTTCTGGAAACTGCTAACCTTGATCATCAACCTGATAGGATCTAGAATCACTCTGGAAAAAGTCTCTGGGCATGTCTATGAAGGATTACCTGGATTAGCTCATAAGGCTAGGTAGAAAGATTCATCCTGAATGTGGCCATCACCATCCCATTGTCTAGGATCTCAGACTAGATGAAAAGGTGAAAGAGCTCACCCTTATTTTCCCTCTCTGCTTCCCGACTAAGCAGTGTGAGCAGCCACCTCCCACTCCTGTCACCATGACTCTGGTTGTAATGGAACAGGCCCTGGAATTATTGTTAGCTCTTCCTTGTTGCTTTAACCATTTGTTTTATGTTATATAATCAAACAAGGTGACCAAAAGCGGCATAGAGAGGAAAAGGTTTATTTGGCTTACATATCCCAATCACAGTCCACCATGAAGAAAGTCAGAGCAGGAATTCAAGGCAGGAACCTGGATGTAGGAACTGAAGCAGAAACCATGGAGGAGTGCTGCTTACTGGCTTACTCTTCTTGGCTTGCTTAATGTGCGTTCTTAGCAACTTAGGACCAACTGGGATAGATGGATATTGTTACTGCCCACCATGGGATGGGCCCTCTCATATCAATCCTTAATGAAGAGAATGTCCTCTAGACATGGCTAAAGGCCTTCTTCACAGACATCCCATATGTCTATGTTTGTTGTCACATTGGCAAAACTTAGCACAGTGGCTTTCATTAAGTATTTTGCAGTAGCTTGAGATAAGGCATACACTGGGGAGTTTAATTTGGGTATAACACAAAACACTGTTCTTTTGGTTGTGGTTTACAATTCTATCAATCATCCCAAACCTGTCATCCCCTGTGTTATGTCAACATTTATCTCTTCTATTCTTTAAAATTAACTTGACAGGATCCTCCAGCTTTTCAGTCCTGAGATATAAAAACTTACTGCTATTGTTTGACTGAGTCTGCCAAAACTCATGTGTTGGAAACTAAATTCTCAGTACATAACAGTAAGAAGAGTTGAGAGTTTAGAAGAGTTATTTCACTTTTGAGTGCTCTGTTCTTAGAAGAGACTAATGGTGCTATCACAGGAGTTGGTTAGCTATCACAGGAGTGGGTTAGTTATTGTAAGGGTGGGTTGTTTATCACAGGAGTAGTTAGTTATTGCAGGACTAGATTAGTTATCACAGGAGTGGGTTAGTTATCACTGGAGTATGCTCGTTACCACAGGAGTGCTTAGTTATTAAAGAATTGGGTTTCGGATAAGACAAGGAGTTTCTTTCTCTCTGTCTATGTCTCTGTCTCTGTCTCTGTCTCTCTGTCTCTGTCTCTGTCTCTGTCTCTCTCTCTCTCACTTTGTATTGGCTATCTTTAGAACAAAGATTATTGATATATATGGAGCCCTGAACCTTGGGCTTCTCAACATCCAGAATAGAACATATTAATTTATTTTATTTATAAATTATCCAGCATGTGGCATTCCCTCATAGCAGATCAAAACTGATGTTATGCCAGTTTATTCTATTTTAAAACTATAGTTTCATGTTGATTTTGCACTTTTCTTCCTCTCTTCAACTGTCACGAGAACCGACAAGATCCTGTGTGCTTGGGTTATAAAAGAGAAGGAAGAAATTTCCTTTATACTCTCACTTGTCTTCTCCTCTTTGGTCAAGCTCTTCTAGCTTTCTTGGATGTGCTAGCTTGGTTTCTGTTGCTGTGGCAAAGCACTGAACAAAACTAGCTTGGGGAGGAAAATGTTTGTTTCAACTTGTACTTCCAGGTAACATCTGTCACTGAGGCTAAGGAGGTATTTAAGCTTTTCTCAGTTGCTAGGGTAAAACACCATGCCCTAAAGCAACTTTGTGAGCAAAGGGTTTATTTGGCTGATACTGCATGATCACAGTCCATGAAGGAATCCAGGGCAAGAACACAAGGCAAGAACCCAGAGGCAGGAACTAAAGGAGAAATCATGGAAGAATGCTGCTTACTGTCTTGCTGCCCCTAGCTTGCTCAGTTACCTTTCTTATGCAACCCAGGCCCACATGAATAAACAACCAAGAAAATGTCTCAAAATCATGCCCATAGGCTATTCTGATGGAATCAATTCCTCCTGTGAGACTCCCTATTCCCAAGTATGTTTAAGTTTGTGCCACATTGACACAACTAACTGTGACAGGACTTGATTCTTGCCAGGAAGAATCAAAAGCCCCTTTTGATTCCCAATCTTTGAATGGCCTTTTAGTGTTGTGAGAGGAACACAGGCAAGAAGAAAATAGAAAAGAAAGAAAGAAATGAAAGAAAGAAAGAAAGAAAGAAAGAAAGAAAGAAAGAAAGAAAGAAAGAAAGAGGGAAAAGAAAGACTTGACTGAATTGCTACCATTCTTGTCTGGCATAATCTTTAGCTTCATCAATTCTATTTGTTAGAATTTTATAGGATGTAGATTAATGGTGAGTCACTTGTCCATCAAATGTCTAGGTGCACTATCCTGTACCAGTATTTATTTTGTTCTTACTATCCATCAGATGATATAGTTTATTCCTAAGCAGTATTTTGGAAGCTCCTGCCCACTTCTTTAATGTCTTATATCTGCTCTTTCTAAATTGATCTGGCAGCCTCTTGACCTTTCCTCTCTCTTTTCTCCACACATCCTAACATTAAGTCTAAGGAGCCTTTGTGTCATTGCACTCTCTGAGGGCCAGAAGGACTGTGATGGGAGGTAGGGGTTGCAACTTCTTCCCAGAAGCAGAATATATCTCAGGCCAGTCTCATGCTCATGGGCTATAGCTGGCAACTTAGTACTACACACCCCAGTCTCCAGGATGTCTTTGGACTAGTCCTGGGCAGAATTCTAATAGGCATTCAAAATTCAAATCAACATGTGCTGAGGTCAGTCAAAAATCTTTCTGTTCCTTGATAGGCTTAGAATATGTTACATTTTCTCAGATCCAGCAAGCACTTAGCTAAAGAATAAAGAGTCAGTTCTGCTTTCTTAGCATTATCCCTAGTATCTAAAATTTCTTCCTTAAAAGTCCCCATTCTGCCTAGAGACTCAACTTTGGAGGGGAGAACTGCCTTTTCCCCTTGCATCTGCGTTCCTCAGAACCAAGAGTTTGTCTTCACTAAATGCCTGCTGTTGATAGAGAGGGAATGAGGGCAGTGACCACTAGAAGTGGGTTTCCATTTCCATCACCTGAGGAACATATCTGGTTCTACCTCTTAATAGTTCGTTGGTGGCTTGAGATTATGGAGAATCTACAATTTGTGTCTTCACTATCTATTTAAGAGAAATCTAACTCACGGTGTACATACATGAGCTACCCAAGATGGGTTTGGTTTGTGAGAGGAAAATGAAGCCTTGAGTCTCTTCTCTTCCTCCCTTGTTCAGCATCGCATATGGAAAGACAATGCATTTAGAATATTCCAGATCAAAATGCCCAGTTCGCAGAGATTTTGCAATGCTTTCTCTCCCTGTTTGCAATGAGATTTTTCCAGAAGCCGTCATACTTTTGACCACAGTATCCACTTATGACCTTTGGTTTGTCTTTGCTTCTTGTATTAGCATTTATCAAGCAAGGCTAGGAGCAACTGTGATTCTGCAGAGAGAGTTCTGTTTGCAAGGGTTGACTGGGCACATGCTACTTCCCCGACTCCTATTAACTGCATCCTCTCTTTCAGGAGCTCATGCCTTTCTACCTTCTTCCTCTCAAGTGTCCTTTAGGACTGTCCACAATATGTCTTAGGCAGCACAGCTCTGTTTTTTGTGCCTTACTGGAAATAGGCTCAGTGCTGACGGGATCTGACCTATTGGTGGGTGGAGGGGAATGACGGGTCAACACTGCATTTGACCCTTTGTTCTGCAGACTTATTTCAGAGCTGAGCAGTCAAATTTTGATTTAAACTTCCTTTTTCTGGGCCTTAGATCTGTCCCTTACCTTGGAGCATGTTCCCTTCGCTGATCTCATCCATTTTTATTTTATTTGATACTTGATGTTATGCTTGGATTATAGGGCTTCCATTTGGTAAAGGTTCTGTAACAAATTGTTCTTTTGTACG
This sequence comes from Cricetulus griseus, assembly GCF_003668045.3. Lineage (NCBI taxonomy): Eukaryota > Metazoa > Chordata > Mammalia > Rodentia > Cricetidae > Cricetulus > Cricetulus griseus. The sequence continues at coordinate 125,966,768 of NC_048596.1, read as the reverse complement.
ATTGCCAAATAACTCAGACTAAAAACATACTGAGGGGAAAAATCCAGATAGAAACATGAAATGAAGGCAGAATTAGGGGCCTGCTAATAAAATCTAAAATTTTTGACACTTTTAGTCAATGCAAAAATAATTGTGGGAATATAAAAGGATTTTTATGGTCAATTATTCTTGTCTTAGTAAGTGTCTATAATCATAACCCCCTCAGAATAGGCAATAATCTTTATAGAAAGAAGTGGGACTTCCCACAGAACCATAAAGAAAGTAAAATGTTATCACATGCATGCATAAAATATATTAATATTGAAATGTGCTGGCTGTAAGGTCGGGTGGTTAGACATCTCTTTTTTTCCCTCTATTAAAAAAACAAAAATGTCCTAACTGACTTTACTGGGCTGCTGACATCCAATTGATGTGCATTATTCTTAGCTGGCTAGAGTCTACATATCTAAATGCTTGAGATAATAGGTATTACAGTATTAGGTAAAAGCCTCCATGCAGTCTCCGGCAATATCAAAAAGGTAGAATGTGTAGGCTAAAGGGGATTAAGATGACACCAGAGAGCTTTGAATGAGGTGTCATTTTGCATTTAGAGAGACAACTTGGAAAGTTAAGACAGAAGGAAAAAATGCCCCTTTCACACCAGCTGCCCTTAAAGGTTTACAAATGATCTGTTAACAGAAATGAGTTTCTCTTGGGCTTCAGACACCATTTATTATGCTGGGAGAGATACAAAAAGGAGAACGGGGGAAATGGCAAATTATGCTTATTTGAAGGCAAACTGCTTCCCATCAGCAGCATGATGAAAATATACCCAAGGTGTCAGCCAGATGTTGACATGTTAATATTTTTCATGAGGTCTTTCACGGGGGAATGAGCACCAAGAACTTTTTGGGTGTTCTTTAGAATATGGATTGAAATACATTGTTAGGCACCATGCCTGGCCTGGGAAATCACCAATCCAAGTTGATGATAGAGAGGAAGAGGAAGTGTGTCCTAAATAGGGGGCTTGAACCTCGATTCCCTGGCTGCCTCCCAGACGTCTTCAGCTACGAATGGGCTCATCTGATCTCTCCCAGTCAATTTCATCCTGGAAAGTAGCCAGTGGGCCTAGTTCATGACCCAGTGATGTCATTATAATTCATTCTCCCTTACCACAAAGACTTCAGAACTTTCCAATTTACAATGGGCCTTTTTAATAAAGAAAAGTGTCATGTACAGAATTTTAAAGGGTTCCTAATGATTTATCTTTTCTTTCTTTCTGTTACAGCCTCAGAAAGGCTTATCTTATTTGTAAGAAAACTGGGCTATCAAAACCATTTAAAGAATTTATATCTTTGTTAGAGAGCATGGTATATTTTATAGGTCAAAGGAGGGTAGCTGAAAGCTAAGAGAACTCTATGTCCAAACAGAAAATCACATTCATAAATAAGGGCTGGGGACCCGAAGAGCAACAGGACTTATTCAATGTGTCATCCAGAGCACTCACATAGGAATTCTGAGCAGGAAAATGACATTCTTAGGAATGCCTTCTGAGTTTTGAATCTGGAATTTACTAGATGAGGGAGGAGCTGGAGACATATAGAGACATACATGAGTCCTTTCAAAGCACAGGTTCTGTCATCTGTGTGTTCAGTCCTTTCAATATGTCTTGTGAACTGAAGGAAATCACCACTGATGAAGACTGTACATCACTTGAGTTCAGCACTGGGCAGTGAGGGTCAGGCTCTGACCTCACCTCCCTGAATTGGGTTAGCCCTCCATGCTAAAATGAACTTAACTGAGATGATTTTGGCTGATCCTAGGCATAGATCTTGGAGGCCTGGGGTAGGTAGGACAAGCTGAGTGGATGATCAATGCACTCTGTGGTCAGCCCTGTAATTTAGCTTGCTCTGTTTGGCAGGAGATGTGGAATAGCCAAAGAGGGGCTTTACTGGTAATCTTCTTATCACCTTGTCCTGGAGTGTCTGTGAAGAGTGAGCCTTCCTACATGCATTCCCAATTGAGGGTTAATGCTATGAGAGAGAAATCACCCTTTGGTTTGTCTGGCTGTGTGACCTGATAAAACCTTCTTGGGACACCTTGCAAGCTCTGGCCTGTCACAACCAGAGTCTAGCTTTCTTGAGCTGGGACCCAATGTCTTTCTCCTAGAAGCTCATTAACAAAAATAACTTGTAGTAATTATAACATGATCAGGGAATTCCCAACAAGTGTGGAATTCCCAACAAGATCTTCATGTGATTAGGAAGACACTGCTAGCAAGATGCAATGGGTAGCATGCTGCCAATGCAGCTGGGCAGATGGGGAGCCTGGGAGATGGAATGGCACCAAAAGAATAGGGGAAAGAGAGTTGGGTTGAGGGAAACAGAAGAAAGAATGGGGAAGAAATCGAGTGGGAGAAAACAGCTAAGAAAGTGAGAAATGAAGAAGGTGAAAATTCCCAGAAAAAATAAAACCCACATCTTGAATTCTAGTGAAACTTAGATTAGGAGAAAGGAGGTCCCCCAACTTCTGATGTAAGCAATTCCCTATTTTCTCAGACATCTGAGGAATAACAGACAGGATGTTCTCTCAGGATTGTCACAGTATAGCAGGACAGCAGCAACAAACAGGGGACAAAATACTGTCATAGCTGTTGGTGAAGAGTTAAGGAGAGTCAGACAGCCTCACAGAAAAAAATTCAAGTAATGATGATTTTAACAATAATCATTTAACAGAAATGACCGTCTTCATAATTAGGTTTATAGCCACTGTTGCTGGTTTTATAAACTCTAATCATAGGTATGTGTCTCCTGCTGATATTTTTAGATCTATATGTTTGTAGATAAGTAGATCTATATGTAAAAACCATCTAGCCATAGTACCCTGCACACACATGACCTTATACAAGCAAGGTGGAACTGTAGATGTCTATTGTGCATGACTCTCTGACAGAAGTATTGCTACTGTTTCATTTATACAGCTGAGGGTATGTCTCAATGTCAGATAGCATACCGAACTTATGCATGGACACACGTGCACTTACATGTATGTCAGCATCTGTTAGGGAATTGGTTTCAAGACTCATCACAGACATGGAAATATATACATGCTAAAATATTTATAAAATGGCATAACTTCACATAGAACTCACATTCATATTCTCTACCACATTTTAAGTCATCTCTACAATATTTTTAATACTTATTTCAATGTAAATACTATATTGATTAGGGAACATGAGAGCAGAAGACTTTATATGTTCCATATTGGTTAATTTTCTCCTCAAATGCTCTTAATTCAGTCTTGGATGGAGCCACAGATATTGAACCCATGAACAAGGAAGGCTGACTGTATTAGTAAATTTTGAACATGATGCACCGAATTAAAAACAAGTAACTCTCTACAGAGTCTATCACACATATAAGCAGAATGTCAATAATGGAAAAGCAAAACTTATTCAGTGAAGGAAGACATAATTGCTAAAATTTATTATAAACAAACTCTGCAAATGCATTATATGCACCTTACAGGAGAGCATATTCTGCTGTATAGGCAATAGGAGGGCAATTGCAAAGCCATGAAATTAGATCCATGTTGTAAATGGAAGGTAATCTACCAGTGGAGGCTGAGATTTAGATTGGGGTTTCATGAGATAAGATGAAGGATGCTGAATTAACCAAAGGAACAAGCAAAGCTATAGGCTCTTTTCTCAAGCCTGACAGAGTATACATGTGATCAAAGGATATTATGGTTTCCCATGTAACATGCTAATAATTAATCAACCTAAAGAGATAGATGGATTCCCAGCTATCAGTCTGGAGACCAAGAGCTCTCCCTCCAGACACCCTAAATGTGGGTGTCAGTGAGGAGACCTTGGAAATCTTTGGGGTCCCTTGTAGTGGATCAGTACTTATCCCTACCATAGAAATGGACTCTGTGAGCCCATCCCACATGGAGGGATACTCCCTAAGCCTAGACACAAGGGGTTTGGCCTAGGCCTTTTCCCAAAGGATATGACAGACTTTGAAGACCCCTTAAGGAAGGCCTCACCCTCGCTGGGGAGAAGATAGGGTATGGGATAGGTAGGGTATTAGTTGGGGGGGGCAGGGGAAGAGGGGAGGGAGAGAGACCTGGGATTAACATGCAAAATAATCTTCTTTCCAATAAAAAATACCAATGCTAAAATATTTCTAAAAGTGAAAATAGATAGATGGAAATTCTTAAAGTCTCTTTGAAAGAAACTATTGAGGGAAAAAAGAAAGTATTCAGGAATTGTTCCATTGTTTTCAGTATTAAATTCCATTTCACACATTTGTCTTTATTGCATTTGAGAAAGCAACTAAACTCAAATAATAAGGATATTATAATGTCCTAGTACTTGGGTTTGCTAGTCAAATAGAAATAACACATTTCTAAGGCCTCAGTCACTCAGTTACTCAGTTACACAAAGACAGCGCGATCTGAAGGTATGGAATTGATGTGCATCATTTGACTATGTAAATGAAAACATAAACTTGAACTTAGCTACTTTATAGACAACTCAGAGCAGAGGGAAGCAGAGTTCTGTCTCCTGTGAGCTATCTTATGTACACCTGCAGAAAAGACTTCTACTCAGAACTTCCGGAGGACCATAAAGGAATTGACACACAGAAGGTAAATACCATGAATGCTCCTTGGCAGGAGCATAACTGGCACAGATACAATGATCATTTACTAATTGTCACTTGTTTGCTCTGTGCCACACTGGACAGCATTACTAGGGACAGTGCTGACAACTTTCAGCTGACTGAAAAGCATTCTAATGACTGGAACTTTCCAAAGGTAAAATGATTCTCTCTAGGAGGGAGTGAGTTCCCTCATCAGGGGTCATTAATCTCAGGCAATCATATGTTACAGCCACAGAGTGAGACTGGAATATCTGCTTGGTAAAAACAGTAACAATAGCAGAGAGTTATTAAGAAGTCCTAGATACCAGGCACTTATTCGTGTATCTCATGTGCTGTATCAAAGAACCTGACACCTGCCCTCTAAGGTTGCAAAGTTCTTCCTTTATCACAGATAAGACAAATCTGGAAAAAAACTGCAAGTAAATGTCATGGCCAGGATTCACTTAGCCCCATACTTCTAATGACTCTTCTCTGCTGCATCTTATGTTAGCCACAGTAAGAGCCCTCCGAGGTCAGTTCCAATTCTAATGAGCATTGATCCTGGACATTACACTTCATGGGGTTAGAATAGTTGTTTGGAATCTGACCAGGGTTCAAATCTGTATTCTTTCCTAGTTACTAATGCAGACCTTAGGTGATATATTTATTCTCTCTGAAGTTCATTTTCTTCATTTGTAAAATTGGGGTCATGCTGTTGAATTTATGGCATTTTGAGGATTAAATAAGATAATGTATGCAGTGTCTAAGCAAGGCACATACAGTAGAACTGCTTATGTCATTAACAGGGAGTAGCTACTACTTTAATGTCCTGAGTCATAAAATATTATTAGAGTAGCATCCTGAACTAATGCAACACTCCTCTGCACTTTCTTCAGAAGAATTTTGAAAGATCGTTGAGTTGAGACTAGGTTTGAATCCTCTGTGAGAAAAACCATTTGATTTGTGCTTCAACCTCTTATGCAGTAAGCAACCAATTTAAAAACTAAGGCCAATCTGGAAAACTTACTTGGAATATACATCAATGGAAAAAATGAATCAAGAATGAATGCATGTGAACAAATCCATTAAAATAGGCTAAAACCAGGCAGCTCAATGAAAGATATAAGTGGTTAATAAATAAGAGAAAACTTGTTCAACAAGTTGTGTCCCAATCCACTAGAATAACCATCATCATTATAGTTATCATTGTCATTATCAGCATCATCTTTGTTATCATTGTCATTATCATCCTCATCATCATCTTTGTTATCATTGTTATTATCATCCTAATCATCTTTGTTATCATTGTCATTATCATAGGCATCATTACAATCATCATCATCCTCATCGTAGTCATCACCAGTCTCATAATGCATGCCCATAGTTTACTTGAAAACATTTCTTATAATCACTGTTTGTACTTTCTAGCCTATCACTTTGAAAAATTCATCTTGATCTCTATTTATCTCTCTTCTCCCTTTTCCAGTCTCTCTCTCTCTCTGTGTGTGTGTGTGTGTGTGTGTGTGTGTGTGTGTGTGTGTGTGTGTGTGTATGTGTGTGTGTGTGTATGTGTGTGTGGCTGGATGAATGGATTTTGAAGTCATAGGTGATACCAAGTCTATGTAAATATGAAAGTCAGGTCACAAAATTTATAAGGAACCAGGTTTTTAGCTAATAATTCAATATAATTTTGAATCCTTCCAACCTTTGCATTTTTCTGTGGACATTTAATCATTTGAATTGGATATTCTGTTTCCTAGAGTAGACATGGATGACTAGGCTAATTGCTATGACAGAGTCTATAGATGATGACAGATTCCCACTGGGGAGGGAATATATGGTGTGATAAATAATTGACCATCTTCAAGAAGAAAATTTCCAGAGACAAAGTACCAATATAGGCTTTCCATGCAATCCAGCCCACATAATTCATGCAGATTAGCAGCCAATAATCACAGAATAATCTAGAGGTGAGTTAAGTCAAATCAGTGAGTCACCTAGCAAGATCAAAAATGAGTTGTAGAGACTTGAGTCACACACTATAGTGACATTAAGAAATTATTTGACTCTTTTAGGGTCTTCCTTGTTTACTAGTTTCTCTGGCAGTGTGGATTGTAGGATGGTAATCCCTTACTCTATGTCTAAAATCCACATATGAGTACATATCATGTTTGTCTTTTTGTGATTGGATTACCTCACTTAGAATGGTTTCCTTGAGTTCCATCCATTTTCCTACAAATTTCAGGATTCCATTGTTTTTTTCTGCTGAGTAGTACTCCATTGTGTAAATGTACCACATTTTCTCCATCCATTCTTCAGTTGGGGGGCATCTAGGCTACTTCCAGTTTCTGGCTATTACAGATAGTGCTGCTATGAACATCGTTGAACAGTTGTTTTTGTTGTATGAATGTGATTCTTTGGGGTATATGCCTAGGAGTGGAATTGCTGGATCTTGTGCTAGACGGATTCCCATTTTCTTGAGGAGTCACCATACTGATTTCCAAAGTGGCTGTACAAGATGGCACTTCCACCAGCAGTGGAGGAGTGTTCCTCTTTCTCCACATCCTCTTCAGCATAAACTGTCATTGGTGTTTTTGATTTTAGCCATTCTGACAGGAGTAAGATGGTATCTCAGAGTTGTTTTGATTTGCATTTCCCTGATGGCTAAGGATGTTGGATACTTTCTTGGGTGTCTTTCAGCCATTTTAGATTCCTCTATTGAGAATTGTCTATTAAGTTCTGTACCTCATTTTTTAATTAGTTTGTTTGGTGTTTTGGAGACTAGGGAGAGGAGGAAAGGGTCAACATCCCCTGAACAAATTGAGAACATGGGAAGAGGGGGGAGAAAGCTACGAGAGTGAGAAGGGAAGAAAAGGAAGGATGCAGAGGTCATGAGGAAGCAGAAAGGTTGAGTCAGGTGTAGATTAGAAGAAAGGACATATGATAGGTAGGATTTTAGTTGGGGAGGTTGTAGGGGAGGAAGGAAGGGAGAAGGGAACTGGGATTGTCATGTAATTCAATCTTGTTTGTAATTCAAATATATAAAAATAAAAAACTAAAAACATGAAAGAAATTATTTGAAGTAAAATGTGATTTCTTTGGTGCATACCTTTAATCCCAGAACTTGGGAGGCAGAGGCAGGCTGATCTCTATGATTTCCAGGCCAGAGTGATGTACAAAATGAGTTCCAGGACAGCCAGAATTACACAGAGAAATCTTCTCTCAATTTTTTTAATGTAGTTTCTTTGTTCTAGGATTCAGTTTAAAATGATTTTAAGTTCAAGGTGGTCAATTTATTATTGAACTTACCAAATGTATTCTCAAATCTCTCCTTTTCCATTTACCATAACCCATATTTAGCCATAGTATATGTGAGGTGCCTGTGACACAGGGCAAAGGCACTCCCCTTGTCTTCATCAATGTTGTACAATATGATGAGGAGTCAAGCATGAATCACACATAAAACCCATGGCAATCTCATCTCTTAGGTTCCATGTTTAAAACATGGGTTAAAATGATATAACCTTCAGAAGTAAAAGCCTTAAAACCCAGGTTTCACCATGACTATTAACTTCTTTTTTTGTCTTTCCAACCTTTTTTATTTGAATTAGAAATAGGACGGTTTTAAATGACAATCCCAGTTCCCTTCTCCCACCCATCCTTACAATACTCATTCTGACCTGGTGAACTGAAGTGAGAATGATGGGATGAGAGAATGATGATGTAAGGGACACTTTTTTGAAAACCAAAAGGAACATGGGCAAGGGGTGAACAACAGATCCCAGTAGTGCTAGCATCAAAGTGAACTACTGAGCTATTTTGGCTTCTACAAGATTAACTGGTGATGTGGACTTTTGCTAACCAGAAATGTGGTTTTATTAACCCTGTCTTAGACATTGTCAGGTGGCAATGCTCAATTCTGGCTTTGCCACGGTCTTTGTTTTCTGCCCATTCAAAATATATATATATATTCACATATGTTACTTAGAAGATATATTCAGTGCTGTTTTACAGATATTCCATTCTTATCCAAATTATGTTTTACATTTATTAGATGATTCTTATGCACTTACATAATTTAAAATTGTAGGTTTTGTCAGACATTTTGATGATCACTCATCAACCTCTATTCACTCAAAAGATATTTTCACGGTGCTGAACTGTGAGAAAAAGTATGGTAGATACTAAAGAGGGCAATGGAAGAGAGCTTTGCTTTTAGGAAAACATAGATTGAATTGTTTACAATACCTTTTAAAAAGTTTCCATCACTGAAAATTCCGTTAGTGTGTTTAAGAATGACAGAGAAGTTTCCTGAATTGAATTCTGCTCTTTAACCATAATCTGATGCTTTTGTTTATTGTAGTCTATAAATTCCTAAAGCCTACATTAAACACTTGTACCCAACACAGAATAAGACAAATGGTCACAGCACATGAGGTTATCAATACAGTTGAGTATATTTATGTTTGGCAGAGTCAGACATCCTGACTGCATGTTTATAGATGCTCGTGTTTATGTTGAAATAATGTATACACAGTAAGTGTGTGTGTATATGGAGAGTGCTTCATTATGTCTTTTATTGTACATCTAAGATTTAGTGTGTGCAAAGGACAATTTCCTATCACTTATTTTCTATCATTTCAAAGAGGAAAATGGTCATCATTATATTCACTAGTATTGTCAAACAAACTTATTCATGGGGACTCTACAAGCTTTGGGGCAAAGAATCATTTTCTGAAGTAAAACCATTAAAAAATAATTTCCATACCAAGAAAGCAAATTTGTTGAAGAAATACTCTTAATGAACATGTAGTGTGTGTGTGTGTGTGTGTGTGTGTGTGTGTGTGTGTGTGTGTGTGTAGAAAAAAATAACCATACAAAGCATGTGAATACCAAAGGGGTGTTAGAGCTAGTGAGGAGGAAACATGTTAGAAGGAAGAGAAGACAGAGTTTTCTGAGCATTTGTATGTTTGAGGAGTTTCACAGAGGATACTACATTGAATTTGACTTTAAGCATTGGTACCTCTTATTGTGGGATGAGGAAGATATCTTTAAAGAGAAATAAGAGACAAGATGTAGAAAGATGACTTGCAAGCATGGGTATCTGGGTTCAATCCCAGAATTCGGGTTGAAAAATAATAAAATCATTTGTTGAAGATGCTTTCTTTATCTTATTGTATACCTTTAGCTTCTTTGTCAAAAATCAGGTGTTCGTAGGTATGAGGGTTAATATCAGGGTTTTCAATTTGTACCGTTGCATCTAGTTGATGAGTAACATTGCCTATCTGAGTTTCTAGCTGGCTACAGATATTCTTTAGCTGGTCATGGTCTTCTGACAGCCTAGCCTCTAAGGCCTCAGACATGGAGGATCTCTCTGTGTTTATCTTATCATAAATACGCTGTATCTCATCAGACAGCTCTGTCTTTAGTGTATTGGACACAGAGCCAAGCTTATCATCCAATTTCTGTTCCACTTGCTGCACAATTGTGGTCTGACCTAATCGTAAAGCTGTTATTTCCTGCAAGCAGGTGGTGAGGTTATCCTTATCCCTATTCCTGTGTCCTCTGGCTAGTAATACTATTTGTACCAGCAAGCTAACTGCCATTATGGCATATAGGCCAGTAATTGGCACATTAACATCCTCCTCAAACAGTGAATTCACGTAATAAGCAAAAATATTACCAATTTTAGCAAATGATAAATATTCCGCCATAATTTTACCTGATTTCTACTCCAGATGCAGTAAATATATTTGATCAGCAGGTAGCACAGGCGTTCAGTTATTCCGAGGCATTTGGCAGCAGTCGGTCAGCAGTGGAGAGAGGTCACAAAAGCGGCTGCGCTTATCTTAGAGAGTATACGGCCTTGCGGCTACAACCACTGAAACAGATTCGGGCTTTCCCGCAGGCCAGGGGAAGCCACAGCTGAAAGCGGAGGCCTACCTGGACTCTAGGCAGCTAGAAACTGTCTCTGAGCTGGGTGGATGGTTCTGAGCAGCTCAGCAGCAGTGGGTCGGCTGCTAGCCGGGAACGCCTGTGGAGAGTGGGTGCTTTCCGGGCCTAGGCGGCGGGCCCGATGGAACCCACAGCCTGTCCCAAATGGGGTGTGGGTTTCCAATATCCCACTTCTGACACCAGATATAGTAAGAAATTACCAATACGGAGTCAGGTAGAAATATAAGGGTATTTAATAGGGAAAAGCCTTACTTACAGAGCGAACCAGCCAGCCGGTGGTAGTCTGTACAGCAAGAAGCAAAGAGAAAACGAAACCGAAAACACAGTCCCCCTACTCACTCTGACCACGCCCTCACAAGCCCTCAGGTACTCTTGTAGCCAGCCCCTAAGAAGGCGTGGCTACAGCTTCCCCTACACATGGGTACCTGGGTTCAATCCCAGAATTCGGGTTGAAAAATAATAAAATCATTTGTTGAAGATGCTTTCTTTATCTTATTGTATACCTTTAGCTTCTTTGTCAAAAATCAGGTGTTCGTAGGTATGAGGGTTAATATCAGGGTTTTCAATTCAATTCCATTGGTCTACCTGTCTGTTTTTGTGCCAATACCAAGCTGTTTTCAGGACTATAGCTCTATAATAGAACTTAAAGTCAGTGATGGTGATGCCTCCAGAAGTTACAGGGTTGTTTTGGGTATCCTGGGTCTTTTGTTTCTTCATATAAAGTTGGGTATTGTTCTTTCAATATCTCTGAAGAATTGTCCTGGTATTTTGATGGGGATTGCATTGAATCTGTAGATTGCATTTTGGCAAGATTGACATTTTTACTATGTCGATCCTACATATCCAAGAGCATGGGAGATCTTTCCATAGAGGGATACTCCCTCAGCCTAGACACATGAGGGAGGGTCTAGGTCCTACCCGAAGGATATGACAGACTCCAAAGATGCCCCCATGGAAGGGCTCCCTCTCCCTGGGGTGCAGAAATAGTATGGGATAAGTAGGGTGTTAGTGGGGGGCAGGGGAGGAGGGGAGGGAGAGGGAACTGGGATTGACATGTAAAACAATCTTGTTTCTAATTTAAATAAAAAGGGGGGAAAGAGTGCTAATTCCAGGAAAGCCTCCAAAGTCACAGAGAAACCCTGTCTCAAAAAACTAAAATATATATTAAATATATATTTAAATGTTACAATGATTTGTTAAGAAAACTAATACAACCAAGAATGTAATGTACACTTGTAATCTGAAGTACTTAAGGACTTTCACATGTGCACATGAATATACATATTTATGCATTAAAATGAGCAAAATATTGAAGACACACACACATACACAGAGCAACTAGATGTAGATGTTTCTACTTCTTAGACTGCAGGAAAAATAGCAGAATGCTGTGCTGGCTAGGCTTAAGTGTCAATGTGGCACAACCTAGAGTCACCACAGAGGAGAATCTCTATTAGACAGTATGACTGGTCTATTGGTATGTCTGTGGGGGACTGTCTTGACTGTTAGTTGACATAATTCACTGTATGTAGCATCATTTCCTAGGAAGGGTACTCTCAGCTATCTAAGACCAGAGAAAGCCAGGTGAATATGGAATAGCAAGCCAGCAGGCAGCATGAGTGTTTTCCATTTCTCTGCTCTTGACTGTGGGTGTGATATGAGGTCCTTTTTAATGTCCCCAGTGATAGACTAAAACTTGCAAGTGTAAGCCAAATAATGACTATTCTCCTTTAAATCACTTGGTCAAGATTTTTATCATAGCAACTGGAATGCAACTAAAATAACTACCTCCAAAGAAAAGCTAAGAAACATCTGTAAAATCATATTTTCATGATTGCCTTTCTATAACAACAACAAGATGTAGCCCCAAAGAAACAATCTCCCAAAGAAACAAGCATGACTGAAAGTCTACAAGGATGCATTTCCTAAGAAAGAGGAATAGAATATGTTCCAATGTAGTCATTTACTGAGGACTGGGAGAAGTCATCTGATAAGCAAGGCTTACCAAAACGGATTGTGTTTTCTAGGACTGGAAGAACTAACTAGGCATTTGGTGTTTGTTGGGGTTGCATAAAACAGCAGATATGGAGGCATTTCAAAGTTGCAGATGGCCTATCAACCAGGCTTCTTACAAGGACTTAGGTGACCAAGCAGGTAGAAGTGGAGTAGAAGATTTTCCACAGTCACTTCATCCACAGATGACAGAATCTCAGAGTCTCAGTGCCTACCTAGATGCCATCCATCATCATAGAGTGTCTTGGTTGATGGTCTCACAGTTCTCTGAGCATCAGGGGGAGTCGTGAATAGTATTCTTCCTGAATATCCATGAAGAATTACTTCCAAGATCCCTTTAGATATTCAAAATCTGTGGATACTGAGATCCCCAGTGTAAAAGGCCCAATTTTCACACCATGCACACACTTCAGCCTCTACACTTTAAACCACATCTAGGTGGTTCACCAAATCTACTACAATGTAAACATCATGTGAACAGTTGTTGTGAGGTATACTTAAAGGACTACTAACAACAAAATTATTTTCTATCCCTCATCAGTTTTGATGCAATTTAAGCAAAGTTGTAACTATTTATGGAAAGATGAATCTGTGTATGTAGAGGTGACTATAGAGGAACAAGTACATAGATTGTATTTTTCCTGAAATTCCTTAGAACGAAAAAATTATTCAGGAGCCAAAAACAAAACAAAAATACAGGAATCTGCCAGACACAGGGGTGGAAGGTCTATAATTTTATTTACTTTGGAGATTGAGGCAAGAGGATTACAATCTCAAATTTCAAAGCCTACCTGGACTAGAATAAGTTCAAGGCCAATTTGGGAATCTTAGGGAATCTCTGCTGCAAGGTACATAGGGGAGGACTCCCTGGAGCTCAGAAGCACAGTGGTCAGAGTGTTAGTCCAGCCTGTGCAGGTCCTAGGCTCAATCCTCAGGACTGAAACACACACACACACACACACACACACACACACACACACACACACACACACACACACACGTGTGGTTTATAATATTCAAAATGAAGTATGTAGTAAAGCTAATACATAAGGTGGAAGTGCAAATGAAGTCTGTGGCAAAAAGTTTATGTCATGGTACAGCAGATAGCATGAAACTAAATCAAGGTAGACTGTGATAAATAGGCAGTGGATGCTGCAGTCTAGAGTAACTACCAATAAACAACACTGAAGAATGACTACATTAACTTGTTAAAAAAAAAACAGGAAGAGAAAGCAAAATGGAATGCAAAAGTTGGGGGACAAATGGTAAGCCAATGACAAAATATGAGAAGGGTAAATCGTATAAGTGTGTACTATGTACCCTATGTTAAAAAAAAAGATAGATTTTTGAGAAGACCTGAGGATATGCTCATTATAAAAAAGAAAATATGCTTTAAATACAGATGAAAGTAAAAGCTGCTCTTACACCTGAATTGCTGACAATACGTTATTCATAAAACTCACAGGAAGCCATGCAAATTTATTCCCATAACGCCTGACTGAATAAGTGGATTCATCAGATGCATCCACATAACGATGGAGATACTCCAGAACACTACCTGTCATATGGGGAAATGCATACGAGTCAGAGAGGAAAGAGACAGAGGTTTGAGCCATTACATTTCACATATGCTTTGTGAATTAGACCAAGTGAGACAGCCACCTGAATGCTGAGCTGTGGCCTCTGCAAAGCTTACCAATGAGAGGTTCCACGGCTTAAGACTGAGAGCAGCTTCTTCTCAAATCAGGCTCTGATTTTGCCTGTATCTATTTTCTTCGACATTGTTATCTCAACACATCTAAAGATGCATATAGATTTCTATCCATGTTTATGTTCCACAAATCCTTTCATAACCAGCACAGTATTTTAAGCCCAAAATAGTTTCTGACTTATGGGAAAACCAAGATACTAGCTTTTTGAGTTTGTTGGGTTGGACTGAATTTAACCAGCAGAGTGTAAAAAAAAAATAATTGGGTTGGTTCTATATGTTTTATTCCTATGGCAAAGCAAGAAAAATGTCGCAAGCTTCAGAATTTCTCACTAGTTTTTGTTTTCTTAATCTAGAGAAAGTTAATATTCTGGCATTGTATTCTAACCTGCAGAAGCAAACAAATGATGGCAGAGACTTAGGACTGAATATTAAAGAATGTTAATTCTTGCTGTGTTTTTTCTTTTAGATTTTATTTTTACTTTTTAATTGTGTGTGTGTGTGTGTGTGTGTGTGTGTGTGTGTGTGTAAGTATGTGCACATGAGTACAAGTGCCCATGAACTACCCTAAGGCTGCAGAGAGATATCACAGGAGCTAGAGTTTCATACATCTCCGAGCAAGCATCCTGGCATAAGTGCTGAGAATTGAACCCAAGCCTTTTGGAAGAGTGTCCACATTCGACGAGTAATCTCTCTAACCCTTGCCTCCTTCAAGAAAAAAAAAAGACTCTGGTTGTAGCTGGTTATATGGCTGCCCAGAATGAATACTTCAAGCTCCAGTTCCTCTTATAGGTAAATAAGATAACTGAGCTGCAAAAGTATGCATAGCTAACACTGTGTCTTACCTGGAATCTACATGAGATGCTGGGGCTCACCTTGTTATCTATCACCCTTCAGTGTGTGGAATACGGGAGACAAAGGCTCCTGATTGAGTGGGACTTTAAGAATAAAAACATAGTGTGGGCCCTGGAGTGTCATTCTGGGCACATTTGTTTATACCCCTGTTCTTTTGATCTTCTCCTACTGTTGCAAATTTGCTAACATAATGGGAACCTGATGAGTTTTCTAGAAACTAGATATGATAGTTGCCTAGTACAGTATGTGGTGCAGCATCCCTGCCAAATGCAAGTAATGGTCCAGTTTTATGTTTTTCAAATGTTGGCTTACTCAATGAATCTCCTTCAGCAATAATGTCATATTCCCAGTGCTAGTTAGAAGATATCTTCATTTCATATTTCTAAGATGAGGCTTATTTATGACATTTATGACATTTATGCATTAAATCCTCTAGACTACTGTCTTTTCAAACCCTCATGATGGCTGGGGTTAACTTCCTTCTACAGACTCTTCCGAATATACTTGACTGTTTTCCCCAGAGCACTGTTTTCATTTTGTTTGCTATTTTCATTGTAAATTGGAAAATATATTTCACTAGATGCTTAGAGAAAGAAAAGGCCATGTCCTTAAAAATCATGGCATAGCATCTCTATAACAAAATATATGAAATGATCAAATTTTATTCTTTGCAATCAAAGTAGACAAAATTAAAAGTATAGATAGCCTATAACTGAATATGCATGAACCAGTAGGAAAAATGCTATTTTAGTCTTTTAAAGGTTGGAATTGATTATATATATTCTCAATTGCTTCTGTATTTAATCATTTGTTCACTCACTGAGACAGAGCCTCATGTAGCCAGGCTTGCCTTGAGCTGTTACCATGTAGACAAGAGTAACCTTGAACTTCTGGACCACCTAGCTCTACGTCCTGAGTACCAGGATTGCAAGTTTGCCATCCACATGCTTTCTATGCAGGGCTAGGGATCAAATCCAGGGTGTTGGCAGAGCTCCATCCACCGCCCTACCCATTTTTTATTTGAGCTTTTCCTTCTCTTATTTTTGTTGAAAGTTTTCTTTAGTTTCTATGCATCACAGACCATTTTCTTCCTTTTGAACACCCCTCCCCTTTTTTTCTTTACCTTCATAATCTTGCCTTGTCCTTTGGATCTTGACTTATGGCTCTTTTCCACAGATGATGCAAAATGCAAATAAAGTCTAAAACAGCAGGGTAATTGCAGGAGTGGAGGAATTGGCCACAAAGCAGCTCCCTGCCTTGGGGACTTCATCTCCAGCCCCTCCTCTGCCCTCCTAGGGGCCTGTGTGGTGAACTTGTTAAGAAACACACAGCATCGAAGGGCCCTGAAATTAATCTCCTCCAGTACATTAGGGAACACTTCGCTGACACGTACTGTCCCTGTCAGCTCTAATAAAGAGATTTTTACCTGTATTTGCCTATTCAACACTTCAGCCCCTCAGCCAATTTTGGAAATTATTTCTGATTTATGGCTCTCTCTCAAGCTGGTGTCACCTTGCCTGTCAATTATGCCTCAAAGCAAATGCTAAGTGAATACTGCCTGGTGAAATTAATAAGGGAAACCTTTACTCAAAAACCTAGAAAGACGCTTGGATAGGGGAATCACTCAACCAGGCAGTGAAGTGGAGGCTGCCCATGCTATTTGTGAGTGGGATAGAGGACTGTGGATAGCTTGGTGTCACACAGAGCTCTAGGAATTTTTGCTCCTTCAGTCTTTAAAGCTCAGCCTCCTAGGTGCTTGAGGAGCATCATCAAGAAAGGTCATTTGTCCCAGCCCTCTGAGGTGGAACTTATAGTCATGTTTTCCTTTGCTGATAAATATAAACTCTTTAGTTCCAGTAGAGACCCAAGAAATACAAAGTGGGTAGATACACTGCTCATTTTTATGACTGTAAACCAGAAACTTTACCATATAAATAGCTAGCACTTGATACTTCTTTGGAGGAAATGCAATCATGTGGTCCATACCAGGTGATAGAAGCTTCCAGAAAGGATTTACAAGCTGCCTTCAATAGTGCTGGCCTCTGCTATGCATCCTGCCATTGTGTGTTCTTGTGTGTGTGTGTGTGTGTGTGTGTGTGTGTGTGTGTGTGTGTGTGCACTTGTGTTTGTACATGTATATGCATGGCAGGCATAAAGCCAACCTCAGGTTCTTCCTCTGTCACCGTACATCTCATGTTTTGAGACAGATCTTTCCTGGAACCTGTAAATCACAGATTACCTAGACTAGAGGGCCAGGTCCCCAAAACCAGGGATCTTCTTGTCCCCCTCCCCCCAGTGCTTGGATTATAGGTGTGTACCACAACACCCAGGTGGTTGCTGGGAATTAAACTTGGATACACATGCTTGCATAGCATGTACTTCCTGGTTGGGCCATCTCCTCAGACTTCTAATCATTCTTGTTGAAATCTGCAACAAGGAGAGATGATGTCACAGTCATTGAGCAGGTGGCAGAATAGCTTACTGGTGGTTCAGATAAAGAACTGAAAACTGTAATGCCTGATTCTTTTTTTACCCCTAAATGTGTGGCCTAAGCCTTTCATTTTATGTACTGTTGGCATACTTACCAAGAAACTAAATATACTCTCTCTGTAGGAGGAATTTAAACAGAAACCTGCAGGACTTGCTATCCAGAACAATTGCCCCACTTCAAACTCATTTGGATTTGAAGATTTTTGCTAATGGTAGATGCGTTTTTGAAGGGGAGTAAATTTTGCGATAGATGTATAGAAAACAAGGCAATGCTATGCAGACAGAATTCAGGTTGTATAGTGCACAAGGAAGTTGACATGAACAAGAGGGACAGGACTTACTTAAGTCAACAGGGTCCTGTTTTTCTCCACAGGCCCCTTCGGAAAATTCTTCCTAGTCCTTGAATCAGAGCCTTCTCAGTCAGCAGATAGATATTGGATCAAAGAATAGTTCTTTGCCAGAATAGAAAGGTCAGCCTCTTCCCTTTGGAGAAAGGAAAATTTTATAATATATCTGTGGGTTCACAAGTGTTCACTGGGGTACATCTCCAAAATATTTCATCTTGCAGTTCTTGAACCACTGAGAATAAGTATGAAAACTCAACAGCTAATGCTAATTAGCTAAACTCTGCTAATGCCACAGAATGTTCTATTTCTGTGCATTCCTGGAACCACGGTTTTTGTTTTCCTTATAGAATACTCATTTGTCTACAAATAGAATGTTCTAAGGACACTTCCAGGACAACTTCCAGCTTCCATGCATTGTAAGCCTAAAATACCTTAACTTGAGTGTAGACACTAGACCTGTGGCAAAAGAGTGAAAAGAATATAAACCTCACAATTTCACAGGCTCTTAAATCAGAATTCTCTTACAATCCTCAGACAATTCAAAGCATCAGTTTATTTTAGTGTTATTTCTGCCAATGTTCACTCCTTTGCCTAGATACTTTCTCAGCATTCAAATGATGCCTCAGAAAAAGTTTATTTTCTATGACTGGAGAGATAATTAGGAATCAGAAAGGCTCAGCCATAACCAGGGTTCCCAAAGTTTTACAGTAGAGTCTAGATGGGAAAAGCCGTCTTTCTGATACCAATGCCTGTGGGGTGCTTAGTGTTAATTGTTAATATGAAAAGACCTAGAATAACCTAGATGTAAAGGATTATCTAGATTATATCACGTGACATAGGAAAACCCATCTTAATTGCCAGTGGGGCCATTCCTGGGGCCAAGAATGCTGGACTATCCAACATGCAGAAAGCCAGTAGAACTCTAACTTCCCATCACCTCTCTCAGTTTCCTGACTGTGGATATAATGTGATCAGCTGCCTGAAACGCCCACTGCCTTGACTTCCACACCACAATTACCTACACATTAAGCTGTGAACAAAAATCAACCCTCTCTCTCTTGAGTTGCTTTTGCGGGGATATTTTTATCACAGCAACAGGAAAAGAAAATAAGACAGTCTGTGTAAACACAGAACCAGAATACTTAGAACATGAAGCCCCCTCCTTACAACCTCAAGGAGTAAGAAAGGATTAAAGGAAGGGAGGAATGGAAATAATAGTCATGAAAACTTAGCAAGGGGCTCAGGGAAAGAAGAAATACACACTGCATCCCATGAATTTTTGAATGAGATATGTCTAGTACAGGGATGATGATTTCACAATCCTTTTAGCCATTGTCTCCATGTCCTATGTTACTTGTCAATGGAGATATTAAAGAGACAAATATAACCCTCAAAGTTTCACAGATTTCCACTTTAAGAGACCAGTAACCTTTCCCCAATTATCAAAACTCAGCGATTATTTGAGTGATGGATGCAACATTCTTTGGACAGACTCTACTGATGACCAAAAATACTGGTAAAACTTGGGCCTTTGGAAATGAAGAGGTTTGGTTTCCATGTGCTTCCAAAGCTATGAATGTGCACCTCTGACAGTTTCCCCCTTTCTAACAGGTTCCTTCACAAGCTTGTTCACTGCCACCCACTTCATTATTCTTCCCTGAGATTGACAGTGTGCTAAATTGGGTCTCTGGTTGTAGAAACAGTGAGCTTCTGAACCATGCATTTATAACTTCCACCCATTCATACTAGAAACAATGTCCAAGATCCAGAAAAGGTCTCTGGGGATGGCTCTTTCTACCACTCTGACAGCTTCATTTTGGGATAGTGGTGGGTTCTCTCTGTCCAAATGCTTGTAAGAAGCTAATCTTCTACTTACAAGTTCAGTTTTAGTTACAGATTAGCCAGACCCTGGTTGCTAGGAACTCAGAGAGCCCCAGGCACTAGCTGCCTTATGTCATCACACAGACCTTTTGCCTCATGTCCAAATGTAGAAAAAGAAAGGAGGATTAATAAGAGAGAAAAGTGATACAAAGACAGGTACAGATCATTTCAATTCTGTTCTTCAAGCCAGGATTGTTCCTGCCTTAGGGATCTTGTAGTCACTTAGTCCTGCTCTGCTTGGAAACGATTGCCTCTCACCTCTGGGGTCTTGGGTCAAGTATGCCTTCTGCTGAGAAGCCTGACCCCATCACCTAATCTAAAGCTGCTCCAGGTCTCCAGGACTGTTCATCAACACATCCTTCATATGTTATTCTGGGATTCCATCATAAATTAGAATCAAGTTTCTATTGTGTGCCTTTGTCAATTTCACTACAAGGTAGACAACCAGAGAAGAAGAGGCATAGCTAGTTTTTAAATGTGTAAATAGACCTCAGTTTGTGGGCTAAGTGATAAATACTGCACCAGTCACGAAAAGGTTCTTATGCCCTTTCTTGTCCTTATGTCTATTTTTACACACAGAGAATAAACATGATTATTATGTAATCACAGAGTACATGGGGCCATTACTTAGGGTCACAAGTTTATACAGCACAGCTGTTGTCATGTTATTTTGCAAATTCCATGACCTTCAAATGACAGTGTTAGGAGGCATCTCAGCACCCAGCCCAAAGTTTCCTCCAATGCATATTCTTAAACAATTGGGTCACTCGGTTCTCAGTTTATTAGCATAGTGGTCTGATGGACTGCAGATCTTCCTCTAAGAACCAAAGGCCGAGGTAGAAGCAATATGTATTCTTACTTGCCCTTCTATATCCATGTCTAGTTTGGTCCTTGAAGGATAGAAGAGATCCACTAGAAAAAAAGTTAGAAGAAAGAACCAGCACTTCCCAACATCTTACCTTCATCTGGGTTTCTATTTTCAGCTCAGTCTCTGTTTCAATAGCCCAGCTCTTTACTAGTTAAAGGACCTGTGCTCACTTCTTTTCTGACATGTAGAGAAGTATTGTTTCATGGATGGAGCCTCAAAGTCCACTAAGTAGAATCCAAGTTTGTAAACCAACTACCCTAGGCTTCCATGTGTTGTTTGTCTCCCTTGAAGTCATGGTGACTACCTACCATCTGCCCTCCAGAATGGTGAAGAAAAGTCTCATTTGAAATAAGTCCATTACACATGTTAAAAAAAAAAGTACAACCTCTTGATATTAAGTAACAGGAATGCTAGTGTAGATTTCAAAGTAAAAGTGTAAAAGACTCAGTGTCAATATTCTCTAACCAAGTCTTAAGCAGCCATTCCTACATGTTTTCAAAACATTATCCACAACTTGAGATTAAGTGTAGATTAAGTGTTTCTTGTAGGTATGTTCACTGTAAAACTCTTAAATACACGTGTTTATATGTAGAAAGGATGTGAGGACAGTGGATAGGAAAAAGAGTTTGCACAGCAGTCTATCACTTCCCAGACTTGTATGTGTCCTCAGAATTGAGCCAGCATCCTTCATGGATCCACAGTCAGAGGCGCAATCACACAGCAAAGTTCAAGGTGCTTTTGTGTTGTTCTTCTTGAAGCCACCACGCACAATTGCATAACACTGCAGCTCCTAAATTTCTAGCCAGATTGTGACCCCAAAGAACATGTCTGTGAGACAAAAGAAGAATTTACAGAAGCCGACAGTACTGTAGATGAATATTTTTAGCAGTACACAAATGGAGTAAGCTCTGATATTATTCCCATTGGATACATAGTGTTGCGTGAAGAATAAAAGTGACTCTGTGCAAAGACTAGAAGTCACAGGAGGTATCTGGAACTTTCCTTTCTGTAGAAACACACATGCATAAGTACATAACAGCCTATATGTGCATGCTTACTCACAGGGGACACGGCTGGCTTGTCATGAGTAAGCAAGGCACATTTCACAGGCAGCAAGTGTTCAATAAAACCTTTGAATACCCTCCAAAATTCAACCTGCCAGTGATTTTCATGGGTTGTGTCAGCCAACATTATTAGGAAATTGTGTAGTTAACCTCATGCAAAAATTTTATTGCGACAGTATTATTTGGTACTTACATATCAGAAAGGCTGTGGTATTCAAAACCTGGCTTCTGCTAGGCATCTGAAAAGAGAAAATGGGGTTTTAAAGCATGTTTACAGTTAACTGGAATTATCACCCATCAGTTTCCTTTTTAATTAGCTGTGGAAGAGGGTTGGTATTTCTTTATTTTCCCTCCCAAGAGGGAAACATGAACAAAGATCTGATCCATCATACTAGCTCAGAAACATGTCATTTTTTTCTCCTTGAGTAAAAATGCCTCCCAGCTGCCCCTGTCCCACAGCCAAACAAATCTCATAGTTATGAGTGGCAATAGGAAGCCATTCCTATCTGACATTCTGTTACCACTCTTAGGGTGAGTGCTCAGGATGGCATGAAATAGCCAGTGAGAGATGGAAATGCCACCTCGACTACACAAGGACAGAGTCTCCTCTCTGATGCAGTGAGTGCAGAAGAGGAAAACACTAGAGCCACACTGTGAGCTTCATAGGGCTGCATGCCCTGTGGTTGCCCTTCAGCATGCAGTCACAAACGATGAATTTCATTTCCTGCTACATACCAGGTGTCTTGTAACAGATTTCAGAATCTCACTGTGTGAGTCTTGGAGTATCCCAAGATACCTTAGTTATTGTAGGTCAATCAAGAGCCCTGGAGTTTAGTGAGAGAAATGTCAAATACTTTCTTTTGTGAGCATGTGTCCACAAAGGCCACAAGTTTAAGTGGGCCTTCTTCTATCTACCATATCACAGTCATCGCACATGATTTCTCTTTAAGAGAAGAGATTAGTTTTGCACTTATTTATTTATTTCTATGTGTGTCTGTACATGCTACAGCATGCACTTGGGGTTCAGAGAACAACTTTCTGGAGTCAGAACGTGAGTTTCCAGGATCAAAGTCCAGTCATCAAATTTGACAGCAAGCACTTTTATCCATTAGGCCATTTAACTGGCCCCAAGAGAAATTGTCATTTTAGAAAAGCATTATATTTATTCATCATTTTTATGTGTTGGAGTATTTGCATGTATGTCTGTGCTTCACATGTATGCAGTGCCCACAGAGGCCATAAGAAGGCATCACATCCACTGGGACTAGAGTTAAGGTGTTTGTTACCTGCTATTTGATGATGGGAATTGAAGCTAGTTGCTCTGGAAGAGCAGCCAGCACTCTCATCCATGTAGATATCCCCCCCCAACACACACACACACACACACACACACACACACACACACACACACACACCACACAAAGAACTTTTTAAAAACATCAAGTAAGCTTAGAACTTAAAACAAGACAGTTAGCTACAAATGTGTGTGCATAAGGATCAATTGGTAATAAGCCGAGAGAGCCTGAGTTTACATACTCAGTATTCATGTCAAAAAGGTGGGGGTTTCTGTTTCTGTCACCCTAGTGCTGGGAAGATAGAGACAGACAGACCTCCAAAGCTCACAGATCAGACTGTCTAGCCAATCAATGGGGTCCAGTTTTAGTGAGAGACCTCAAACCTCCCAAAACAAGGGAGCGGAGAGAGAAAGACAGCAGATGTCCACTAGTGGTCTCCTCGTGCACATGCACACATGTACACATATACCCAAACACTCAAATGTCCACTCATGGTCTCCATGTGCACATGCACACATGTACACATATACCCAAACACTCAAAGGCCCAGACACATGTAGTGCACACAGAAAACACTCCAAAAAGTATGTGGCCTTTTCACATCACACTTACTGTTGTCTTCAACATACAGAACAACTGACTATCAGCCATTGTGATGACAACTTTTATACACACATCTCTGTATTTACATATTAGCCTATGTAATGCTATCTCTTCATTCAAGTACTGTGTGCTGTCAGAAGTGCAAAAAAGTAGAAAGAAGTTTTGTTTTATCTATAGTAACATCTTATCTAAAAATCAATAGATAGTGAAATTATAAGGATGACAATAAATTATACTTTACCCCCACTGCTTACAAGCACCCACTATTATTTTCTTTCTAACACAGGCAATAAAGTTATGTTTATCAATTTTCACCTCACTATTGCAGTGTAAGACTCTTAAACTTCATCTTACTTGGTTCACAATACAGCATCTTATAGATATGACATAATTTATGTGGACAATATCTGATAGTGTATATTTTTGTTATTTTATTTCATATTTCTCCAGAAGCTCTTATATACTTATTTATTTTATTTCTGTGTGGGTATGCAGGTGCCAAGGCAGACATGTTGAAATCAACTGGCAGATTGCTAGATTCTGTCGTCTCCTTCACCTATGCTGGCCCCTGGATTGAAAGCAGGTTATCCTCCTTGGCAGGTGCCTTTTCTGGTTGAGTCATTTTACAGGCCCAGAAAATATTTTACAAAAGTTACCTTCTGCCTATATTATAGATATAGCTTATGAACGACACCAAAGATGCAACAGCTTTGCCAAAAGTTGTGAGGGTTTTGAGTCTTTTGACAGATAATGGTAAATTTTTTCTAGTAGCAACATAATTTCATGTACCAAATACTTGCTTAATATGGAGACGCTGAAACAAAAGCATTAAAAAATATTAAACATGGTGGTGTTTCTCCTAAGAAACAGGGACAACAGAAGATAGGTGGATTGAGAGAAGATAGAGGAAGAAGAAGCTGGATTGAGGGCTCATTGGTTAAGGAGTTCAGTTCCCAGCAGCCATGTCAGGCAGCTCATGACCACCTGTAATTCTAGCTCTAGGGCATCCAACATTGTCTTGACCCTCTGCAGTACCTAAACACACAAGGCGGTGCACACACACGCACACACACAGACACACAAACACAGACACACACACACACACAGACACACACACATACACACACAGAGAGAGAGACAGAGAGAGAGAGAGAGAGAGAGAATCTGAAAGTCTGACTATCTGAAGCTTCCAAACTATCAATTCACATTTTGCAAAATTCCTCTCTTGAAGGTCCAACATAGTTTTGAACCAGTTAAAATGCTCAATTGAAGAGCAATATCGAAATGATTTGTTACCTAATCAGACTAACCCATCAACTTGACATAGCCTGGAGACCCTTGAGAAGGAAGTCTTGAGTGAGGGATTACAGATCATGCTCTAACAGTGTCTATCAGGATTGCCTCTGCCTCCCGAGTGCTGGGATTAAAGGCATGCTCCACCAACGCCCAGTGGAACATTTAAGTTGTATCTGAAGATACTATTACTAAACATCCTGAGTCATCAATCTCTACCATTGGGAAAAATTGTAGAAACAATGACTCTAAATGGCCTGAGCATTCTCTAGGGGCGCAGATCTCTCCAAGAACTTGAGAAAAGGGGGCAACTTTTCTCTAAAGGAGAAAATTATTCAGAAACAATTAGATACAATAAAGCACAGGATGCCAAGATTACACTGGTGTATTCGCAGGCCCTTCTCCCTACAAAGATAAAACAAAACAAACAACAACCAGAAAAAAGCAAAAGCAACACTTTTATGTTTGCGACAGTTCAGGCAAGAGGTCAGATTACTTAATTAAATAATGTGTTTACTGTAGACTGGTGATTTACTATGGAATGCCCACCTTTAAGATCTAAACAGTGCTATTTGCATATATAGGTAATATGGGAGTGTGGACATTAGTGTTGGTATGTTTATCTAATTAGCAGTGGAAGATGTAGACAGTGTTTGCATGGAGTGCTTTCCCTCTGCGCTATAAATTTTGACCCTCCAGTTCTGAGACTGACAGTAATCATTTGGTTTAATTTTAGAGTGTGTGATGTCTACAATCAGTACAGTTCTTTAAGTAAATTGAATACTTTCTTTGTAATCCCCTCAGGCCCACTCATTTGAAAAACACATGAAAGAGAGATGTAACTATGCCCCGATTTTGATGAGGTCATTTGCATATCGTCACTACCAATTTGGTGACACAGCAGCACAATATCCCAAACTGCTAGAAGTTCATCTGCCTGAAGCCAGTGTGTCCGTACATATGCAGACAATCAACAGGACACACTGCATCACAGGCCAGTGATAGCCATACCATCATACAGTTGTTCTCCCAACCTTCAGTGATCCCAAGGGAGTCAAATGGGTGCCTGACATTGGGTTATTGCTCCAAGATCCACTAATAAAAGGGTTGACACATAATGGAGGGGATGTCTCTTTGCATGCTGACAGCTCTGCAAATTCCTTGTTCCCAGTATCGTATGTTTCCAGAAAAGGCTGCACTGGAGGCCAGAAAATCAGGTTGCAGAGGGAGATATGAAAATTCAGAACTAAGTTGGGGAAATTCAAGGGTTAGAAGTCAGGATGAGAAGCCCAAGCAATCATCGGAAAATGAGCCAGGCTCCCTTTGCTTCGCATCTTCCAGTTATCTGTCAGGTAAGGAATTGCATGGTCACTGTTTCTCAACTGTGTTATGGTGATCTGAGTCCTGGTGTTGGGGACACAGATGTCCTTGTACACACAGAGAAGCAGAGAACCAGGAATGTAACCACACAGGATTATCTCTTCAATGGGGGAGATACAAGTCAACTACCTGCATTCCATCCACACAGGAGTGTCTCCTCCATGGAGGAGTTGGAAATCACATGCCTGCATTCCATCCAAAAAGCCAAGATTGGAGGTTGCAAAGGACCCAGTGACCCTTTTGCTATTTGTGGAGGTGGCCATCACCCATATTTCTCGGGATGATTATCCCAAACTCTTCCCTCCCCAGACCTTATGAGAGATGTCACAAGTACCTTATATCCTGCTGGCCTCTATGCTACCAGACAGAGTCTCCACTGGAGTCTATAGAAGCCACCCTCATGGTCACAATTATTTGTCAAAGGAGTTTCTATATGGTCACACCTTAAGCTTTATTGTGTACCTGGAATTGGACTCATTGTTGCCTGGAAACTTTTTCCCAAATTGTACTGTATTTTAAATATGCTGACAATGAACTGCCTGGTATTAGACTTCCCAAAGTCTGATCCAGGTTGAAAGGAGCCAGTCTGTACCAGGTTTCAATTCTTATCACTTCGTGCAGGTTGCTTCCCTGTATGACACCTACAGGGACACCCCTCATCCTGGTACCAAAGATAATCGACAAACAAGTCCATTTCTGGGCAAACCAGAAGTAGAATGCAAGGACCATGTCGATAGTCAGATGCACCAGGAGAATGAAGAAATGAGTGATGACCAAGCATGGGGTCCTCAGTTCAGTTTAATGCCCATCTCACCATGAGTTAACTAAACCAGCTTCTCGATTCTCTAATAAACAAAGTTCTTTCTGGAAGGATCATTGTTGTCCATGTTTCACCTCCACCCAGAACTAGTCCTAGTGAGGGGGCAGATGTCACAAAGTGTTGGTTTGATATTTTGCTTAACCAGATTGTGTGGTCTTTGATGCCTTGAAAAGGAAGAAAGAACAAGGTGGTGCTTGCCTTTAATCCCAGCACTCGGGAGGCAGAGGCAGGTGCATCTCTGTAAGTTTGAGGCCAGCCTGGTCTCCAGAGCGAGTGCCAGGATAGGCTCCAAAGCTGCACAGAGAAACCCAGTCTCAAAAAAAAAAGAAAGAAAAAGAAAAGGAAGGAAGATTACAATATTTGCTTTCCTACATGAATGGACTTTGTGTTGTCTGGTTAGATGGGGAGTAATGGAGTAAGTGTTTGGCTCATCCAAGGTCTGAATACTGGCTAACTGATGCTTGTGGGTGAATTGCTCATGCTCACTGATGCTATACTGAATCACTGCAAAATGGAAACAGTAGGATTCCTTTAGTGAATTTTTGTAAATCTTCAGTGGAAAAAAAATACATGGGATATTTATTGTGAAACCCATCATATAGTGTTAACTGAGTAAATGGTAGTGATCCCACCTAAGAATGTGAGTAAGATTATAAATTTTCTTGTTTTCATATACAGCTATGAGACATTACTGTCTGAAGCACATCAGAGCTGACATAATGGTCTCAAGGGAAGGAAACACAGCTTAGCTCCCCCCCTACACACACACACACACACACACACACACACACACACACACACACACACCACACACACACATCTTAGTTACTCATCAGCTTTCACCATTTTATTGTTTGATTTTATTTTTAAATGGATTCAGGAAAACATAAAATCATATATAACACTGGGGTACTAGTCATATTTCGCTCTTATATATACTATTTAATGGCTAAACATATCTAAATACTCAAATGCTTGTCATTTTTTTCTTCGTGTGGGAAACATTTAAAATACTTTCCTCTGCATTTTGGACTGTGAACACTGCATGGCTGCTATCTACACAATGGTGTACCCAATCTTATTATTCTTATCTAATTCTAACTTAGTAGCCATTGATTATCCTTTCTGCATCCAGCTTGTCCACTCTTCCCAGACTCTGGTCATCACCCTTAAACTATCAATCTCCATAGGAGCGGACTCTTCACATTACATCTCTGAGTGAAATTATGGGTACTTATCTTTCTGTGCTGAGTGTATTTCACATGAGGTAATGCTGTCCAGTCCTGCTGAAACTGTCACAAATGACAGGTGTGTATTCTTTAAAATGATGGGTCAGCATTGCATTGTGTGTCTGTGGCAGTTTCTTTGCTCTTGCAGGAGTTGATGCGGGTGGGCTGTAGCAGGTTCTATATCCCAGTAATTGTGAGCCATGCTGCAAAGAACACTGGGGCTGATAGGTCTCTTTGCTGTACTGATCACAGATCTCAGTATCTGTGCTGAACATTGCCACCAGCACTCCTGATTATTCCTTTTCTTCTACAACATTTCTTTTTCTTCTTCTTCATACTGATTATTCTTACTGAAGTATTCCTCCTAATAGTTCACTAATCTTGAATTTATTTTTCCTTGATAACTCGTGCGTGTGTGTGTGTGTGTGTGTGTGTGTGTGTGTGTGTGTGTGTGTGTGTGTGTGGTGTTGCCACTTGTATGTCTTCTCAAGAAATGTACATTTATGTCTTTTTGTCATTTTCATAATATGTATATTTTGTTTTGTCTTATTGTTTTGTCATTTAGTTTTTGGAATTCCATTTTCAATCATTGTGTGTTTGTTTGTTTGTTTCTTTTGGAGTTTTGGTGTTTCTCCCATTTGGGATGTTAATGTTAAATCCTATTAGACACATGACTTCAAGTGTTCTCTTCATTCTTTGGATTCTTTCTTCTCTCTCATGACCATTTCTCTTGCGGTGCAGAGCTTTCTAATTCAATGAAATCCCATTTGTCTAGTTTGGTGTTTGCTTTTTACTATGCTTTGAGAATCTTCTCAATAAATTTGGTATCTGTAGAGATAGTTGAACAGATAAGCCATGGAACTTCTCTTTCAGGGAACCAGAGTCCAGTTCCTACCACCCATGTTGAGCAACCACCTGTTACTCCAGCTCTGGGGTACTCAAGGCCCTCTTCTGGCCTCTGTGGGCACTACACTCACATGTGCCTGCAGCTCTGCCTGTTTGGCACATATATGTATGTTATTTTAAAAAGTGTTCACTACAGTATCCCAATATTTCTCTGTATGAAATCACAGTAATTTCATAGTTTCAGGTAATATGCTTAAATCTGTAATACATTTGCAGTTTTTCTTATATGTTGTTTCATACTTTTGCATGTCAATTCCCAATTTTCCCAGCATTACTACTCAAAAGCTTTTCTTTTTCTAGCATATGTTCTGAACATCCTTGTCAAAACTCATCTGACTGTATACTCATGATATAATGTTATTTCTGGGCACTGATTGACATTTCATTCACGTGCATGGCTGTTTACATTTCAACACCATGCTGTTTGGATTACTATGGTTTCATTTTATATGCTGGTGTTAGTAAAGCATTGTCAGATTTATTCTTTTTATTCAAGTCATTTTTATGTTTTAGCTATTCATGAACCCTCAGTCCCACTTCATATCATGAGCATGAAGGTCAGTGGGGGCATTCTGGGAAAACTATTAAGCAACAATGCCTTTAAATGTTGTTCTGTTTAAATATTTTATTCTACATCAAATAAGTTTTGAAATAAATACAAAAGTTATCTTAGTGTATGGACAGTCACAATTTCTGTAGCATAAGTATGGAGATAGATAGATAGATAGATAGATAGATAGATAGATAGATAGATAGATGTAGACATAAGGAGAGAGGGGGAGCAAGGGAGGAAGAGAGGGAGGGGAGAAAGAAAGGTATTAGGACCAGTGAAGTGCCTTAGCTTGTGAAATTCCTGCCACCACCAAGCCAAATCACCTGAATTTGACTCCCTGGGATCCACATGGTGGAAAGAGAGAACCAACTCCAGCAAGTTGTCCTCTGACCTCTACATGTTCATCATGGTGGTTACATACCCACATGTACACATATACATACACAATAAAAATAAAATATAATTTAAAATTGTAGATGTTAAGAAAATGAGACTTCTCATGGATACATAACAGAGAAGTAAGGAAGTCCATGAAGAAAATGTGCAACACATTCTTTAATTTTAGCAGTTCCCAAGCTGACAAATTATTTTGCTATAACAAGAAGGCGTTACTTAATTTCTCTGAGAAAAGGGGAAACCTACAATCTCATACATTCAATTTCTGAAAAGCAATTCATCATTCCTTAATGAGCTAATCAAATACTAAAGTATAAGTTGCAGAATGAATGTCCACACCACAGTAATAAGTTGCTTTATGACAGCATATAAGCACAGTGACTGAGCTGGTATCTTTCTAAGTATACAGTTTAGTTGTTCAGGTACTTGTGTATGCCTTTGTGTTTATTTCCACATGCTAATACAAGAAGTGTAAAATTTGATTTAAGCCATACGTCTTTTGTCGTTTTCAAATCGTTACATTAAATAAATTGGAACATGGGTTTGTAGAGTCCTGTATATATTTTATTCAAGAAAACTAAAGTTAAAATAGCCATGTGACACCTGAAACAAGAGCTTTGTAAGACCCTTGGGAAATCCAGGTCACCTTTGTATCTAACCTTATCAGCTCCAAGGCTAGAAACCATGGGTAAGCTAACTGGCTCCTAGCACAGTTGCAGAGCTGAGATACCCAGTCAGCTGAATTTCTCCATCTGTTGGTGAGGTGAATGGTCTCAACTCTTTGACCAAAATGCACATGGATTTTTGTAAACTAGAGAATGAAAAATGATACTTTGAATAATTCAACAAAAAAGTAGTGAAATCTGTGACTCTCCTATGACCAAGTTTTCATCTGTCAATTTATTTACATAAAGCCAGTCAAAAAGTTAAGGTCAATTTCAGTTAAGAACTACAAGTGACACTTCCATGCCTTTGCCATGATCACCATCAGTAACAACCATGTCATTTTATCAACTAGAATTCTTCAGAGAGCATGTGGTGTTTGCATATGGACATACTGATGGATAAATGATAAATGTTAAGTTACAGATGAAAGATCAATAATAGATTTAAAGTAGAAAGTTGTAGTTAAATAATAAGTATGAGCATTGGATCCTGTGATTATAGAGGTAACCAAGATCATGATAATCCATTTGCAAACTGGAGAAATGCTGTAACCAGGGATGGAATTGAGTTTTGGTTCCAAAATTAGCCAGGTACAATCTCCAGTGTGTTGATTGAAAACCTGAGAACCTTCGAGGTCACTGGTACCCCAGAGTCTGTGTTTCCTGGGAGCTCCAATATCCAAGAAAAGAATAAGATGGTTACATTGGTTATGAAGGAGACAACAAGCTTGCATTTGCTCTGCTGTTCTGTTCTTCCCAGGTTCCCAGAGAGTCGGATAGTACCTACCCACCTTATTGATGGCAGGCATTCTTCTCTCTTCTGAATCAAGAGCTAATCTGCTCTGGAAATCAACAGACATAGGCAGAAGTAGCTCATCACTTGGAGCAGTATCCTTTAGCCCAGTCAAGTTGACATCTAAAAATAACTGCTGTTATCACTGTCCTTGTTAACTCTCTGCTAGCAATCATGCTGGGTTTTCCTCTACATCACATGAATAAGATCTCTAAGAAACACCATTAAATATTCAAGGAAACTCATTCACAAAGAGGTTCTTTGTATTTGATAGTCTGGTATAAGTTGGAGAGGATATTGTCCTGTTCATACAAATTGAGTCTGCTTCACTTTGCCAATTGTTCTGTAGATGTTTATGAAATGCCTTCCACTTACAGCCACTGTGAAATATGAAGAAGGATCACTTAGAATATAATGAAGGTGATATAATGACTTGTTCTATCTACTACATGGCTCCAAGTTGATTTTGAGCCTGATATGTCTAATGTTTATATCTTCCACCCAAAGATGAGAAAATGATCACCTTTTTGCTTGAATAAACAGGATTTAACATAAGGCCAATGATACCTGCCAACTTTCGTCTTTCCCACTTCATCTTCTATCCTTTGAGTGTGAATCCAACTATCCTTAAGATGAGAAATGCTCATTGACAATTTTGCACACTATAGTTGTTCTTATTATTCCTTTTTTTTTATAAAAAAATAACTTGTTTAAAAACAGTAGTCATATTCTATATGGTATCTTTGGATAAACTTATCTCTAAACCAATCCACCCAGCTGTGTTTTACATTTCCACTCTTGTGGTAAAACACCATAAGTACAGCAACCTATAGAAGGAAGGATTTGACTTACAGTTCCAAGGGGATAAGAGTCTGCCATATCAAGGAGGCATGCTAGCAAGTGGAAGGAACGGTGGATGGAATGAAAACAGAGAGCTCACATCTATAATGGCAAGTGCCCAACAGAGGGAGCACATTGGGAATGGCAAGAGGCTTTGAGATATCAGAGACTGACCCCAGTAACAGACTTCCTCCAGCAAGGCCACACCTTCTAAATCTACCCAAACAGTGCTACCAACTGGTGACCAAGTATTTAAACATCTGAGCCTATGGGGGACATTCTCATTCAAATTGCCACACCAGTGCTCTTAATCTGCCCTGCACAAAGGTCAGAAGGCATAAATGTGACTGGTCCAGAAAGAGTGGGTGTCAGCTCTACCTTTTAGTGTCTTAGTTCCTGCCAACTGTCCTCACTGCTTCATTATGACTCTTCCCACTTCTGGCAAACAATGACAGATATTATCCACATTTATGTCCTCTGAGGAAGCAAGCAAAGTGTCCGGGTGAAAGTTTCTAAGGAGACAAAAAGAAAATATTGTATTTTTGTAAATAAATTTCTGCCAATTTATGGTTAGTAAAGAATAAACATATAAAAGGGATTTTCCTGTTCCTTGAACAATTTGAAGTAAAACATGTAGCTTTTGTAAGGACACATCTGCTTGAGTTTTTCAATTGTATATGCAAGGGAAAGCTGCCAAAAAATTTCCTATGGCAAACTTGCTGACTGTGTTATGTTTGATCTCACACAACACCTTGTATGCAAAGTGTCCCTGCCATTTCCATGCGATAACAATAATTTACTATTTTGCACATATTTTATGGGTAATAATTCTACTTGTAAGTGGATGCATTTGTATTTAGTTATGATTTTGATTTTAATAACTGAACATTTGGTCCAGATCTTCCTAATTTTAAATGTGAAAGAACAGACAGAAGCTCAGTGCTTTAGCCTGTGAGATGGAGAATGAACGCCCAGGGTCACACAGCAGTAAATATTACCGACAGCCCTTTTGAAGTCCAAATCCCATCTTTCTGCTGTGCAATACTTATCAGTGAATATCTAGCCTGTTCAAATGTTTCTATCTCCGTAATTCAGAAAACATGAAAGATGCAAAATAAATCTGGTTGTTATAAATTTGGTTTGTTGTATCAGTATCTGAACATTCCTGATGTGCTTTGCAGAAGGGCATTAGTGGTTAGTGGGAAACCCAAGGGATGTAATGTTGGACTCACACTGGATTTATGAGACTACCGTAGGTCTCACGTTTTAGGACTGGGTGGGGCTTAGAGGCTCTGGGCAGCCACTTCATTTTATCTTGGGTTGTTTTCTGACTTCAAAATTCTACATTTCTTCAATCATGCTTAACATCATGATGAATGCATTGTTTTATTCTCTTGCGTCAGAATAAATGTTATCTAATATTTCTTTGGTGCTCTTTTAGCAGAGTATTTTAGGATAGTGGGATACTTAGGAACCTGTGATAGACTAAAGGTTCTTCATCTCCTTATCTACTTTACAGGTGACATAGATTTATGATTTCTTTCACTCCTGGAAATAAGGTGTCCTTCTCCATATGTTGAATTTGGACTTGGTGGCCCAGCTTTTGCAGTTTTGCTTAGTTACTTGAAAGTTAGAATGTTTGACGAAAGCCACAGCTGGAGTGTAGTTTTGCTGTTGGCTTATACACTTGCACCTTTATCATCTAAAGTGGTGGATGCATACTTTTTGCCTTGTGGGTAAAATCATTTGCTTTGCAAGTATAAGGACCTAAATGCAAATCGCTTGAGCCCACATAAAAAGCTGGGCATACGCATGAACGTCTATAATCCCAGGGCCTCTATGGAAAGACAGGAGACTCATGGGAAGCCGTGGGGCAGCTGGCTTGATTCATATGGGGAAAACAAAAGCAAAGAGGCTCTGTCCCCAACAAAATGAAGACTAAGGGCCAACACCCAAAGTTGTCCTCTGAATTCACCCCGCTCCCACTAGCAGAGCATACATTCCTACACATGAATGCACACACACACACACACACACACACACACACACACACACACACACACACTTCTTCAAGGTAGGATCATGTAAGCAGCAGATCAGGGACCAACATTTAAACAACAGGGAAACTTAACCTAGGTGGAGCCACTGTTTGAGGCAGGGAAGCCAGGATGAGCCAGCAGCTGAGGTCTGTAGACCCCACCAGAATCAAAAGCAGAAAGCACTGTTGAATCCTGATGCCTGAGGGAGTGGTTCTTCCACAAAATATGTGATTGATACTGCTGTGAAATTAATTTTTGATGATAAAGAAATATTGCTCTAAAAATGTGAAACGGCAGCAAAGTCTAATGTTTACAAATGAAAGTATTATTTTAATTAACAAATCCCAGTACATGTGTCATTATTCTTCTGTAGAAATTAAACAAGGCTTAGAAAATGAGACTTGGGGCTGAGGAGGTAGAGAAGGATACATACGAAGCACTTACTGGGACACTCACTGGTAAACCGTTCCACCAAATACTGGAAAATCATCTCTTTTGCTGATTAGTTTACTCAGCAAAAGCCTTCTGGGCCTGCTATGAAGCAGATAGCCTGCTTTCTCACGATGAAAGACCCAGTTGCCAAAGTGGGCTCAGAGCTTGAAAAAGGGAGATTCAGACAAGCCATTTGGTGTGTAAGAGGTAAGTGTGGGTAAAATGTGGAGAAGACTTTTAAAAAACAGAGGCTGAAATGGGTCTTGAATGTATGGTGAAGGAGCTGCTGATCTGCTGTCCAGCTGGATTTTCTCCCCTTCCAACTTCAAAATCATTTGCATGAAATAGGAAAGTCTAGTACTATCTTTCTTTTACAGACAAGGTCACAAAATTTGAGAAGGTTAAACACCTTGCCCTACCTGAGTCAGGCATCTCCAAATGACATTGGTTGCATTTGAAATGATGTAACCAAACTCTTTATATTAGGTTAGAGTATATCTTGTCTGTGTTTTTATTTCTTTGTTAAAAGATTGATGTCACTTTTTCATTATGTGCATGTGTGTTAATCTGTATGTAGATGCATTTCACAGGTGAGTGCAAGTGGCTGAGAAATTTAGAAAGGATTGTTGGATCTCCCAGGAGCTAGATTTACTGTGCTGTGCTCTTAACCGCTGAATTACCTCTTTATCCCCCAGCCCAATTTTTATATAAATTTTATTTAAATTAGAAACAATCCTATTTTACATATCAATTCCAGTTTCCTCTCCCTCTAGTTTTCCTATGCCCCCCCTCTAACCCCCATCCCATCCCCCATCCATTCCCCAGGGAGGGTGAGGCCTTCCATGAGGGATCATCAGATCTGTCAAGTTATTGGGGCAGGGCCTAGGCCCTCTCCTGTGTATCTAGGCTAAGAGAGTATCCCTCTATGGGAAATGGGCTCCCGAAGTCTCTCTCTCAATATCTCTCTCTCTCTCTCTCTCTCTCTCTCTCTCTCTCTCTCTCTCTCTCTCTCTCTCTCTCTGTCTCCCTTCCTCTGTTTTTCAAGACAGAGTTTGTCTGTGTAGCTTTGGAGCCTGTCCTGGCACTTGCTTTGTAGACCAGGCTGGCCTGGAACTCACATAGATTCACCTGCCTCTGCCTCCCAAGTGCTGGGATTAAAGGTGTATGCCACCACCACCTGACTCTGTCTCCCACTCTTAATAAAGCTGTAATGGTCTGAACAGTTTTCATCATCCTCAGTTCATAACTTGTGATCGAAATCAGCACCTTCATCATGGGTTTCTCCAAGGCTCTTGTGTCTAAACATGTGTTTACTTGCTGCTAGCTATATTGGAAGTCTGATGAGCATTTGAGGGCAGAACTGCACAGATCACTGAAGGCAGTTTATGAGGTTTTTGAAATTTTACAGCTCAATCCCACCTCCTGTCCATTCCCCCCCCCCTTCTACCCAATGACTAGGGACTGCAGCCATGTTGCTGTAATCCCTACTCTCCCTACCAGGACAGGCTGCTTCTCTCCACAAACTCTAACCTGAAACAAACCTTCTCTTTAAATGCTTCTGGTCAGTATTTGGTCCCAGCAATAAGAAAAATAACCAGTGCAGGCCTCTTTCATGTCGACTAGCCACTTTAGCTAGTTCTGAAAATGTTCTCTGTCTGTACTGTGCTTCTTCCCACACAGCATACCCGTACAGGTTAGAGGGGGATAGTAGAAACAATTCTGATCACTGGGTGGAGCAAACCAAGTTTCCATTAACAAGCCTTACCTCACCCCAATCCTCCCCGCCTATGAACTGGAGGGGTTTGCTTCTGCAGGTGTTAAAACCACAATCACTGTTCATGTGCATCTGATTTAAATGGTTAGAGCTAATCTGAGATTCAAGGCTCCTTCTTCAGTCTCTCAGGAGACATTTCAAGGCTTCAGTGGCTACATGGAACATATCAGAGAGCACAAAAGAAAAGTTAGAGGGGGAGTGGTCCTATTGCTTATCACCTCAGCACTGGGGAGGATCAGGAGTTCAAGGCCAGCCTCTGCTTAACAGCAAGTCTGAGGTCATCCTGGGATGCATGAGACACTGTCTAAAACAAACAAAAGGGTTGCTTTGGATAGTCCTCAGCCTTTTCTGCAAGACCTCTAAGTCAACAAAGAAATAAGCAGACTAGCACAGCCACATCCTTCCTTTTGGTGTGTTCTACAGCAATGTGCTATACAGACTATGCACGATTAACAAGGTTGTTCTGACTTAGAGTATTCCCTTTCTCTCTCACCTGAGCCCTCACAACACACGATAATTGAGCCAAACTTAACTTTGGGCAATTGCTGGTTCAAACGATCAATCCAATCCCTGTTTGCCTCCTGCCAGACAGATTCTAAACAGAGACTTTGACTAGGACAAACGTCAACTGAAGTAAAGGGAAAACACACATGTATTAAAACTTGGCTAAGATTCATTCATACGAGGTCAAAGCTGCCCAGTATTCTTCCCATCTTTTCATTAAATTTCAACTAATTTATAAATGACTTTTATTGAAACACCTTTTCTCTCACCTCTATTTTTGAAGATCTTCTCACATTTATTATTCATTATTTCTCACCATGCAATGAAAAGGATTCCACTAGTTGATTAATTGTGTAAAGTAAAATCAAACATAAATTCACATTTTAGAAAGCAATATCCCCACCCCCTGAAAACCCCCAACCTCTAGTGTCTTGCAGTGGCTTTCATATTTTTCTGTGTTTATTCACTTCATCTAAATGTTTTCTCCTATACATCTATCACATTGTACTAAGAGAAGTAAAAGTAGGAGAACCTGTCAAGCCATCAACAACTTGTAATGGATGTCTGAATTTACATACATGTTCTGTTCACATAAAACACTTGGAGGTAAGCGGCGCTCAGTGCTGATATGGGGACACCTGCCAGCTGAATGGGTTCCTTGGTATAGCCCTCCTGTGGGTTTTCTGCCTCTTTCCAGATGTAACTTTTAAATTTACCCTCCAGCCTGAAGAGCACAGCCATCCAGGAAGCAGGGGGTAGAATCTACCATATGACTCCGAAAGTCCCTTGGAAACCTCATTGCTAGAAACACGTTTGAACTCTTTTTAACAAGATTTGAGGAATCTTCCTGCATCTCAGGATGCATTCATGGCAAGTTCATTTTTTTCCCCTTTTTCCTTATTCTTGGCTTCAGGCTCACAAGATTTTTCTCATTTTCGTTTTCCCAACAAGCAGCCTGTCTCGGTCCCCACATCTTCCTATTTAGCTACTGCTATGCTTATAGTAGAGGTGACAGGACACCAACCAGAATTTGGAAACAGTGGCTGGGAAGGGTTTAGCTGAGATGGACATGTCCTTTCAGAACTGCTGTAATTCCAATGTTTGCATCTGATGTTTTTGAGCTTGTAGCCCTACATATTCCTCTATGTGTGAATTCCAGTTGCCTGATTCATCCTGACATGGGAGTTCTTTGCTTCTTTTACTCTGCAAAAATGTGAGAAGAGAAGAGAGAAGGGCCTCATTCCTTGTGGGTTTTCTAAGCAATCTTCATTTTTTCCCATAGTTAAGGATGAGATTTTTCCTATGAGAAACACTGCACTTATGACATAAGAGTTCCATTTCACAATCCAATTTGTGCTTCTTGGATTTTTCCCCCATTTCTCACAATTCAAAGTAAATCCTGAGATTACTAATACAATTAAGGGTCTGGAAAGAGGAAAAACGGCGTATTATGGCCTTGATAACCCTGCACAGAAAACAAGTGACTCCTCTCACTAATTCCAATTTTAGGGTTTGATACAACAATAACAGTGAATAGAAGAAACACAGGAAAGCAGATATGTGTTAGAAAATCATCCACAACCAGAAATGTTTATCTAGAAACATGGGGCTCTAGCAAGATATCTATCATAACCTCCTTGCATAGATTTCAGCTTGGCAGAATAGCCTTATCTATTGTCTAAGACTCTTGCAACCTTAATTTGGAAAGGTCTTCCCAGTCACACGTACCTTATGCTAGAGAGGAAGGCAGCTGATTACATATTTTTTTAACCGAAAGAATTTCTGTAGAACAATGCAAACTGTATTTATACCATGGCCTGCAAAGATTAAGACAAATGGATTTGTCTCAAATACTGGTATGGGGATTGAAATCCTCTGTGTTTAGGGGGAAATACACATATTTATCCATTCAGATAAAGCAAAATACAAAAGTAAGGTCTAATTACTCACATACATGAACTGTCCACAGGGATTAAGGAGTGTGAGTTGAAGCGAGTATGTATCAGAAAAGTGTGTCAAGTATATAAATGCCAGAAATGACAATCATTACTGAACCTCAGAGTCAAAGCTTACTTTTATAGAAAGAGCATGAGTAATGTTTGATATTGATGTACCATTATGCAATGTAAGATGAGAAGGAGTAGACTCCATCAAAGATATGCTCTGTAGAGCCCTGCCCCCAAAGTTGCTCTCCAATGAATAGTCACCCATCCCAGGTCACAGGGCTCCTTTAAGCAGGTACAAGAAATTCTTCATGCTGTCATGAAAAGCCTATAAAATAGCCACTCAAATTATAACATTTATTTACTAAGTAATCATCAAGTTTACAGAAAAATTGGAAGTGAAAGGAATGTCTACACTGTGTAGTATCTGAGATTAGCCTTCCACTGTGCTCTGCTCATTTTTTAATGCATACATATCACACTGCATGACTATACCATGACTCATTTAAACATTCATCTACTGGAAAGAATCTTGGTTGTGGTTATAGTTGGCTGTTACATCTACAGTTCATCTAAACATTCCCCTGCTGGTGTTTTTCAGGACAGAAGTAAACTCACCTGAGTAAATGACACAGAAGAACATGGCTATGTACCTTATGGTAACATGTTTAACTTTTGAAGAGATTACTAATCTGCCTTGTGAAGTAACTGTATCAGTTTGCATCCTTAGCAGCAATGGATGGGATATGCCCTAGCATCAAGTGCTGCTCAGCCTTTGGTGTTGTTGATCCCATAGATTGTATCCATTCTAATAGGTGAGTATTAGCAGCCTAACACTGTTTTAAGATGCTATTCCCTGACAATGTAAAAGATTGAACATTATTTCTTATGCTTATTTGTCATCTTTATAAGTACATACATCTATGTCTTGGTAAGATGATGTTGAGCTACTTTAACCATGTTTCAAATCAAGCCACTTATTTTCCTGTTGTTGCATTTTAAGAATGTTCTCTGTATATTTTGCATAACAGTCCATTTTAAGATTTTTTAAAGTAATTTCTCACAATCTTCAGTTTGCGACATCGTTCTCTGCACAGTGTCTCTTACAAAGAGGTTTTAAATGGAATGACATCCAACTTGCTGATCTTTTTCTGTGATTGTGCTTAAAGTGATGTATCAAAAAAAAAATGACCAAATTCAGTGTCATTAGGTTTTCTCTGATGTTAGGGAATTTTATAGTTTTGCATTTCTATTTGGTTCTATTTTTGTGAAAGTGTGAGGTTTCTATAGAAACTCACAACTCACTTGTTTTCTTAATGTGAAATTCTGATTGTTATAGAGTAGCTCATTGGAATGAATGCCACCTTTGCCCCAAACTGTCTTTGCTTGTTAAGGTCAAAGAGTGTGTCAGTGTGGATCTATTTCTGGATTTTCTATTGGGTTCCACTGAATTTCTCCATATTCCTTTCCTAGCACCTTGAGGCCTTGAGTCTCACAAGTTTCTGGCAAGTCTTGGACCTACCTTGTCAGTTCAATGTGGATCCTCTTTAGTGTTCTCTTGGGTGTTCTGAATCCTTCATGTCTCCATTTCACTTGAGAACTAGCTTGCTGTTACCCAGACAAAAGAAGTAAAACTATTGGGACTGTGAACATGATTAGGTTGAGTTACAGATTTCCTTGGCAGTGAGGTGAAATCTCAACTGCAGTGTGTCTTCCATGGATACACACATGAAGTTTCTCTTTTCATTTCTTCCAACTTTGAGTTCTTTAATCAGAGGTTAAGTTTTTCTTCCAGATCTGTACATACTTTGCTGTGTCTGTACATGACTGTTCCAGATTTTTTGATCACAAATGTTAGTGGGTTCCTGTTTTTAATTTTCAGTTTTAGTTATATAGAGAAACAACAGACTTTTTGATATTTTTTTATACCTGTCTACCTGTAGCACATTTAAAGGGCTAGTTGAAATATGGGAATTATCATTTATAACTCCCAAGAGTGCCAACAGAAAATTTAAGACTAAAATTAATGACTTCTAAGATCATTTCCACTGACCATCAAGGTGAAAAATTATATAACTCTTCATTATTAACCTTCTTTTTTCTTTCTGGAATGATATCTAATTCTGCAGTCAAGGCTGGCCTAGAACTCAGATGGCCTTACCTTGTGGTAGTTCTCCTTCCTCAGCCTCCCTAGTACTGGGATTACAGACAGGAGCTACATGCTATGCCTTGAATTTAAGGCTCCATATTTAAATAATTGATTGTTAAGTGTTTAGTAATAGCTTTCAGAAGCCAACTGAGAAATTTTGCTTCAACAGATTAAGTGGAATTGTTCCTGAAAAAATACCATCACTTTCAGGGTTTGGAAGATTTTTATTTTATATTATTTATTTCTTTATTGCTGGCCTAAGATGGACCTGTGGTCTCAGAGTTAAAAACGTACTGTGTGAACAAGAACTCTATCTCAGGCCTTGGAACTGAAGTCGATAGACTGATAGCATTTGAAGAATGTAGTGTTGTCATTGGCATATTTAGCCAAACTGAGATTTATTTCTCCAATCCATGGATGTCTGCATCAAGCAGGCTGCTCATTCTTCTTACCCATGTCCTTTTGGTAGCAGGAAGAGAAAAGGCTCCATCAATAGTGGGTAGAGACAGCTCCTTACAAATGACAACTATTAACCCTTTGGCACATAGATGTCAGCCAATGTCATCTGTAAAGTTAGGGAGCACAGTCTCCCAAATGTTTGGCAACATGATCCCTGCTGTGGTGTCACAGGGACACTGTGAAAGGTCACCTTAAGAGGCATAAAGAACACTCCGTTACAAATGCAGTCAGTTCTTCCAGACAGGTATACTGTGAAAATGAGAACTTAATGAAATTTTCAAAATGTCTTTGTACTTGTGTTTCTTCATACACCACAAGATAAATGGTGAGATTTATGTTTAAAAACACAAGATAATGGAGTTTCCTACTGGGACTTATCATGG
Organism: Cricetulus griseus; assembly: GCF_003668045.3. NCBI lineage: Eukaryota > Metazoa > Chordata > Mammalia > Rodentia > Cricetidae > Cricetulus > Cricetulus griseus. The sequence goes on along the minus strand of NC_048596.1, from coordinate 125,924,506 downwards.
CCTGAGCATCTTCATGATGTTTCACTCATTCTGAATCTGACTATATAAACTTTTTTGTATTTAGAAGTCTTGGAGAGACTTCCTGATGATACACCCAGTGCTTCTTGTGATTTGGTTAAACTTTGAAGTTTTGTTGGGCTTTATGAGATTAAACTTGAAAGTGTTGAACACATTAATATCATTATCTGCACCCTTCATCAAATGCTGTCAGTTATCTCTGCTCTAATGTGTACAGTTTTCTTTTGACATCCAAAAGAGTACAATTCTTGAGCCTGTGATGGTTATTCTTGCTTGTCAACTTGACTACTTCTGGAATTAATTTAATTAATTAAAACCTGATATGCTGACCATACTTGCAAGGGAGTTTTAGTTAATTGGATTCTTTGAGGTCTGAAGACCTACCTTAAATCTGGGCCACACCCTTTCATGGCAGCTGACAAAAAGGACAAGGAAGAAAGCAGATTTTCCACTTTGCCTGCTTGATCTCACCTTGGTAGCAAGCTCATTACTTCACTGCTTTTAGAACCAACTTCTTTGAGACTCCATAATATACTGAAGACCATCTGGGACATCCAGCCTCATGGACTGAATTACTGGATTGTTGGACTTTCTGTTGGTAGGCAGCCATTTTTTTAATTCTGTAAAAATTAATTTAATTTTTACAGATCTCAGTCTGTAAGCCACTCTAATAAATTCCATTTCTATATGTAGATAATCATTTTCTTTGTGTTTCTCCAAATAACTCTGACAAATATGGAGCCCCATCAGGGACCAACACCTGAAGATGTCTAAGTATATTATATAGAATGATGTATTTGTGTATAAGACTCATCATATCCTCTTATATACTTTCAGTTGTCTCCAGATAATATAGAATGCCTAACATAAAATAAGGTCTGTGGAAATAGCTGTTACTCTGTGCTGCTTAGGGCTGGATGGACACAAAAATGTTCCCACTACTAATCCTCTTTTGAAATGTGTAGATGTATGTACAGTGATGTATGTATTTGCTTGCATGGGGGTAGGGCTGGGCAAATGGGTAAGTGGATATATATATGTAGGCCTGAAATTGATATCTGTAGTCTTCCTAAGTTTCTTCTTTAGACCTCCTGCTTGAACCTAATTTGCCAATCCCAGTCAGTCTTGTTAACCAGTTTTTCTGGACGGTTCCATATGCCTCTTTGCCAAGTGCAGCGATTACAGGCAACAGCACCCTGTTTTGTTTTTGTTGTTGTTGTTGTTATTGTTGTTGTTGTTGTTCCTGTGTGGATCCTGGGGATCTAAATTCTACATACTCATATCACAAAAGCTCTCCAACCTTCTGCTACATTATTAAAAAGCATTTTTAGCCTTTGCTTGGTTGAAACCATGGATACAGAGAGCTGGTTATACTTGGAACTAGAATGAACATGTTGATACAAGGCATTTGGATGTTAAAATACAGCCCTTCCCTCTCAAAATGTTCATAGACATGACAAGGCATGATTCTCTTCTTCTTATACTTCTCAGTATGCTTTAGAAGTGTAACATTCTGAAATGGGTTAACACTTCCGGCAAACATTCACTTATAAGGAAAATTCCCTCAAAATAAACTTATATTATTTTTTCTGTTGAGATTAATCTTTAACTCAAAATAAAATGGAGTTTTCCAGGTGCTACACAGAATTTTCAAAGCAACCTGGGTTTTAGAGGGTAGAGCCAGGTAGCACTTGGGAGGCAGAGGCAGGCAGATCTATAAATTTGAGGACATCTGTTCTACAGAGAAAGTTCCAGGACAGCAATGGCTACACAGAAAACCATGTCTCAAAGAAAGAAAAAGAAAGAAAGAAAGAAAGAAAGAAAGAAAGAAAGAAAGAAAGAAAGAAAGGAAGGAAGGAAGGAAGGAAGGAGAGAGAGAGAAGTCATTGAAGTAGAAAATGTTTTGTGTTGATAATCAATTTATAGTAAGATACTATTAGTCACCAAGTATTGTCATCAAACTACAACCAACATTTTCATGATTTTGTGTATAGAATTATATGTGTATATAGGGGTATGTATTGTATTATATATGTGGTGTATGTACATGCTAGTACAGGTGTATGTATATGTGCCATAATGCTCTTACATATTTGTCAAATATATACAGATACTGGAGGCAGATGTGTTGGGTGTCTTCTTGGATCACTTCCCACCTTTATTTTTTGAGGCAGGGCCTCCCAATAAACCTGAAGCCATTGATAGAGGTAGACTGGCTGGTTAATGAGCTTTAGGAACCCAAATGTCTCCTCCCTCTTCCTCACACAGCCCAGGACCCACCCCACTATGCCTAGCGTTTTACCTGGGTTCTAGAAATCCAAACTCAAGAATCCATGTACCTTATTGACTGAGGTATCTTTCCAGCCCAGATTAAATTTTACATACAAGTAACTGTTTGCATGCAAACAAATGTTTTTACCTACAGGCTAATCACCTTAAGAAAATCAATTAACAACCATCACACCCAGATCGTAGGGCTTTTTGTTCAACTGCCCTTCATAATGTTGTCCAGGCTAGCCTAAAACTCCATGGTATTCTCCGGTTTCAGCCTCCCAATCTTTCAGTTTACAGATCAGCATCCTCACATTTGGGATGTAAAGAATTATAGGTGTGTTTAGACTTCACCTGCTTGGTGTACAGGTATTAAATGTATGGATCCTTTGACTCTGGTTTACTATTATAATATGGTCATAAAATAAGATTATTTCTGAATTTTGGGAGTATCGAATACATAGGTATGTATGGACATGTTAAGAACATAGATGGCATAGATGGTGACACATACCTGTGATCACAGTCCTCAGGAGGCAGAGACAGGAGGCTTTCTGATTAGAGGTCACTGTTTCAAAGAACCAAGGGCTGGGTATGGAGCTCAGTGATAGACCATGTGGCTAGCATTATCAACACCCTGGGTTTGATTCCCAGAAACTCAGAAAGCTGAGGCAGGAGAATTGCCAGAAGTTTGAGTCCAATCTGATAAACACAAGAGATCTAGGCTAGCCTAGACTACCAAGCAAGACAACAACAAACAAGTTGGATAATCAGCCAAAATATAAAACTTGTCACCTCAAAGAATCTGCATATCTACATATAAATTGAAGCAAGCAGTTATTTGGTTCTTAAAAAACAGCTAGAGTTTATAATAAAAATTATACAGCATAGAAATTGTGTGTGATATTTGTCCCCATCCTGTGTCTCTAGGCAAGCAGACTGAGTTTCTAAGATGGGCTGCTAGGGGTCTTTATAATGTCTCTTCCCACTTACAAAGAAAACATCATTTGAGCACATAAACAGGTAAGGACTAGAGATCAAACTGCCTCAGGGAGGAAGCTTCAGTTTTAAGAATAAAACTCTCCCTTTTCAGGGAGACTACCCTGACATTAGCAGTCAACAGCAAATTAGCAAATATATGAAGTTCAAGGAGAAACAGGAAAGAATCCAGACCCAGTTTCATCTCAGTCAACAGTTCTCAATCTGTGGGTCAAAACCTCTTTAAAGTGGAATGATTCTTTCCTTGTGTGTGTGTGTGTGGGGGGTCTCATATCAGATATCCTGCATATCAGATATTTGAATTACAATATGAAACAGTAGCAAAATAACAGTTATGAAGTAGCAACAAAATCATTTTCTGGTTGCAGATCACTACCACATGAGTAACTTATGACTGGGTGGAAGCATTAGGAAGCTTGAGAACCACTGCATGTTCTTTAGAAAATTGTTTGGCGAACTTTGAAAGAGAAATCAGTCAGCAGCTTCTGATAGATGCTAGTGATCTGCCTCTGAACATCATGTTCTGAAACCTGGGTTAAGAAGACTCGAGAGCTTACAGTGACAAATTTGTCTCCCTGGCCATAGACCACAGGTACAGACCACTCTGATTTCAATTGCTTCCTAAAATTTGAGGAGAAGGGAGACCCTGATATGAAAATTGAACTCCAAAATACAAACAAGGAGTCAATCCCGTGCCTCACACTTGAGAGGCCAGAACCTGCCAGGAAGAAGGTATGATTATGAATCCTCTATGGCAGAAGCTACAACAGAGTTTAGCCATCCTTCTAGAAAACAAAAATTAATTTGCTTTGGCCAAATTAAAATTAATTAAAATTATGCAATGTTGCCCTTGTGTTAATTTTAACGGTGAGGTTGTTGTGATTTAAGGCTACAATTAGTTCTAGTGTTTGAAAGAGAAACTCTGTAATCGAGACAGGACATTTTAATAATCCTGGTTATAAACATTTAATACATCATCTTTAGGGACTCACAAACACATTGTAATTAACTTTTACAACTGAAATAAATCAGATTGCATTAGCATATTGCAAAGGAAAAAATCATTTGCATGATTGAAAACAGCTCAGAAAATTATGTACAGCAGGCTTCATACAAACACCACCACTCACTTTTTTTTACCAGGTTTCTTCGGTGGGGAGTATTTCAAATAAGTCCAGTTTTAGATACTCCAGATAATTTTAGCTTTAGCCAGAAACAAAAATAGCCTGGTTCTGAGAAAACAGCAAAAGTCACTGTGTGGTCAGCATCACTATGACCAACTATACTGTAAGGTGATTAGGGGATATAAATAAAAGCATGGCATGCACTTGCTGCTTAGCTATTATGTTATGAATAAGCAATAGGGTCAGGGGAAGGGAGTTCTTATTTATGTATCATTCATGTGTCTCAGAAGGTTGGTACTAGATTTATAACATCTCTCCATGACTAGCACTCAGTCTGCTGGATAGAACACCAACTCCTTCCTGAATGGTCACTCTGTGATTTGTAACATGACACTTCCCATACTCATTTCACAATGAGGCAAATGAAATGTCCTTGCTAACTTTGACTAATATTTAAATAAAAGGATTTCTAGTCACATGGAGTAGGTACGTCAATAATGAACGTTTTGTTTCAGGTATCTGGGCCATGCAAGGTGACTTCTCTTTCCTAGGACTCATGTGCATAGGACATGGGTCCTGTTGTCTTCTGGGTTTAAATCCTTAGTTCTGTCATTTAGTTACTATGTGACACTGGGTTTTCTACCTTAGTTTTCTCCATCTGTAAAATGGAGATATGACGTTTTATTGAAGAAAGTTTTGTGCGGATTCAATGCAACAATGTGTAACATTTATGTACAGTGATACCTGAAACTGGCTAAGGAGTTGATAAGCATTAGCTATTGTCACTGCCAAAATGATTTCTGTTCAGTCACTCTGTATTCAAGAGAAGATGACAATCACTCCCTGGGCACTTGGAAACTGGCCCTTGCCTGCTCGAATCCTCTCCGAACCTTTTCTAAGCATACAATTCAGTGCCCCAACCCCGCAGTCACTTGGTTCAACAAATAATACACATTTATTACCTGCAAAATGTTATCATCTTTGCAACAAAGCAATACCTGGGAACTGAAGTCAGAATAGACAAACTTAACTAAATCAACATATTGTAACCTCATCAAATTAGGAAACTAGAGTAAGTGGCCTGTCCTAAGTCTAATAGGTTTCCAGGCATAACAACTCTACACCTTCATTGATTTTTACTAAGACCACAAAAAGAGGCAAGAAAAAGAAGTATGGAGAAAGGAGGGGACAGAAAAGAAACCTAAATCAACAATCAAACAAAAATCACAAATAGCAATTGACAAGAGTTATCATTACGAATCCATGTTGGGTCTAGAGTCGAGAAGCAGTGTGAGGCAAGATGAACAGCCAGCATGAACTACAAGTACTAAAGCTCTCTTTCCAGGACGCTTCTGAAGACAACCCTGCTCCCTTTTTTCCTGTTATGTCACATTAACAATTAACACCTAAATGGCAGTGATTTTGTTTTCTTGACTGCTGGATGCAGACAGGGAGAGGCAGATTAGATGCTGTCCTTATTTAATCACACAGGACAGGAATGGTTCAAGTTTTTCTTGGGGAGTTTCAATAAGCAGGAAATGAATAGTTTGTTTTTAAGAAAATACTCCTACTCAGATTTCTATCCCAATTCTAGACATGAACTACAGTTGACCCTGACATGTAACTCACTCTTACCATCCTCATATAAGTCTTACATCCTGTCTTCTTTGAGAAAGCACTTGGGCACCTCTAATGGGAATCTCCCCATATCTCTTGAGACTATTGCTTATTGACTTAAAAGAGCAGTAGCTTAATTAACAGAAGAAATAAAGCCTACTGCATAATTAACTAGACATTTACCTAAAATCAATAATCTAATTGCCACACCTAGGTAGAGGATAGTGGGATCCAAATGGAAACGATCCATTTGTATCTACATGTTAAACAGGGTGGTTGTTAGTTTGTTTAACAGACTAACCAGATCTGTAAAGTGATATTTTATTGAACAATCAATTAATCCTGTCAATACTGCAAATATATAAAAGCAACCAAGAACAGCATGTGTGTGTGTGTAGTTTTATGAAAAGTCAAGTTTAGCACACTGTTGTTTTGAGTTCTTTCTCAATAAGCATAGACAATGGACAAGTTTTAATGCATGCTTTGGACATGGGCTATGCAAGGTATTCCTCAATTGTGTTTCCTTACTGGCTAGCACACATCTGTATCCTTCAAATGGTGTTTGACACAACCAGCTATATACATAAAATATACTCTGGGCTTTTAGTTAAATAATTATTTAACTAAAGAAGAATTATTTCTCATCTAGAAGAATATATTATTAGGAGATGTGGGCCAATCTCAAAAAGGCTTAAAGTTCAAGTTGATAAAGTATCTTTCAGTCTGAAACCTTCCCCAGAGAGTATTTTCCTCTTCCCAACATGTACAACTGGAAGTGAGGTTTCCCAAGACTGATGTCATTACCTGCTTCACAAAGCATTTCATTTCTAACAATACCTTCATAGATTAGTATGGTCTCTCTTATATCTAGACACATTCAACTTGTCTATAATCTCCATTTTAACTTTATACTAAGATACTGCAAATTTCTAAAGACAAATCTGGGCAACAGTAACATTGAGCTCTCACACACAAGTGAACAGGAGTGGGTTTTCTTTCAAGGTGATTATGAAAGTGCAAGAATAAGCCCAAGTGTTTGTCAGCATTCTACAGGAATTGATGTCTCCTAGAGACTCTGTTTCTGGAATTCTACCACAAAGAAAGCACGAAAATGAGTAGATACATATTGTATTTTCACTAAATTTTAAGAAAATGTTTGATTTCCATATGAATGTGGATGATATGAAACAATAGTCTCACCAGTTCTTGTATCTGACACCAAAAGCCATCACTATGTGCTGACATGGCTTCATGTGGTCACACATCTCAAAATTCTGTGATTTTTCACTTCTTTGAAGTGTTGATAGGCCCAGGTTTACCTCAAGTTCTTATTTTTTATTGAATTCATAGAGATATTATTGTATATTTTATATTCTAATGATTGCACTTAAACATATTATATATTGTTTTTCTTAAATTATTCTCCTGTGACTGGTTCAAAGGCTTTCTTGAGTTTCCACAATAGTTCCTGGACTAATAACTGGAAGGACTGGAATCTTAGATTCTGCTGAGAAAGATTCTGATACCCTTCTTGCTTTGTGCATGATGCAGACACTGCTCATGTGTCACAGCCTCACTTCTCAAGAGTGAGCACCTTTCAAGGGTGAGCTCAGATTCAGTCTTTCATATGAACGCACTATTACCATCTGTTAAGACAACTATTACTGAGATGTCCCCCCAAAGACTATGGGTTAATGGCTTGGTCCCCCAGCCTGTGGTTCTCCAGAGTCAAGACCTTCAAGGGACCAGTGGAAGAAAGGTAAGGTTATTAACGGTGTATTTTTCAGGAGGAGAATGATATCATCCCCTCATCCCCAGCTTGTTCCCTCTTTCCTAGTTAGTTTTGCTTCCTGGCTACCCTGTGGAAAGCAATTCTCTGTCATAGACTTCTACCATAATGTGCTGTGCTGTACAGGCCCAAAGCAACCACATACTTAACACTTTAAACCCATGAACCAGATAAGCTTCTCTATAAGTGTTGCATTTCAAGGATTTCTCATGGTATAGGACAGCTGAGCAGAAGACCAGCTGAAGCTTACTCTAAGTTTTCCCTGCTTGGCAGAGCCCCCAGGGTGAAGCTTCTGAAAATAGTGATCATAACAATAACTATGGTTTACGGAGTGCCTGGTTCTTTACATATGTTTCATCACTGAGATAACCCCATCCCCTGAGCTGGGTGTTACCACTACTTAGAATAGCAGAGGCGAGCTTAGAAGGTGGTAGAGAACGTTTTCCAAAATCTCTGCTTCTTTCCATGCTGTAACATCAACAATTGCATTTTGTCAGAGTAAGAAATAATAAGGTCACATATGTTCATGGATTCCCATCATCACTAGCAGATACAAACATGAGCGTCTTGCTGTTGTTCTATGTGGCACTTCACATTCAAATCTCCATGTGGCTTCATGTGTACTTATCTGATGGTTTATTGCTGCTGTTCAAAATGAAAACAAGATTAAGAGGTAAAGCCAAGGCATTATGTTGAAAGCAAAAGGAATGTTCTAGTCAGGATTTTTTTTTTTCATATACTGCCAGCTCTCTCCGATTAGATGGCATAGACAGGCTTGAGATTCTGTTTTAGGTATTTTTTGTGCTATTATCCTAAAGTGACAGGAAGGTGGCTGAGGCTATTCTTGCTTCAAAGAGCCCACTTTTGTGTGTGAGGTAGATGCTGTTGTTAAAATTAGTTCACTAAATAAAAGGAAAAATAAGCATTACAATTCATTTTATCTACTTATTACATGTTTTTTCTAAGTGATTTGCATGTACTTCATTTAAAATATTTAAGTGATTTGCATGTATTTCACCGAAAAATTTTTAAGAGTCATTTATTTTTTGCCACTGTACAAGTAGGTGAGTATAAGTAAATTGCCCAAAGATACACAGCAGTGGTAGGATAGCTAAGATTGCCCTGTAAGGAAGTACACCAAGCCACAGTGACAATTAACTAAATGATTCTTCTAACAGTTCTCCTCGGAGGCCGTGGCTGCAATGATGAAAGACTGGTGGAAACCACAGGCCACTTTCCCTGATGGTGGAGGAGATGTATTTGAAAGCACATTGGATTGCACAAACATGTCTCTATTATCCTGGTATTAGCTGTTCTGAGTGATGCATCATTCTGCATTTAAGGTGCTCTTTTTAACCACTTATCAGCTGAACCATCGAAGCAAAGAGCCAGTGAGACAGATCAGGGGCCATTTGGCTTTTATATAAATATTAAAATTTCCATGAATATTTTCTACTGAGTAAGTGGCCATAGTGGTCAACGCAATTTTCTTTTTAAATAATGAAAGCATCTTAAGCCAGGAGAGAAAGTCCCTGGTGAGTTTGGGAAGTATTTCAACATGTTTGTGTGGAACCCATATCCATGTTTCTGTAGAGCCACGTGTTGCCAGATTCTGACAATGTGTTGTTATGTAATTTCAGCACTCTGTGAGCATCATAAAGTATACTTACACCAAAAGAGAATTATGGTGTCACTATAGAAATGAAGCTAATGAGACCTGGTTTGTATATGTCACCATTATTTACCAAAACATCCTCATGTCTGGGACTGTGGATAGTGTGTGTTTTTTGTTTTGTTTTGTTTTGTTTTTTGTTTTGTTTTGTTTTTTGTTTGTTTGTTTGTTTCCTTAAACCCAAGAGGTGCATTTGGGATAAAATGGGGATATTACATAATTTAATGATTGACAAGTTTTGGCCTATTCAGGTGAATTTTTCCTACATATTTTCCATGATATAGGAGAATTTCACTGATATTGTACTGCATTCATTTGCCAGAAGAGTGTATGTATTTAAGATAATGCTTTATTATTATTGATTTCCAATAAGCGATTGATTATTTTTACTTGGGAACTTGGCTTTGTCTGTTTGTGTTCTTGTAACAAAAATATAATAGTCAGGGTTTCAGTGGGATTTAGTGGAATGACTTACAGGCTGTGGTCCAGCTAATGCAACAATGGCTGCCTATGAATGAAAACTCCAAGAATCCAGTAATTCAGTAATTGCTCAGTCCATGAGGCTGGATGTCTCAGCTGGTCTTCAGAAAATATCTGAATCCTGAAGAAGTAGGCTCTACTGCCAGGGAAGGAATTGGCTTGCTAGCAATGCTAGAGCAGTAAGGCAAAGAGCAAAAGCTTCTTTCTTCTACATTCTTATATAGGCTTCCAGAAGAAAGTATGTCTTCCAACCTCAAGATCTGGATTAGAAGTGGATCTTCCTACTTCAAATTAAAAAAAAAAAAAAAAAAAAAAAAAAAAAAAAAAACGACACAGGTATACTCTCTATGTTAGTTTTAGTTAAGTCCAGATACAGTCAAGTTGACAACCAAGAATATTGATCACAGATGAATAATTTATAAATAAACAAAATTCTCATCTCACAGTCCTACGGTCTGGGAAATCCAAAATAAAGACAGGAGTGGATTTTGTCTGGTGTGGATCCTTTTCGAATCAACAGATGTTATCTTCTATGGGTTGGTATGGCAGAAGAGGCCAACAGGCTCTCTCAAACCTTTTTCTTACTCATAAAATTTTTATCTTTAGTGTATGGGTACTTTGCCTGCATGGATATCTGTGTACCACTTATACTCCTGGTACCCAATGATGCCAAAAGAAGGCACCATATCTCCTGGAACTGGAGTTAGAGATGGTTGTGAACCTCCATGTGGGTTCTAGGAACCAAACTCGGGTCCTCCGGAAGAGGTTCTGGTGCTTCTAATTTGCTAAGGTTTCTCTCTAGTCTTCTTTTTTTTTTGTAAGTGTGTGTGTGTGTGTGTGTGTGTGTGTGTGTGTGTGTGTGTGTGTGTGTAGATGCCATGGTGTGCATATGGAGATCAGTGGACAACTTGTTCTTTCATTCGAAATAAGGGCCTTGGGATGGTCATATTTGACAGCCTTACCCCATATACTACTTTGTGTGCCCCAAAACCTCCTCTTTCTGAGTGCACAATTTATATTCTTGAAAGGCCCCACCATCTGATCCAATTATCCCCCGAAAGGCCAGGCCACTTAGTACTATTGAATCTTGGATTTTGTATGCTTCTTATTGTATGAATTTCTGGAAGGGGATACAAATATTCATAACAAAAATTATTTTCTTATGTCTTAACATTTTTGAAAATTTTTATTTTTGTTTCTGTTATAAATTAAAATATCTAAATTATTTCAAAAAATTAAGAATACCTGTTTTAAATGCCTTTATTCTTTCCATTGGATTTCTGATACCATCTGGGGCTTTTAGTCAAAGTATAATTGTTCTTATTTGAAAGACATTATCCAATGGAATATGCCGCTGATGATAGATGGCTACTCTTATCACTTGGCTAACAGCTCAGATGAGCCATTACAGATTGCTTCTATGTTGTATTCTTTGACTAAGAACCACAACAGTATTCAAGTATTAGAATAGAATAATGCTTACAAGTTACTGAAAAGAAACCCAGTCCTGAGGCACTGCAGCACAGTTTGCCTGCAGTGGAAGAGACAGGCTGTGATCAGGTAGGGATGGGCCACAAAGTGGGAGAGATATAGTTTAGACAGAACAATGACCACGTACACAAAAAGTCAGAATTTGGAGTTGTGAAGGTGGGGCAGTAGAAGCAAGACATGGAAACTACATACTATCTACTGGATCCCCAAGAACATTATTCTAGACAAAATTCTGAAATAATGAGCCTGTTCCTAAAGTCTACAGGACTGTCCATAAGGAATTGTGTTATGGCAGATATATAAGACTTTTGTGTTAAAAGCCATCAACATGTTTGTGTTATTTTACTTTAAATTCTCCATTTCAAGATTCACTACATTTTTGCCAGAAATAAATGCTACAGTTTTTGCTGACTCTATCAAATTGGAGACAAGTTGTATTGTAATATGATCAGGTCTGCAAACAGAAGACTCTAGAAGCTAAAGAGGGGATCTTTAAGTGGGTGTCATGGCTTCCATCATTAAAAGGGGCCAGTTACAGCAGCCTCTCTTTCCAAGTTCTAGTTTTTCCAATTGTGTGCCATTCCTCCAACTACCCTTGATAGTTTAGTTCTTGATAGCTGCTCCTGTGTATCAATCACCCTTGCCTTACCTGTCCCAAGAGAGGCTTTCTGTCTTTAACCCTTTATGGATACTGGTTCCCCTTGCAGGGGCTTCACTTTTATCTCATTGGACTTTAACTAGCCATACACACATCCTAGCTAATCTTTCCAAATTAGCATAGCGGCCGCTCAGGAGGTTCTCATTAGCTGAGCAGCTGAGATTTATCAGACCTCATTTGCCTAATATGGAGCCTAACTTTGGGCACCTGGCCCTTGCAGTAGGGGGTAAGGGAGAATAGGAACAGGTCTTTTGTCACTGCTATGCAGTCTCACTAATTTGCTCCGCCTAATAAAATTACAAATGGATACAGCTTTATTCATATTGCCTTTATAGGTTATAATAACCTTGCTACCCCATAACCTCCTGCTAGCTGAATTAATCAGATCATATTAATATTTCTTCCCACTTTCTTTTAACTGGTTCTTCTCTTAATTAAAGGGGCCAAAGACGTAAACAGGGTAGGTGACTAGAAGCATGGCATCGTGTTATAAACAAGGCTCATTAAAAAGATGGATGTGCAGGCCGACTGCAAAAATTGCTTACTTCGCAAGTGTACATTTTGTAATTTCCTGACGACTAAAAGAACTAATGCCAGATCACACCCCCTCCCTTTTTCCCATGTATAAAAGATGATAATTTTTGAATGCTAAGGTGGAGATGGCAAAACCAAGCAACCTATTTATCAACTCACATTGCAAGACTACTTCCTGTTCCACAAGCCCCCAAAGGCAATGTCTGGTTGAAAGTGGACCAAAATGAACAAACAAACAGACTTGGAATTGATTTCAATGCAAAAGAAAACTTCAAAGATGAGAAACTTTTCATAGAAAGCATCCCATATATTAAGCAACAGTCCAGTTTGAAAAGAAAAATAAGGGTTCCTTAATTTTAAAATATTCTGAGCACACACATATCCCAAGTGCCTGGAGTGAGCAAACATGGTCTTCTGCACAGAGTTTAATAGAGACCTTCATTTTGCATGGGGGCAATAATTGCCAGGGTGGACAGTCCACAATCTGAAGCTTCCCTGCTCTTAAAACTACAGCAATATGGTAGATCTGAAAACAACTCAATTTAGACATTTTAATTCAGTCTAAGTGATGTGTCTTGTATCACTTAGGACACTATATCCAACCATGTATTGAACTGCTTGTGTAGTACATTTATACAATTTTGCTGCATAGACAATCTCAGGCACATAGAACATACATTCATATTACATGTGTGTTACATTTTATAATTACATTTTTATAATTTTATAATTGCATGTTTTATAACATACAACTTACATTTTTTTATTCTACACTTTCCCATGCATATATGCTTAGTTCTCATTGACCACATTCACTTAACTAAGCAAGAAGGTACTGGTGGGATTTGTTCATTTGTTTGGGGAAGTAATGTTGTTTTGTTTTCTTCTTGCAGCAATTACCCAGGCTTGTGCTCTCTTTCTCTCTCCTTCCATCTTCTTTCTCAACAAGAAAGAAAGTCATTCTGACAGCATGATGCACAGCCGGGCCAGGAAGACCTGGCTCCTTCATGAATAAATTAGAGATGAAAGTTTAACAGATCCCCTTGCATGTTTATGGAATAATCTTGTCCTAATTTACCTAAATGCTTTGAGTAGAAGGGAAAGGAAATATAAGAGGTGGAGGTGAAGAGGTTAAAATCCCTGTTTAAATAGAAGGCTTTTTCTTTCCTTTTTCTTTTTTCCTGGGCACACCACAACCCACGGGTGTTGCAATGGAATCGTTGATTTCTCCCTCAAACATTTAACAGAGAAGCCAAAGGCAGGAAGAGTTCTTTCTTCCCCCACCTCTACTATAAGAGGCTCGTGTGTGTGTGTGTGTGTGTGTGTGTGTGTGTGTGTGTGTGTGTGATTTACCATCCATCCCTCTGTCTGCCTGTACATCATAAACACACAAATGGAGACTGAACAATATTTGTTTAAGGACTTTATTTCCTTGATGGTTCTCAAATTCTGTGGAAATGCATTTTCTTCTATTATTTCAAGGCTATGCTCCAGTAAGTAGCCAGTACGCTATGTTCTCCATAAGTGCATTTTTTAGTGCCAGGTAAACATGCCATGAGATGCCAGGTGCAGTCTAAATATTGGGATTTCCAAAAAGGATTAGACCACTTGGATAATGGTTATGGAATTCTGCCTCTGGCCGAGCCTATCACCTGATGTTTCAAAAGCCAGGGAAGAATCTGCATGACACTAGCCCATTAGACATCCCCCTGTGTAAAAAACGGCCAATTGGCAAGTAGAATCATTTTGTGCATGTGCTGAGGCTATGGGTTCCAGAGGTCTTTAACTTCTCTGCTCTGCCTGGTAAACTCACCAGCAATTGTAGCAAGAACTGTCTCTATACACAAGTTGCTCACTCTTGGGGACACTGGGCAGGAGGTCCCATTGTGCCTCTCACACCTCCTTGCCTTTGGCTGTTAGGAAAGTTGTTGAATCCTATGTTCTGATGTTATTGGGGCTGCAGCTGAAAGCTGACCAAACAAAGTAAGAGTCAGTGAAAGAAGTTAAATTATTCATTGTTTTCATCCAGTTTAGTTTTTGCTGTTGTTGCTCTTTTCTTTTGTTTTGCTTTTCATGGTAGTTTTATTCAGCCATTAAAGTGCAAAGAGGAAAAAAAGAAAGAAAAATGAAAACAATTGTATTCATTTTTAAATTACACTATTCCCTTTAAATTTGAGCAAAATGTCCAACAGGATGTAAAGATAATTTCCTTGAAAGAGATGCCACTGTGAGAGCATGTCATTCTTACTCCTAATAAGGAAAACCCACATACTTACTCTATGGCACACAAAATACTCATCTTGTTAACAAGCATTTCCATGTTCCTTGAATTTCCCATGATCCTTTTGTCAGCTCTTCTGGTAAACTTTTGGGATGATTTACTATTTTTACCCCCGCCCTGTGTGCTTTCAGTAACCACTCAAGTTTAGTGTTAAAGAAAGTTGCCAGTGGGACAGGAGATGTTCAAGTTAGTTGTCCTTTGTTTGTTTGTTTGTTTTTATTAGAGAGGGTAGTTTCAGAGACACCCACAACCCACATTTCAAAATTCAATAACACTTAGCATTTGGGTGGACTAGAGGCTATTCTTTTTTATTATTAAAAAAAGTGTTTTTCCATATAATTTATTTTGATCCTGACTCTCCCCAACTTCATCCCATCTCTCTACCCACCCAACTTTCTCCCTCCCCCACCTTTCCCTCTCTCCCTCCTTCCCTTTCTCTTCTAAAGACGTGAAGAACAAGATTTTTTTCAAGACTTCCACATACTAGCTATGAATATTTTTGGAAAGCTAAAACCCCTTATTTCCTGTTTGGGGACTGTTCTCCCCCTTAAAACTGTTTTTCTCTTTTCCTCTCAGCATTTGTGATGAGAGGAGTGTGTGATTTCATGAACCATCTTTTCAGCTTGCAACATCCTGTAAACAAAAGGACAATAAATAAACAAGGAGATAAGTCAGTCTTTTTGCCTGCCCATCTCCTTCCTCAGACTTGGGCAGCCAGAATCGCTTTAGTTCTTCAAATATTGTCCTGAGTTAGTATCTGGGCTAGCTTACTGAGGCTGGAGTGTGGGTGATAACAGATTCCACCAAACAGGAGGCCCACGGACATGTGTGTGCAACCATACATATTTTTTCCAGCACTGTTGGCAAACCTATTTGCTGACTACACTGATGAAGGTTGCGAGTGATTGTGTACACAGTTCTGTGAAAGACAAATGGCTCCCTGCCCAAGGACTCTTGGCCAGGCCTTAATCCTGAGTGTGAGTGTATATGTGTGTGCCTGCACGTGTGAGTGTGTGTGACTGTTTTCTGATGGTCTGACAAGGCATCTTGATCATTTCCTGGTTTTGAGGCCGACCCTCGGCCATGCACACAGCCCCCCTCTCTGAACCGTTATTATTCTGTCGTGAGGCCTTCTTTGGCCCGGATGTTGCTTCATTTCCACCTTTTGTCTCAGCCTGAATGTGAGTGATGCTCTTTCAGCAATATCCAGCCGCTTAAACTCCCTGCTGTTGCCTTACATAAATATACAACACCCGTCTCGCCCTATAACTCACTTCAGGCCTGGAAAAATAGTGACTTCCTTTATTGGTCCGATTCTCTGGCAATTCCCAACAGCTGTATGTTCGCACCTCAGAGGATCCTTATCTTCGGCTTTCCATTTGTCTCAGCACTATTCCCGGGGATTGCCAATAAAAATGATTCCCATTTTTATAACCCCTGAGAACACAGGAGCTAGCTTTCCAGAAAAACCATGTCCTTTCACCACCCCCCAAATAAACAAGCAAACCAAACCTCGGGACTACTTAAGAAAAAGGTGCATTTTGTCTTCAAGAGAGATGACCAGAGGAGCCCAGTGCATAGGGGACTCAGTAAAACTTGGAGTGTGGTCCCTAAACACATTAATTATGGTCAAGAAAATCTGTGTTTATTTCCCTCCTCCTGAGAATAAATTGGAAGCTACAGCAATGTGATTGTTAAAATAGCGCATGTTTAGAGATATATTCAGTAACCATCTTTGTAGAAGACTGACGTCTATACAGGCTGACACATATTATTCCACTCTACTCTTTATCAGTTCATTTAATCATTTTTTCATGCATCTGAATTGAGAGTAATTGTCAATCATGTTTTGGGGGTCTTGTTGACTTTGCTCTGTCTAGGAGATACAGAAAAGAAAGAAATGTACTTTTGAAATTGAAATCACTGTTCTTTTAAGGTAGTCTCATCAATAAAGTCTTTATTTAATCAGAGACAATGGGCCTGAGCTTGGGCTCTGCAACTTACTGATGTCTGCGGTAAGTAACATCACCCTAAAACTAAACCTCAGTCAGCCACATCTGCTAAACAGAGACGGAACCCCTCCCTCCTTTTCCTGATACATTGAAAATTAGAGATGAAACATTCACTAAAAAGCAAAAGGCTCCAAGACTCCTTACAGATTGAATAGAATGTTGCTTTTTTCCCCCTTCATGATAAAGTTATGACCCTGACAGACAAGTCTGGAAGAAGACTGTTCAGAAGAGGGAGAAGTGTAAGAATTACAAAGTGTTACAAGACAGCCCACAGGATGAAGGAGCAAGAACATTAACCACCCACATGCCAAAGTGCATCTACAGAAGGTCCAACAGAAAGAAGGGGAGAGAATGGTAGATGCCTATCAGTGCATTCCTAGCCTTTCTGGTTCTGCAGTTCTCCACAACAGAAATGAGGACTGGTCATGACTGAACGGGTGAGAAAGTGGGCTTGCTTGGGGCTTTCCTGACAACTCTGAGATTCTCAGGCCAAACTCTTGAGTGTGAGCTGTTTTCCTGTTTCTCCTTAGTCTACCTGACTTTGCTGTAAAGCATGACTGATAATCCTGCCATTCCCTTTAGCTGTGCTCTCACAGAAGTCTGCCCCCAAAGGCAGTTTCTGAACAAACAAAATCACCCATATAGCATGGGTGCAAACAAAAGGGTACAGACACTTCGTTCTAGCTCTCTCTGTTTGGATGTGTGGAAACAGACTAACTTTATACAATGTGTCCTCTACTCTTTCAAATTAGATCCAAATCTCCAAAACTGTCCCTCTGAATGAGATGTAATATCATTTTCCACAAAACACCATTAATGGCAGCCGAGAGTATCCCACTGTCATTACCTCCAGCAGCTGTGGAAAGAACTTAACATTTTCTCAGGGTCAAATGTTCCCTTCTCGTGGAGGAATTTTTCTGCTCTAAATGAAATGTTACGAAATACATTTTCCCCCACCAAGCTTTGCACCAAGACTGTTTTATTTATCTGACTGTTTTGAGTGCTGTAAAACATGCCATTTCACATGGTAACATAAGCTCTCTGTAAAAGTGTGCCCTGAGTATTTGCAATTGTTATCAGGCCCAGATGTATCCTCGTTTCAGCTTGAAACTCTTTGAGTCGGCTCAGATACACAGAATATAATTATCTCAAAGGCCTTCATGCTAAGTATTTAGAAGCATTACATGACCAAAAGATTCTCTCTCTCCTGTCTACCCACTGTCCCCAAAGAACTGGTGACAAAGAGTAAAACCTACTGTCTGTGGATTCCCAAACTATTCTGAATAGAGCAGTCCTATGTTTTGATAGACTTTTGAATAAGAGAGAGTCAGTCATTTCTTAGCTGAGGAAAAGAGAGAGTAAAAAAAGAAAAAACCTAGGACCGGAAAAAGGTGGGTTTAGAGGGCCTCAGAGAGAGAGAAGAGAGAGAGAGAGAGAGAGAGAGAGAGAGAGAGAGAGAGAGATTCATCTACCTTTTAAGTCTGATGGTTGAACACAGGCCTCTGATTAGTTTGTTTTCTTCATTCTTTCAGACTCACAACTTTCTGAACTAAGTCCACGAAAAACCAGACTCACAACAGACATTTCTAAACCCATGGTTTGCTCCAGAGATGAAATTCTTGGGCATCACGAAGAAAGTAAACCCAATGTGAGGCGACCAATGAGAGGTGTGGGCTCAGTTGACCTGATTTCTTGGGAACACTGATCAGTATTTTAAGATGGGAAACGGGTTGAAAAGAAACAAAACAAGAAACGGCATACCCGGGTGAAAGCAACATAATTCCTTCCTGACCCTTGCTGGGAATCAGTTTATGCCCTGGAGCATGAAATTTGATTGTAATTATTTTAGCTTGCTTGGCTACATATGTTATTGATGATCTTTCCTCAAAAGCAGCAGCCTTCTAGAAATCCTGCCACAGTACTTGACTCAAGAGCCTGTAAGGTACACATAATAGAAAATAAACTGTGCAAGATTTTTCTATCGATTGCCCCATGGAAACTCGCTCATCTTAAAGCGTGGGTCTCCAACACCATTGGGATAGAAAATCAGGTCACATTTTCCAAAATCTAAATATCATAAAAGGTACAAAAAGCACACAGCTTACTGTTCCGAAATTCCATGTGTTTTAGAACATCTGAATCTCAAGTAGACATTTTGACCCATTGTTTATAATATGAAACCTTGTTACTTTGCATATGTAGGAGAGGACTTGAGGCAAAGATTCATATGATATAAATGATGAACATGCATGAAGAGTACATGTGGGGATAAAGGCCCTAACCTATCATCTATATTTGTCATAGTTTTAAAAACTAGCAATTTTCCATTTCTCTATTTTTCCTTCATGCTGAACAAATGTGTAGGCATACCAGGTATGTCCATTAATGATATATCGGTCAAATATGCCAGGTAAGACATGATAGTAATTTTCTAGGGCACTCACTTTCTGAAGTGCAAAATGAAAGTTTGTAGTATATATGATCTTGTGCGTGAAAGCATACCTTTAACTGTGTCTTGGTATGAAAGGGTTTTCCTGGTAAACAGAACATTCCTTTTCATAATTACAGAAACCCATGGCTACGCTTTATGCCATTTGGGCCTTTGGAATTTTTTCCCCTCCCATTGAAAGGAATTGTAATTGATACTGAAATCAACCTTGATAATATTATGGATCCTCCAACTAGTTACTCTGACAAAAGAGTTTAACTCAGAAATTCTGGTGGCTTTGGGCTTATTTCCCTGTATTTGCTCTCCAACTAATTAATGAAAACCTACTATGTGCTGTGGCCCTAGATAAACTCTGTGCACAAACATAAACTCTGTGCACTTGCAAGGCTCCATACTATCGAGAAGATCAATATTTTAAGGAAAAAATGTAGTTCATTCTTGACTGTACCTTGAAGAAACATGAATAGGGAAAGATGAGAATAAATCTTAAAACGATGCCTAGAAGACAAGTTTCTGGGCAAGAGTTGGGAGGGAGAAGGGATTCTCCAGGGGGCATTTCTGAAATGGCTTTGGGGCTTCTGTAGGAACTGAACAATCTGTTCAGGAATAAGGCATCTTACACAGCAGATCACCCTCTGTCTGTTAGTGACATGCGTTGCAATTGGTTCAAGTGTGTGAAATTTTCATTCAATGAATAGTAAGACAGTAAGATGAAGAAATGTAAAAGAATCTTGGTTCCTTGGGCCTTTATTCCCAGTAGAGACAGGCATGTCTCTGAGAGAGAAGGCCAGCCCTGTCTATGCAAAAAGTTCCAGGACACTGAGGGCAACACAGTGACTCTGTCACAAAGTAGAATAAAATAAAATAAAATAAAATAAATTTATAGACAGTGAAGGAAATCTGGGCATTGTGGCATATGCCTCTAATCCCAGGACAGAAGAGGCAGATATATGTGGATTTCTGTGAGTTTATGGACAGTCTGGTCTACATAGTGAGTTCCAGGACAGTCAGAGCTATGTGAGAGATCCTGTCTCAAATACAATAAAAAGTATTTAAAATAGTGAAAATAAATCTGTTCCCTGAGTTGTCACATGGACATTTCTGATCTTGAGGGGTCCCTCCCTTGCCTTTTCTTGACTCCACTCTGATTTTTTCAGTTTGTAAGCATTACTTATTTTATGTGTATAATTGTTTTGCCTGGATGTATGTATGCACACCATAGGTGTGCCTGGTGCCCTTGGAAGCTACATGTGTGTGAGCTACCATATGGGTGATGAGAGCTGGGCCCAGGTCCTCTTCAGGATCAGATGCTCTTAGTCACTTAGCCCTGTGTTGCAGTCCTCCAGTGTGATTTTTTTCCTCTGGACTCTGTTCCACAGCCCATGAGGCAGCTCTGCCAAGGCACAGAGAAACCTTGCAGGCATGAGCTGTGGCACTCCAGAGGTACATGGCACACCAGGTTCATTCCAGGGAAAAACATTAAGCTGGAATAAACAGAGGAGAGTTCTGACCTTAAAGCATAATTGTCAGAGAAAAGGATGGAAGGGAAGTTGGAGAACACAGAGGAAAAAGGAAGGATATCCTTTCTGAACAGGTTTCCTAGATGATTCAAAACCCACAAACACCCAAGAGGCATGGGATGCTTAGAGGGCTGAGGGCAGGGAGATGGTGAAAAGAAAGGGAAGTGGAGAAAGCACACACATCCTCCTATATGAGGATGCCCCGCCTCCTCAACTCCCCCCCCCCATTCCCACCTGACCAGATTTAGCAAGCTCTCACACCTCCTCTTATGAGATAATTTCCCCCTGCAGCCTTTGTTCTGCAAAGTCAACACGGCTTATGAAAATCAAGTTGTGTTCTGTATATTTAATACACCCTCTCTAAGGATGATCATCCTGGAATCTGAACTTGTTTCTGTTATCTGGCTCAGCTTGACAATGATTTATGAACCAGAAAACAAGACAGCTTCATTTTCATAAAGCAAACGGAACCTTCTGGGCCAGGAGGAGCTGTGAAACTTGTTTTGACTAGGAAACCGAAACAAACATGACATAAAAGTCAATACGACTGCACCGCTGGGCTCTCATTTTACAAAATAACTTTTTTTCCCCACACTCCAGCAGGATGACAGCTGAGATGTTGCCTTCTCAGAGAGCAGTTTTTAGCTTTGCTAATTACCGGCCCAATTCGATGAGGAAGGACCCTGGAAAATGGAAATAAGCACATGACAATCATCCCTACAGAAGCGTCACAAACAATCTGCAATCAGGAACTTTAAAATGTTTCAAAGGTAATACTTTGTAGTTTCTATTAAAAATCCCTAATCTCTTGAAGAGACAAATATGTGACTTGGTTGATGTGTGGACAGCATTTGCCATCAGAAATGGTACCCAAAATGAACATTTACAACATAATTTAATAATGTACTTGAATGACACTGACTAGTGTGAGTAGAGACTTGTACCCATATACATGTTTGACATATGCATCATTACAATACCCAACCTTTGCCCATTCTTAGTGTTGTGGAGTAAGGAAGTACAAGAGAGGATTCATAAGGGCATGCCACAGTTCTCTCCACAGCCATCACTTTAAGTTCTGTTTGTCCAAGTCAGTTTTCTCCTCCTTATAATTATGATCTGAGTCTTTAGTTTTGCTGAGAGAGGAAATTATGGGATATTAGGCTTTTTTGTGCCTTCCGTTGTTTTTGATGTCTAGCTCAGCTCCGTGAGTGCTGCCACCTTCTTGCATTTCTTGTTGGGAAACAAGACAAAGACACACACTATACAGATGCTCTCTATCAACTAACCCGAGACACAGAAAGAAAAAGATTTCTCTAAATACACTGAAATTAGACATCTCTAGTGGCCTTCCAATCACATAGTGAACAAACCTGGAAGAAATGGAACGTTGGTGCTTTTTATGTGACTCATATACTCTGAAAATTGTCTTACATGGAGACAGGGACATAAAACAATGGGTATTTTAATGGACTGCTTTTGGCTAACTTAAAGGTCTGAATAATTGATTGAAAATCATAATCTTCATACATACTGGTAACTATTAAGCTCGTATGGAAATATTATATGTAAAACACATGAGGATTGATGATAATTTCCAGATTCATTTTATAATCTCCACATAACTTTGATTTAAGTCTCATGCTACAGGGACACATTTTTATTTGCAAAATAAAATGAACAATTTAGAGAACTGCTCGTTTCATTTCTGCATATATTAGAAAATGCTAACTGGTCATTGTCAGAATTCTGTTGTTATTAATAAGGAATTTCTTAAGAAGAAATAACAACAGGATGGAGCTGATGTTTTCTTTGGCACCATGGCCACCTCTTCTCTACTTCTATTTATCTAAATTTTAAATTTAAAATTTATCTAAAAGATGCATGAGTTATGGGTAAGCATTTTAAATAATCCGTGGTTTGAAAGCATCGCTATTCTTATTTTGCAAGGTTAATGGAAAGCATGCTACCAATCCATTCAGGAACCCTTCTCTCACTGACAATTTCCCATTCCTTCTCTTCACTCACACTACCACTAGCTTCAGCAGTGTAATTGACAACTCTCTTTCTTTCATTTTGTTTCTCCTTCTTCATATAGATCTGCCATCTGTATAGGCTTTCAATTTGCTGGTTTTAATGTGATGGAAATGGAGCCATGCGTGTGCTTCCTTGGCTTCCTCTTCCAACAGTGTTTACAGGTGCTTACACACATATCTGCCCCTTCATTCCTCCAGTGTGTAGTTCTCATTTCACTTCACTCTGTTCCACTCTGCTATAGATGAGTGAGCCTGTGGGATTTTTCAGCTGTAGACACTTTTGAATAGTCCTGGGAAGACATATGAATTTTTTCAGGTTTACTTCTACAGAAGTCAAATTGATGTATTAGAAGGGAAACAAATTTACAAGTGATTAGGCAATATTAAACTATTGCCCAAGATGATTACATCAATTTAGTCTCTAGACAGCGTTAGCTTTAAGCTCCTTGTCCTCCATCTTTCCTAAGTCAAAACAAAGGAACAATCCACTGTCTGGACAATTAGTCATCAAGTGGATATTTTGATTCTAAGGAGATGGTTCAGTGGGTAAGAGCACATGTGTGAGCATCAGAACCTGAATTCAGATTCCCAACACCCTCATAGAAAAGCAGGGTGTGGCCAAGCACATGCTTGTAATTCTAGTGCTCTGGGAATCAGGTGTACAGACATGCAACTGCTGGGGCTTGCTGGCTGCTAGTTTCAGGTGAGATACCTATCTGAAGGTAATGAGCAGAGAGTGACCCAGCAGGACACCCAGATGTCTCTCTCTGACTCTTCTCAGTCAACTCAGCACTCATGTTTTTGGTGAAGCGTGAAAATCAACTTCAAAATGCACTGCCTGGATTTTGTCCAGAATCACCTGTCTTTGAAAATCTCATGCTCTCTCAAACCTTCCAGTGAAAGTGCAGAGGTAAATTAAAGCAAACATGAGGCAAGCTGAAAGCTGAGGAGTGCTTTCCTGCCTGAAGGCTCATTTGGGTCTTGGGGGAATGGAATCTGACAACGCTCGCCCTGGAGTGTAGACAGCAGGGCAGTCAGAGTAGACAGGAGTGGTTCCAAGCTATCAGCTTCCTGGCTCTTGGATGAGTAATGCAGAAGGAAGCAGCCCACTGGGGTGAGTGTTTTGTGGGTAAATTATAGATCCAAACTCATGCTGGGGCATGCTTTCCCTAGGTAAAATGGTGCTTCCCTCCTATTTTTTAAGATACCAAACAGAAGCAACAGTGAGAGCCTGTGATTCCTTAATGCAGGGTTTCTAATCTTTAGCCTGGTAGGCTTTTAATTCTCTTTCAATTTTTCACTGGTAGATAGTACAGTGTGAAGATCTGACGTACACCGAGGTAATCATTACAGGGTAGTTTAATATTTTCATTTTCTTAAACAGCTGTCATTTCTTTATCTTGGTAATCTCTGAGTGCCCTGCTTCAAACCCTCTCAAAATAGTAAATTTGATTATTGAGTGTTCTCCAGATATGTTTTGGTCATTCGTGTAAACTATAGTCATCTACTGGGCTGCACTGTAGGATTTCTTCTTCCAATGCAACTGTCTTCTGCCTGTGTTATCCAACAATCCTGGGTCCTCCTTCCATGCCCCCTACATCCTCTGCAGGCCACTCTTCTGCTTTCTCCTCCTTTGAGTTCCTCTTTTTAGCTTCTACATAGGAAGATATAGTACTTGTCACTCAGTGCCTGCTTATTTTGTTTAATAATATCCTTCCATGAATCCATGCTGTTGCCAATGGCAGGTTTTCATTGCATCATTCCAGCTACTCATCAGTTGCAGGCATTTGCATTGTCTACTTTATCTACTCATTGTCAGTGGACACTGCTGGGCTGCTAAACTGAATGGCAATAAATATTTCAGTGCAGTTGCCTCTCATACACTACCTTAATTCTCTTGGTATATATAACCAATGGTGGGAAAGTTAGTGTTCCTATACTTACCTTTGTGAAGAGCTTCAATGTTCTCCTTCATAATACCTATAATAATTTATAACATCACCACAGCATATGAGTTCGCATTTCTTGACATTTTCACACAACAGTTTTAAGTTATTGTTTATTATTATTTTGTCATCATCATCATTATTACCAACTCCATTCCCTACCCATTCAACTTTGTATTCTTGTTTTATTCATCAAGAACAATGTACTGCCCAAATATTTTCAGATATAAACATTGCCCTAGAGCATCATTAACTTACCAGGAGCTTAATCCTTAGGCTGTTTCTTCTGCTTCCACCAGATAACAATTGTCACCTGCTCCATGGCTAAGGGTGGGGTGTCATGCTCAGTTCCTATCACAATGCTGGGATTTGGTCCAACTTGGGTTTGCACAGTTGTTGTGCATGTTATTGCAACCTCTGTGGTTTCCTATCTGCAGCTGTCCT
The DNA here is from genome assembly GCF_003668045.3 of Cricetulus griseus. Taxonomy (NCBI): domain Eukaryota; kingdom Metazoa; phylum Chordata; class Mammalia; order Rodentia; family Cricetidae; genus Cricetulus; species Cricetulus griseus. Next base: position 125,899,165 of record NC_048596.1, on the reverse strand, counting down.
GCCATGTCCACAAAATACTGCTCCCTTGTAGTCATCCACTACTTCAGGCACTTACACTTTTTCTTCTTCTTCTGCAATGATCCCTGAACCTTTGGAAGATGGTATGTGAGTTAGATATCCCATTTATCGATGACATACTTTATTATCTCAGTCTCTGCACCATGGCCAGACACGAGTCTCTGTGTTAATCACCATATATTGCAAACAGGTGTTTCTCAGATCGAAGATGGAGAGATGCCTTGATCCATGGGTATAACTACAAGTCATTACTTTTTGTTATTTTGCTTATTATTCTGAAATGAGGTGTTAGTTCCTAGTCGGTCTGACTTATAATTGGCTGTCCGTTACTAATGGCTGAGTATTTTCATTATTAGATCTGATCATTTGTATATTTTCTGAAAAAGTATTTCAAGATATTAAAGCATCTTCATATACAGAAGATTTTATATATACTATATATATACTTAAATACATGTATATATATATATATATATTTGTTTGTAATGCACTATATATTTTTAAGTGTCAATACAGTGGAATAGAGAAAATACAGAAATCCTCAAAAACAATGGCAGTTGTTTCTCATGCCAATAAAATAAAATAAAAATCTTGGGATTTGGGAGATATTTTCTCACATAAAATCGTTATAAATTTAGTACATTGAGTCAAATTCATAATGCTTTCCTGGCAATAAACAGATGGAATGATTTTATGAGTTGCTGTGAGACTGGTAGAGAATAGTCTGGAATCCTGAGATACGTACAACCTACCCATGCTAACTAGGCTGTGTGAGGTAAACACATTCAGAGGGCAGATTCTCAATACACAGATTAATTGCATCCCTTCAGGAAGCAGTGTAAAATAGTCAAGGGAGGTTGCTTGAAATCCTTCTGTGGTAGCCAGATCCTACTGAAAAATACACAACTTAATCATTTATGCTACAAAGAAAAAAACAGCATTGGTTACTATATAATTAATCCATCATAGCCAGTTGTTTTGACTATAAGAATAGATTAAAAACACGAGTTTGCTCTCCACCCATCTTCTACTTTAGGTGGGTGGAGAAATGGTCCATGCACGAGTTGTCTTTTGGCCCAAATGGGCAAATGCAATAAGCATATAGGATTTGTTAGGCCATTTCTAAAGAGATCAAAGCAGAACCATTAAATTGAAAAATCTAAGCTGACAGTTCTATGTTGTGAAATATATCTTGGGATATTTGTATCACCAAGGAACTGAAAGATCATATTCGGAGATGAAGAAGAAAAATGTCTAAATTCTTCCTCTGTCATTATTAACTTCTTATTCCCTAAATAATACTGTGTCTGTGAGAGAAAGATAAAGCATTTCTCTCTGTTTAGGTGGTGTGTGTGTGTGTGTGTGTGTGTGTGTGTGTGTGTGTGTGTGTGTACATGTGCATATGTATATCCTCCCCACTGGCATAAATATAATGCTTTTCTTTTGGCAATAATTAAATTTTTATAATCAAAGTCAGACATTTAATTATTTATAGTGATAGTAAGGTCTATGTCCTCAGAACCAAGTTTATATTATTATAACATTCACAAAGCAGAGTATGCTTGTTTTTGAAATTGTAGACACTTAGGAAGCTCTTGCAGTGTGAGGGAACCCAGAGCTTTTGCCTCTGGGTTTGCTTAAGCAGTATGGAGAGACATCTTCTAGTCAATGTGCTCATCACTGCAAGAGGGAGAAAGCCTAGCAGGGCTTACCCAAAATAAATGTGAGGCCTGTTTAAATGCACCATGAACTGCCACATAGATTGTAATTGGTGCCAGTTTACAAAAAGAGCAAGATGGAGATGCAGACATTTCAAAGGCTTCTGATTTAGGCCTTGCCTGTCTACAATATTACTGTAGAGTTTTGATTCTGACCTCGGCCTCTCCCTTCTGCAGATGTCTGCCTGGGATCTATGGGTAAGGCAGGTCTCATAGAAACCCTCTCGCACATAGCAGATAACTGAAGCAGGCAAGCAGCAAAAATTAACCCCCAAATCCATTCATTATGTCTTTTCAATATTCTCTAAAAGGGTTTCCCACCCCTAACTGCATATTTATACATATTTACTTACTAATCAATAAAGGAAAATGGCTGCATTATTTTGATTAAAATATCAGACTTACGTGTTACTATAAAATCACATTTAAGAAGCCAGAGAAAGAGGAGATAGCAGTCCGTGTAAACCCTCCAGCCTTTGATAGATGGTATTTCCAGGCTGCGAGGAGAGCCGACACATTAAGAAAATAGTGCTAATGATATTAAAGTACTTTACAAGGCTTGTTACCAGGAGCTGACAAACCTGTCAAGTGTATAATGTAAGAGGCTATCGTAACGTTCTCAGAAAACCATACCTCTACCCCATTTCAGTGCAATCTCCTAATAATGGAGTTGCTATAAATTCTAGCCAGCAATGGGACGGAGCCGTGGCTTCTCACCCCAATGTGAGGACATGATAAATATAAAAGAAAATGGCTGTCAGTTTTGGCGCCCGAACCTTATTACAAAGTCTTAATCTTACTGGCCTCAGCACCTTTTATCACAGCCTTGTTATGCGCTGATGGCTTTTTTATTTGCTGGGAGATGGAGGATGTGTCATTTGATGTCCTTTTATGTAGCCACTGCTCTGTCCTCTCACGAAAAAAAATTTTTTATATGTTTATTACAGTAACCGATTAAACACAAGGCCCACACTGTTGGCTTAGGTACTGAGGATTGAGGGTTTAACAGGATCTGGATTTAAATATGTCATTATGAGTATTTATGTGAATGGAACTCAAATAGGAAATTAATCCTCCTCAGTGCTGAAGCTGGCACCTTTGCAATGTTCATGATTGTTTATTCTTGCTATTATTTGTTATTGGGATTGGTCATTCCTGGTTCCAAGGTCAGCCGGAAGTCTCAGCTCTCCTTTAGCTCCTCACTACAGACACTCAGCTTGGAGGAAGGAGACCAAGTAAACAGGCTAGTGAGAACTCGGCTTGGGTTCAATCAGCTTGATCCTTGGAAATGAGATAAATTGCCATTATCTAAATATTAGTCTGACTATCTCCAAGCTCACTTCCGTCTTGTCTTCTTCATTTATGGCCAGTGAGAGTCTCAACCTCACTGAGAACACAGAACATGCTGGAACTTTGACCCTGGAAGTACTGCAAAGTGGAAGCTTTGGGTAAATAAGGGAGCCTGACATTGACAGACCAGTTTCAAGCTGCAGCCAGAACCTCCAACACCAGATCTTATCTTCAATCTGTGTTCATAAAAAGAGGTGCCTCTGAGTTTCTACATGCAGAGAACTGGATCACGTCCCTTAGCCCAATATCTCTCCTTTATATCATCTCAGAATGTTGCCTGAGTTAGATTGGAATCCTTTGGGTTCCTGGCTATGGGAAAATATAAAGACCTTTGATAAATTGTGATTAGAAAATACAAGAACATAGTATACCTGGATATGTAAGTTTAAAATATCCACCATTTTCTTTGTACCTTGACTTTTCTCTACAACTCTCTCGGGTGAGTATTTATGCTTAAAATATTGCTATGGCATGAGTGGGCACAGACAACCACTCCTGTGATTGCACTTGTATTAAGCCCTATGTGATTTGCCAGTACACCAGGAAAAAGCTGATGAAAACCCTAACACTTCGGAAAAGGCAAATTGCATGTCTGGAAATTTAATTAAAGAGGAACTAGCTGTCCCTGTATAAAGGTTGGCAGTTCCCTTCACAAGCCTCCTCACACTCCCCGTCTTCTCTACAAGTTCAAAAAGCACCTACCAGAGGCAGCTAAGCATACAAGCGAGGGACACAAAGCAGTGGGTTGGGAGCCATCCTGAGAAGCTGACCCCACACACACATACACACAACAGGCCAGCAGGATGACTGGATTATAATGAATAGCATCTCACTGACTGTCACTATACACTCGTCACCCTGCCTGAGTACCAGCAGTAACAGCAATACCATGCATTCTCCAAGCACTGAGTGTCACAGCATACTCCACCAGACATTTACATGTGTGTTCACTGTGTGTCTGGGGTGGTGGTGGTGGTGGTGGTGGTGGTGGTGGTGGTGGTGGTGGTGGTGGTGTGTGTGTGTGTGTGTGTGTGTGTGTGTGTGTGTGTGTGCATCACATCACTGTGGGCACATGTATGACATCACCCATGCGGCACTCAGAGGACAATTTCAGATTTCGGTCCTCATCCTCAACCTGCTTAGGGTTTATCACCATTGTCTATACCAGGCTAGTTGGCTAGGATTCTCCAGGCATCCTCCTGTCTCCACCTCCCAGCTTCCCATAGAAGCATTAGGATGACAGATGGGTGCTATCTTGCCTGGCTTTGTATGGATTCTGCGGATCTAAACTCTAAGCCTCCCACCTGAGCACCAGAGCTTTTAAGCACTGTTCAATATCTACAACCCTTACAGTCTCACCATCACCACTACAATAGCAGTCACAAGCATGATATAGTCCCTTATTACATAAAGGAATGGAGATGAAATAGAAGTTGGCCATCTGAATTTGAATATCAGAAACCAACAGACATTTTAAATAGAAGTAAATCCTAAATGTTGTGTAACACATTTTTATTGTGAAAAACATTTGTTTTATGATATGCATGTTTTCCTGGATACTAAATTGTTTTACAAAAAAGTGTGTGTGTGTGTGTGTGTGTGTGTGTGTGTGTGTGTGTGTTCTACAGCTCCTTTGTGGAGGCAAGTTGACGACTCATGGGAGTTGTTCTCTTCTCCTACCAGGTAGGTTTTGGCAAGACTGACTCTACAAGCAGCCCACAATAAATAATAAGATCAAAACTCTGCCTAGAGTTGTGTTCAAAATAAAGTTGCTATTACACATACAATCTGCCAAATGGAGAAGAAGGTGAGATGGGAAGTGAGCAGGCAGGGACCGGACAGGAGCAGCCTTTACATCTTTTCCTCATCTGCATCTTTAGGTAGGGCTTGAACTGTTTCTGCCTCCTAAGCTCCAGGTCTTATCACGAAAACTGCTAACAAGCTAGAATTCTGTATACCTACATCATGTGCACATGTGGCTCCCACTCCTATTTAGCTTTCCCTTAGCTTGTTTATCAGCACAGTCTGGAGTAGTTGATGCATCAATTACTGAGCCCTAGTTTTGCAGGCTCTACCACATATTGTCCAACTTACTCAATGAGCTGAGAGTGCATTTTCTTCCTCTTCAACTTGTGTAACACCCCCTTTTGAAATCCCACCAACTCGGTGACCCTTCTTTTCTCCATCATTCTTGGATGATACTTGGGAAAGGGACTTTCATGTTCCTGATCACCACAGTTGCATGGCACTGTAAGTCAGGAGGGAAATTAGCATCTCTGGTGGAAATGCCACTGTAGCAAAGTCTTAATTACCCTGTTGTGACTACCTTATAATCACATGACTAGCACCATGGTCACACATTTGCAAGAAGAGAAACTGTGACAGGGATGCTAAGTGGCTTCTTTTATGGCTGTTTATCTGAAGAAGGATGTGTCTCTTCCCCCATTCCTGTCTGTATCACAACAGAAAGAAGGTCCTCTCCAAGTTAAGGCCAGGATAGCTTGTAACAATGAGCCATTGGCACAGTAGTCCTAAGAAATCCCATGGCTATCTACCCAAGTCCATTCCCATTACAGAAAGGTTACAGTGCAGCTGTGAGGCTAGAAGCAGGATACAGGAGGAACTTCCTGAAAGAAGTTAAAGAAGAGCTCTTGATGCCATAAAGCCAGGGAGGAAGGATGAGCCAGAGATCAGATGTCAGAGGGGAAGGACACTGAAGATTTCTAATGTTTCCTTGTCCCAAAGGTTGGGCCCAAAGAAAAATGTCCATTGATGAATTAAGAGTAAACACAACTGAGAAGTTGCTGTTACGCTCAGTCTTTGGTCCTCAATCGCCATCTTGGAGGATACTACACTACAGTGGACTTGAAATGGAGGAGAGTTAGAAAGAAACCACTATTTTCTTTACTCCAGCCTTCTTGGATCCAGTTTGGAGAAATGCATGCATTTCCCTAAGAGCTCTGTGCAAACAGTAATTCAGTGAGGGATAGCCAGCCTCCCAAAGCATCCATTAGGACCAAGAAACAACAAACACCAAAGTTACTGGGAGCAAACTTCAAACTTAGAGGCAAGGAACAGTAAAAGTAGCGGGGATTGTTAGCACTGTAAGAAATGACTACACTAATGAGCGAGCTCCAATGCTCCTTGACAAACTCAGTGGAGGCAGTGCATAGGTTAAACCAGGCACAAGTGAAGACCAATGGGTTTTCATGCTGACAGTCACATGAACAGGAAGAAGCCCAAAACAGAAACTTAGTCCAAGAGGCTCAAGATACCATGGGTACTCAGAACTTCAATTCCTCATGGGCCTTCATGACAAAAAACCCTGTGGCTGATATGGCAGACCCAAATACAGAAAAAGGAAATGAAGTGTTAGAGATATGTCTTAGTTGTTAGAATGTTTGCCTATTATGAAACAACAACAGGGGAGGGCTAGGTTTCATCCTTAGTGTGGCATAATTCGAATGTGCCGATGCAAATATGTTATCTCAATATTCAGGAGATGGAGGCAGGAGATCCAGAAGTTCAAGGTCATCCTCCACCACACAGTGGGTTTGCAGTCAGCCCAAGATAGAAAAAAAACTAGTTAAAATGATTAAATAAGAAAGGAGGAAATAAAGATTGATAGACGGGTGACAGATGGATGGATGATGAGTAGGCGGGGTGGGAAAGTGAATGTATAGACGATAGATAGACAGATAGACAGACAGACAGACAGACAGACAGATAGATGTCCATGTCTCTTCAGAATGAGACATGTCTTAAAAACATACTTTGCAAAGCTCTTCTTTTTTTCTTTTTCTTTTTTTCCAAGACAGGGTTCATCTGTGGCTTTGGAGGCTGTCCTGTAGCCTGCAAAGCTCTTCTATGAGATGGCTTGGTCCAAAGAAAGAGTATGTGATAAAGCGTGAAACTGAAATAAGCAGATTACACACATGTGTCTGTCCCTTTCTGATCTGTAAAGTGAAGAGAGCAAGAGTCAGTGAGAAAGTGAAACAAGTTTAATATAAATATATCTACTCTCCTCTGACTTTTACAAGCAACCATCAACTGTACCAAACGCATGTTCCATCACATGTAGTATATGAAACATTTCAACAAACAAACATTAACATTGTATCTGAGCATAAAATGGGATCTGTGGATGAGGAAACACCAGAACCAGAACAGTAGAAAACTGCAGGCTGCAAGGTGGGACACAGGGTACTTAGAGACAGGAAAAGAATGAAAAGTTCAAACCAACTTGATTGATCATGGCTCAGGGTTTCCTCCTGGGACATAAGCTAGTCCTTTAAGAGCCTATTGGAGTGTGGAGATTTGGTGACTGCAATTGGCTGAGACCCAGTTATATCTTACAGAAATCGGATTCTTACATTATATGTTGGTGTATTAACATACTGTTAGGTGACAGTTTTTTACACAGGAACCCAAGTAGAGACAACTTCAACCCAATGGCCTTGTGCTTGTTTAATTTCACAGATACAGATATGATTTTAAAAGATGCTGAATTATTTATGAGTCAGGAGTTGACTTAGTCAAGGAAAATGGAAAGTGTGATTTGTAAATTACTCATACACCTAGCTTTTAAAAAATGAGCAAGGTCTGCTTGGAAGTACCATGAGTTGTGCCATGTCCTACCTTCCTCTGGCCTTGATGGGAGTTTCTGGTGTTACTGTTTAGCCCCTGAGTTTTTTTCTTGTTTTTAAGATTCTCTCTCTCTATCTCTCTCTCTCTCACTCTCTCTCTCTCTCTCACTCTCTCTCTCTCTCTCTCTCTCTCTCTGTCTGTCTGTCTCTTCTCCTCTCTGCCCCCCCCTCTCTCTATTTGTGTGTGGTTGTTGTGAATTAAACTCAGGATCTCTGCAAGAGCAGTGTATGCTCTTAACTATTAAACCAACTCTTCAGTCCCTAAGCCCCGTATCTAAAAGTTTTGACTATAAATAGCAAAGGATTTAGTTCAAGCCTGCAAAGGAGAAAGTAGAGTAGATATCTCTGCTTGGCCCAACCATAGAATGGCTAAGGCTAACCCAGACATGGCCCTTGGTAGCAGGTTGGGCCTAGATGACATCCTGGCTCTGAGTGGAAGCAATGACCACTCAGGTTAGTTCTGGAGGCCACTTGGTTGCTGGTTACCACCAAGGCCTCAGGTTATGGGCCCAACCCTGGGCTTCTATGTGACCTTTGATGGCAATATGGGACTCTGACTTCAGCATAGACCCCAGCCACAGTAGAACCACAGACCCAGACATGGTCCTAGGCAGCAGCTGGGTCTGGATGTCACCACTGCCCCAGTTAGCAGTGCAGGCCACTCAGATCAGCACAGGATTCAGAGGCAGTATGGCCCTCAGAGACCAAAACAGGCCTCAATCTCAGGTTTCTGCATGGCCTTTGATGGTTATAGGAACTGAGCAATTGAGCTATAAACAGAAGTAATCATTAAACTATGACAGAGACACATATTTCAGTGGTAGCAAGAGCAAACATACATGAAGAACCAAGAGCAAATTAAGAACTTCCGAGATGGCATTTTTGAAGTGTGGGAAACAATTAGAGATGAAGCTGACATTGAGAATGGCAGCACTCTTGATTGAATGTGGAGATTCAAGATTTATCCCACGCACCTGACCTAGAGTGCTTAATCTTTGGTACAGCTTTCAAAATGGTCTCTCGTGCATTATTAATTCATTTGTTTTGTGTAGAAATCCCTTGAGCTAAGCAGAACAGTCATGATGGACCCCTGTTGCAAATTTGTCATTCCATAGAGCTTTGCTCATATGTTTAATGTGTCATCTCTATTTTATTCTCATTTTCTTTTCCTTGCATTGTTCTTTCATCCACCTCTATATTTTCTTCCTTCCCTTTCTCCCTTTTTTCTCCATGTGTTCTCACATGTGTTCTTCTTGCTAAAAGTGACCTCCTCATCACACAGTGAGCTTCTGGAAGATGGGAACGTGCATTTCTTATTACTATTATGATTATTGAAAATTAGTTACAATGTGCACACTGTAATTAGTTGGACACACAGAACATGCTCATAGCTTGAATGTTCCACACTCACTCAAGAGGAAACTGAATAAATGATGGAACCTCCTATATAAAAAAGTTTGAACAAATACAGTCTAAATATACTATGTGAAACCCATGAATGATGGCCACAGAATGAATAAAAATAGACAAGATGAATCCATGATTCAAAATCACAAAATAGTTTGAATTTTAAAAATAATATGAATGGAAACATATCTAACTGCTAGTCTCAGGAAAGAGCAAGAAAAATACAAAAATAGCTGGCACGCCTACAACAAAATTTTAAAAGGATTTTCAAAATAAAAACAGCAAAATAGCTTCAAAGTATGAAAAAAATATAAAGTAAGGAAAATGTAGAAATTTGGAGAATAATTTTTAAATAATTAAGAGACTACTGTGTACTTCCTGATGACAAAAATAGAAACCACGGGAAAGTAAAAAGCAGCAATGTTCTGTCTGAAACAGTAAAACCTGAGTGTACCAGTAATGACTAAGACAGATAAGGTACTGTCACACATCTGTCACTAAAAATGACTCCATGCTTTAGAGGATAAAGTCTATAGAATTTTTATATAAGAAATTGTTTTGTAGAATAACCTCAAGACATAAAAAGAACCAGATATTTTAGGTCATTATATGTTTACTGTACACCTGTCACCAAAAAATGAGTAAGATTGTTGTGCCCAAATTCTGAACCCCCAAATCACCAAGAGACCTGTTCCAATGCAAAAGCAAAGAGTTTTTTAATTATTTAACAAGTTAACTGTATTAACTGGGTTCCTCCCTCCATCAAACACAGCAAGTGGAGTGAGAAGGATCCAGAGGGACCGAGGAGCAGGAATTTTATTGGGGCAAAGCAATGGGAGTGTCTAGTGGTCCCCAACAATCTCAGGATTGGTGCACTTCCAAACTTGGAAACATGTCCTGAGTTGATTGGTCAACTGGTTCAACTGGTTGCTATGGCCTATAGTCCCCATCAGGGTGGTTGCTATGCTCTGTATGTCACTGTTACTGTAAAACACATCTAGAGCCCACCAGCTAACTTCTGATTGGTTCCTGGCTACATGGAGGTCTCTGGCTTCCATGTGCTTCCTAGTGACTAGGAGGTCAGGCAAGGTCAAGAAGCTCAGCACATGTGACTGAGTCAGAAGCCTACATCTTGTTGAGTCTTTTCTGCAGCCTGTCATGGCTGCTAAAGCAGGGTGCTGGGTGAGGGTCTGGTCCCTTCAAAGATCATATACAGAGGGAAGAAATGAAAGAGAAAGTGGAGCAAGGAAAGAAGGGAGGGAGGGAAGGAGGGTACAAAATTGAGTACAGGATGAACTACTTTGATCTCAAATTAAGAAAACATCAAAACAAAGAATATATATATATATATATATATATATAATAAATAGGTATCACATAAGCTAACACATCTAGCAGCGAGTCAAACAGATCACAAACAGAGTGTGTCCCTAAACTGCCCCAAAGATGTAACACCAGGAAATCTGTTCATATGTTCTACTTTATTAAACAAAGGTTGTCATTAAAGGAAAATCTCTATACTAGTGGCAGTAAGAGTAATATTTTTTGGATAGCAATACTGTGTGCTATTTAAGCTCTTTAACAGTAAGGTCTTTTAAATATATAAAATAATACAATAGATTAAATTCTATTAATTCTTTCACTCTCCCAATGAAAAATTGAGACACAGGTGTTAAGTGATACAGCTAACCGATACATGCCACATCCTGACCCCAGACACTCTCTGAGGCTATGGATTGTGGCACCTGAATATAAGTGACATTGATGATTTAAATGAAAAGCAGTCCAACATCAGCAAAATAGAAGCTAAGACAAGAAAATGTCACAGTCCTAAAAAATGAATGGTGCACAACATATTTCATAATGGAATATTAGAATAATTCCCACTGAAATTTCCAAAAAATGAGGCACTTTAGCCCAGAGTCAGAGATGCTGATTAATATGGTAGCATGTGCAAAAAATGAAACAGATAAGTACTGAAATTAAAAATATAGATGAATCACAATTTAGAGAGACCGTGATTATTTGGCAAAAGATGTTAAAGAAATTAATAAAAAGAGACTGGTGTGAGTCATTTTGTTCAGTGGGTGATCCTGAGATCCAAGATCCACATTGTAAAATAGCATACTTTCTTTTTTTTAATTTAACTCTTTATTGATTCTTTGGTAGATTCAGATCATGTACCCCAATTCTGCTTACCTTCCGGTCCCCCCATATCTTCCCCTCACCCCTGTAGTATCCTCTCACAAAAACAGACAAATCAAAGTAAGCAAGCAAACAAACAAAAACAAAAGCCAAAACAAATCAAACAAAACAACAACAACAAACCTCTTTGCTTCTCCTTCTTTACTGCCTCTCCAGCACCTCTTCATTCATCCTAGTGGCATTGTGGTTCAAAGTACGTCGTATAGTATACCCTTTTGTTCTGTCAGCTTTACTAGAAAATGTTCATTGCTTTGAGTTTGGTTCAAGGCCTCTGATTTCTGGTATGCCATCATCATTGGATCCTTACAGGAACTCTTCTAGGTTTTCCTGTTGCAACCCTGAGTCTTGGAGATCCAGCAGGTATTGTTCCACAGACAAGTCCCTTCATGATCTCCAGCAGGTCCTAGATTTGGTAGATGTTAGGTAAATCAATCCAAGGTCGGACTGTGGGCCTAGGTGGTGACTGATTGGGTCAGTTCAGGCATTAGGGGCCGCCTGCCTCAGGCAAGGGGTCAGAGCCATCTCCCCTATACACATGCTTTCAGGGTCAGTTCTCCCTTGCCTGTGGCCTTGCATCTTTCCCAAGTGTGGAAGCCAGCTCTCCCACAAGGGTTGAGCCAGTTCTCTTGCTATAGTGTCCAGTGAGATGCAAGGCCATCTGATCTCATCTTCCATGGTTCCTAAGGTCCCATGAGGTGACAGGCCACAGACAGCAACACAGACACCAGCTGCAGCTGGACCATGGACCCAGACATGGCCCTTGGTAGCAGCTTGGGCCTAGATGACATCCTGGCTCTGAGTGGAAGCAATGACCACTCAGGTTAGTTCTGGAGGCCACTTGGTTGCTGGATACCACCAAGGCCTCAGGTTATGGGCCCAACCCTGGGCTTTTATGTGACCTTTGATGGTAATATGGGACTCTGACTTCAGTATAGACCCCAGCCACAGTAGAACCACAGACCCAGACATGGTCCTAGGCAGCAGCTGGGTCTGGATGTCACCACTGCCCCAGTTAGCAGTGCAGGCCACTCAGATCAGCACAGGATTCAGAGGCAGTATGGCCCTCAGAGACCAAAACAGGCCTCAATCTCAGGTTTCTGCATGGTCTTTGATGGTTACAGGAACCTTCGACATCGGCACAGTCCTTGACTACAGTGAGGCCTCAGACCCAGACACAGCCCTCAGCTGCAGCTCTGGCCCAGATATCACCATGATATTTGATAGCAACCAAGCCATTCAGATCTGCATACATCCTGGCCCTCAGACACCAACCTGGACTCAGGTCGCTGATCTGATCCTAGGTATCCTCATGGACCTTGATGGCAACAGGTGACACATGCATCAATCCAGACCCTGGCCGCTATATAAAACCATAGACCCATACATGTTACATGGCAGCAGCCTGGGCCAAGATGACCCTATGACCCCAAGCCATGATATCTGCATGCCCCCTGATAAAATAGATGCTTTCTTAAAACAAGCAGAATATATTACAAAATACACTGAAAATGAAGGCCATTCAAAATAATGAAATCACACCATTCCTAAAAATAACATCAGTTAGAAAGAAAGGTGCCTGTGTGAACAAAACAAAGTTAATTTTTACCAGATTCTGATAAAGAGTACCGATTTTTGTGGGATATAGAAGAGCTTCACTTTAATCAAATAATTCAATATTGCAATGACATGCCTTTCTAAAGATATCTGTAAATTAAATACAACTTAAACCAGCATTGCTAAAAGGTTATTGATGATACATGGCAACTTGATTCTAAAGTATAAACTGTATACAAATATAGTCAAGAAGTTTAGAAGAAGAAAAAAAACAGCAAAACTTAATGGAACTTTATTTTACTGGATTTAGACACTCCAAATGTCTAACTAAGATTCACTGGTACCTCAGAATTAATAGATAATAGATTACAGGAAGACAATGCTAAAAACACACCTATTTGTTTATGATAATTTATCCATGCACTTTGATGGGAAAAGGTAACACATGTAATGAATTTTGATTTGACTGATTAAGTCAAACCTGCATTATAGAACACAGACAAATAGGTTAGGTACATCAAACAATAATTATATGGTGTTCTCTTTGGTAATGGGTATATGCCTAGACCATAAAGACAGCTGTGCTGAAGGCATGAAACCTCACAGTACTGGGGAAGAGAAGACACTGAAGATAAGAGCGAGGGCCAGTTTGGTAGAATTTAACATATGGCAGCATTTGCTCATATCCAGACTATATGAAGAACTGCTCCAAGTCTCTAACAATATATCATAGCCATTTGAAGAGTCATTACATTAAAATGAAATAAAGGATTTCTTCTTTTGTCACTTAATTATACAATTCCTAAATGTATTCTATTTTAAAACGGCTTAAAGAGTCAGAATAACAAATCTCTAACTCCCTGTTCATTTTTCTTAATTCCATTCTCCCACTCTCCTCTGGGGTCCATGTACACCCATCCATATATTCTCAGGAAAGACAAACTTTCTGGAATTTTGTGTCCAACCCTCTGAGTGCCTCTTGATAAATTTGCATCCCCTTTAATGTGTATGTTCTGTTTTGTGCACAAACATGTAAGTGTGGCTTGCTATAACTTAACCCTTCACATGTCTTAAATATCTTGTCTACCATGCATTTTAAGGAAAGATTAGAATTCTATGGTGCAGGCACACCATTGCCTAAGAATCATTTCCCATGTGGTAGAGTTGAGACAATTCCTGTACTTCAATTATGAATAAATCTATCCTGAAAATCTCATACATATCTGTGTGGGCTTGTGGTCACAGTTGTTCTGAACACATTTATTTTAGTTAGGCAGTTTGCATTTGATAATGCTAAACTTCTTCTCAACTCTTACCAGCTACACATAGCCATATATCCTTGACAGCATGAATCAATGTTTTACAAATTATTTCAGTTATGAAAGGAATATTTGATGCTGGTTTTCTCTAATTGCTTTGTTTGGTATCTAGTGTTTCATACATTTATTGTCTGTTTTCCTCTGAATTCACTGTTCACTTTTTGTCCATTTCTCTAATGGCTTCCTTATCAATTGATAAGTACCATTTGTATAGCAAAATATTAGTGCCAGACCCTAAATCAATATAAATATATTCTCACAGTACATTTTTAAGCACAAGGGGGATTTTAGTGGGGTAGACAGAAAGCATATTTCATGCATGAAAGTATGTGTTTCTTTAGGCCTAGGTTAGCTATGCAGTTTAAATCTAATCAGTTTTAGATAAAAAAAAAAAAGTCTTTCCATGTATAAGTAACCTTATCCAAATTGCAATGTAAGTAAGATCATACAGGCAATGTAAAGTAGGCTTCAAGACAGAGATAGAGAATTTAGCACCTGGCTGAGCATACTACACAATACAAGGACAAAACAGTTTGTGGTACTCAAAGTATCATCTCCCTGTATATTTCCTAAAATTTCTTTCATTAAAATTGTGTGTGTGTGTGTGTGTGTGTGTGTGTGTGTGTGTGTGTGTGTGTGTGTAGGCAAAGAGGTGATCTTGTTGCACAGAGCTCAGGGAGGGCCATTGACAGGAGAATTCAAAGTGTTCCTGTCCAGGAGCGTGTTGCTGGCATTGAAAGGGTTATTAATGCCTCCTCCTCCCCCGTCCCCAGGACAACTGCCTCAAAGCTTCGGTGTTTGTCTTAGTGCTCAAAGGTGACATAGTGAAAAGTGTGGGGATAGAATGCTCTCAACAGGGATATTAGATAGCTCGACCAGCCCAAGAGCTGGCAAAGGAGATGCTTCTCCACTGTGCAGCACTTCCTTGCATTTCCATGTGCTTCTACAGGTAAAGGCTGAGGAGAGAAGAGAAGAGAAGAGAAGAGAAGAGAAGAGAAGAGAAGAGAAGAGAAGAGAAGAGAAGAGAAGAGAAGAGAAGAGAAGAGAAGAGAAGAGAAGAGAAGAGAAGAGAATCCATCTACTATTGGAGATTAAAGTTAACCAATTCTTTCTTCTAAAAAATGTTGGAGCATCCCTCTTCCTCTCCTGAGGGAGCAGAAAATATGAGTCAGGGGAAGAATACATGATAACAAGAATGGAGATATCATAATAGAGGGAGACATTTTTGGTTTACAGAGAAATCAGGCACTAGGGAAATGTCTGGAGATCTACAAAGATGACACCAGCTAACTATCTCAGCAACGGAGGAGAGGCTACCTTAAATGCCCTCCCCTGATTATGAGATTGATGACTGACTTACATGCCTTCGTCCAGCAGCTGGTGGAAGTAGAAGCAGACACCCATAACTAATCACCAATCTGAACTGGAACCCAGATGCAGAGAAGGACAAGTGAAGAGCACAGAGGTCCAGACCACGCTGGTGAAACCCACAGAAACAGCTGACATGAACATCCAGGAACTCTTGCTCCCCAGTCTGATAGCTGGAATACCAACATGGGACGGATCCAGACCCAAGGAACATGGGTTTCTGTGAGGAAACCTCAGAAATCTATGGGACCTCCTGTAGAAGCCCAGTATTTATCCCTAGCATAGGTGTGGACTTTGGGAGCCCAGTCCTTTTAGAGGAATACTCCCTGAGCCAAGACACACTGGGGTGGGCCTTGGCCCTACCCCAAAGGAAATGAAAGACTCTGATGACACCCTATGGAAGGCCTCACCATCCAGGGGGAGCAGAAAAGATATGTGACAGATAAGGTTTTAGTTGGGGGGGGGGTAGGGGAGGATGGGTGGGAGAAGGGAAATGGGATTGTCATGTAAAACAATCCTGTTTCTAATTCAAATTTAAAAAGTTGGAAAAAATGTTGGCGCAAAAATTAATTTAATAAAATTCTACCCAAATCCCCATCACTTTATGATTCATAAGTAGACCTAGTCTCAATAAGAAGAGCTGAAACAACAAGACTGATTGACTTGACTCAGTCTGTTATGACACCTTGCATATTGAAATATACTGTGTGTACGTTGCCAGTACTAATGATCCTGTCTTGACCAGCTGCAAGAGCCAGATGGAAGGCCACAATGCTGCCTGATTCTGCACAGGTGAAGAGGGGGAACAGAATTTATCAATGAAGTGCAAAGTGACATCTTGACTGTCAATCAGGTTAGTGCAGAGAGAACTCGTAGCATAGATTCCCCTACTCTAGAAGCTGCTGCCATCAAGCAAAAAGGTTCCTAGATGGCGCAAAATGTGAAAGAATGATGTTAAATCTTGTTAAATCTAGTTATACAATATTTCCTTTCAGGATCTTCATCTCAGAGTTACATATAAAATCAATACCACAACATGTCAGCGTGTAGAAAAGTTGATAACCGTGATAACCCACCCACAAAGCCAACGATAAAATCATCAGCAGGGATTATCTGGAAGTGGTGGTACAAGCCTGAACCTCCAGCACTTGGGAGATGGAAGCAGAGAGATCAGGGGTTTATGACTAGCCTGGACTACATGAAACCCTGTTTCAAGCAAATTTGGAGAAGGTGAGGTGAGATGGCTCAGTGTGTAAAGGCACTTGCCACTGAGCCCGACCACCTTAGATGGGTCCCTGGGACCCAAACAATCGGAAGAGACAACTTACATTTTAAAGCTGTACTCTGATCTCCATACACATGCCTTGGGGAACATGGTCCAGCCCTGACGGAGTCCTCCACTTTCTTCTCCTCTCCCCATATACATACAATGAAATAAATAAGGTTAATTTTAAGCAAATATCAACAACACAATACCTGTTAACTATGTGTGCTTTTTCTTAATCTGATACTAGACACCTGCCTCACTGAGCCTGTTGAACTCCAGATATTATCTCCCTTTACATAGGAGGTAACTAGCTGCTAGAGACAGATCAGGTAGCTTGCTGACAAATGGCAGATATGTGTGAACCTAAATGAAACTGGCTCCAATCTTTTCCTTTTTGGGGGGGGCAATAAACACTGCGAAATACTTTCTCTCAATTACAGCTTCAGGAAGAAGATCCAAAGTCTAAGAGAAACCTTTGTCATTTAATGTTGAATGATTAAAAAATATATATGATTTCTTCAAGAAATAGGGCCAGTCCTTAATCAGTATTTGCTGCATGCTATTATGTGTATTGCCGTGATGATAATATCTATTCGACAAACAGGAATGCAAGTGATATTCCTTATAAAACAAAATCACAACCTTGTATTTCAAAAAATCAAGAATGAAATCCTGCTCACACTTATATTTGATTTAATTTAAATCTTGAGAAAGAGCTTACCCCAAAATGACTTTTACAAGTCATGCACAGTGTTTCAATCTGTCACTTTGTATTGACCTTCACAAGCCTGAAATATATTGCCCTGGACTTGTGTAGCTTTTAAGAATGACAGTAAAGCCAGTAATTTTTTAAAGTCTTATTTTATATCTACATCAGCTTTTGCTCCACTATGTACCATTCCTGGAAACAATGATCTGACGATGCATCCTCAGTGTTCTTGTTCATTGAAAGTTACTGAGATGAACTCAGGGAATCCCCGTGATGCTGAGTTGATTCGAAAGAAATGCCAAGAACTGTACACCCAGAAGACATCTTCCTTGATATTTCCAGGCTGAGTAGCAGAATGGATGCTTTATGTAGGTGAGTTTAATGTTTAATACTTACTTTCATTAGAATTTGTATGAACAGGTTAAATTAGCAATAACTTGCTTTCATTAAATCTTGCATCATTGAGTATAATTCTTCTGTGGTCTATTTATCCTATTTCAACTTGCAGTCTTTAAAAACCCCATAGCAGAAATTAATAGCATTTCCTATCATGGCTAATGCCAAACAAAATTCTTCATCACTCATTCTGCCTGTTTCACTTCACAGTCAGTCATTCTCTACTAGCACTGGGGCTAATCAGTTGCTGACATAATTATATGTTACTTCACATGATATAATATTGGGGTAACCTTGGAAAGCCCTAAAGCATCCAGTGTGTAAAATTAGCATCTCCATGGAAATTGGGAAATTATAAATAATAATATTTCAGTATCCTTAACTATATGTTTCTATTTCAAAGTACCTTTAAATCTCAAAAAAAAACAAAATAAACTGCTCTTGGGAAAATGGCTCAGTGAATAAAGCACTGATGCCAAGGCTGATCACCTCAGTATAACCCCCAGGACCTATGTGGTGGAAGGAGAGAACCACTGACTCCCACAAGTTGTCTTCTGGCCTCCACATGTGTGCTGTAGCACTATTGCATGTGCGTGCACGCGTGCACACACACACACACACACACACACACACACACACACACACACACACCACTTTTCAAAAGTAAAATAAATTGGTCACTTCAGAATAGTAACTTTCCCCTTTTTAACAGGCTAGTTGAATGACAATACCATTTTTGTGCAACCAAAATAAAATGAATCAAAAGGAAAACAATAATCTTCTGGATGAGGATGGTGGCTCAAATATATGTGTCAGAACTTAACAGGCATGAGAAAATGGACAAAGCAGACTAAAAGGGTTGTGTTTTGTTTGATATAGTTTAGACTGTTTCCAAGAGTCAGGAAATAACAGAGAGAAGAATAAAACAAAATAAACCAGGAAAAAAAACATTGAAACTGAAGTATAACCTGAATGGTAGATGATTTTGTGAACTGCTGGGTCATAAGATAAAGAAATATCTAGAAGCATTATTGGCACCAAGTACTTCAGAAAGTATGATTGACTAGAGGTCGGTCTTCTTTTTTACTATTTTTCTCTTTTTTTATTTGAATTAGAAACAAGATTATTTTACATGTCAATCCCAGTTCCCTCTCCCCTCCTCCTCTACAACTGCCTGCCAACTAAAACCCTACCTATCATATATCCTTTCTTCTCCCCAGGGAGAGCAAGGCCTTCCATAGGGTGTCATCAGAGTCTATCGTGTCCTTTGGGATAGGGTCTAGACCCACCCCTGTGTGTCTTGGCTCAGGAAGTATCCCTCTATGTGGAATGGGCTCCCAAAGTCCACACCTATGCTAGAGATAAGTACTGAACTACTACAGGAGCTCCTGTAGATATCTGAGGTTTCCTCACTGAAACCCATGTTCCTGGGGTCTGGATCAGTCCCATGCTGGTATCCCATCTATCAGTCTGGGGAACAGGAGCTCCCCGATGTTCAGGTCAGCTGTTTCTGTGGGGTTTCACCAGCCTTGTCTGGACCACTGTGCTTATCACTCATCCTTCTCTGCAATTGGATTCCAGTTCAGTTCAGTGATTAGTTGTAGGTGTCTGCTTTTACTTCCACCAGCTACCGGATGAGGGCTATTGGGTGGCATATAAGTCAGTTATCAATCTCATTATCAGGGGAGGGCTTTTAAGGTAGCCTCTCCTTTGTTGTTTAGATTGTCTGCTGGTGTCATCTTTGTAGATTAGAGGTAGGTCTTAATGAAGAGGCAAGGCAGAGGGCAGAGAGGGATAGTCCATGTCTGTAATGGAGACCTTGGAAGGCAGTGGAAGGAGGAAGGCAAGACCCAGGCCAGCTAGGACCATAAAGTAAGAGTCTATCTCAAAGGGGGGAAACAGGAGGAAGAGAAGGGCAGGGAGTGAGGGTTGAAACTGTGTGAGAGGTTAGAACTGCACATTCCTTTTGTCCTTTGAAGCTGTAAGAATCTGCCCTTGAGTCTCCACAATAGAATTCTAAGAACTGGTTTCTTGCTGAGCTAAAACAGAAGGCATTGAAGGTACAGCCATCCGTTGGTGGATACTGATAGAGTGAGAAGCAGGCACTTGAAACTGAGCTTTTATCTCTAGCAGACTCTATAGCAGTGGTTATCAACCTTCCTAATGCTATGACCTTTAATACCGTTCTTCGTGTAGCAGTGACCCATGGCCATAAAATTATTTTTGTTGTTCCTTCATAAATGAAATTCTGCTACCATTTTGAATTGCAATGTTAATATCTGACATGCAAGATATCTGACATGTGAGCCCTGTGAAAAAGTCATTCAACTCCCCAAAAGGAGTAGTGACCCATAGATTGAGAACCATTGCTCTTTAGGAAACTATCATAAATAAACAACACTGTGCTACTCTGTGAAATAGCCACACTGAAGCTGTAAGCAAGAGAATGTTCTCCCATAGTCCTGGGGTCCCCATTCACCTTCACATAATTTTTAAAGTTTTCCTGATTAGTTTTATTTGTTTTGTATTTTAAGCCTTGGCTGGCCTGAAACTTGCTACATAGACTTTTACTCATGGAGATCCACCTGTCTTTGCCTCCTTGAACCTGCAGCTGAAAGAATGAAAACTAGAATCAAAACAGGGAGTAAAAAAATACTCCTTAAAAGAAAACCATCTGAGGAAAAGAAGCATTTCCAATTGCCATTCATATCTTCAGAAGAAAAGATAAGACTGCACAGGATGTTTGTTGTAATGATAGGTAAAAATGAGAGAGAGAGAGAGAGAGAGAGAGAGAGAGAGAGAGAGAGAGAGAGAGAGAGGAAGGAAGAGGAAGAGACAGAATGGGAAGGAAGGAAAGGAAAGGAAAGAGAGACGAAAAGGAAAGGTAAAATACACAAAATTCAATAAACTATCCAGAAAACAATAGGTCAATAGGTTATGTAATTGCTGCAGAATTAATTCAAGTAAATGGGCTGGAATTTAAGGGCCTGCATTGCCATATTAAAGGAACTTTCTAAATTCACACACACACACACACACACACACACACACACACACACACACACACACACATTTCCTTTACTAGAAAGCTCAACTTTCAACAGAAGACACACTAGGCAAAGAACATGTAACAGAAAAAGCACTAAAGGTAGCAGAATCCATATAGATTCTGATTTCTCAACAGCATAAAGGAAAATCTACAAAATACAGATGAGGTTTGAGCCTGGAATTTGACTGTAGAGACCCCCCAGTTAGGTAATCTATTTATAAAACAGGAGCATAGTGCCTTAGTTAGGGTTTCTATTGCTGTGAAGTGACACCATGACCACAGCAACTCTTACAAGGAAAGGTTTAATTGGGATGGTCGACTTACAATTTCAGAGGTTCAGTCCATTATCATCATGGCAGGGAGCATGGGAGTGTGCATAAAGTCAATAAATAATTTGTAGCAGACATAATGCTGGCTACAACTTGATCAGAAAGCAACAGGAAGTGGGCTGGGATTCAGACAGAGAGAATTTTGAGCAAAAGAGACCTCAAAGCCTGCCCCTTCAGGGACATGCTTCTCCAACATGGCCAATCTACTACAAAAAGGCCACACATCCTAATAGCGCCATTCCATTGGGGGGAGCATCTTCTTCCAAACCACCACACAATGACACCGCAAACCATTTGGACATTTTCAAAGTGGGCCAATGGAAGATAGGCTCCTGAATGAACAAGAGACTTAGCTAAGAAAGACAAAGGTTGTTAAGGGAGAGCCCAGAATTGCAGCTATACCCCAAAGTCAAGGGTAATTATTGCAAATGGAGGTAGACCAAAGACTCTGGTCTTAATACAATAACTGTGGGTTAACAATGTGGCTCAGCAGTGAAAAGTATGTTCTGCTCTTCCAGAGGACTTGAATTTGACTCCTAGCCCCCATATCAAACATCTCACAAACCTCCTATAACTCCAGTTTCATGAGATCTGAAGCCTTTGGCTTATGTAGGCACCTGCACTAATGTGACGCTCATAACCACACACAAACACATGCCCATAATTGGAAATAAATCCCTGAAAGCAATGACATAATAACAAAGATCACGGGAGCCTTAGATTCCCAGATTAGCTGGAAGTTTTGTGACAACCTGATGATAACTATCTAGAGGCTAAGTAAAAGGAGAAAACATTTTAACACAATTATCAAACATGAAACCAATGAGAAACACCGAAGCAATAATAACTTATTCCCAAGACCAGCCCTCTGGAAGATTTATGCATGAAATTTAACACAATTTACAATATAACTATCTTAAATAAGGCATTGGAAAAAGTGAGGAGCAGAATTAGTGAAAAGAAACAAATGACCATTTCCTTTACTAGAAAGTCAATACATAACTTGTAACACTACACAATACTAAGAAGGGGAAGGATAGAAGGATGTAGGTATGTAAATGCATTTAATTAGTAGGCTATGGTTGACAATCCAAAGTTAATCTGCAGCATCAGCAAAGTCCAAGTCACTCAGAATTTTTAATAAGCTCTGTCCTCATTCTATCAAGAATTAAACACATGTTCTTTATCAATTAAGACAACTCCCCTTCTCAATTATAGAAAAATGTACATCGAATATCATATACAGTATTAGTCTCCTGGACATTTTAGCAATTATATAGGAGTGAAAATGGAAGATAACCAACAATCCAGGGTCATCAAACTGGGTCCTCCTATTATGATACCACCATCATTTTTGTGAATGAAATACATATTTACACACAAAATCTATTTTAATTTAAATCAACATTAGAATTCACAATTCTATTACATCTTAATCTAATTCTATAAAATGATAAATATTCAGGAACATCCATCTATAAACTGAATTCAATACATAAGCTGGGCATTCAAGTACTCTTAGGGATGGATTTCTGAGATGAATGATGTAGTCAAGTTGTCTGTCTCTGGCACCTGCTTAAGATGCTTTGGAATCTTTGAAAATGACATTTATGTTCTAATTCTCTATATTTTCATATTTTTAGCTAAGTGGTATGCTCAAATTTAAAGTCACAAGATTGGTGACACTCAATAAATGTGCAGTACCTCTTTGACTCAGGCATAGGTTGCCAAGGAAAGAGTTGTAAAAAGTGGGCAGACCTATATTCATGAGAAGCATGTTTCCAGGATTTTCTTGATATACCTTCTTTGGAACCCAGAATTAATCTCCCTTGTGAAATAGTAGTCAGCAAACACTGGGTGACATATTTGGTGTTCTCAGACATCTATGTGTTATTTATTTTCTATTGACAATACTCACATGTATGTGCCATGAAAAAGGACTCAGATCAGGTGATATGGGTTAAAAATAAGCACTAGGGCAGTCAACTGGAGAGGCTAGTGGTTTCTTTATTTCTTTTTGAAGGCAAAGGATGAATCACACAGCTATGTGTCTCCCATTCTAAATTAGCTTGGATTCATCATGATATTCTACTACTGATGGAATATTATCTTCATCTCCATAAACATTTTGGCACACATTGTATTATGTGTGCTCCAGGGATTGGTAAAGGAGATTGCCACATTAAATCCAAAGTCTTCTAAAGGTGCCACTCAAGAATAAGTGAAGGGGTAAACAAAAGACTTTCTTTGTCTAGTCACTTTAAGGAGAAATTTTTATTAAAATAAAGATTTTTGAGATTTCAGCTTTCTTGAAACTATTATTTTGAAGCAAATATAACATTTTGAATTCAACTAACAGGCACAGGCTCCTTTTGAGGCATAATGTTGCAAATGTGTGAATTTCTCTGCAATGCAAAGGGTCTAACAACCATTTCCTTAGCAATGTAGGTTGTGTGGACCCTCTGCACTCTTACCTAAGTTATGAATTTGGTTAATCAGTGCAATGCCTTCTTGGTATTCTATAGGGACACTGGTCCTGCTTTCTGTCCAACATCTCACACATTAATTAGTAGATTTGATTTTTCTATAAAAATCGAGACAAAATCAAACTGTCTCATACAAGATGTTACCACACAAGGCAAACTTCATGTTTAAAACAGACATTGATCTTTGCCTTGCCTTGCACAAAGGAATATGGTCTGGAGTTCATCACACATACAATGCACATTTTATAATGGAGGGAAAACATACCCCAACCCTGACATCAATAATTATTGGATTAAATAATTAAATTAGTTTTGAAAATGTACAGTTGGGAGGCTTGCTCTCCCTCTTCTGCCAGAATTTTTTTGTTTTTTTGTTATTTAAGAGAAGTGCCCTGGCTGTTTCTTTTGTTAAAAATCAAAGGCACTGTGAAAATTTACTTTCTGAGCAGACCTCACAATATTAGCCATCGGAATCTGACTCTGGCCTTGCAATTTGAATATCAGCAGTCAGTTTTACAGCTGTTCCATTTAGAGACACACGTTACAATGCCCACATTTCAGCAGTCATTTCTCCCCTCCTCAGCTGGCCCTGGCCCTTAGCATGTTTGCACGGTGACACTGAGAATGTGCTCCGAGCGGAGTTATATGGCATCATTTGGAGAAACATTGCGTTAATAACCAGAGTTCAAGGGCAAAGGATATAAACGGAGCAAATTACAAGTCTGAACAGATATATAGCTTTTGCTAAAAGGGACATGGGCTGCTACTTTATTTACTGGGCACCGGTGCACTTGCAGAAGGTGCTGGAACACAGGAAGACATTTTTAAATGACCGACCGGCCTCACAGCTTAAGAAAACAACACACATTTTCAGACTGGAAGGGGAGCTAGTGCGAGGATGAACGGTTCTGGCTTTCCTAATAAGAGCATACGATCTGTGTGTAATGCACCTTAAGTTTCTGGGGGTAATTTCACAGATGAGCATATCATTTTATGTGCCACCCTAGAGAGAAAGCAAACGCTTGCTGGAAACCTAAGTTCAGTAGATAATTCCTGCCTGCAACTTAGCCTAGTTTTGTTGTGATTTCCTGCGTCGCTGATTGTAACCACTTTAACCATAGCTTGCTTCCACTTTAGTTCAAAATTAATGGCTCGAAAGACTGATTTGTGAAAGTGCCGTGTTCCACTTTACCTGTAAAAGTCTGAGCCGCCTCTTGGATTAAATGAGAAAGGAACCAGAAATTTCAAAAGTATAAAGAAATATCAAATAAGAAGAAAAATAAAAGAACAAATGAACACCTTTAATAAGCAAAGAAAATGAATATCAGATAACAATTTCCATTGGCTATTAATGAATATTATTATGTATAGCCAAAATAATACTAAGCATAAACTTAATTGTCAATTTTGTTTGTCATTTATTTGTCAATTTTACCTCAATAAAGCAAAAAAAAGGGTATATAATAATTTTCTTTCCCCAGGTCGCTCTCTCTCTCTCTCTCTCTCTCTCTCTCTCTCTCTCTGTGTGTGTGTGTGTGTGTGTGTGTGTGTGTGTGTGTGTAATAGCTGGGAAAAGTATTACACTAACTCTCAAAATGTTTCAGAGAGCCTGAATCCTTCACTATACTTAAGAAGTCTTTAAAATCCATAATTTAGGACAGATTTCTTTTTCTTTAAACTGTTTCTTACTGGCTTATTTCCTGACACCTAAAGGGAAGCTGGGAATCAGAAAGGGGAGAAGCAGTCGAGCAAATTATATACATAATCCATGAAAAAATCATGCAGCTACTGAATTGAGACGATATGCCTTGAAAATCCACAGTATTCAACTATTGTTTATTAGCTAAATAAGCATGATTTAATTGCAAGCACATTTCTGTGTGTTCTATGTGAGCCTGATGGGTTAGGATGATTAGGTTTCTTTAAACTTGTCGGCTTCCTAAACAAAACTATTATGTTACTAAAATACGATGTTTAAATGAGAAATGCATGCATGCATCCATACTTCAGTCTCCCTGCTTAAAAGGGTTAGCAAGTATACACCTTGGCAATGAGTTTCAAACTCAGCTCTCCCTTCCCTGCTGGGGGTGGTGTTGCAAGCAGAGGGAGATGTTGGACATTTAAATGCACCTTTAGACAAAACATATTCTCTCTACAAGAAAAAATCCAACCCTTCCAGAACTCTCAGAGGCAAAGGAATCAATGCACAGGCTGGACAGGATTTTCCTTGACATGAAATGTATTCCCTTTAGCAGCCTGGCTGGCGGAGAAATATTTGTCTTGAATGGGCCTGTCCTTCAGTTGCCAAACAAGAAACCAGGTGATACAATGACTTGTTATCAGGCCCATTTCAATGACTGATCCCAGCAGGTATTCTCTTGCTATCCATCTATTGGCCTCAACCCCTAATGAGTTTTAAAAAGAACACCTTACACTGAATGCTCTAAAACCAATGGCTTCCGACTTTTTACAAGGACGAACAAAACATGTTCAAATAACTCATGCCTTTAAAACACATAAATGATGAAAATGTTACACTCCCTAACATGCAAAATATGTATTGTCTGTTCCATTTCTGTGGGTTTCGTATTTGTGATGTGTCTTACTGACTTTGAATAGCCGATGGCGTATTTTTTTCATCCTACAAGGCATAGCTGAAATATAACCTCCTACTTACTCTCCTTCCATCAATTTTCTGTGGTTTTAGCATCGACGTGGTACTCCGTTGAAGAGCAAATTATATATATATATATATATATATATATATATATATATATATATGTCTGATACCATGGTGGGTCTCAGACTCAGACCGGGCATCATTATTATTAAGAGCAAATATGAGTTTTAAACTGTCTTCAGTTTGGGTTGAGCTGGCTGATTATGCTGTGGAGAAATGGTTTGTCAGACAGTCCAAAATCGTGCGGGGCTCAGTTCCCTGTGCTTTCCCATTCTGCATCTTCCTTTCTCCCACAAGATATAATAGAAACTAATCTTCAAAATCTAAACATTCCAGGGCCTGTCCTTTTGTGCAGGCATCTCGCCCTCCCTGCTCTGAGCCACACTGTGCTGTGAGTGTGTTCCTATTTACATGCGCAGGTTCCCCGCTGGTGGGACCCGGGCGGGCAGACAGACCATCCATCATCCATCCTCCTCCCTGCCGAGCACTGCATCAGTCGCCAATCCCATGGCCGGTGGGGCAGCACCTGCAAGACAGCCCACAGCTTCCCTCTGCTCTCCTCGCCACGCCTCGCGGGTTGGTGATGCCCTTGTGAGCCACTGCGTTCTCCAAGGCCAAAACCAGAAAGGTAGGCACGCTCGGGTGACAGGCTTGAATTTGTGCTGAACCCCAAGTTGTAGCTGGTGAAGAGGCGGGAACATGGGAGTATGCTTGCTTTGCATAGATCTTCGGCAAGCCTTCACTGGGGTTACTCACTAAAACACTGGAGATTATGTTTACCTTTGGAAGGAGAGAGTAACTGAGAACAGTTTGGGGAATCCGGTATGTTTGCCTTTGGCCTGTTGTTCTTTCTGTCACTGACCCAGGAGAGCTTGCAAGCCTAGTTTGAATTTGGAATGGCCCATGCACATTAAAAGCAACATTACTCCAAGGACAAAGTGAACACTATTCAACACAATTCATGAGACGAACCAGTCTATAAATTGCTTGCTGTGCATGCAAGACCTAAATTTGGATTCCCAGCACCATTGAAAAAGCCAGGAGCCACAGGCAATGAACCTGCAGTCCTAGTGCAGGGAGATGAAGACAAGAGGATCCTTGAGAACTGATGGTATCGCTCAATGGAGACCCTCCAAGTTCATGAAAAACCCTAGCCCCAAAAATAAGGAAGGCAGAGATTGAGGTGGACACCAGTGTTGACCTCAAGCATTCATGTCATAAGTGCATGGACACACACACACACACACACACACACACACACACACACACACACACAGCCAGTCCAGCACAGCCCAAATTTTGAAACACTAAGCCTCAAGGACCCAGTCCCAGGTTGAAAAAAGACAAGATCTCCTGAGTAAATTGGGAGCGTGGGCAGGGACGGGGGAGGGTGAAAGGTGAGAAGGGGGAGGGAAGGAGAGTAGAGGCAGATGTATAGCTCAATTAAAAATGGCCAAAAAGAAAAATGGGTGCAAAGCTTTGGAAAACATTTGTCTTAGAAAAGCATATTTCTTAAGAAAGTTCATCAAGGACAACATCCACAACAGTAGACATCACGCTAAAACCTCTGCCCCTGTCTTGATTCTATACTATAAATCATCAAAAGAGAGAGATACAAGAGACACTTTGGCTGCCGTTTTAGAACTAGAACCAATGTGGCTAAGAAGGAGTAGAAATAAAGAAGTGGGGCTTGAGCTTTGTTGCTGTAGGAGAGCAATGGCACTATGCAAGTTCAAGTGTCTCCCTTTAAGTAGATCTCAAGCCTCGTTTCACCTGTGACTCCTCTGGATGCTTTTAAAGAATTACCTAATGAAGTTGGTCTATGGTGTGGCCTGGACAAAAGTACTTGGAAAACTTACCAGCACTGGAATATCTACATCGTTGGGATTCATGGAATATGACTCTGCTATGTGTCCTGGGCCATTCATCCCTCCACATTCAAGTGGAGAGACAGGAATTCAATGTTGCATGAATAAATTTTCTTTTTGTCATCGGTAATTCACTCAGATGTCTCCCTGAAGTAACTTGAAAGGCATTTGGGGTTTTTTGAATGCTGATATTGATGAAGTTGTTTATAGTATTGTTTATAGTAATGCCTTTAGGGGGATGGAAGGGAAGTCACAGATGAAATCTGAAATATCGTTCTTAGAGTTTGAGAGCCCAGTACACTGGAAACCTTCCTGCGGTGATGGTTTTGGGGTATCTCTGAAGTGTGTCCTGCATGAGTTTGTCTATGTATTCTGTATGTACGAGCATGCCTCCTGCTGACCCAAGTGAAACTAGAATTTCTCTCCCCTTGCTCTTTCCCACCATCCATGGCCAGCAGAGGCATCTTTCTGCATTGTGCAATACACTTTTCCTTGAGAGATAGATGGTCAGTTCTTGGATTAGACACCTTGACCTTTTACGGGTGTTGATCATTGATCTTGATCAGGACTGGATAGGAAGCCCTTGACTCAGCTGCTGACACACTACAGGGAAATTCAATTTCTGTGCCCTCGAAGCCTGTGCTCAATTAGGAGCCCTCGTTATTATTTTACTTTTATTAAGGAAAACTGCAGCCCCTGCTTTCTAGCTCTAGGTTTTAGTTACAGTAATCAAGTTTTCAGTAGAACTGGCTGTGATTGTTGGCATGGATATTGAGCTTTTTGTGGCGCATAGACATAGTGTGTGCTTGGGAAGGCTCTTCTCCATACCTTGCCGACAGATGGGTAATAATCCTGTACATTAATACCTCCACATTGGTTTATGTGTGTTTGACCACAGTGCAAGCATAATTATTTTTGCCCAGTAGAAGCTATTAGAGATCTATTTGGTAGGTTTTACGATCAATAGCTCCTGTGATATTTGTGTAGCAGCCACAGAATAATCAATGGAAGGTCGTATAAAGTAAATTACCATCCTCCCATAATGATTCTTTTTTTTTCTGGATGAGAATTGGG
This sequence comes from Cricetulus griseus, assembly GCF_003668045.3. Taxonomy (NCBI): domain Eukaryota; kingdom Metazoa; phylum Chordata; class Mammalia; order Rodentia; family Cricetidae; genus Cricetulus; species Cricetulus griseus. The sequence goes on along the minus strand of NC_048596.1, from coordinate 125,869,722 downwards.
TTTTATTATTGCATCAAGAGTCCCTCACAGCGCATGCTCTGTCTGTCAGGGAAAGAGAGATATAAAAGTTGGGAGCATGTTTTGAACATAGTATTAATATCCATTATTTGAATTTATGTTATTGGATTATTGAATTAGTGGATTCACACTGGAATTCCTTCAGAACCCTTTCTTATGTACTCAGTGACACAGTTAATAACAGTCAGGAGCAAATGGACGCCTTCGCCGCATGGTGGAGTGAGTCACTTTGCAGAAGTCAATCTCAGTAACTGTCTCTTTCCTGCAAATTTAGAGTTGGTTAAATGTGTTATATTGACACTGTGACAGAGCTTCGCTCTGCAAGGCTTTTGGAGAACAACTGGTAAACTAAGCAGGAGATGAAGTAAGGAACACTGAATATGATAAACTCCCATCTGTAAATCGATCCAGGTGAAATTGGGGGAGGACAAGGAATAGTCTTGTACACCTGTGTTCAAGTACCAGTCTCCATCTCCCACCAGAGATGCCTAACCTGGATTTCATTCTTACAGCTCAAGTCTCAGTGATGGCTGGGCCCTTACAAAAGATTGCAATTTGCCAACCAGAGGCATGCAATCCCCCAACTGTCTTAAAGGGACCCATTTTCAAAGTTTAGCTTTTCTTTTCGTGGGTGCAATCAGTTGTGCACTGAAAAACTGCAGCCACAGTTGGATAACTGCAGGCACAACAGGCCACGAGAGGCCTCTTTGCTCCAAATTTTGTACCTGCAACTAATTGCACTTACAGCAAATGGGAGTGTAGAAGGAACTTTTTAAAAAATTTGGGCCAGTAAATTCTCCTTGGAGGAAACAGGCAAGAAAAGAGACAATTACTCACGTTCTTAAAGACAAAGGCATATAAAGATATTTCACTTCCCACCTCTGATCTTGCCTATACCTTGCTCTGCTAGCCAAGCAGGAGGTAGCACAGTGTTCTAATCTTTTGTGACATCACCTGGGATTTGATTACAGTTTACAAGAGTGCCAGAAATAATGTACTTTAAAGAATTCACCTAGGGTTGTGAAATGGAGACCATCACCACTGATGAACAAATGAAGTGTTTCAAATGATATGGAAGCAAGGGTTTTTCTTCGCAAAAATTCTGCGATTATTGCTATCTCTCTTTTTTATGTTTTGAGGTTTTTTCCAACAAAAATATGGCAGTAGTTCCTCTAGATCTCTAGATGCCAATCAAGAGGAACACCAGTGAGTACCTCATATTTATGTGTGTATATATACACATATGTACATGTATATTTATGTACATATACCCCTTTACATAAATTATACAGATGTGTCTATGCGTTATATTTACATAAAACCATGTGTCTGTACAGATTTTATATGCAAAAACATATATTACTATTTTTGGTAAGTCTAGGAAAGCAACTTTGCCTTTTAAGGGACACACAGATGTGACCTTTGTCATCCCTAAATCCCAAAGTCAAGACAATTGCCCGCAAGAGTATGTGAGCCTGTGGTGCTATAGGGATCCTAGTCTATCCGCTCCTATTCAATGTAGTGATATGGAAATTGATGTAGAACCCAAGATCTTACTTTCTACTTTTTGTAGATGACCAAAATCAGGCTCAGATTTTAAAATTTAGGCATCATGCACAAAATGATATTGACATCCTGAGTTACTGTTCTTATGGGAATACTTCAAAGGAACCTGTATGGCAGTGATGGACTTCACCACCAGACAGGATGGCAGAGGGGTTAGGTTGTTCTTATTGGCCATAGAAATTCCTTGTGAGGGACATAGTAGTAGTTAAAAAGCAAATAAATCTAGAAATGCTTAGAAAGAGGAAAAAGCACAGAAGAGAGAACACATAAATTACCCTATACATATACAATCAACATGGTGAGGTGCCAGGAATACACAATGGGGGAAAGACAGGCTCTTCAACAAATGGTGTTGGGAAAACTGCAAACCCACAATCGGAGAATTGCATTACAGCTTCATCTTACACCATCCACAAAAACAAAAATGGATTCAATATGGATTACAGACATAAATGCAAACCCTGAAACTGTGAAACTTCTAGAAGAAAAGTGGAAACAGTGTCATGGCATTGGCCTGGGTGTGTTTATTTGGAAATGAGCCCAGAATACCAGACAACGAAAGCAAAATCAGACAAATGATAGATATTACACGAAAATGAAAAGCTTCTGCACAGCAAAGGAAGCCAGAGGAAAAAGGAAGAAAATATTTATAAACCATATGGCAGATTAGACATGAATTTCAAAAATATGGAAGAACTTCTACATCTCCGCAGCAAACAAATGACAACCAAATTTTTAAAACGGGCTAAGAACTAGGGTAGATATTTCTACAAAGACAATATATAGAGCTGATCACAGTGGTTGCTGCCTATAATCCCAACAGTTAGGAGATGGAACCTAAGTAGTAAATTATAAGGTAACCTACTCTGTATAGTGAGACCTTTGTTGAAGAAGGAGGGGGAGATGGAGGAGGAGGGGTAAGAGGAGGGAGCCACAATACAAATGGCCAGCAAGTATGTGAAACAATGTTCACTATCACTAGTCATCATGAATAACCCTACAATGAGGGATGAGAAAGATGACTCAGCAGTCAAAAATACTCAATGCTCTTTCAGAAAATATGATTTTGTTTCCCAGAACTTACATTGGGTGGCTCATACCCACCTGTATTACCATTCCCAGGGGAATCAAATGCCCTCCTCTGGTCTCCATAAACACCTGCAAACATGTACCCATACACACACACACAATCAGACACATGCATGCATATATACACGCCCAAAAAAATCACACACACACACACACATATACACATAAATTATGAATTTAAATTATAAAATAACTAATTTTAAAGAATTACTATGAGTTGTCACATCAAATATGGGAGAAGATATATTGTTTCCTACATATCCACAAACTGACAAGGATGGGAATAATCTGAAGAAACTGGAATGTTCCTGAACACTGTTGGTAAGATCATAAAAGAGAGCCACGACTGTGAGAAATAGGCTAATTTAACCTAGATGAAAACCAAAGTTATTACTGTCACCAATGTAAGTTGAGTGCTGTTTGTTGAATTTACATTAACATTGAGAGGCAATTACTAACCTTTAGTGTTTTTGTAAGGGGAAAAATAGTCAAGTTTCAGAAAGGGTTTTACACTTATGGTATGATAAAAGGATATTCAAAAAGCATAAATCAAGAATCCCAGGCCCTTTACCATCTTATTTGATTTTAATTTAGGCTACATTAGCTGGGAAATGTAGTCTCCCTTGAAAAATCCCTCCAAGAGAATAAAGTAGAGCTAGACATACAAATTAACTTCACCAAACTTTGTGTGTGTGTGTGTGTGTGTGTGTGTGTGTGTGTGTGTGTGTGTGTGTGTGTGTGTGTGTGTTGTATGTTACCTTTTGGGGAAGGTATGTGCACATGGGGGTGTACCTCTGTGTGTATGCAGTGGAGGGCAAAGGTTGATGTTGAATGTATTCCTCAATTACTCTATCTTTAGAGACATGGAGCTCATCATTTGAGCAAGCCTGACTGGATTATAAGCACTAGTGAACTAAGTTCCCCCAATGCTGAGATTACACATGCATACCACTTCACTTGCTTTCATGTGAATAGCCAAGGTACAAATTCTGGTCCTCAAGAATGTATGTAAAACACTTTCCTGACTGAGCCATCTCTCATCTTAAACAGCTTATTAGAAGCCATATGCCTTCCTCTATGGTTCAAAATGGCGAGGTTAAGGAACCTGCTTCATACTTTCCCAGTCATTGTGACACTGTATATGAGTGAATATGTTACCACTCTCCTTTGAAGAATTTATCAAATAAGAGATTAATTCCCTTCATCCATTCTCTATGGAACTTCTGTATTTAGCTTTGGTCCTGCACTACAAAGGGAGATGGAGATGTGGTTGAAAGTTCAGAGAAGAGAGATTCAAATGACATAAACAACAGAATTTTGAGACACGTTTAGAAAATTATCCTTCCGAGAGTAAAGTAAAAGATGATGAGACTATGAAATGATCTATGAGGAAATTGCAGGACCATTTTCTCCAGAGGTAAAGGTAATAACACTTGAGGGAATGGACTCAAATTAGGAGCAATTTTATATGTACAGAAAAACATTACATTAACCATAAAAGCTAAAAAGTACTTGTAATGAACAACAAAGAGAAGCGATAAAAACACTGTTCCTTTGTACCTAAAAATGCTACATGCAAATGAGACATTCAATACATAAACAGGTGCTATGGACACTGATTGATGATGATAATGGTGAAGGGTCATTAGGATCACTTCCTTGCAAGTTTCTATAACAGCCCGTACTACCCTATCTTTCAGTATTTGCCTTATATTACTCTAACATTGAGTTAACTCTGCCATGCTCCTTCACCACGATATGCAAGCAGGCATCTCCTCAACAATGTTAGCAGATCCTAGATAATAAAATCTTAAGCCTTGAGTGGGCTACAAACCCTGCCTTCAGCTCCACAAAACATTCCTATCACATTAGACTCCCAGGAAAACAATTCTAGATTGGCCTTTACCCCTCTCTTTTGAAGCCTACATTTTTCCTATTAAATGACCTTATGCCTCATCTTCCTCAAGATCTTTGTGTGTTTTGATCCTTTGTTCTTCTCATCCAATGTGTTTATTAGGTCAGCATATGAACAAAAGCAGTCAACAAATAAGAATTTAATGATAATTTTCATAAAGGTTGGCATTGACCTTAAGTACCAATTACTATGTTTCTTAGGCTCTTGATTTAAACAAACAAACAAACAAACAAAAATTCTGTATTTTTAGGTGGAACATGAGTTCTTCCCATTTGTCCAGCCTTTTCTCTTGCAGCTGGGCATGGCTTTGTGAATGAATACAGCATCTTCAGTGACTGCATCTTAGCTTCCCATTACTTCCTCATATGTGGTTGTTGGTCCAGCATGATCTAAACTGTTACAATAGTCTTTCGTTTCTCACCTGCTAACCTTATTAAGGATCCATGTAGTTTAAGCTGCTGTGATTTTTCCCACCAATTTTCTAGCAAACTGCATCCTTACTTATATGTTCACTCACTCATCTCCTTAAAACTATCATCACCCGATTTGACTTTTCTTCACAGATAAGTACTTCATTCCTCTCCTTTGAGGTCCTTCCAATCCTCCCTATCAGCAGGTCTCAGCCTATGCCAGTTGGCTTCTGCCTCATGCTCACAGAAGCTATGCCCCATTGGCCTTTGTGGCTACCCTCTTGCCTGGCCTTCTCTTACCTGACAGAACAAGAAAAATTGACCTCATCTATTCTCTATCTACAGATATTTCTATACTTCTGTGATGTCATGGACCCTGAGTTTTCTTCAACCTCTCTGTTCACTTACCAGTCTCTTTAGTAGGCCTATATCTCAAGTGACAACCTCATCACTATTTTAAACCTAATAGATACAACACAAACTATAATGGACTCTTAAAATGCACATTTCCCAAGCTTACTTTACTTCAACTTTCTCATTCTAGCCACTCACCCACTCACAACATTTGCAATGTGTAGACAAGGCTAATTCCATTCCTACCTCACTTTTTAGAACTCAATTCCCAAAGCAGATGGTACTGCAGCCATCTCAAGCATAAGTGTTGCCTTTATCTATTGCTATCTCCTTTACTTCTAACCCTAAGTCCTAAATGTCATAATCCTTTTCCTGGTTTGTGGAATGACATATGGTCTGATTTGCCCAATCACATTCTTTGCTTACTCATTCACAGATTAGCCTAAATAAATAAACTCTTAATCCCACAGTGAACTAACACTAACCTCCTTACCATGGACCATAATGCATATGCAATACCATTTTTTCTCACAAAGCTTTCTTCTCAGCTCCTCAAAAATAGCAGTAGTTCCTAGTCCTGAATCTGGAACAAGCCATTTATTTACTAGTTATCTCTTACCTATGAAATAGTGATATATCCCTCCTGAAATAGTGGTCCATCAAAACTGTCCATATTTTAGCAAAATATACATATGTGCATACTAAACCTCTTTAACACTTCCTGGGATTTGTTTTTCAACTCACAATTCCTGGGGTTTATTGGGATAATTGTTTAAATAATATCTCAGCCGATGTTCTGAGGTGTTATTTAGTTACCAGACAGTTCATCTGCTTTAAGTGTATTATTTCACTCTTGTATGTTTTAAACAAACTTACCACATTTACAACCATCACAAGTCACTGTTAAAATATTCCTCTCATAACAATTTAAAGTCATTCCCTGTCCCATACTGACTCCAAACAATCCACTAGTTTATACTCTGTCTCTGTAAATTTACCTTTTTCTTGACACACAAATGAAATTAAATGATATATGGTCCTTTACAAATGGCTTCTTTTATTTGTCAAAATAGGAAACATGTTACAAGTAAGTGTGTTTAACTAGAAAATATTATTAACATGTCCATTTCATTCATTTGGATGGTCATTTGCTATATCACTATATGGATATACTATGCCTTGCTTCAGTATTGCCCAAGGTGACAGTCATTGAGGCTGTCCCATTTGGAGCAATATCTTTTGTGTTTATAGATATTATTACTTTCAACTGTACAATTTTGATCTTGTTGATAGTGCTTTTCCTTTCCACACCTCTAAGACTGATAGTAGATGCCTCTCTGTACCAGGATGTGCCCAGGACCCAGCAAATTCCATCTAAGGAGAAAATCCTTCAGATATAATGCCAATGGGGGAATGGGCAGATGACATTTAACTCCATATTGATTTCAAAACACATCCTCCTAAGGAATCTTGAACAAACATAATGATTATAGATATTAGAACTGTGACTGTCTACCTTAGGAAAACATCAGCTCTGTGGAATATAATTTTGCAAATGTCCACTCACTTAATCTTGCAACATCTGGAGAAGTACTAATCTGAGTTAAAAGGAGCAAACATTCCCTCAAGTCTAGTATGGTGTATATCCATTTCTAATTCTGAAAAATCTTGGAGCCATGAAAAGGGCTCACATTTGGTTATCTCACATTTATTTTTTTGGCCCTAAAATATTGCTTTATGCCTTAGTCTATGTAGTTTACTTTAACATTTATTGTTTCTGTCTTCAGACAAAACTAAGGAAATTTGGCCTCTAGAGGCTAAGACTCAGAGACCACGTGTGGTGGTTTGAAAGAAAATGTTCCCCAAAGGGAGTGGCGCTATTAGGAGATATCACCTTATTGGAGTAGGTATGGTCTTGTTGGAAGAAGTATGTCACTCTAGAGGTGGGCTTTGATATCTGGTATAGGCTCAAGCCGCATCTAGTGAGAAAGATCACTTCCTGTTGTATGCAAGTCAAGGTGTAGGACACTTGCATACTTCTCTAACACCATGTTTGCCTGCACACAACTATGATGATCGTGGACTAACCCTCTGAAAATGTAAGTCATCCCTATTAAATATTGTTCCTTTATAAGAGTTGCCATGGTCATGTTGTCTTTTCACAGCAATAAAAACCTTAACTAAGACAGCATGTAAAGAGAGAGACCATGTAGAAGTATGAACAAGGTGAGAACCAACACCACACTACTATGACTGAGTTCTGTATTTGCTTTATTGAAACATGGATGTTTTAACACAATGTAGGTCTAGGAATTTGGGGGAGTTTATTTGTGATTTATAGATGATATTAGGGAAACAGGACTTCCCTTTTTGGAACTTTTAGTCTCAGTAATAAAAGAACATTAAGAACAGACTCAAGTGAACGCTTTAGAATACGATTATTTGATAGGGGATGTCCTTCAGAGTGGAAAGAAACTCCAGCAACAATTATTATAATTTAAAAGGAAAACTCCATAGCAAGCATGCTGTAAATCTCAGAAGTTGCTCTAAGAAGGAAAATGGAGAAGGGAAAAAATCCATTCCCTTTTAATTAAGATGGCATGGAGTTCAGCTAACTACATGGTGGATAAGGAACCACATGGGAGGAAGGAGAAGCAAGTACCAGACAAGACATGCTTCAAACAGAGATAGAAGAGGAAAAGGAAAAGTTATAATTTTCTGAGTGATTCAGAAGGGTGGCCAATGTTATGACATCACATGGCTATGGCCCAATAAGCTATTGTTCTAAGCATTAGGAATTCTGAGAAGATAAAGTACATTATCTCATTAAAGATAATTATTCTACCTACCCTTTTATCATGGCTTAAGGGGAACCAGCCTTCCTAGTGGTGGTCCTTTATCCAGGTCATTAAGACTCCCCAATGAGGGACTTACCCCTATAAGGAGTAGATGGGGATGAGAAGTGTAGAGACAGGCATTGAGAGAAAGGGAAGGAGTGGGAACTGGGGTTGACATGTAAAATGAAAGAATATTTTTAAATTAAAATAAAGAATGTGAGGTATTCCCCTAGGCCAAAGATTTCATCAGAAGGAAATCATTAATTCTTAATAGGGCGTTGGTGCTGTGTCACTTTTAAACAACTTTGCAAAAGTTGTAATCTCTTTTGCTTTTTATGACATCAGAAAACAAGCAGAGATTCCAGGAAGTACTTGGTGGAAGAGAAAAGTCCACGAAAACCATCTACGGTAATTGTATTTCACTTTACTAGGGGATAATATGCAAGAAAAGCAGAAGCTAAAGAAGGAAGGCTAAAATATGGAGTCTGGTGCTTATAAGAAGCCACCATTCAGGATCTACAAGCCCAATCTAGAAGAGATTGTGAAGGGTCTGGGCAGGGTCTCACCCAACAAAAGCCTCAGAGAGGGTTGGACAATGTCCTTACCTTGTATTTAAGATGTGTTCAATTTTACTCAGTAACTTAAGCAAAAATCTGAAAGGAATGTACTAAACAAATGATCTTTTCTCATGCATATTCTCTACTTATAGGAGAAAAACAAAACAAAGAAGTCCCAAAAGAGTGTGACCACTCAGGATTTTGAGATGGCACTGAAAAGAGACAACTGATGTGCTGGGCCAACCACAATTGTTGGCTGAGAGTTGCTTCCTATAGTTTTGATGTGAAATGTACCCCAAAGGTCTATGTGGTAAAGGTTTAGTCATCAGTTCAGTGGTTTTGGAAGGTGGTGGTAGAACCTTTAAGAGGTGGGGCTTAGGCTGGTCATTGGAGGTGTGCCCTTGAAGGAGATCCAAGGACCCCAGCTTTCAGTGATTCTCTCTTTCTCACTTCTCTTTTTTCTTTTGAGATGGGAATCTCATATGGCTCAGGCTTTCTTAGCACTCATTACAGTGCCATAGTTGATGATATACTATTGGTTCTCCTAAATCTACCTCCCCATATGTCATAAGTGTGTGGCACCATGCCCACCTTGTTTTCTCCTTTTGAACATTTGAGAAGCATTGCAGGAAGTGATGGTCTGTCTCTGCTAATTATTCCCACTACTATGCATTACTTCACCACAGACTCAAATGCAAAGGGCTAGCTTGCTATGGACTGAACTTCAAAAATATGTACACAAATGAAACTTTCCTTTATATAAGTTGACTCTCTTGGGTATTTTGTCATCATCGTAGAACACTGACTAATAATATGGTTTCCATTTAATTGGGATAGTAACAAGTATGAGGCTCAATAATAAGGTTTTAAATAGAATTAAAGGTAACAGCAGAATGAGCTTAGAGGGGTCTGCAGAGCTTTAAGGACAGGAGAATTGATGTACAGCTAGCAGTAACAGGGAAATAGGGAGCAACTGTTTAGATGTCCTGTGGAGGACAATCAGCTTCATGAAGATTAAGAAAGATTCCAAAGGGAGGGAAGAAGAGTTTCTAGACATAGGCAACTTTAATTCTGATGAGTTCTTTTCTGAAGGGAAGAGGTGGTAGAAAGACTACACAAGCACTCACTGGAAGATGGATGTTGTCCGAATTCATAAATTAATTTTCAAGTGTGCAGAGCCTGAAGCAGGCTGCCTTCTTGAGAAATGTTTGGACAGTCTCTGAAGCAGGCTTCAGAACCCACAACCCACCCCCAATTGTCTGTAAGCTGCTTCTACATGGCATTCATTTCTTCCCCACCTTGTTCCATGTCCTTCTCAGGGCTTACTCTTTGAGTCAGGAGAAAACACTTTGATTTCAAATGTCATTGAAGTGCTTTGCTTATGTGACCTCACAGATTAATATCAAAATAAATACTGCTTTTGATTTGGCAGCCAGTAGCAAAATTGGGAATAATTCCCACTAACTGAAAGATCTTAAAAAGTGGCCAGAAGACAGAAAGCAATGTGTCCTCTAGGTGGGGACTTCAAAACATACATTGAAATATGAAGACTCTCCTACATCCTTTTGGCTATCATTACCACCACTGCTGGCCCACAAGCCCATTTAGGCTCTTTAGCAAAGTGATATGCAGTTAGATTTGGGTTTTGTGAGAGTTTTTTTTTTTTTTTTGAATTTTCAGAAAAACATTTCAATTTCTGCCTTTGGCTTCTTCTTGATGAATGCTGAAATCTTCACATTGGTTGGAACTCTATGGGGCTCAGTAGGAAGAAAAGTAGAAACATGTGAAATCACAGAACAATTGTATCAGAATATATAGTGAATGTTACATATGACATAGTGATCTCTATAACAGGATGTATGATGCCTGTAGAAAGAGTCCTTCACAAGTGGTGAAGCCCACAGATGTGGCTGCAATGAATATATCTGATATACCCCAAGCCAGATAGTAAACTAGAATAAGAGGCATTTTCCCCATCTGAATCAATGGTATTATGCACTTGAAACTGGAACGTTGGATTTGACCTGTAATTCTGAGGAGACTTTGGTCAGCACCGAGGTGAACGGTGACTGTCCCAGGATCTGAGGTACAGGGAGGAGCATTGGCTAAACAGAAGTAGGAATAACTGTGACTACGAAGACCATGAAAACCATTGTCAGATGCAATAAAGGCATCTGATCATTTCTCAGAAACAGAAGAAAAGGTACCAAAGAATGGTTTGCCTCCATCAGGAAAATGCTAGGTGATCTGGAGTTGATGAAGTTGGAGCTGACTGCAGAGGACAGATGTGGTGAAAGGACCGAAAGAAACCATTGAAAGGCAAGCTGTAAGAATAGACGAAGTAAAATACAACAAGTACAAAGAGCAACAGTAGAAGGCTGGACCTGATAGAAATAGCTGGAAAGAACCTGTGTCACAAATCAGCACTGTTTTATTTCCAATCTGTTTTGGGATCATTCCAAGAACATTCTAAAGTGTGAGAGGGAAGTTACAAGATGTTTAATGGGTGTTTTCAAAATTTCAGGGACTAAGTTAACCATGTATCTGTTTATGTTTGATAGGATGACTAGTGTCTTCCCCCAGGATGTCTATGTCCTAATCTTCAGAAATGTGCATAGCATGAGATAACCTGGAAAATAGGATAGCACTAAAGATCTGGACACGGAACATAGGATCTTCTTAAAACATCTAATGCAATCATAGAGGTCTGTTGAGAGGGAAGCAGGGGAGCTGGACATCACTGATGACAGCTGAGCACCCCTTGAACTGATGCGATGCTGTAAGCCAAGGAATATAAGCAAGTCTTGGAAACTGGGGAAAGTGAGGAATATCAATTCTAGGACCTCTGAAAACATGGAAGTGCCCTTCTGTTTTAGACACCTGACTTCTAGAAATATCAGGAAATAAATGTATGCATTTTAAGCCACCAAATTTATTACTGCAGCAGTTGGAAATCATTGCATATCTTCAAAAGTATTCCCAGAAAGAAAACCATTGTATTTAAGCTTCTTTGAAAATGAAGACTAATTAAGATAACTGTAATAATAAAGAAATTACCAATATTGAGCCTTTGAGCTTTACATAATACCTACCAGTGATAAATCACACCATAAACTAAAACATGATGGGAGAACTAAAGCAATAATTGATGATTGCCAAAAGGTAGAAGCTACATTCAAAAAGAAAAGAAAAAGTTGCTATGTGTCTTAGTTACTATTATATTGTTGTGAGAAGACACTATAACCAATGTAACTCTTAGGAAAGGAGACATTTAGTTTGGGGGCTTGTTTATAGTTTTATGGTGGGAAGCAGACATGGTGCTGAAGCAATAGCTGAGGGTTTAATGTCCTGATCCCCAGGCAGCAGACTCAAAGAGAGGGATAGTAGGGGAGAGGGGGAGGGAGGGAAGGAGAGAGGGACGGCGGGAGGGAGAGAGAGGGAGAGAGAGAGAAAAAGAGAGAGAGAGAGAGAGAGAGAGAGAGAGAGAGAGAGAGAGAGAGAGAGAGATCCTGGCTTGGGCATTTGTAACCTCAAAGCTACTCCCAGTGGTAAACCCCCTCCAACAAGGACACAGCTACTCCAACAAGGACATACCTCCTAATCCTTTCCAAGCACTTCATCAGCTGGGTACTAAGCATGCAAATATATGAGCCCATAGGGGATCATTCCATTCAAACTACCACACTATAATACTAAGAGAAATGAGAATTACTAAACCACTCAAAAATACATTTTAGAAAGATGAAATCTGAATATTAATAATAAAATGTAAAGTGTTTAGAAATTAAAAGGGTCTGTACAAAGAAGGCAAAAAAAAAGTTGTAACAGGAAAAAATAATGAGAGATACAATTAAAGAAAACTGATTAAATTCTAAAACTGACCTGGATACATTTATTACATAAATTCATGGCAATGTAAGTAATTTGGAGAAAAAGGTTAAAAAGGTTGGCGACATTGTTAAGTTATTAAAGCCAATATCACGTAAACACGAAAGGGTAATAGCAGAAAGGAAAACCACATGAAAAATAACACAAAATAGGCTCACCTCCAACTTCCTTGCTGAAAATGCCAACAGTAATGGAGAAGCCATGCCCACTTCCGTGATGTAGTTTGACTTCATCATCACCAATAAAGTTTCCTGTTGCACAAAAAGATCATCTATGTACCCTGATTCCTGTGAGTCAACCCCCAGAGAAATGAATCTAAGTCAAGAAATTTGGAGTAGGGACTTGTGGTTTGAAGGAGACTACCCCTTAGAGGCTCAGCTTTTAAGCACTCAGTTGGACTACAATTTGGGAGAGACTTTGGAACCTTTGGGACATGCTGCCTTTCAAAGAGAAGAACATCGCTCCAGGTGGACTTTGATAATTAAGAGCTTGGCCTCACTTCTAGTTCATTCTTTTTACTTCCTCTGAGCACTTAAGATGCAGTTTCTCAGCTTCCTGCTCCAGCTACCTGCTACTATGCCTCCCCCAGCCATTATAAACTCTCCCTCTGCAATCAGAACCGAAATAAACTCCTTCTTCTATAGATTGTTCTTGGTTGTGGTATTTTAGCTCAGCAACAGAAAAAATAAGCAATTCAGGACCCCATCCATAAAACAGTTGCTTCTTCACTTCCACCCTTTCAATCCCATTTTAGAAATTCAAGGCCGGGCATTGGTGGCACACGCCTTTAATCCCAGCACTCGGGAGGCAGAGGCAGGCAGATCTCTGTGAGTTCAAGGCCAGCCTGGTCTCCAGAGCGAGTGCCAGGATAGGCTCCAAAGCTACACAGAGAAACCTGTCTTGGAACACCCCTCCCCCCCAAAAAAGAAATTCAAATTAGGAAACAAAATCAGGAGTCTTTTGTCACTGGGAAACAGGCATTGGTTCTGTGTCACTGCTCTTTGCTGCTTCTAGCGACCTTCATATCAGTGCCAGGAAGTAGGACATGAGTTCTGTCCTGTGATGTGGCTACCTAGATTGGAGTGAGACTTAAAACTTACACTATCGATATTGTCTTCAGTTCCTCTTGTAGGTGATACCACTGTCCCAGGCTCAGGAACCCGCCCTGATCTGACAATGACCTAGCTTGGACCTAAATTAAAAACTCCTTGGGAATTAAATGTTTATCAATTTGATACTTGGTGTACATATTCTAGAATAATGTCAACTATCAAAAGAATCAGTTGGGGGGTAGTAATTAATTTTAAGTGTGAGAGTTATCATTATAATCTGAAAACTGACAGGAGGGGATGATTTGTGAAGCCTCAGTTACCCAGGCTTCTAATTATAAAACGAACTGATTGGAGGATGAAATCGTTTAGATCTTGCATGTTCCCCAAAGACCTATAGCTTAAAGGATGGCCACTGGCCTGTACATTTAGGCAGTAATGGAACCTTAAGAGATGTGATCTAGTGAAAGAAGTTAGGTCATTTGTGGCATGCCACAAAAGGGGATATTGGGACTACTGCCCGCTCCTACTATCGCTTTGCTTCCTGGCTACCATGAGATGAGCAGCCTCCTCCTTCACATGCACACTCCTTCTGTGATATAATGTGCAGCTACAAGCCCAAAGCCCTGAGCCAAAATCAACTTCTCTTCCTTATAAACTGCTTATCTCAGGCACTTTGTCACACAGACAGAAACAGAGGGGTTCATTTTCCAAAATAGATTTTTTACAGTTATTCTCACACATATTTTTAAGGCAGTATAAAAAGTGATTCATTTTGATGGCAACGTTTTTGTTGTTGTCTTTCTCTTACATCTTATAAGCTCACTTCTTCCTTTCCCCTCTCTCATGCCAGCCCCATTCTCATAAATGATGTGAGCTGCCCAGTGATAAGCCTCCCTGCATCACTAAGTGTTGATGTCCATACACAAATATATTCCTATAATCATCTATGGGTGGATAGAGAGAGAAGGTGCATACCTGAGTTTTTATTTGTTCTTCTTCTGTTTTGTTTTTCCTTTCTAAAATGATCTATGCCCCCACATAGATATAAGGTTCTCCTACTTGATTCTTTATGGAATTCCATCACTCAGTTGACACAGCTTTAGTTTATTTTTTAGTGGTTTTGTTGGTTTGAAAGAAAATGTTCCCCAAAGGGAGTGTCACTATTAGGAGGTGTGGCCTTTTAGAGCAGGTACAACATTGTTGGAGGAAGTGTGTCACTGTGGGGGTGGGCTTTGAGGTCTTCTATGCTCAATCTCTGCCCAGTGTCACAGTTCACTCCCTGTTGCCTGCAGATCAAGATGTAGGACTCTCAGCTCCCCTCCAGCACCATGTCCTCCTGCATGCTGCCAGGCTTCTTGTCATGATGATAATAGTCTGAATCTCTGAAATTGTAAGCCAGCCTCAACTAAAGGTTTTCCTTGATAAGAGTTGCCGTGCTCACTGAGTCTCTTCACAGCAATAGAAACCCTAACAAAGACAGTGGTTGCATAGTATTCATGCCATGTTCAATTGACTATTATTTTAAATATGAAAAGTGCTACAGCAAACGTACTTAAACATAGGTTTCTGCAATGCTTAAAGAAAAGGAGTTGTTTTTCTTCCTTGAGGTAGATTCCTAGGAGTGAAACCACAGAGGGAAAGGTGATTTATGTATTAAGTATGCGATCAGATTGCTTTTCAAAAGAGGGAAAAGGATTCCTAACACCTCAATCAACTATGTATGAATGTTCCCTTCCTTGAACATCCCTGCTGATAATAGATTATATCATTTTGTGGATGTTTGTGTTGACCTTTGCTGTCAGCTGCTTACATCTGGAAAAAGAAAAAGAAAAAGAAAAAGACGCCTCTGGAGGCATCTGTGAGCATGTTTCCTGGAAGGATTAACTGAGGGTGGAGACCCTGTCCAGGGTGTTCAGCATCTTTTGGTGGCAACACAGATGTTAAAGGTCTGCAAGAAAAACAGTGCTGTTCTTTTGATGGAGGATATCCTTCTGTATGCTGTTAATATGTTTCTCTTATTTGTTGATGAATAAAATGCTGATTGGCCAGTAGCCAGGCAGGAATTATAGTCAGAACTACCAGATGAGTAGAATTTTGGGGAGAGGACACAGAGAAAAGATGCCAAAGAGACACCATGTAAGGAAGATAGGATGCTGGGCATTCTCTGGTAAGCCAAAACCAAATGGAGACACACAGATTAATAGAAATTGGTTCATGATTAGGACAGAGATAGCCAATAAGAAGCCTGAGCCATTTGCCAAACAGTTCAAAATTAATATAAGCCTCTATGTGTTTATTTGAGACCAAGTTGCTTTGGGTCCAGGTGGGACAGAAACTCTGTTTCTTTCTTCCTGGTCTTAGAATCTTGCTGGTGAGTGCATCTATTCTATTGCTGCCTCTGCTACTGGTGCTGCCATCTTTCACTAACATCAACACCCGGTTTCTTCAGCCTTCCAACTGAAGAGCACAGGCTTTCAAGGAATCCTCCAGGCTTGCAGCATAGATGTGAATGCTGAGGTCCCCAGCTCCACAGACTGAGTAGCTACTGTATTAACATTCCTCAGCACGCTGAGACCATGGTTGGAATATCCAGGGCATACCATACACAACAATCTAATTCATCCCTTCACTTCATATCTGTTGCCCTAGGAAATACAGACACACACAGTGGAGGGTTTTTGCTTGTTTGTTCATTCTTTTAAAGCTTTCTGGTGGTGAATGTGAAGCTGCCCATCACCATTTTAACATCTTTACTTCTTTCTGCCATGACTTTTCCCATCTCTTGCTGCTTCAGAGGATATCTGGATGGTCTTTGGGGCTGACTCCTCCTTCTACTGTGCTATTGATCTCCATCCTGAGGCTGGGAAAGCTCTTGATGTACATTAGTTACTAACTTTTCCTTTCTGTTACCTTTATAATTAAAAAGAAATCTTTATTTTAGAAAAGAGGCAGAAGATTAAAGGACCTGAAATTCAAAAGATGAAAATACTTGAAAGGTATTCTTGTAGAAAGGTTTTCATTTTAATTAGTATGGAGCCAGAAAAGGAAGAGATGAAGATCCTGGAGAGCTCTAATCACTGAGGCAGGGTTATCAAATGTCTGAGGTGGTCTGACATGTGCTCATCCTACAGGCGTAGAGTATGGGCATGATATAGTGTCTGGATAGCCAATAAACCTGAAGAGTATAGCATCTGTTACACTCGAACTCACTGTGGAGAGAAGGGGCAGAAGCTGGTTTTCAAGCGGAAATTCCAGATCTCAGATCACAGTCGTGGCCCTTCATTGTTTTGTCCTGATGATTTTTTTCACTGAGGTAAAATGAACATAACACCACTCTGTCTTCCTACTTCAACATTAACACTGAGCGGGGTTGAGTTCATTCACGATGCTGTGTAACCATCAAGACTGTGGTGGTTTGAAAGAAAAATGACTCAAAAGGAGTGACACTATTAGGGGCTGTGGCATTGTTGGAGGAATTGTGTCACTGTGGAGGTATGCTCTGAGGTCTCCTATATGTTCAAGCCATGTCCAGTGTCTTAGACCACTTCTTGTAGCCATGTGAGCCAGGATGTAGGACTCTTGGCTACTTCTCCAGCACCATGTCTGCCTGTACTCCACCCTGTCGCACCATGATGATAACAGACTAAACATCTGAAAATATAAGCCACCTCAATTAAATGTATTTCCTTTATAAGTGTTGGTATGGCCATGGTGTCTTTTCACAGCTACAGCACACTGACTAAGACAAAGTCCACCCAACTCTACTTGAAACTCTTAGTGTTCTATGGCTGTGAAGAGATACCATGAACAAGACACCTCTGATAAGGGGGGGATTTAATGACAGGCTTGCTTACACTTTTAGAGGTGAGTCCATTGCCATCATGGCAGGGAGCATGAGGCAGGAAGGAAGGCATGGTGCAGCAGTGGTAACTGAGCTTTATTTTCTGAGTCAAAGCAGAGAGAGACTAGGCCTGGGGTGGGTTTTTTGAAACATATGCCACCCCCAGTGACATACCTCCCCATCCTTCCCAACAGCCCACCAACTGGGAATAATCATACAAATATATGAGTCCATGTGGGCCAACTCATTCAAACCTCCACACTCTACATGCATTAATCTCTAACTCTCCATTTGCTTCCTCCCCCAAACCCCAAAAACCACATTCTGCCTTCCATCTATGTATTGGACTACCCCAGGTGCTTCCTTACAAACAAAACTATAGACTATTTATCTTAGGGAATGGCTTATTTCTTTCAGAATAATGTTCTCAATGTTCATTCATATAACCTTCAATTTTTATCTGTTTTTTAATCATATGTGCCTGTGTATGATGTATGTGTGTTCTTGTATGTGTATGATGTGGTGTGATGTTCATGACTATATATATGAGAAGCTCAAATGTCAATTATCATGTTCCACTTTCTTTGAGACAGCCCTTTTACGACTTGCTACTATGTACAACAAGTGAGTTGGCCTGTAGGATTCAACACATCCCTCTGTCTCTACCTTACATCCACTACAGGAGTCCTGCCCTTATAGACACAGACATGGCTTCTGGGCATCCAATATCTAGTACACATTCTTGAGTGACAAGTGCCATTGAGCACTTTGTCCTGGTGGTGAAGGGGGGGGGGCAGTCAGTGCTGAGGCCACGCATGCTAAACATGGCTGCCTGTTAGTGGTAGCAAGTGCTTTTTGGTCCTAAACATCTTCTACTATTTATATTTACATTTTAAATGTATCAGTATTTATTCTGTTGTTAAAGTAAAGCACATTATGAACC
Source organism: Cricetulus griseus (assembly GCF_003668045.3). Lineage (NCBI taxonomy): Eukaryota > Metazoa > Chordata > Mammalia > Rodentia > Cricetidae > Cricetulus > Cricetulus griseus. Next base: position 125,851,252 of record NC_048596.1, on the reverse strand, counting down.
TCATAGGGTTTTTGAAGACTTTTTTTCCAAGAAGAAATTTTGTTTTGAAGACATAATATGTATGATAAAGCCCAAAATGCCTTACATTTGAACTTCTAAAGGGGACTGGGAACAAACTGGTGATTGTTCATCCCTTGACTGATGTGGAGATAGTGATCTCAACTTCCAGAGTGCATATGTATATAGATGAACATGCATACATATGCATGTGTGGTGGATTGGAGGCCAAAAGTTGGCAAAGAGTGTCATTCCTCTATGCCCGTGTGTGTGTGTGTGTGTGTGTGTGTGTGTGTGTGTGTGTGTGTGTGTGTGTGTGTGTGCCTGTGTAAGTATGTGTTCTCATATGCACATATGCAGAAATGAGAACACAATGTCTGGTGTCTGCCTCCATAGTTTTCAACTGTATCTGTTTGAAACAGAGTTTCTCTCAGAGGGCTTTAGGTTTGTGGTTTCAGCTAGCTTGGTTGGCTACTAAAATCCTGGGGTTGTCCTGCCTTTTTCAGACACTGGAATGACACACACCTGCAGCCACGGCCAGCTTTTCCATGAAGTAAAAAGACTGAAGCTCAGGTCTTCTTGCTTTTATAGAACATGTTATTCCCCATGAAGCTGTCTCCCTAGGCTCCTACCTTACTTGATACAACAGTGTCTTTCACTAAAACTAGAGCACATCGATTGGTTTTACTGGCTGGACGGAGAATTCTGTGGGTCCACCAGTCTCTCTGTCTCCCCAGTGCTGGTATAACAGACAAGTGTCACCACATCTGTGTATTTTGTACATGCTGAGTGTTGAACTCGTGGACCCATGCCTACAGAGCAAATACTTTGTCCACTGAGCCATCTTCCCAGGTGGCTAGAATGGAATGAAACGTTTAGGTAAGTACCTCATGTTTCTGAAGGGACAGGAGAACAAGAAGCTAAGAAGGGACCATTCCAATGTTGAGTCCATCAGTCAGACAAACAAACAAACAGAAAACCTCTATGTTCTACAAATGTTCCATGATTCTATTCCAGCTGCAGGCACTATACTAGAATAACAGGATAGAGTACAACCGCTATGAAAATATAAATAAATAAAAATAAAGGCCAGGGACCATTTTCACGGCAAAGTGGTCATAAACCAGAGTGTTAGAATTTCATCAATATGACATCATTCCCAGGGTGACACAGAAGAGTCCACCTTCCACTCTCCACATTTCCCTCTGACGCACCCCCTCTCCTCTTAGAGAGATGATGAAGCTGCTTGTGTCTCACAGAAGCATCATAAAAACCTGTATCCCTTAAGCTGAATTCAGCCCAATGAACTGCACAAACAGCAATAACCAAAACAAAGCTAGCAGGAAACACTCACGCAGCATCTGTTATGATCGCACAGCCACTAGACAGCTGTTTAATCCCAACTGTTAGCATAAGATCATTTGAGTGTTTGTAGAGAGATCCCATTTGGATTCCCCCCGTTATTTATTTATTTCCTAGCTTTTCTAAGAGTGAGGCTTTCTCAGCTAGGGGACACAATTGGTCTTTCTGGTCCCCCCGCTCCACCCCCACCCCACTCTCATCAATAGCATCTGAAGGAGAGAGGTGATGTGAGTTTTTTCTGGACTATAAATACTCAGAGGGGAAAGAGGATGGCTGTGTGGTCTTCTAGCTGAGCAGGGCATGGCCCTTTCTCAGCCTTGGGGACCTGATTGTTGCTCCCCAGAAAGTTCATAAACCATGTTGGTCAGATTATGGGAAAAGGCCCTCACACAAGACACATCTGGTGGTCTCAGCCAAGTTCTGGTACGGCTGAGTTTTCTCAGCACCACCCAGGGTTGGAATCAATCCCTGTAAAGCTCAGCTCCAAAGTCTGCAAAGAAAGTCATTAGGTTTACAATGGTTTGGGAAGGGTCAGTGAAGGATGTCAACAGTTTGGGTGGCCTGTTTGAATGCCCACATTGGAAATCTGGGCAGGACATTGGGTTAGTGTAGAGTGGTTCTACAATCATATTCTCATATTCTCATATCTCTCTCTCTCTCTCTCTCTCTCTCTCTCTCTCTCTCTCTCTCTCTCTCTCTCTCTCTCATTTTCTATTAAATCCATAACCTGCTGCTTCTAGGTTTCCCAAATGTTCTGTAGAGAACACACACTTCACTACAGCTTTATTGCCAAGGCATCATAGGGGTGGCTGGTGACAGCAGCAGTTATTCAGAATTGATCGTGTTATCTTTGGGTAAAAGAAACTGGCCATGGAAATCTGGACAAGTGTTAACCTTGAAAGCTACCTCAAATGCATTTTACATCCATCTTTCCTGAACATCCTCTTTTAAATATTTCATCACAGAGAAGCCGCCATGTTGATCCAGACATGAGAAAAATGGGAGTTATACTAAGTTTATCTTTGGGAGAAATTCAAAGCCAGAGTTCTTTGAAAGTATGGAGGAAATGTCCTAAATCTGATTCTAGAACAATTCTTTTATAGGTCATGCCAATCTCAGGAACGTTAAAGAATCCTTTCTTTCCTTATTTATTTTCAGCTTTAAGTTTATTAAAATGTCTGTTGCTTAAGAGCATCTTAGGCTTTGGAAATGACAAACACTGTGGTTATAATTTTGGAATGGGCTGGGTGTTGGTGGCGCAAGCCTTTAATCCCAGCACTCGGGAGGCAGAAGCAGATGCAGATGGATCTCTGTGAGTTCAAGGCCAGCCTGGTCTCCAGAGAGAGTGCCAGGATAGGCTCCAAAGCTACACAGAGAAACGCTGTCTCAAAAAAACCAAAAAAAAAAAAAAATGGAACGATCTCAAAATGTATCTCCAATACAACCATCACTGCATCACTGTCATTTTTGTTTAAGACATCACTCCACTCCCCCACCCCCAGATATTAGCTTATTGTCCACCCAGGTACCCTCAAAGAAATGTTAAAATGGATTTTGATGCTATGTTAATATTTGGACATTTACTAAGAGACAGAGAAGCAGTTCTTTGGAGAATCTGTAAAAAGATATTTATTACCCACATTAGAAAAAATTAAATACTATGTCAGTCTAAGGCATGATTTCTTATACTTAGATAAAGCATTTTCCTTTATCCTGCCATTCTTTATCTCTCTCACACACACACACACAAAAATGTATCCTCCAGGAGGGAGGCATACTGTGGTCTCCAAAGATTATGAATATCCATCTCTATGTTCAACTTCCCCAACACAGGACAAAATCACCAACATCTTCAATGGGAGAAAATCCTTTATCGGCTGATTCATTTCCATGTTTTGTTTCTGCAAGAGACGGGATATCCTGTGAGGTCGTGAAAGGGAGGGGACTTGGTGGGATCATTTCAGATATGCCATTTAGCATTATCGTTATGATGGAGACACTGAAGTTGGTATTATGTTTATCAACCAATTTTCATATATCATACCTATTTTTGGTATTTTCATTTTCATCCCCTCCCTTCCTTTTCTAATATACTTTAAAATTTTCTTAGAAGTGTTCAGAAGACATTGCATAAAGAAGTCCTTCACTCAAAATTTGCTACTAAATGATGAAGTAGCTGTGATATGCCCTGAAAAGCCCTTGTTTTATTTCATTTTTGTGCTCTCTTTTGGTTTGAAACCTTTAGGGAACATACTTTCCACTGATTTTAGAGGAACGCAGGAGCCAGGCTACCGAGAGATACTCCACAGTGTTAGCAAGCCCCCAGGAGTCACAAGTATCTGTTACACGCTCATTAGTCAGCTAAAATCAGGAAATAAATATCCTCCTGCTTTGTGATCACCCCCTAGTTACTGCTGTAACAGGAAACATAAATGAGAGGAAGGGATCTGAGTACACTGTATTCCCAGTTGGAAACCAACGCTTTCCCACACCTCTCCTGAATCGTAGCTGTGAGGGAAGGAGCCTTTGCATCCCCCACTGCCATCCAGGTTATCTTTGAGAGTTCAGAACAAAGTCTGAGGAAACTGTCTGGATTGGAAACTTCTGTTGCATATTGGCCTGGCACAAGCTGCTGCAGTCACAGCGATGTGTGTCTGTGAAACAGTTAAGGATCTTCTTCATACCCAGAATTCCATGGAGTAGAAAGCAGATCTCTGCAAACAGTCAACAAGCCAAGGTTTTATAAAGAGGTTTACATAAAAGTGAGCTAGAATGAAAATTGGTTGACACCTTGTAGTAAGAGGGGACTTTTGAGAAATCAAATACATCTAAATTGACCAAAAAAGATGTCATTTTGTGGAATAGGTAGTCCATGGGCTTCTGTTCTGTTTTTGTCTCAGCAGCTCATGCCATGGTTTGATCTCAATGTGACTATTTTGAGTGCAACTCATTGGCAAATGCCTCAGGGTTCCAAGCCCCAGAAATGCTGGCCACCCAGTTCACAGCTCCAGTGAAAACCCCACCTTTACTTTTGGGTATTTCCTATCAACCACCCTGGCACCCTCACCAGAGTACACTGTCTACTCCACCCTACCTCTTACCCAGCATTGTTTTCTGGTTTGCCCATGTCCTGTGATGTGCGTGGCTATGACATTTAAGGTTGCAGCTTTGATTTTTTTTTTATTCTGTATTTCCCTTCCAGATTAGTCTGGAGGTCAAAGGGAGTTTCTGCTTACCCGTTATCTGCTTATGATTAATTCATTACATATCAGTTTTTCTTATACCTCTTAGCCATGAGTGGGAATTGAGAACATCCTTAATATATTGAGGTATAACCAGAACCTCAAAAATTACCTCCTCTTTGGAGGAGCTCAGTTCTGCCTCAACTTGATGCACTATGCTTTGTTCAAGCCCACGGGAGGCCTGTCCCTTGTGGAATGGAGATGGAGGAGGCGTGGATGAAGAGGTGATAGATGGGAATGGGGGAACTGGGAGGACAGGAAGATTGGGAAACTGGTTGATATTAAAAAATAAATGAAAAAATGTTATTTTGATAAAAAAAGAAAAATGAAACAAAAATGAATAAATAAATAAATAAATAAATAAATAAATAAATAAATAAATACTTGAAAAAGAAGGACATGAAGTTGGTTGGGAGATATGATGGAGGATTTGGGGAAGTTGTGGAGAATTGAGGGACTGATATAAGCATGATACATTATATATGAAATTTACAAAGAATGAATTAAATTTTTTAAAAAAAGTTACCTCCTCTGCATCCTTTGATGACTTGTATCTGAGGGAAGTTTTGAAAACAGAAAGTGTTTGTGACAGTCTTCTAAATAGCTGGTCTGTTTCCCATTGAGTCACCTCCTTTCCTCTCACCCAACAATGCAAACTAATTATGGAGGCAAGTGGAGGTCATGTCCCTGGCTGGCTCACCCCTATTTGCCCTTATGAATCTGATTGAGCATAGTGCAACACAATGTAGAGGACCCGTTTCATCTGACTCATTAGAAAATTCAAAGAGAACATTTAATACCTCCAAGTATCAGAATTGAGTTTGCCTACTAGCTTCATGGCTTTTTAGTTATTTAAATATGTATTCATGTATATTTCATCATTGTGATGCCATTAAATAATTGGCAATTTGGATACTGATATCTAGATGAGTATTCTCACAATTAGATCCAAGTATTTTTGATTGATTTTAAAAAAAAGGGAAAAAACATGCTATGGGATATGTCTCTGTTGGTACCATGTGCTTGTTCCTCATGTGTGGAACCTTAGGTTTCCTTCCCAGCACCAAATCTCAGGACAGGAGATGTGGAAAGATCAGGAGTTCAAGTCCACCCTTGTCTATACAGCGAGTTTGTGGCAAATGTGGAATACAAGAGATTTGTGTCCAAAAACAAAGAAAAATATTTTCATTGAAGAAAACACCCTGAGATAAGAGAAGTCTAGCCAAGCATTTTATAACACCCCTGAAAAGAAAGCACTATTGCTAAACTATCATTCCCTCAAACAACTGAGGTAGAAAATGGATGCCATGATTGCAAACACCCCTGCTACAGAGATGGTGCAGGCCAGTAAAATGTGGGTCTACATTTCGACAATTATCATGTTAAGTTTCATGTCATTTTGCGTGTTAAGACATAACTTTAGTATCAATGGTCACCTGTAATTTTGTGACCAAACCATTCAAGTTTAAAACATTTAAAATCTTCCACTTTGATTTATTTCATATTGCCCCATCATTTTTATTCTAATAATTATAAAGAGTGCATATTTACAATTTGAAAAAAATCAAATCAAATGTTTTCAAAAGAAATGGGATGATTCTGCTTGTCACTGGGGGTGGAGGGATGTGTAGATGGTTTTAGAAACTGGCACTGTCTATCCAGCAGGCATTCTATCAGTGTGTGGAATGTCTACCTCCTCTCCTTGGGAAACACATGCTACTTATCAGAGGTCATCAGTAGTTCTACGGAAGTTCTTCTACAAGTAGGCAGGGTGACTTAGTAAGAACAGAGTGACCACCTCACAGCATCTCTCTTCCCTACAGTGTCTCTAGAAACTTTCTCTCTCCATGTGGGAGACTATGAACATGTATTCATTCTTTGTTTGCTTGTTTTCACATTTTGTCTTTTGACGAAGTAAAACAACCGGAACTTCTAGAAATCTGGTCTACATTATTATAAGGAAGCAGATCCTCAGTGTCATTATTTATATTCTAAGAACAAACCTTAGAGGCAGAATTTGAAAAGCCCATTTTATCAATGAATTTGTGGGGTCCATTTTATCAATGAATATAACTGAGGTGGAGGGAGGAGAACTCTGTATTCAAGGCCACAAAGTTAAGAAATACAGCTCTGAGTTGGACTAGAAAGGCTGAGGGCATAGGTGAGCAGGAGAGTTCCTGTTCAGCTTTCAGAAGGTCCTGGGTCCAATCCCCAACAGGAGGCTTCAGGGATGAGGAGAAGACTCTGGTCTGTGGTGTGCTGTGTAAGCCTCCACTTAACTGTCCATTTAATGCCTAATTCCTTCTGAACCGTTGCTAACAACTTTAAAGAGGGAGTGAAGATATTTTCTCCAGTCTCTTGAACAAAAATCCACCCTCATTTCAGTGGAGCCAACTCTCTCTCCTTAGTATTTACTAACTTAAACTGAGACAAAATCTTAACCACTTGTCAGACCTGTGAACATAGCAAGACTTCTAAAATACTTCTTTTTTTTTCTAGAACATTCTTTGAGACAATGCTTTGCATCATGCTTTGTTACAGAAAAGAACTTACACTGGGTCAGAAGTCCTACATGCCTCTTCATGGAATTCTGCTAGAATGCTAGAATCAGGGAGAAAGAGTTTCCTGGCTAATTATCATAAGTGGACTAGGATTTCCAAACACTCTCACTTCATCCCTGTGAAGGGGGTTGGGGGTGGAGCTTTTTCAATTCTCCTGCAGTCAAATCTTAAAACACCAAGTAAAACAGTGTTCAGAAGAGTTTTGAATTCCCCTTAGTGTTGAGACATGACTGGCAGGATGAGACATGATGGCCCGGGCAGTTGAGCCTGTGAAAGTATCACAGCCTTTGAAAATGATGGAAGCTAGTCAAAGAATGGCATATTCCACAGTGTGCTAAATGACTGCTTTGTGCCACAGGGGGATGGATGCTGGCAGAGAAGAAGGATGATGGCCCACAACAGAGCATGACTTCACAAGGGACAGTCTATCCTCCCTGGGCTCTACCTAGACTGAAAATGAAGGCCCCATTCCCTGTTCTGCCAACCTGAGGCAGCCAGAGTAGGAAGCTCTGTCTTGACAAGAGATGATTTGAAACTGTTTTGCACACATTGTCTTTGAGCATTATAGATCTCTGTGTAGCTAGCCATGTCTTCATCAGGCATGGTCCTGACACTGGAGAGCCATCAATACTCTCATCTACCATCTGATCCCACCACGCTGGAACCCTGGAATGATGCCACATTGTTCACTTATCTTTATCATCAATGGTCTCTAAAGAAAGGGGTCAGAGATTTGCTTCTTCCCCAGCCATAAGGGTCATGGAAGCCAAGCTGGAATGGGTCAAGTGATTGCACATGAAGAAAGCTCCACACAGCCTGATGGGCATCTGGTGTTTCAACTGCACTTCCACTTCAAGTGATATGACCAAGACAGTATCTGTCATCATTAGGCCTACAAAAGTATACCCAGAGACCCAGGGAAGTAGAATACAGATAGATAAAGATATTCAGAGACAATGAAATGTCATGGGTGTCCTCAGGTTCAAAACTCCGAAGCCTCAAATCCCCTCTCCTCACAAGGGCAACCCCTCTGGAGCTTGCCTCACCCTTACCCTGACCCTGAGCACCAAGCCTCTCATTCTGTAAACTTGCCTGCTGAAGAAAAGTTAACTTGGCACTCGTCTTAAGTATTGACTCTCTGTCTTGAGGGTGAGGGCTGTAAATTCTCTCTCCTAAGATCCGAGTCGATTTGTTATCAAATCAGGCATTGAGAAGCTGATTCATTGCTATTCAGCGCTGTGCTGATTTATATGCAGAATGTAAAACAGATGCCTTCTGTGATACATATTTATGGTGAGTGCTGTTCCAGGAAGATTTATTACGGATTCCTTTGTCGGGGTTTGCATGAGCAGAGCCATGATGACTTGTATTTCCTCTCAGCTGCCAATGCCAAACTCATTAAAAAGAGGTGTGACTATTAATATACATTGTAATACTGACAGGCTCTAATTTATAACACCCTGGCTGGTTGGAGTATTCTCCTGACTTGAGAGGTGGGTTCTGCATTTTTTCCTCTGTAGCTAAATGGTGCAAATAGGGATGTATATTCTCCCATGTTATCTTGCTCCTCGCTCGCTCACTCGCTCGATGTCTCTCCCTCACTCTTTTGCTCTCTCTCTCTTCCTTCCTCTCTTCTTTCCTCCCTCCCTCCTTCTCTCTCTCCCTCCCACCTTCCCTCTCTCTCCTTATCTCTTTGTCTTTTATAGTCACCCAAGTCAAGGTACAATCTTCTCAAAAGAGCCAACTGCTTCAATGGTCTTCCTTCCATCACTGTCCCAAGCCCCAGATCAAATGCAACCGGAGTTTGTAATGGTGCAGAAATGGGTTTTAATGCCCTGCAAACACAGAAATACAGTTGTTCTCTGTGGGGGCACAATCCCTCTCCAGGCTGAATTTACAAGGAATAGTCCCAAGCAGCTCGCATCAAGCATTCTTGACAGTGGATGGATGTCTAATACAAGGTTCGGAAGTTGAACAGCATTAAGCTGCTCTATAGGAGGGAATCAGACAGTCACTGCCCCAAGGACAGTATTGGGATAGACACATTTCTAATGACAGGAACCTAAAGCAGATGAGGGCAGTGCTTCTGATGAGGAAGGAAGGGAGGAACTTGGGGTGTTACCTGCAGAAGCTGATCCTAGAAGCAAGTCTGATCAGGAACTTAGCACCTGTGAACAGACTCAAGGAAAGTCTCTCAGGATGTTTACATAAGGAACTGACACTGGGAGCATGGAAATCAGCTTTTCCTCTCCCTTAAGTTTAGGAAAAACTAGTTACTCCACAGAAAGTAGGGTGCATGTTCACGTGAGTTGGGAGCCTGCAAAGAACGCCTGAGAGAGGCTATACTCACAAGCACCGTGCTTAAGTGTGATTTTAGGAACTCCATGAAAGCATGTTGTCTATGTAGACAGAAATGATACAAGTAACCCTCCATCTTTTCAGGCCACGTAAGCAGGGATGGACAGTGAGTACTGCCTTGGATGCAAAATTTAGAGGTCCAGACATCCGGAGATATGCCATTTGAATGCATCAGGCAGAGGACTTCAAATGAGGGCTGGATATCTCGTATATGAACAAGAGACTCAAATTTTAAATGAAAGCTGAATTCTTATATAACATTTTTTTTCTGCTCCAGAATCATAGGTAGTTTCCAGGCAGCCATTTTATAGATTCTTTCTTACTGATGGTAACAGGGCTCACCAATGTTAATCCACTTATAGAGAGAGACGCATGCATACTGACCAGGATGTGCCTTTCACTGGGTTGTCCATAGCATCTGAGAGTTAGCAGGAAAACGTTGCCTCATGAGAGGAGAGAATGTTCAACAGAAATGTTTTAAAAGAAGGAAACTGCTTTAAAATGGTGACCTCTCTTTACATCATCTAAAATCAGCACAGTTGGCCCTATATATGAAAATTCCAAACCCACAATTTTAGACCAAAAATACTCCTAAAAATTACATGTGATGAACATGTACTTGCTTTCTCTTCTTATTCCCTGTACAACACAGTATCAATACTTTTTACACATCATTTACATTGTACCAGATATCATAATAATTTACATAATTGCCATCTAGAGACCATTTACAGCCTCTATAGAAATCATATACTATGTCAAGTTAGGTAACAGACTTGATGATCTTCAAACTTCTGTTTTGTATGGGGTCCTGTAACCAATACCCCAAGGGTACTGCTCAGGGAGAGTTATATAGCTGTGTCGACTAATTTTGGTTGTGAAATTGATTGGCTTCAGCAATTCCTATGGCATTAGCCAGGCATATGTTTGGGGTGTCATTGAGAGCTATTTCAGAGAATTTTTAACTAAGGGAAGATACTCCCTTGCCAGGCCTTGTATTAGAGTCCTCCACTGAGAGAATGGAAAGCACCAGGGGTACCTAAACTGCTAACTAGATGCCAGCTTTTCTTTGCTCATATGATTCCTGTGGCTGAGATGCAAGCATGCAGCCTCCTGCACCCACAGTTCCCATCATGAAGGACTCTGCTCTTCTGCCCTGTGAACTCTGAGCCAAAATGAAACTTTCCTCCCTCAAATGGCATTCATCAGATATTGGATCATAGCAACAAGGAAAATAACTTATTTAAATACAACAGCTAATTGTTTTATAAAATTATGGAGTTTCAAGAAAATTGTGACTTTTTAAGTAAAGAGAGATAACCTCTCAATTACACTTACATGGTTGACCATATATTTCTAGAAAAATATTCCCATGAAAATCCTAAATTTACATTGAATAACTTAAAGTGAAATTGCATGTATGTATGTATGTATAAACACATACACACATATATATATAATATATATATATATATATATATATATATATATATATATATACACCCCACAGATAACAATGTATAAAAAACAATCAGGAAAATCTCCAAAGTGCTGTTTGTCATGTCCAGTCACAAGGATGACCATGGGAGCCATGTGGCCAGGCAAAAGGTAGCTGAGAGGAAACTTACTGATTCAAGGTTGTGACACATGGACTTCCTTTCAGATAAGGAAGGCCTACAGAGATGAGAAGGAAAGACAACTATCTTGTCCCACACCAAAAATATTCTATATCTGCTGTGATAAAAAAAATAATAGGCATATGGTGTCTCTGAGATGTGAATAACTTTTGCCTTCATGAACAAGCATAAGTTTTTTTCTCTGAACTCTCAAGAAATCCAAGCAGCCTTGAGTGGACTCACACAGAGAAGGCTATTCCCTTATCCTCCTCCTCCTCCTCCTCCTCCTCCTCCTCCTCCTCCTCCTCCTCTTCCTTTTATTCCACTTGAGAGAGATAGTTTCAGTTCTCAGTAGAAATCTCAGTGATGCCAGCAGCCAAGAGGAAGGGTGCTTGATAGCAAGATAGCAAAGGTAGTAGTGGGTGTCTGCTTGACCTGTGAGGCTCCTGTAGTTATCTGGTGCAGTTTTTCAGAAAGGTTTCTATTCACAAAGTTACACACCAGTTGACATACTTCTGGTAAGCAAGGACATCTAGTATGCTATGTCTTCCCCCTGGGACTATTCTTTTGAAGTAAAATGTTTGCAAAATAAAAAAAAAAAAAGACCTTAGGCCTGGAGAGATGGCTTAATGGGTAAAGTGCTTGCTGTACAAACACAAAGATCTGAGTTCAGATCCCCAGTACCTATGTAAAAACTGCTGTGGCAGCAGCAGCCTGTAACCCCTAGAGTTATAGGAGCAAAGACAGAATGATCCAGGGGGCTTAATGGCTGAAACAGTGAGCTCTGGAGTCAGTGAACAGAACCTTTTTTCAAAAAAAATAAAGTGGAGAACAAAACTGAGAAATGTTCTCAACCTCTGGCTTCCACACAGGCCCCCTCACATGTAGGTACATACACATATATACACAAGCACAAAACCTAAATAAATAGAAAAAATAGCAAGCATTTTATCTTCTAAAAGACCACTGTTTACTTGTTTTCACCAAAACCCTAGTGCTCTTTCTGGAAGTAGTCCTGATGTCCCCATCATTTCAGTCTCAGTGAACATACCCTCACAAGCCAGGTACTAAGTTTACAGGGCCAGTCTGAAAAGATAACAGAGCCAAAAGCCACCCAAATGCAAGCTGGGAGCAAGCAAAGGGCTCGGGGAAATGTGTAGCTGTCACTAGCAATCAAATTGGAGTCCAGAGAAAACTTCTCTTTGTACAAAGGAGCTGATCACATGTTGACAGCTGGAATCTACATGGCTCCTTATTCAATATCCTCACGCCTTCCCCACATTCCAACAGCAGCAACACAATAGTGGCACAGAAGCAAACTGACACATTCCACATGGCCCAGCTGTCCCATCCCCTTTCCAGAGTCCCCAACTCCTCCTTCTCAGTCTCCTTGTCTCCCGGGCATTCTCTAGTTTTGAGGGCTAAACTCACACTCACTGGAGGGTACCTATAATATGGGTTCTCATTGCCACCTGCCTTTCAGTGCTTGCCTGCATGTGGAATTTGACTCTTGTGGGGAAAATGAAAGCAAATGAACAATTAAAAAAAATAAAACCTCAGCAAAGGAAAAAGACAACAACAACAACCAAACAAACGCAAACATTGCTTGCCAGCAAGTAAGAAAAAAATATATGTAGCCAATGTCTGCTACATCAAATTCTTCCCAGCACACCACTGTTCCTTTCCCTATCTCAGAGTAGGTGGCTTAGTTGACGACATTAACACAAAGAGATGTGACCAGTGGCACACCCAAGTGCTAATCAGTGCAAATTGTTAATATTGTCTGGTGTAAAAAAAACAGAACAGAACTGTCATCTGGGAAGAAGTTTCCATAATACCCAAGAGCGTGGAATGCTTTCTTTGCATATAAGTGCACTTGGTTCACAATTTTGGCAGCACCATCCACTGCTTGGTTAATATCCCCCATTAAGTCAGTCCAGAATGTTCCCAGGAAGAATGTTACATTAGCTACAATGCCTGTTTGTTTAACAGGGAAGTACAGAGTGTGGAGGATGTACAAAACATGATGCTGTAACACAGGAAGCAGTCCACTCAGGATTGACGTGCACTGTCTAAAATGCAGAATGGGCCAAGGCAAGAGCACACACCTTAAGCCTCACCATTCAGGAAGCTGAGACAGGTGGATTATCAGATTAAGAGTTCAAGGTTAGTCCAAGAACGTAGTGAGTTCCCTTTTCTCGAGGGAAGAAAGAAAAGACACACATTACTGATTATAAAGGAACGAATTAACAAATTCCAGGCAGCATTAAGTATTGATACTGGAAACTGAGGTGGCTGGAATAATGAAGCCGCTCTTATTAATTTCTACCACTAGGGGGCAGAAGGTAGTTCTTTTTCCAAACTGACTGCTAGGCAATCAACCATCACATTATTGTAACATTGAAGGCACTTCAAAAAGACTCAGATGTTTAACTATTACGCTAGTGATCATACATTCATATTGGGCTGCAGGCCAAGAGAGGGGGAGAAAAAAAAGCCCAGAGACTTGCAGCTGAAAAGCTATAAAGTGGTGGATTTTACCTTAGAGCAAAACCATCTTCAGTGACAAATTTCAAAGGCCATATGTATGTGATTTCCATGAAAAGCAAGGGACCCTAAATTTCTTTGTTTAACTGAGAGCAATCTTCCCCACAGAACAAGCAGGTTCTTTCCTTCAGTTCCTCTGGTTTATTGCGCTGTTGTGGAATTCACGTTCCTTTCCAGTGGCATAATCAGGATTCTAGGAATTCTGCTTAAGGCCAAAGGGTATTTTATTGACACTGTCACCACCAACATCTTCAAGGAGTTCACCTCTGGCACAGTGTTACTGAAGACAAATGAATGTTTAGAGGGTTCTGATAAAGAGCGGTGTGGTTTTTTTGTTTGTTTGTTTGTTTTTAAATTAAACTCTCCAACTCAACTGTTATTCTAAAGTAACAGCTCAATGTTCCCGCTGCAATTTTCCAACTGGAGACATTCTGATTTTTTCCCCATGTACTTAAAGCACTAAAAGGATGAGTCATTTAGAATTGTGGAGATATAGTTTCTAACAAAAATAGTTTGGGCTCCTGGGACCTCTTTAGAGTGTGTGCTGTGTACGCTTGATGTAGGTATCCCTGATTGCATTTTACACTGGAGACCCAGACACTTTGAACATACTTCAGATTATGCTAAACAATGAGAAATACGTACAAAAAATATCCACAGAGGATAGTTTGGGGGTTACAGGCTGGGAATACAGGGGGGGGGGTTATAAACTCAAATAACATTTAAGTTTTATATAGAACTAGGAAATTTTTAGCTCAGTTCATTTTGTCTTCTTCTTTTCACTAGATTGTGGTTCCAGGGAAAGCAGGAAAAGTCCCCCGTGAAGTGCCCGGTATGGCACGTTCCCCGCTCCCACCCTTTTGGGAGCATAAGCCCCTTTTGTAAATAGAGATAGTCTGCAAGAGAACACACCTCCTTTTGCACCAGGAGTGTTACTTGATATGTATCAATATTTCCTGACAGCGCCGACAAAGCAAAATCTCAGGCCTTCTGGTATCCTTAGATTGCTAAATATTGTTTGCTTAAGTCAGCGCGCCCCAAACCTTTTATGCTGCCTGACAGTTGATTGGGACGAGTCCCACTAAGTTTCTTAGACTGTGCAGTCATCCGTTTGGCGGCCGGCTCCGGGGGTTCCACATGAAATCCTCTTTAGATAAATTCATACTCGCGCAGGGCGATTAGTCTTACAGCCTGCTTGACTCGCTGGTCTTTAAAGGCTACACTTTCATGATCAGTGTGGGGCTGAGGTTGTCGCCTATTAACTGTCTCTTTTGCCCCAGCTGAAAAGCTCACAACTGGTGGAGAAGATACAATCAGAAACCAAAAAGAAAGGGAAAAAAAGAAAAAAAAAGAAAGGCAAAGAAAAGAAAGAAAAGCACTTTTTCCCCCCTGCCTCCAAAGATGACAGGCTGAAGTTGACAACCTAATCCTTCAGGCTTGTCTTACTTACTGAAGGCTCAACTAATGTCAAAGGAGCCATCTGATAGCCTTCTTCGTGCCAAGCCTAACAGCTCTATTGCAACAAGAAACTTTCACATTAAATTTCCATGTGTTTTCCCTCCACACTACTTCTTAACTTTATTGCCCACTCTTCCCTCACCCCACCCCCTCCCCCACCCCACCCCCTTTTTTTCCAAAGAAAGAGAAATTCTCCCTGCTCCAAAAACCAAATAGAAACTGCTAGAGAAGGCCAGCTGGGAGCCAATCAAATTAGTGGATTATTATTACCTTGGGGGCCTGAGAAATCAAGTTTGTTATTGGCAGCCCCCCCCCCCGTTTGTTTAAGAGCTGTTAGTGGCTGAGATGTAAAGGTAGTTTGTCAATCGGCAGATTATTTTCCTAAGTGGGTAACTGCCATTGGTCTCTTTTAGTTTGCTGCTGTCGCCTGCAACCAAGTTTATCTCAATTTTTTGCTTCATCTAGAATCAGTAAGAACTCCAGTTTGCACAGAAGTAGAGAGAACAATTTTCTTTGGACCTAGGCTTGTGACCTGGGAGGAGAGGTGGGGGCTTTGGGTATTCTCCATGCCAGGGAGCAGTCTTACAGAAAACAGTATGCACTCCTTAGGTTCCCTGGAACACATAATAAAAACAGTAACTGAGCATGACCCCTCCTTGGTGTATGGTTGGGGCATTAGATACTCTTTTCTGGGACACATGGCTCCTTTCAGGGTGGAGGCTCGGCCCCATGCTAGCTGGAAAGTTTTACATTTTGGTGCTAAACCATTCATCTAAGAATTTTAAGTTGAGTCCATGGGTTTTTGGTTTGTTTGTTTCAGTAGCCAGTGTGATCTTAATTTTCCAAGTTCTGTGACTAGTTCAAACAAAAAAGGAAATCAGACACCAAACTCCCAAGAAAGGGGCTTTCCAGTAAATGTGTTTTCCCTGAGAACTTAACATCTTCCTGAGGTGAGCTGCTTTCTCAGGACAGCCGTGAGGCACCTTCTTGCTGAGTAGCAGGCATTTTCTTCTTCTCTGATTAGTGTTCAGAGGGGGAAAAGATTCTTCAAAATTAGTCTATTGTAAAGTGATGCATCTGATTGGAACAGCAAGGCCTCTTCGTTCAACCTCTTGTTAAAAATGAACCGATTTTACCATTTCCTTGCAAACATTTGGTAATTTAATTGTGTTAACCCTTGGAGTCACTTTATCTTCCAGGTGGCTGGATTGATTAAGGACAGGCAAGGGTATAGGTTCCCACCTGGAGAAATTTATCAAGGATTAATCAGCAAGCAACCTGATTTACAAATACACAGGGTGGGAATGGGGTGGGGGTAGGCAGTTAGTAGGATTTCTCAGTAAGTAGATTCTGAAGCTATTTTAGGTTTTTTCATAAGGTTTTATTATATCACTAATAAAGTATACATGAAACTGCAGAACCTTCCAAGACATTCTGAACAAGTGAGTTGAATTTTCCCCATTTCTATATTTAAAACAAATATCCTTTCCATACCCCGCCCTCTGCAACTTGAATTTGGGAAGCAGAAATAGCTCCTAAGCTTTGCCTGATAGGAGGTTGTTTGGTTTTCATGCCTAGTATTGCATTTCGAATTGTTCAGCAGAAAAGAAAAGAAATGGGGAGGGGGGACAGGGCAAGCAGCTGGTATTAGCTCTAAATGACAGCTACAAACACACTGTCATCCTATGTCTTGTGAGTTTTATTGCAGCCAGTTCCAAGCTTGCAGAGTGAATCTAAGGTAATGCACAGCATCGGAGCCATCAGATACACTATGCGTTTGTAATGAATGGGTCTTGCACAAGCATGTGTTGTGTGCAATGTCCATATAAAACAGACCCACTGTGTTCAAGGCGCCTCAGCACTAAACCTTGTGATTTCAGGGTTAGGCTATGGCCATTTCTCAGATGGGAAAATTGAGATGAGACTGTCTCCAGAAGCAGGGCCATCGTCCAGTTAAAAGAAAAGTCAGTTAAAAAGCTGGGTGCTTTGAACATCAGGAAACAGACATAAATACCACAATCTCCGAAATTCAGGCTGTCTTGCCAACGGGGTACACAAGACACGATGGTAGGAAAAGTTAAGAGGCAAATTAAATCTTGGAGCTAGGAATAAGAATAACAATACAGCCCCGTTTTCCTAGGTCTATCTGATAGCCACCCTTTTGTGAGCAGACCAGGCAGACTCTAAAGAAGAAACAGCACAGGCGATTTGAGCTTGCTGCAGGCAGCAAAGTGTGGCTGCAAAAGCATCCTCAGGTCTGCAGGAAGGACCAGTTCCCAGCAGCCCAGCCTGGCTCACAAGAATACACAAGCATGGACAGAGCAGTCACCATCCCTTCCCATTTGGCCATCTTTTGATTTTGCCTGCAAGAGGGGAGGCAGGGAATGGCTCTGTAATGTCCTCCTAGCCCTGGTGCAGTTCTGCGCTTCCCCTGGAACACAGGCCTCCCCCAGCCCGCCTCCCCACTTTTGTTTTATTTACGAATATGTTGCCAGAATTCCAATGAGTTATCTATTCTGAGCCCCGTCATTTTCCCACCGAGGCCTTGTCGCCGGCTGACTCAGGGTCCAGTCGCTACAGTGAGAAGAAAAGAAGACAGCGAAAGAATTCTTTTCAACTTTTTTTTTTATGTTTCACTCATTTCTCTCTGTGTCTCCTCCAGGCCTCCTCCCCTCCACTGCCCCCTCCAACCTCCCGGCCTCCCCCAGCCTCCTAGGCCCTCCTTCGCCCCTTTATGTTACACGATCGCTCAAATTGAAGCTCAGGAGGGTCCTATAGGGAATGCATAGGAACCCTGGGAGAAAAAAGCCCCAACAAGCTATACACCAGATGTATAACGTTATATGGTCAAACTGGCAAACACAAAAGCTGAAAAACAAAAGGCGTGAATTAGGGAGAGGCATTCAAAGGCGTGTTTTCAAAACAGCCGGCCAAGAGCCGGGATCCCCCTCCTGAGACTAAGTGCTTGAAAGAAAAGGTGCTAAAGAAAGAAAGGAAAAGAAAAAAAATTTAAAAGCCCATTTTTTCTAATTAGCTGAGGCCTAACAGGGCCCTGAATTTAGCAACTAGTTTTCATCAAGGGGGCTGTGCCTGTGAATCTGAAAAAGACGCTTTGAAACCTAAGATGTAGGCCTTCTTCCGACCAAAGCCAGCCCTACTCCTTGGGGTTTTTGTTTGTTTGTTTGTTTGTTTGTTTGTTTGTTTTGTTTTGTTCCGTGTTCCCCGGCTTTGCTTTTGTGAGTCTGCCTTGCTTCATATCCCTCTCTCTGTTTTACATCTTTCTCCCCCATTGCAAATATTAGCTGGATATTTTTAAAAGGGAGGGGAAGGGAAACAGCAGAGAAGGCCACAATGGGGGCTCCTCTAGGGCATCATCTCCCCTTGCCAGCCATGGTGCAGAAATGCTAAGCAACTAATTCCATCCTTGTTCAGAGCACCGAGGGCTTTCGGGAAAGGTGTCACCTCAGGATGCAAGCCTGCTTGTATGTGCCTGTGAGGGTGTTTTCTGGAAAGGATGGGCTGGGCACAAAAGGCTCTCCACCACTGTGAATTTAGATTTTGGAGGCTGACCTATTGCTGAGACATGGTTGGCTTTTTTGTTTTGTTTTGTTTTTTTGTTTTTTCAGTTTTGTCTGTTTTTGGTTTGGGGTTGTTTTTGTTTTTTCAGATGCAACAAGGCAAGGTTTTTGAGGCTTTCATGTGTATGGCAGTTCGGATGCTTGCTCCCTAACTTTGGCAAAGGACATACAGGGACAGAGGCAATTTTTACTTTTTATTGTATTCCTAATGTGTTCCAAACAGGGTGGAGGCATGGACTGGACCTCTGCTGCCTGACAGATTATGAATTTCAATTCTTCAAACAAATAGCTAATAAGAAAACAAAATAGAGCCGGTGGGTGACAGTTGGGATGCAGGCTTTGCTTAGAAGGGAGGCAACTTTAATTGCTTCAAGTTCTGGCTCTGGTTGCCTGTGGTCTTGCGTGGGGGGATTTAGTAACAAACACTTGTTCTAATGAATTGGCTTTATTAGGGGGCTCCCCATATTCTTTCAGAACGAGCAGAGCTATTCTGAACTTATGAATGCAACAGTCTCATGATATTCTCGTGCTGAAATCTGTAGTGGGAGACTGCATTCCCTTCCTTGTGTTTGCAAAAGGCTTCTCATTTTTTAAAGTCGGAAGAATGGGCTGCAGAAAGATAAGAAAACACAGAGCTTGCAGGTAGTAGTTATCCCCAGATCCGAGGCCATCAAAAGCACTTGCAGAATTATTATGCTAAAAGTGTATTTGCCTTCACAGATGAACAATCAGAATTTTAGTTCAGTCATCTCCTGGCACATTTTTTTTTTTTGACAAACTTGTGGCAATGGATAAAACAGATTCATTAGCTTTGATTAACCTTCTTTAACTAGAGTTAAAAACCTGCTGGAGGCAGCTGGGCTACCCATGCAGCCTTAAAGATACTTTATCATGTTTAAGACCCAATTACTGTTGCACTGAATACGAATAACACATCACAATAAAATGTGGTACAAACAGGCACTCCACTGCACAGCAAATAGTCATTAATTTATAACAGCGACTTCCCAGTCTCTATGGTGTGTCTGATGTTCGCCCTTAATTCAAGCTGAAGACTCTGGGACTTGAAGACTGAGAAGAGAAACCTCTGTTCCCCAGGAGTATTGTTGACTGTTGGCTCCCCCCCTCCCCCTTTCTCCCAGCTTGAGTGTGAAGTGTGAGAATACTCATTCAATAACCTCAGGTAGAAAAGTGGTAAAAGAACTCAGCAATTGAGCACAGGTTCTGAGGAACAGGGTATATATATAACAGGGAAAAAGCCTGAGCATGAAACTTGGGGGTTTGGAGGACAATTTATCAATAACTACGAATGCTTTTCTTAAGAAATTTAAATGTTGAAGAAACAGACCAGTAAATTCAGCATTGACTTATTTTTTTAAAAAAGAGATTATCCATATAATCTACATGGAAATATCAAAAAGTGCTACAGAGAGGTCCGTGCTGTGCATCTTGTAAACATGCAAGGTGGAAAAACACAGCAGGGCACAAGGAGTTAATTTTGGACAGGATTTGACTGAGCAGGGAATAATGAACAGTGAGATACTGCAGCTTTCAGGCAAAACAGAGTAACAACAATTAAAGAGAGAGAGGAGAATAAAGAGGAAAAACAATCTCCCGCCCGGCCGTTAACTACCTAGAGCAGTCCAGTGTTTGGAACAGATAAACCCGAGGCCACCATGCAAGCTGCTGTAGCCCATGCCGCCGCCGCTGCTGCCTTTGTGTCGGGGTGTGTGGAAAACGTTACACCATTTGCGAGCCAACTGTTTGTGGGTTTCTTCTCATCTGCTTTAAAATATTTGGTTTTGCTGTATTTCCATAATAACCACAACCACACTCTCCCTCCACCACCACCCCCCCACTCCACAACAACAGATGTGTGTTCTAAAAGGAAATAGAGACACTGATATAATCAGGCCCTACTTAGAGTGCTTTCATACCGAATTCTCCCGCAAATTCTCAACAACAAAAAAACTTGAAACCACTGATGGAATTAATCTAAGGTCCTTGATTATTTGAAGTTCTAAAAGTTTTCATTTTGCATTTTGTGCTTGAATGTATAGGACTTTATTTATCAAACTGCTGCGTAATTTTCCCTTCAGTTTGAGGCTGTGATTGTGAAACAAATAAATTGAAACTTAGGGGCCCCTTCTCTCCAAATTTAGTTCCATTATTGTTTCAAATGTACACCACTTGATCATACAAAAAGGGAGTGTGTGGATGGTTGTTTAGCTGCTAGCTCAGCGATATGTTGGGTAACACAGCACTCTTTCAGCTCCTTTAGGGATTGTTTTATTGTTGAGTGTGTGTGTGTGTGTGTGTGTGTGTGTGTGTGTGTGTGTGTATGTGTGTGTGTGTGTGTGTGTGTGTGTGATATTATATGGCTGCATGATATCTTCTAACAGCTAATATTGGTTCTTGTAAAGCAAGAGAATAAGTGTAATATTTATCAGATATTTGAATATGAGAAAGCCCATTTTAACTTTGAAAGGGGATAGGAATTGTTCTTTCAAAAATCCTATTTTTCAAATTATTTATTTAACTTTATTTTATTTGCATTGCTATTGAACATGTCTGATCTCCTGAAACCAGAGTTACAGATAGTTGTGGGCTGCCATGTGGGTACTGGGAATTGAACCCAGGTCCTCTGGAAGAGCAGTCAGTGTTCTTAATTTCTGAGTCATCTGAATTTCTGAGTCTCCAGCCCCTGAAAATCATGTTTATCAATAATGTGCCTATACTGCAGCTATGCCTTTCTTGTGTATACCAATACATACTTAAAGTATATTACATATTCCCCATAATATCAGATCTTCTAGACTATCAAATGCACATAGTCATTCTCTCAGATAAATACTTTTGTGATCTTTATATTATGTCATTTTGGGGCATTGTGAAGTAGCACCTAACTTTGTTCAACTTGAAATAGCTTATTTAATATCCTTTCTTTGGGAATTCTACTAGATGGACTACAACCACACACCAAAGGTAGTTTGGGAAAGATACTAGAATTGAAGTTTAAAAACAGTCATAGTGATGATCTCTTTGGCTTTCTGCCTTTATATAGATGCTGGAATCACTTAACTCCAACCTCAGATCCAGCCCCCAAATGCCTGGAAACCCTCTTGACCCCAGGCCTGGGGAATTCAGGGAGCAAGCGATTAGATATTCACCAGCCAAGCACGAAGTCCCCTTGGCGCCTAGAGAAACTTGGTTCCATTTCCAGAGACTTAGTCCAAGTTTGTTCCAGGACACAGGCCTTGAACTATTAGCTCACATCCATATAATTCATCCTGTCCCAGTGCCCAAATGCATGTCTGAGTCTTGCTTTTCTATAAGGAGCAGCCAGTTGTGAGCATCTCATAATATGTTCTGCAAGTTTCTGACATACCCCATCATTCTAGGACTCAAGATTTAAGTCGAATAGCAACTGTGGCATTCACTAAATGCTTTTTAGTCTGACATCTTGTATCCCTTTCCATGCCTGTCGCTATGAGGCCATTTTGCTCATATTGCTCATCCGCCAGGCAGTTATTCTGACACGTTGGTAAATCCTAAGTTTTAAATGAACTTCTCCTGGCTCTGTTCATTAGGCAGGTTCTGGCCAGCTCCATTCTATCTGACTGAACTAGGTAGAGATCATGACACAAGATGCAAAGACAGATGAGAAGAGCAACAGTGCCAGAGTCAAGATTATTGGAATCTTCAATGAGCATCCTTGCTCACATCCCCTGTTCTCAGCACTATCAGCTCTTAAGTCTTTGATCTCATTGGACTCCCCAGTCTTCACTTTGCAGAAGTAGTCATTGGGTGAGCAAAGACACAGAATCTTTGTCTCCAGCACTCCGCTATAATTCCACTGACAGCCTGCATATAAGCTTTATAGTTGGTACACAAAATAAGAATCAATGAACATAATAGAAGTTCAGTAACTATTTGTGGTAATGAGTGTGGGAGGAGGATGCTATGGAGAATTACAGAGAAGGCTTTTCCTTGAGTCTCCTTTGGATGATGCCAAGATGAGGTTTGCATGAGCCCTAGGAAGCAGACTGCAGTGGCTTCCTAGTTTATTTCATCTTTACTCTTAGTAAGGAAAAGACTGCGAAGAATCAGATTCAGTACTTACCTTGTTGGGGCCACCTTGATGCTGTCAGTTTGCACTGCTTGACTCTTGCTAATAATTGCCCTTTGATGCATTTCTAGATGCCATTAGAGATCATTGACTCATAGAGTCACCATAGAAAAAGTGATTTGAGCATAAGCTTCTCACACATTTCTTTTTTATCTTAAAACTTGTAAGTAAATGGTTCCGAAGCTTGCATTAG
This sequence comes from Cricetulus griseus, assembly GCF_003668045.3. Lineage (NCBI taxonomy): Eukaryota > Metazoa > Chordata > Mammalia > Rodentia > Cricetidae > Cricetulus > Cricetulus griseus. The sequence goes on along the minus strand of NC_048596.1, from coordinate 125,828,211 downwards.
AATCATTTAGGAAACCTGAACCAATCAAAGAAGTCCAAGTACCCCCAGTTGGAGATTTAAATTGAATTGGCTTGAGTCAGGATTAGGCTAGCCAATTTAACTTTGAGAGATCCAGGGGTTATTAATATTGCACACAGATAGAGAACACCATCCTACATCTTCAGTTAACTTAGTATGTGCACAGTCATTGTCCTACTAAGCAATGGGAAATCAGAGAGGATTATCTATCCCAATTGTCCATGTTGCTAAGGTGACTCAAACTTACTTCTCTGTACCACAACAGTCTTACTTATCTAAGCCACACTTTTCTCTAAGGACTTGATCTATAGCGCTAAGACATTAGTTCGAATCTGTGGGCCTTCAAGGCTAAAGGTGTTTTTCTGCAGTCCAACTCACCCTTGCTTACCAGCTGCTTGATTTATCCAATCTGGAGTCTTTGTCTCTTGTTCACAGAAGCTTATCTTCATCTGGGCCTATCATATCTTCCCATCCTAGTCTCCCTATATGCTTGGTTTCTGAGAACCCAAATGGTGTGCTCTTCCATGGCTGTTTCTAGATTCAGTAAGCAGACTTAGCTGAAGTCTTCATTCATCCTCCAGCTTCAGAGATGATTTCTTTCTCTAGTATCCTCATATTATCTTTCCAGCATGTCCAGCATAGGGACCAAGGGAGCAACTTGGCTTTCTTTGAAGTTATGGAATTTAATTCTACTGTGCTGGAATCTTGAATTCTAGGTCCTAGAAAGGTAAGAAGTCCCTAACATATTTGCTGTTCATGAGCATAGAGATGGAATTAAAATATTGTAAGAACTGACATCACCACCTCTTTGTTTCATTTCTCCTTTCTCAAGGAGGATGTCATTCATTCAGTGAGGGAGCCCAGGTGCCTACAATGCTTATTCAGTATCTGCACACCTCTAAGAACTAGAGTTTGTTTGTTTTGGTTTCTAAGTAAATTAATGGGCCCTGACAGTGTGTAACATTAGCAGGACACATTATGGCTTAGGTAACACTTTTATATGCATTATCTCATTTAATCTTTCGTGAGGAGAGCGGCTGACTCATCCATATAAAGATAAAGAGAAGGGAACTTCACTATGGAGCATTGTTTAGAGAGAGAAGTAAAGCGACGGCTAAGTGAGGTACTATGTAAGTACTCCAAACATATCTCCTGAACTCCTTCCAGAATGTGCTGTCTATTGCTTACATAGTATCCTTCTGAACAAGACAGTTAGTCATTTGCTTTTCTCTCTCTTTTGCTATAACTATTACACAAGGCAGCAGATCACCCAGGCCTCTGAAGAACTCTACTATTTCTTTACTTGGATCCTCTACCAATTACCCAAGGAGAACTTCATAAGTTTTGGAATTACATTTTCCTTGGAGTCTACAACTTTTTAATACCATCACTGGCTGAAAAGTAACAACAAAAGTTAACTTAAAGTTAGACTTACGCCCTGCACATCATCCTGTCCCAGGATCTCTCACTCCCCTTCCAGCCTTCAGTCTCAGCAGTTTAATCACAGTGCTGGTCCTGGGGGAGCAGATGATGTTTACGGTACGCTGTAGACATTGTCATTTTGCTTTCTGGAAGTGCATGGAAGAGAATGTTCACAGGTTCATTAAGGTTTACATAATTTCTATGCTCGATGCTGGATAACAACAATGAAGAGCAGGATTTAGGATTATGGAAATCATGTGTTTAAAATGTTTGAATGGAGCTCATTATGGGTGCAGGAACAAATTCCAATGTATGAAGGACTATTACCTCATGGTGTCAACCAGAAAGGCAGAGAGATTTGTTCTAACTCAGACTACCAACTTGAAAAAAGTACAGGACCATTCTCAGTGGAATGATGCCATGTCCATGAGGAATGCTCTCAGCATTGTGGGAATGCTTCCTCTTAAATATCAACAGCCATCAAATCTGTGATTGAGGTCACTAAAATCAGCTTGTAATGTTCAAATTGAGAACTGTTAATAGTAATGTTTGAAGCCCCATGCCATGGACTCAGTGTATGCATAAGGAGCAAACAGCACTAATTTGTTTTCCTACTCTTTATGGATACTACAGTGAGCAAAGCTGTCAACTATTTCTGCTCTTAACACACATGAAGTTCCAGTGAATCCATGAGAGAGTTCAGCCTGAGCTTAATGGAGAACTGGTCAACTCTCTTCAGAACTGAGGTGAGTGAGTAAAAGGATTCATGGTAATATGTGAGAACCTAACTCCTTGGTGTTGTATCACTTGCAATAACAGGATATAAAATTTCTTTTAAGAAGTAAAAAACTTGTACTTCAGTAATTTTCTCTCCTTGATAGTCACAACCATAATCTGTGCATGAAGGTAGCCTTGTTGCTGTGTAGAGATGACCAAGACAGTCCCAGGGCGCTCAATGAAGCAAAGTTATCAAAGACCTGTCTGATTTCCCTTTGGTGTTTGTGGGTTTTTTTAAAAACTACTTTCTGATAATCTGCTAGTTTTCCATCGCATTCCCTGGTTTTCATACAGTGACTTTTAACATTTTGACTTTGCTTAAGATGAAATATATATGTTCTAAAATAAATCTAGCTTTGACACAGTCAGTAAAAATCCAACATAATATATTAAATGATAAAAATAGGTGTCTGAAGGTATGGTATGCTTCTCAGACCCGGGAAGTGACTTGAATTAGATTCAAGAAGGCAATGTACTTTCTTGTTCTGATCTAAACCAACAAATAAAGAAAATGTCTCAGAAAGCACAGTTCTACAGACATGAGACATCTGGCCACTTAAAAAAGGAATCCGCATTCTTGGCAGTGTGTCCAAACTTGAAGGCTAAATCTTCTGAAGTTTGCACATCACCATTATGACAAAAAAGCCTCCCTGCCACCATGGATCTTTGTCATATCATGTCAACTTTATCTGTTGTTCAGGATCTCTCATTAAATGTTGAGGAGCTGAGAGCAAATGCAGTTTCGTCCCATACGGCCCTGGAACTCGATACCATTTCTTCATGATGCAGGGAAGGTACTCCATGTAATTTGCAGCTCATGATTCGAATGCTGGCAAAGGTCACTGGCTTAGTTCAAATAAACAAAACGCCTTCTCTATAACATTCTGGCACAGAGATCGGGCAGCTAGAAGACAGAGGAACAGAAAGAAAAAAACTCAGAAGCCAGTCCAGTTTAAGTTTAGGGTAGGCTTATTTTTAGTAAATACAAAAATTACTGGAAAGAAGACAAAAAATGGCTAAAATAAAACAAATAAGAATGAGTCAGAGGGTCCACATTTCACAGGAGGATTTTAAATGATTCACGTAGCCGGTCAGTCAAGCCCTCTCCAATTCTGAGTGTTGAGAATTGTCATCCTGAAAATACGGCTGTCTGGTTCTCAGGGCATTACTCTTATTGTTTCAGACTATCTGCTAAGAGTAGAGGAGAGTTCTTTTCTACTTTATGGAAATTTCCAGAATCCTTAAGCCTAGACAAGCACAACAACCAACACTGATGAGGCTTACTTTCAAAAGAAAATGTCTCAACTTATCCAATTGCTTTCTGTTTTGTCTTTTTTTTTTTTTTTTTGAGGTGGAGAGCAAAGCCAGTGTCATGCTATGTAGCCCTTGCTGGCCTCAAACTCATGGCACTTGGTCTTCATAGTACTGTGTGTGATTGTGGGCTTGTGCAAATAGGACGGGAAACTTGTTTAAGACATCTTTAATGGAGGTTTTAATTTGTTTAGGCTTTTACTATCTACTCTTTAGTCCTTCTAACTCTAACTCTGTAGTAATATGTCCATATGTCTCCAGTGACAATGTCAGAATTATGCCCCAAGACTGCTCTTGCTCCAAAACTCAGGAGTCCCAGTAATAGCGATGTCTACTAATAACAAATCCAAGCAAGGCATCCTCAGACAACCACAGAAGGATCTCAGGCCTTGTAACTGACAACCAGGGGAATGGTGGCATTAAATTATTTTTCAAGTGTGGCTTTACCAGTTTCAGAGTTCATGGACTGGGGAAAGAAGTCAGGTGTGGAAGGAAATGCTGGGCATTTTGCAGGAGGCTTTAGCAAAAGAGCACCTTGGAAAGACAACCGCTAGATTTATGGGGAAGGTCTTGCCTAATGAACTTGTGAAAGTTCCCTGAAGATAGGATAGCAGGCTCTGCCTGGAAACACACTGGATTCAGGACCCCATCAAAGAAAATCATTTTCTAGCACTCCATATCAAAGTGCAGAGTTTGCAGTGAGAAGCCAGGCTGTGATGAGTCTCAGAGAGCACAACAGAGCCAGAAAGAGATGCGGCTAGATGCCTTCTCTAGCCAGAAAGAAGCTTCCAGCAGGGAGGCTTAGAAGAGTATTTGCAGGAGCTTTTGTGTTTACATTAAGAGTCATCGACTTGGGAATGAAAATGTCGAAATGCAGATTCCAAGAGCAAGAGGGCCCCGACAGTGATTTAGAGTCCAAAACTCCGATGTTTATGTTCCTGTCACCATCCTGCAAATTGTGCTGTGAGAACAGGGTGGGTCAGAACCTTCATTGGGGGTACACAGAGGCTGCTTCTGATGGCATAGAATAGGAAGCTCTCCCAGTATGGATTTCTAATTACAGATTATCATAAATAAACTGAATGAAATATAGATTAAGGAGTTTAAAAAATTAGGAGATGTTTTCCTGACATATTAATAACATGAAAAAATAATTGAGACTTCTATATAATGGATGCTAATATATATAGTATTGATTATTAGACATATCCAGTGATAATTTGTTCACATAGCATGGAGCAAAGCAAATGAATAAACAATAGCAATAAGGACTTGCCAAAAGGGAATAAGGAAAAGAGAAAAAAAATACATACACACAAACCAAGTAAAAAAAAAATAGAAGTTTTTGGAAAGCATAATTATACTTATGATATAAATATTAATATAATGCTAATGGTTTTGCTTTGCACTATTTTTTGAAACATTTGAGATAAGTTTTTACTTCTTTTAAGTAATGGAAACTTAAAACATTCTTAGTTGTGTATAAGATACACACAATATAAGGAAACATATACACATACTCAAATGCATTGATGTGCAAAGCTACATCAATGTTATGGTTTATAAAATGTTTCACTTTCTTTGTCCCACTTGACCCTCACATAAACATCCAGAGTATTTTGCTCTCCAGCTTCTCTAGGAAGATTTCAAACACATACTGACTGCTCTGGAAAGATGTACCCCTATGAAAAATCTTAACATGCTTCTGCAATGAATTACATGCCTTCAATTCTCCCACATAAGGAATGTCTAGAGGAGAGAGGCTATTCTCATTACATCTGCAGCCCTGGCTCCCACCTACTCCACATGGACTCTAGTTTGTACAGAAATCTCAAGACAGTAGATTTGAAGACAGTGCAACATGATGATAGACAGATACCTTGGCAGTACCAATATAACAATATCTAGCCAGGCTTCTGGGAGCTCTCTTGCTATCTCACTAAATTCTAAAGCTCTGCCCATCATGTGTCTCTTTGAAGAGCCTGTAAGGTTGTTTACAGCAAGAAGTGTATACGTAAGAGTTTCTGTAAATGGCAGCTAGGAACCACTGGGGTCTTCAGTGTAATGCTTCTAATGTTGCCAGACTGAATCCTTCTCTTGTCTTAGGGTCTCCAAAGCGCCACTATTGTATATAAGTATTTTTATTGAGAAACACCAAAATAATTAAACTATGTAATTTCACATTTGCATTTTTATTTCTCTTCTTCTTTATGGGTATGAATTATGCTCCTCAGGAGATACACAAGGTTGGAGTATGTCTCAATGGACAAAGAACTTACCACACAAATGAGAACCCCCAGAATCCATTTAAAAAGCCAAGTGTAGAAGCCTGTCATCCCAGTATAGATAGAAATCCGAGGATCTCCTGAGCAAGCTGGGTAGCTAGAATAGCTGGAATCCATGATCTCTAGATTCCCTGAGAGACCCTGTCTTAATAACTAATGTGGAAAGCCATTGAGGAAGATACCCAATGTCAACTTCAGGCCTTCACACTTATCTTCAAACATGTGCACAGGCATGTTCCTACATGTTTGCCCATGTGCATGTGAATAGAATACATATACACATGCCAATATGATATACATACATAAAGAAATTCATTAAATTCAATGAACATTTACAAGGGTCTACCTACTAAATGCAAGGAGTAGCTGTGGCTAGTAGGTTAAAGGGATAACTACCGTAAGTTAGGCCACATGTTGATCATTGAACCATGGGTATGGTTTCTCCCCAGAACTGTTCTACTCTAATAAAACCTCACTTTTATTGGACCAACAACACATCCCAAAGCTATAATAAATATTCTAGAACTTCTCATAGGTAGCCTAAGCAAGAACATCGCAAAGTACCTTTTGGAACTAATAACCCTTTCTTGTCTTTGAAGTCAATCAAATAATTGTCCTGCTATTTAAATGACAGAAAGTATTACATTGTCTGTTTTTATAAACTTAGCTAATGCCTAACAAATTTAAAAGGAATGCCAGTTGATTTTTCTCTTGCTACAGTTCATTTCTTCATTTCCACAGTAAGTTGCATGGACCTAGAAGTGTATCCCAGCTATTACCCTGACATTCCGCACCTATGTTTTCTGAGAAATCAATTTAACTATATTTTCCAGTTTTGCTCCATTTCACCCCTGCTTGTATGTACTAAGCTTTAATGCACCTGAACCAAATGAAGTGTGATTTCCCTCTTGATAGGACCAGCATGTTAACACCAAAGGACTGAGAAAATTGTGGCTTTGCTTCTAAACTGAGAAAGGAAAAAAAACTGAGAAAGGAAAAAAAATAATATGGAGATACTGGCCAAACAAACACTAGAAAGAGTACTGGTTCAGCAGTACACATTTATTCACAATTGACTGCCAAAAAGTAGATTGCCACCAATAATGAAGACTACTCCCTACCAATGGAGGTGTCAACTTTGTAAAGAGGCACATTGAAGGACTATTTCTATGTGAACTCTATATTTGGATAGTTATCAATTTAGTAATCCAGGAGGCTTCACTTTAAACTTCATTTCTCATTTCTGCCCAAACAAGAAAATATCAAAATTACTGTGCAGGTTATTCAGTTCCTTTCTCCAGAGCGTTGGAAAACTTAATTTATCTATGGCCTTGTGCAGATACTTGGGAGTGACCCATCACTGTGTCCAGTCCAAGTTGTCTGAAGAGGACCCATTACCTCATTGTTTATTTTGGTAAATCATAAACATGTTGATAAACCTAAAAGAGAACAGTTTTCAATCTTCAGTCACTGTCACTTTGTTCTCTCCTCTGTTCTTGGTGTTGACATGTCTCTACTGGGCCAAATGGTAAATCAGCCAGTACTATAGACCAGATGATATGTCCCTATTTGCAGATACATTTCTAAGCCTTGTTAGTTTTCCAAGACAAAATTCCAATTATAAATACTCACACTGCTCCAAATATCATTATAGGTTAAGTCACAAAGTCTGACTTTTGTCGCCACATGATGAAAATGTTACATATAAAATATAAACAATTTAGGAAATTTTGTTATGTACACAATATATTTGGTCACAATTGCATGTCTATAAATCGTTATTCTAGACAGGGGACTGATATTAGAATTCTAAAAGCAAACATTAGAGCCATTTCATTAGCAGAGCCTAAACTATAGGAGGAAAGAAAAATGAGAGAAGAAATGGAGTTAAGAGATACTCCAAATGAAAAAACCAAAAACCAAAAAGCACTATAGACATGAGGTAACCAGTAAGCTCACAACATCTACAAAAGTAAGCACTAGTCTTGTCATTATTTTATAGAGGAGAGCCCCCAGACTCATTCAGCAAACAATACAGCTGGAACTAAAACTCAGGCATACCTGACTTGAAAGAAAATGTTCATTCTAACTTCACTGAATTCAGTTCTAACGACTGACACTTGGACAATGAAAGTTGGGGTATCAACTACTGAGAGCTGTTTGGAATTGGAGCTGAGAGCCCTCATGAATTGGGTCATATACAAGTGCAGGCTGTCCTTTAAGAAGTCACCTGATGAGGACCAGCACATAGTCAAAATCACAGCACTTAGAGGAAGATTTATGCCTAGTGATACAGATGAGGTATCTACAACTACTTAGTAGCTGAAGTGAGGAGAATTGCACAGAGTCCAATATGGATAACAACTTCTTATAAGAATGAACCATGGTTGACTGTGTTCCCAAAGAAGTGAAGAGGGTTATCAACACCATAAAAGTTTTATTTGTTTCTTCACTGTTTTAATAGCAGGGATTTAAATGCAATTTTTGCCTAGGCACTATTCCAAAATAAACTGCATATCTCAAAGATTTTGTAGAGTGCTAATGGGTGTTACTCAGCAGGGGTGGAGAAAGGGGGTTATATTTAGCCACATTTAGTGCAGTATAGTAAAAGCTAAGAAGAACAGGTTCTTCACCATTTTTACATGGGTCAAAATGAGACAGACTCAGAATGTCATAGGTCTTAAGTAGATGTGACCATGGAACCCAGATTTCTTGGAACATCTTTTGAAAGCAGAATTGCTAGGGAGCACAGAACTGGTGGAGATAGAGGATAATAGTGAAATGTTGGAGATGGCAGGGAAAGTTTATGGGTCCAAGTGAATTGAAGGTTAAATTAAGGCATCAGATAGGGAGGTTTTTGAGAATAAGAAGCAGGGCTTTGAGTAAAAAATAAATACATGAGGTTTAAAAGGACTATTACTGGCCATCAGAGTTAGACACTGAAAAAGAAAAACAGTATTATGTTGTAAATGTAGGTGTCAACCCAATAAATAACATTGAGGTCTCCTTCTTATACTAAGGGAACTAGAGGTAGAGTAGTATAGAGACTCACTGGCACTGTGGGACTGTGAAACAAACAGGAACACTTCAATGTGGTATTAAGAGAAATGGCAGTGAAGCCACCCTCAAACCAGGATGGGCAAGACTCTTGAGTGCCAGGTGAAGAAACATGTTAACAGGTCATCTCCGAAATTGAAAAACCTGGACTCCAGAGTGCTATCACATCAGTGTCTGACCACAAAGTAAGGCACATGGCAACTGGAAACAGACCAGAAAATTGGAAATTGGAGAAGGGAGGTCATGGTGAGTGGACATGGTCCAAAGAGATGCCAAGAGAGAGAAAGAGAAATGTGGCTTGACAGAAGTCTCCCGGAGAGACTGGGGAGAGAGAGGCTCAGAAGCACATCCGGTCATTTGGTTACTCATGTGTTGAGCACGGTTTATGACCATGGAATCCTAAGATATATGACCTGCTACGACAAGAGCTGTACCAGGCACTAGGGACATAAAACTCATTAAAGAAACTCAAGCCCAGAAGTTCAAATTTTAGTTTTGATCATGAGACTGAAGAGTCTAAATCCAGTGCAATAAACGATGTCCTAGAGATGTGCTCAAGCTGTTGGTCTTTAGCTCCTACTGCCTGAATCTAGTGGAAACTCCCACCATATTCCTTTCTCATGGTTAAACTTCTTAGTCTTCCTTCTTTAAACACAGCTTTCTGCTAATGCTGACATGGAATCATTTTTTTTTCCTTTTCATGATCAAGCCTGGAAATGCAGAATGATGTCTTCTTTCTACTCCATCCATAAACTGATTTTTCATTAGCAATCATATTTATAAAAATATATGTGAAACCATTGAGCTAACATTATCCCATGGAACTGATTGAATGCCCCCACACTAACAGTGGTATCATAGCCTCCAGTCTCCATACAAAACCAAAGAGTCCGAAGAGATTCAGAATTTCAAGAAAAGTCCTAAGAATGAGCAGGGGCTAAAAGAGAATCAGGTATATGGATGCCACACAGAGGTCTTATGACTCTGCCTCAGGCAATGGCAGGGATTCCATGCACTTGGATCACTTATGTGCCCAGTAACCAAACATACTTTTACATATTTGAATTATTGAGGGTGCATGCATTGCTCTAGGTGTAGACATATGTGGATGCCAGAATGTCCTAGAGTATAAAAAAGAATAGAGCCTGGAATACAAAAATTCATTGAAGATCTGTCCAGTTTCTCCGCATTTCCTTGGGCATTCCCATTGTCTTTGGGCAATAGAGAAGGCTTCATCTTCAAGCAGAGGCAACAAAGATAAGAGCTGTAGGACATAAAAGCATTCTTCATGATAAGTGAATAAAGGCTTAGGAAAAGGCAGCTGCACAGAGGGAACAGAGTGTGGGCAAAGGAAGTCTTGATTCACTCTGTATTTCGGAAGTTTATAACTCTCAACATGGTAGAGGATGTTTAGGGTTCCTGGCCTCACTTATCACATGAAACTGGCTTCTCTTCAGGTGTGATGAGTCTCTGGTGTCTCTATAACTCCTGAAACTCCAAGAAAGGAGAATGTAAAATGAAGCCTGACCTATTTCTAGGCTGCTTCGTGGAAAGGAACAGATGGACCAAGAAGGTAGAAGCCACCCTCTCCCTATTGGTGAAACACTATGAGCTCAACCCAGAAACTCTGAAGTCAAGCCACCTGTTCCCATAGAAGCAAATCTTAGTGCTGTCATCACTGCCAGGAGATACATCCTCCTATCTATCCATCCATCCAGGCAAACCTTTCACTTGAGTCCAATATAATGGGCAAAGTGGTTGTACTTTTTGATCTGCCTGCTGAGTCAGAGCACCTAAATTTGCATGCAAAGGGTTATCTGTCCTAACTAGACTTTCTGAGATTCAGATGAAACTCATAAGTGACTGGTAAAGTCCCACTATCTTTCTGCAGACTTTTAGGTTGTATATGGATTTAAGTTCATTTAAACATTAGGCACTGGGGCATCAGAACATTTAAAAGAACCCATTTACTAGGGAACTGACTGACCTTCAGTGCTGTAGCCTGATGCATAACTGGAAAAGATCACATGACCAATACACTGCCAATAAAACATTCAGTGACAGGTAAAAGGCATCTGATGTTCAGATCTTATCTCTGGGAACACCATATATTTATGTGTGTTTATTTCATTAGGCCATTACCAGGGACAGAAAAAGGGCACATTTTATGGGTTTAAAAATTCCCACAAGAGTCACAAACTGAGAAATTAGATATGGAAAAACCATGGTCTGTTAGAGTGACCTGGTTCCCTTTGGCTTCATTTTCCTGGCCCATCCCCACCCCCTTCAATGGAGTTTTATCCAATGTAGTCTGTCTCAAGTCCCCAGAGATTTCCCTCTTCCCTTGAGGTGTTGTTTCCCAGCTGGAATATTTTTCTAATATATAGTCTAAATTGTTGTCTCATGAATTCATCAAAAAAGTCATTCGATCTAAAGATGCCTTAAGCAACAATCTTTTTTTGTTTTGTTTTAAATGGGAGAACTCAAAGACTTTCGCAAAGACTCTATTTCCAAAGGGTAAAAATGCCCCCCATAAAAGGCATAATAGTTCATTAAAAAGAAGCATTGAGACATATTGCTCTTTCTTGAAGTCTACCCATGAGAAGCAATGCAGATCTCATTTAGAACATGTTATAGTGATAAAAATTCAGCATATGAGAGAGGGCTAGGTAAACTTCTAATGGGCACTAAAACCCCCAAAGGAGATCCACTCTTTAAACTTCCATGATTGGACCATCTGGTGCTCTCAAGAGCATCTTAGTTTTGTTAAGCACCAACAGCTGGAAATAAAGTACAACTGGATCTATTTACATAGGACCCCATACAGTAATACCCAGAAGACTGAGTGCCCAGAGTCTTCCTGAGCTGAGCTGAGCAGAAGAAATCTTCAATTTAAATGTAGTTTCTTTAACATTTCCCTGCTAAGTGCACATTTGATTCTGTAACACCACCAGTGGTTTTGGTATGTAGAGGGATAGGGCTTCACTACGAATTAGAATAAATGATAAAACAAATAGAAGTTTCCAACTGGGCTCTTATTTGGCTGGCCTAATCACAAGAGTTTATAAAGTAGTTCTTAGGACTCATTAGAAGCTGGCTATCACCTTTTTAGCAAGCTGATTGCTTTTTTTTTAATAGTGTGTTAATCTTATTTTACATGCATTGGTGTTTGGCCTGCTATATGTCTGTGTGAGGGTGTCTCCATGTTCTTCCTGCCTCATTATTTTACATGCATGTGATATCACCATCTTCTTACTCCATCCTAACCTTGACTAGGCCCTTTTCTTGAGCTGCATCTCACCTCCCAAGTGACATTTCTTCCCATTCCTTTAATCAAAGTACTCACCTCCTTCACATATTGTCACATCTCATAACCACCAGGAGATGAGAAAGCAAAGAGCAATGATGGCTGCTTTATTAGTTGGAGAGAAATCCTGGGTTATAAAAGACTTCTGCATCCTCCTTTCACCCATGATGTAACTCTGGTTTGGCACTTTTGGCAAGGCACTTTTCTGAGGCTTCCTCTTCAGACTAAACCTGCTAACAGATTCCTAGATTATAAATGATAGATGTGAATTTGTCTAGCAGCTATGCTCACATTCTTCAAATATAAAATACTACTACTCGTAAGAAGCTAAAATAAGCATTTGCAGTTTCCTGGCTGCTTTTAAAAAGTGTATCGACAATTATATTTGAATTATAGAGCCCGCTGGAATTCTGGGCCAGACTGAATTCCAAGGGTGATCCATGGTGGGATGTTCAAGACCAGAGACTGCAGCAGGCCAAGAAAGGCAAAGAAAGGTTTTCTGAAAGAACAAATTGAGCCAGCTACTGACAACAACTTGACCATTGAGTATTGTTTTGAGATTAGTTTTAAAAGAAAGGGGAAAGATTCCTCAGACCCCAAGTCATGTATTAATCTAGAATATGACGGATACTGTTCCCAGCCCAGGGACAGAAGTTCAAATTCTTATGCCCCAGGACATCAGCACTCAAGCAAAGCTTAGTTCCAAGACAATTGGATCCAATGGAGGAACAAGATGAATTCCATTTTTTACTACAAATTTCAATGGGGGTTACTTCAAAAGGAAAGAAAAAGCATGCTGAGGCAAGGAAAGTGAAATCAATACACCCATGGTGACGGATTCAATTGGAATAAGGAGAAAGTTCATTGGTGTATCAACAACAAATTCCCTCTCTTTAAGATGGTATTTCAAGGGAGCATCAATCTTACGGGCTACCCCTACCACTCTAGAAACCACTCACGTTGATTTATCCAGGAGAAATGATAGATTTGTCTCACCATGAGTTATCACCTGGCCCCTCTTTTGATCCATGACAAGCACAGGCAAGACAGAGGCCAAAGACAGAATTGCTAGCTTCCTAAAACAGCTCTTTCTTAGAGCTGGAAAGAAAATGTAACTGTGACAGAGTTCTAGTTGGTGTTATGGCCATTATTACATACAGGAACCACATGTTGCCTTGCTGACTGTATTTGTTACTTTTCCAGATCAATAACAGAATATGTATTTGGTTTTCAAATTTGATTTGCAATCTGAATTAAACCTAACAAGTGATTCATAAAAACAAGTATTAATTTGAATGACAAATGTTTCTAATTCTCACACTAGTGTGCTTTAATTGGTAAAGATTGATTTTATGAAGACATAAAATGACTTCATCTTCTGCACTGGCTGTCAACTTGACATAGCCTAGAATCATCTTAAGAATCCAGTTTGTCTATAAAGTTTAGTTCTGATTATCTTATTTGATGATAAGGAAGGCCCAACCCACTGTCATTGGTGCTATTTCCTGGGCAGGTTGACCCTATGATGTATAAAAATACTAGCAAAGTATGAGAGTTAGCAAGCTAAAGACGAGCCAGCATTTTTCCATAATTTCTACTTCAGGTTCCTGCTTTGAGTTCCTGCCCTGATTTATCTCAATGATGGACTGTGAGTTGAAGTGTAAGTCAAATGTACCCTCTCCTCATCAGTTTACTATAGTTTTGTATGTTAATATGGACACAAAACCAAACTAGGACACCAACCTATAAAAGCACAGACACAACCCTCCAAGAGAGAATTCCAGATCTTTCTCCAGAAGGTCAAATGTAGGGTCAGCGAGTTGACATTTCAGGTAAATATAAAAACACAACAAAAACATGAAACAAAAGAAATTCAGAGCCAGTTTTCATGGCAAATAACTGGACAATGATTGACAACCATTGGCTACTCAGAGATTAATTTTTGCCCCTTGGCAGAAGCTTCTCTTTCAGGGTTTAGTGGGTGGGTTGGTTTTGTTTTCTCCAGAAGGTATTTCTTTAAGCACAGGATTGCTTCAAAGGATGTGAAAAGTGACAGGGTCCATAATTTGTCCTAAGTACGAACAATTCTGTATAAAACTTCCTGGGAGGTGGTATAAGTTCTTCAGTTCTCAAATGATGGGGTTGCTTTTGTTTGAAACAATTTGGGAGGTAACTGGGGCGGTGTTTGGTGAAGCCCTGTAAAATAGGTCACCTACCACAAGTGTAAGGAGAGATGACAGCCAAAGGCTAGCCAGGAGCAAGGACATAGCACAATTCAGAGAGAATAGGATTTAGTGATTGTTACACAAGGAAATTGTGTCCAAAGAACCTTTCAAAGGACTTAAGAAAGGAGCTTTTGTTGCCGGGAGTGATTGGATCTGCCTGGGTTACCTTCTTTTACACATCACAGTATTCGGTGTCACACCAAGCCACCGTTTAGGGAGGTGAATGTCATGTGATACAACTTAATAAACACAGAGACACAAGGTTGGTGTTCAGTTCCCAACTCCTGCCCTACTAGCTCTATCACACATTAAACATCTCAGGGCGCCCTGTATGGGCTTGGGGGTGCCTGGGCACACTTGAACGACTTGGGTGCTGTTGTCAGAACTGCTTCCAAGCAGCTTCTGCTAGCCTTGTTCAGCAACCTCTGCTGTCCCAGTCTCACCTTTATTACTTGACTTCGCTGTTCCCTGGAGGACTTCTGAACTCAGGAAATGGGTACATTTAATTGTCTGTGGTAGATGAATTCCAAAAACACCCTTCTAACCAATGTTTTACTAAGGTCATTTTATATGTAGAGTCAAAGTTTGGTTGTGAAACTGAGTTGAGAACTTTGTACACACTAGCTCACAAGCCTATATTAAGATGGGTCTCATATAATTGTGTCCCCAGTTTGAAAATGATGAAGGAGGTGTTTTAACCCTTTCATTACAGAAGAACTATTAACTGCATATGCTAGTAACAGCAGTTATTATTTTTGTAAACTTGTATTCCTTTGCAGTTGCTGGGCTATACAGTATTGCTTGCTATAGCTTATTTATGTCAGAACATTTAGCCTACAATGTGGACTAATTCTTTATACTTAATATGTAAAAGAAGCCAGCTAATCACCTGACCTACATCTCCTGGATACAGAGCTGTAGAACCTGTCCAAAGCTGGAAGCTTTTTCTGAGAGATGGCCAACTTAATCTCACCGTGAAAAAGTAAGGGAAGGACTTTGAGAGGCCAAGAGTTGTTATCCAAAATGCCCACAGAATAACCCTTTGCCATAGAATGCTTTTATTTCAAGAAAATGAGCCACACTGGTGGTTCTCAGTGGGAAGTAGTTTTGCCCACAGAGGGATGTGCCACTATCTGAAAATATTTTCTACTATCATAAACTGGGACTAGGGAGGGTTTGGGATGACAATAAGAACTCACGATGGACATCATAACTCGCTACAAGGAAGAATATCTAGTGTCAAGAGTTGTGAGGTGATCTGTATACCCCAGTGGTTGCTTTGTCTAGAAACACAGGTAAATAGCCTTGGAGGATGACTCCTCTTGCAAAATGCTTGTCATGCAATCATGAGCACCTGAGTTTGAACCCCAGTGCCTAAATCAGAAAGCCTAGCATAGCAGTACTTGCCTGTAGTCCTGGTGCTGGGAAACTAGAGACAGGTGGATTTCTGAAGTTTGCTAGCCAGCCAGTCTAACCAAATCACCAAGCTTGCATGAAAGATCCTCTCAAATAGATAAGGTGGAAGCAATAGAGAAGGACACCTGATAACAGCATGTAGTCTCCATATGCCTGAATACACATGAACATATACATGCCTGACCACACACAGGAACACATACACACCTGACCACATGTGAACAAATACACTCACACATATTAAAGAACACAAAGTAAAGTAAAATCAAGAAACACAAAACTTGAAAATCAAGGACTAGAAAGTGAGAAATTTAGAAGAGTACAGTGATCATTCCTTTAGAGTGTTTATTAAATGCTGGAGAACTATCTATCTGTCTGGAATCCAGGACCTTTGGTTTTAAGTTGTTTTACATTTTACACTATATTTTGCATTTTACACTATCTGTCCATAGTAGTTCAACAAGAGCACTCACTATTGCTGTGTTATGTAGTCAGCATTCCAGAAGACTGCCATAGGAGCCTCTTCCAGAGCTGGAGAAGTCTGCTGTTCTAATTTCCCAAGAACACATGTTTGGGCTTTTCCCAAAGATCCCCGCTTTTCTAAAAGTTTACTTATTAAAAAAAAAAAACATACTATTGTCTTACAACAAGTTGGAAATCAGGTGTATGGAGGCACAGAAAGCTGTGTTTTCACCGTAAGCTCTTCTTAGAATTTCTGTCTTTGTCTCTGTCTTGGTTAGTCTGTCTCTGTCTCTCTCTCTCTGTCTCTGTCTCTCTCTCTCTCTCTCTCTCTCTCTCTCTCTCTCTCTGTCTCTCTCTCTCGTGTGTGTGTGTGTGTGTGTGTGTGTGTGTGTGTGTGTGTGTGTGTGTGTAAACCAGAAGTTTAAGTCTGGTATCTTCCCTGGTCACTCTCCAACTTGTTCATTGAGAATCTCTCTCATAGGCTCAGCTACATTGGCTGGCCAGCAAGCCCCCAGAATCTGTCTATCCCTGGCTTCCATCTCTAGCATTACTGTCACGAACTGCCATCCTTGGCTTTTTATGTGGGGGTCTTAGAGTCTGAATGTTTGTCCTTCTGCACAGCAAAACTTTAGCCTCTGAACCATCTCCCCAGCCCCTGGGAGTCCTTCTCTCTTCTGATTAGTCTTTTTCTTACTAAGATTGGAAGCTCAAAAAAATGAGATGAAGAAAGGGCTTAGTCCCGAAGCCTTCTAAATATTTGGATGCTTTCTTAAGAAGGCTAAAAAGGACACAAATTAAAGACAGTTATGGATCTTATTCAAACTGCTCATATTTTACTCCATTCCAGTAAGCCTCTTTCTCTCTCTCAAAAGAAAAAAAAGTTCAGAGAAGGAATGAAAGATATTTTATTTTCTCTCATTGATGCTGGCAATACTTCACTCCTACATGTCTGGGTTGTTTTCATCTTGCCAATTACTTTGCTATTTGTGAATGTGGCTACATGGCTTACATCAAGAGCAGTGATAACTCATGCTAATTATTCAGTTTGTGTATTAGTGTTTGACAAGAGGAAGAACTTTTTCTTCTTTGATTCTGGTTATAAAATGAGGAAACACCAAGAGAGTGGAAAGTGTGTGCTTGGGAAAAGAGGACGTTTGCAGACTGCAGAGTTTGTCCCTTTAAACCATCAGGAGCACATTGCTTATTGAGCGCTCACTTTCACTGATGTCTGCTGGACACTAATCTGGGTCAGCCTGGGTGTAACCTGTCCCTCTTACTTGGTCTGTGTCTCTCACTCTTTGGGGTATCAGCAGCAGTGTGCTTCCACTAGGATGGGAGTTCCCTTCTGCCTTGATGCCCGTGTTCTTCCATTCTATTCATGATGAAACTCTACCCAATTGGAAATTCTGGTGGTCATTCAGCATCCCCACAGAAGTGTGTAATGTAAATTAAAAGTGGGGAAAACATGCAAGACATTCTGGAAGTTCAGTGTGATGAAATGAAATGGAATGACACACAATATACTGATTGGTAATGGAAGGACGGGGGCTGAATGAAACAGTGAGTTTGGCTTAGGAGGAAGGAGTGAAAAGCCAAGCTGCTTGTATTTTGTTCCATATATGAGAACCTTTGAAGTGGGTCTGGAGCAACAAGTAACTATCTTCTCTTTATTTTATGCCTCAGAAGGTATTTCTTGCCACACAGATGCCTGGGATAGCATCAAGTCCCAAAGCTAGCTCCGGAGTTGGTTTCAGTCCTGCCTCTGCCTCCTGAGGGCAGGGCTTGCTATTGTATGCCACTCTGCCTGGCCCACATTAATTAGGTCCACATTCTTAATGGGATCATTTTCACGCCCGTTTCTCTGAATTCCTTTGATGAATCAGTTAAAGATAACTCTTGGAATTTTAAAATTAAAAAAATTGCCGGTGATGATTTTTAGCTATTTTGACTGTTTTCTCTTCAAATCTGCTCAACACAGCAGTTGACACATTCGGTATATCTAAGGTCATTTGAGAATCATGATTTCTTCCTTTATGGTTTAGTCAGAAGTCAATTTAAAAATTATCAGAATGTAGAGCATCAGAAAGGTGGAAGGAAAATGTTCCTAAGTGAGTTTCTGATTAATATTCTTAGAGGGGACATTAACTGCTGCCCGGAGAAGGTATCAACTGGTCTCTGAAGGTCATCTCCAGGCTGGTTTTCCACACAGTTTAATGACGCCTGTGAGGAAGAAACGAGGCAACAGAAAGCAGGTAAGTTCCAAAAACCGTCTGTGTTACTCCAAAGAGTGAGTTTGATTACTACATTGCTGTTTTAAGAGCTGAGTGCGCGCCCGAAGAGGCTACAAAGTAACTTTGGCATCCATTACATCCTGTTTTAGAGACTCTTGGCACATCCTAGGCGCTGCCTAATAGAAAGAGACTGATCCAGAGACGAGGGTCCCTATGAACAGCTTCACTAAGGACTCTGAAGTCTAGAAAGGAGCCCCGAGGCTCCTATGCTTTCCTGGTGCCAGAGCTGCCGAGCCAGGCTCTCCACCTCCAGCATCAAGGGCTATTGCAAAAGCAATGTTCTAAAGTGCCACAATGGAGGATTAGGATAAGGAGACCAAAGAACTGACCTCTACTAAAAATAAAACTTGGCTCCCCTTGGGAATTCCTTAGTGGATTGTGCAACAGTGTGCAGAATGCTTCAGGGACCAGCATATTTTTTAGATGCTCCTCCCTACCCCCAACTCCTCTTCATGAACAGCCTTGGTGTACTCTGCCATCCACACTGAAGACCACAGCTGTTTTGTTTGGACAGGCTGGTCTCAAAGTTTGAGCTTACACACAAAAGGCTTATCACCGACACCAGCCTTTCTCTGACAGCTGTTTTCTTTCCCAGCCCCAGGGCTTTGGTTAAAGGAAGAAGAAGAAGAAGAAAAAAAAAAAAAAAAAAAAAAAGATTTGCTGAAAAGAAACCAAGTTATCAGTAAACTCCAGTACATGCCCGCCTTCAAGACCTGAGGGAGACTCTCCCACAGCCCTATGCCACACCAAACAACTAGTTTGATAGATATATTCATTTTGCCCTTAAAAGCTGATGGGGTAGCAGAGCCAAATTTGCTTCCTATAATAAAGCGAGGAATTTCAGAAAATTACAAGGGCTGCCTTGCACAGAAAGCCTGCCAGTGATCCTGAGTTTTTGCTACACGTATCCCAGTAGCATAAGGCTGGCTGGAGGGAATCAGCGCCAGGTATGTGCGCGCTGCATCTAGGAGAACTGATAAAATCGGATCCTGTCAGCTGTGTAAATTGAGAGGAAGAGGCGCCTTCAGCGACTTCCTTCGGGAAGGTTCGTTTTTGTGCTGGTGAACTGCTCCCCCTGGTGGATCCGCAGCCTCCACGTTCACGGAACCATTCTACAGGGACCAAACGTGCAGGTATAGGTAAACCCTTTGGAGAAAAGAAAAGTTAACTTGGGGCACTCTGCCTTCGTCAATTCCTCCTGCGCATCACTGAGACTTTATCTTCCCACCTTGCCACCTGCCCTGTCTGTTCTTATTACCAGTGTCGTGATGATTTGACAAGCATGGAAAACTATCTTTAAGCTCTCTATTTTGTTTTATTTCCCTTTAGAAGTAAATCTGGACATTTATTTACAAGGGGAAAATTACCCCCACCGTGGGTGACATTTTATTGTGACACAACTTGTTTTCCTTACTTCCTATCCACTTTTGAGTCATCCTCTGAGGCAGACATCGTGACTGTGGATAATTAATGCCTAGACTCCTTAGTGTGTCTCTGTGTGTGTGTGTGGGGGGAGGGGTGGTTTATGAATTCCCACAGACCAACTTTCTATCATTATTGTACATGTCATTGCTGATGAAAATAAATAATTGATGTTGCTCTTTTCATGAAGGACATTTGCTGTGTGCCCTGCCATCCAAGGACAGAGAGGATGATGATTGGGCAGGGATCATCGTCTATGTCAAGT
Source organism: Cricetulus griseus (assembly GCF_003668045.3). Taxonomy (NCBI): domain Eukaryota; kingdom Metazoa; phylum Chordata; class Mammalia; order Rodentia; family Cricetidae; genus Cricetulus; species Cricetulus griseus. The sequence continues at coordinate 125,807,953 of NC_048596.1, read as the reverse complement.
CTCTCACTTTGGAATACTCTGCAAAGTCAAATTGCAGCCTCTGGTCGAACACTTTATAATCTAAATAAGGAGATATTTTAAATATTTATTTAACAAGACATATTTTAAATAACCAACATATGTAAATAGAGCGCTCTTAGCCTGTACATTATTGCTGGGTCGATTCTCATGTTCTGATATATAATTAATTACCGGTTTATTCCTCTGTAAACTGAAGCAGGGGATAATTCCAAGATGCCAGGTCACTGATGCCAGCAAAATTGTAATACCTTCCTGTCAGCAGGATCTGCAGAAGAAATATCGAGACTGTAAAACCTGAGGCACTCCTTATTCAACCTGTCTGGAATACTGCTTCTGATCCTCTTTTTGTTGCTTTCTCCTGATGCCTGGACTTTCTCTCAGTGCCACCTAGGTGAGCTTGGAATGAATAAGTTGAAGGAGAACTACCACGTGGGCTCTAGGGATTGAATTCAGTTCATGAGGTTCAGTAAGCTCTTTTATCCATTGAGCCAGCACTCACGCCTAATTTCTGATGCATTATTATTTGAGTTCATGGTATCATAGTATGTTCATAAAGCCAAAACTCTAAATCAAAGGTTAAACTTAAACTCTGTGCATTAGCTTACCGGCTCCACTTTAACCAGTATATTAGTGGACGTTAACACTAATGTGGCTAAACTACAGACTTAGTGTGGAAAAAAAATTGAAATAAATTGTTCATGCCATGAGGACATAACAACCCACTGAGTGACAAAATTCCACTGTCAGTATTTGTCACTCTTTTCAACATTCAGCATTTAATCTGTAGTGGATCTTTTTGCTATGCTGTAAACATAGACAATTTAAAACTTTGGGAACACAAATTATAGAATAAACAAAGATGTTTGATAGTATGGTTAGAATGAACATCTTGGGTACTGTGGTAGTTTGAATTATTTGGCCCCCATAAGCTCATAGGGAATGGCACTATTAGGAGGTGTGGCCTTGTTGGAAGAGACTGGATGACACATGCCTATAATCCAGATCTTGAGGCTGGAGGAAACACCTTTAATCTGGGCCAGACCTTCTGGAGGAAGTGTGACACTCTGGAGGAGGGGTTTGAGGTTTCATACACTCAGGATACTGTCCAGTGAGTCGGTCAACTTCCTGTTACCTCTGAGTCCAGATATAGCACCACATCTGCCTGAATGTCACATGCTCCCTGGCATTGATCATAAATGGACTGGACCTCTAAAACCGTAAGCTAGCCACCCTCAATTAAATGTCTTCCTTTATAAGAGTTGCTATGGTCATGGGGTCTCTTCACAGTAATAAAAGCCCAAACTAAAACAGGTACACAACCTATCTCTTTATTGATATTATTTCAGTGGTTAAAGTAAGTATCTTTCTTATGGTTAAGAGAATGGGGTTTGTGAAGTAAGGATTACCACAGCTTCCCATGTGAATGCTGTGCAGTTATCAAAAGAGGGAAATTAAAGGGTAAAAATGGCTGCTAGGGTTCTCTCTTCAGTGAGACCTTGTGAAGCGATGGCTGTGATTAGGATTTCAATGCTAACCAAGGAGGCCTCAAAAAATTACATTTGGGGATTTGAAGTGGAAATCTCTAGTTGCCATAACTGAGATGTTAGGTGTTTTTTTTAATGATATATTGATTAAGTTGACATATACAAATCAGTAAGGAAAATTCACTTTCTGTTGAAATTAAATGGTAACAAAGCTAGTGACAGTGCCACAAGCCTGTAATTGTAGAACTCACAGAGGACCAGGACCCCCAGGCAACATGCAGTCCTTACAGAAGGAGACACCTCTTCCCCAGAATAAGAATAAACTGTGACAAAAGACGCTTGAAATGCTGAAATATTATTGTGATTTATAGCTCTGATTTTGTCAGTGTTCTTATTAACAGCCCTGTGGAGGGTGGAATAGAATGCTTTTTTTTTTTTCCTGTTTCTTTTTCCGTGTACAGACACCATGCTGGGAATTTGTATGAAACACACAAAAGGTTTGAAATGTGAAGAAGAGAAATCAGACTGAGGACAGTAAGGAGGACTCTGAGTTTTCCTTTTCCTTCATTTTCCTGTAAGAGCTAGATCTCCAAGTCAAGGGCCCCAGAGTCTCTTGTGATAGCCTCTCCTCACTTCTTGACCTTCCCATCCTCTCTACTACAAGTGTCAAAGAACTAGGAAACCGAGGAAGAAAGAAAACATTTAATCAATAACTGCTATACCAAGCCAAATCCATGAAACTAACCAGAGGATGCTCCAGTTTATGTGGGGAGCAGGAATATTCATTTCTACAGCACATAAAAGAGCCCCACCCTTGGGCCTGTGGAAGGTTGCACATGCTGTGCCATGAGACACATCTGTCCCTCCTACATGGGGGAGAGTTGTTGGAGATTCACCCCAGATTAATAGCAACAAACAGTATCTTCTCTTCCTTTTCTCCACTCTGTCAACAGAAGTGACTGAGGGACCTGAGCTTCTGTCCCTAACTTATATTCCTCCACCCACTAGAGTGGTCTCAAAGGAAAATAGGTAAAGAAGGTTTAAAGAACTCCTTAGCTTCTCAATGTGCAATTTCAATTAATCATTTCTAGAACAAGAATAAAATCAACTCAAAACAACAGATATAGTACTTAATCTATGACATAAATGCTAGAATTATCTGACAAAAATTTTAAAGCAGCTATCATATAAATGATTCAATAAACAATGTAAGTACTCATGAAATTAATATATATGAAAGAGAGTGTAAGGAAGGAAGGAATTCAGGAAAGAAGTAAGGAAGGAAATAGGAAATGAGAAATTTTGGTCTTAACAAAAATAATAGATACAATGAGAAGCCAGTTGGAAAATGTTTGAGCTGAAAAATGCAAAGAGTCAGCATCAAAACACAGTGCTTGGAATCTATATCAGAGTGGAAGAGACACAGGAATATTGGTGAGCTGGAAGTCACAAGAACTGCTCATCTGTAGAAAGTACAGATACTTTTTTCAGAAAGCAGTCTGAAAAAAAAAATAGACAGAACTTCAAGGTCCTCTGAATATAAAAAAGACCTGATATTTGCATTATCAAAGTCCCACTGGGAAATAAGGGTAAGGGCTTGAAAATGGTCCCTAATAAATGATGGGTGAATTTTTCTAAATTTGGCAAAATATATAGATCACTTGATTGCATAGAGTGGCTTTTAACAGAATAAATTCAAAAAAATCCATATCAAAACATATCACTGATATTTTTTTAAGAACTAAAGACCAAATACACACATACCAATAACAACAGCCAAAGATGGGTTGTGTCCACCTGCATGAAGAATTCTAGAGTTAGGAAAATGATAGAGGCTAACTTTACAATGTTCCATGTTCCATGGATCCATTTATTTAACAGTATTGAGACAATAACATTATGAAGATTGCTATGCACAAGGATTGAAGAGGAAGGAATTGCGGCCATCAGAGGGCAGTGGGAAGGGCCCTGTGGGTATATTACAGAAAAAAATATTACTTCTAGTGCCTCTATAGATGTCAATAATGGATATACTATGCATTTTGCAAGACGTAGCACTGGGAGAAACCAAGTAAAGGACTAGGTAACAGTCCTACAACTACATATCTATAATGACGTCAAAATTACAATTTAATTTAGTACCTAATAAATCTAAAGGTTCTACCACTCTGAAATTATAATCAAGTAAACTTGACTATCTTTTGGATCCTAGGCAATATTGGGCAAATGTTCAGTGTTTTGAGCCTACTTTCTTGGCAGTTGAGTGGGCATGACAAGATCTACATTGCTGAGTTCAAAAATGAAATGATGTTTATAAATGAGCATATCTCCTTCAGGGCTACGAGAGAAACTATCAAGAACTAACCAGGTAAACACTGTTTGCCTGGCTCCAACCTAAACTAAGTAGATTGTTTTTTTTTGTTTGTTTGTTTGTTATTTGGTCATAATTTATGTGAAATGTTTCCTATAACCATGGTTCCTATGCCTGAATGGTAGCACATGTGATATTCAAATGAAAAACCACTATGGGGTTTCCAAGTTCAAAGTCAATAGTGACTAATTAGAATCTGTGTCCATCAGTGTCTACCACCACTTCTAGCCTTTCTGATGGGCAGCTCTTCCTCTGTGTTACCTACCTTTCAGTAAAGAAACATTCTATTCCTCTGGTTTCCTGTTTCCTTCTAGTATCTCCATGATATTGTACCTCTAAACTCAAGAAAGCAAAAGAATGTTCCTCTGACATAGCGAAGGACACATTATTATTTATATATCATATGTTTATTTACATGTAACTTATTTATAGCATGTAAATATATCTCAATAATTCTACCATTTTATAGCTGAAGAAACGTTAATAAATAATATATTGAGAAAATAAAATTCTATTAGTTTAGAATAATTAGAAAATAGTGTCTCAATCCTTCTAGTGCCACCGGACGCTGTGTAGGAAAAGGCCACAGTAGTGGAACAGGAACTCATGGTCTGAGCGCTGCACAACCCTCCAGCAGCCGCATCAGATTCCTGCCATCAGTCACTCTGTCCTGGGGGAGGTTCCCGCGGCACACGTAATTTAGGATGGGGAGCAGGTCCACGAGGCTGGTGGGCTCCTCGATGACCAGTCCTACCTCCAGCACGGTGGGCCACCGGAAGATACCAGGTGCGCGCACTCCGCCCTCCCAGCTGCCACTGCCGCTGCCTCCCCGGTAGACCCCATTCCAGTCACCAGCGCGGGCCCCATCCTCCTGGGCCTCCAGGCTGCCACCATTGTCTGATGTGAAATAAACCAGGGTCTGATTGGTCAGGCGCTCCTGGTCCAGGGCCGCAAGCACCTTCCCCGCCATCCAGTCCAGCTCCTCTACATTGTCCCCATATGGCCTGAACTTGCTGTGACCCACGAAATGCCCTTGTGTAGTCAGTGGCGTGTGCACGTGCAGGAAGGACAGGAACAACAGCAGAAATGGGTCACACTTATGCCTGGCGATGAAGGCCAGCGCCTCCCTCAGATGGTGCTCACTGATGGTGGGATGCTCCCTACAAGGTGTTCTATGACTACAGGGTGTTCCTCAAACTCCTCACTGACCACAGGATGTTCCCTATGTGTGCTTATGATGGTGAGATGCTCCTCACACAGTGCTCACTGATGGCCTGATGCTCCTCCCATGGTGCTCCCTGAGAATTCGTGCACCCCACACTATGCTCACTGACAACCAGGTGATCCCCACACAGTGCTTTCCAGGAGAAATTGTCCTCACACAGTACTCACTGAGAGAATTGTGCTCCACAGAGGGTGCTCACTGACTGCAGGGGTGCTCGACAGGCGGCAGTGTTCTCTGAATGTTGCATCAGTGATGTCCAGGCTCCTCACACAGTTCTCACTGATAGCTGCAGTGCTCTGTAGAGTGCTCATTGACTCTTGCACTGACCTCCTGGATCTTCCTCTCACGGTGCTCAATAACAACAGGTTGCTCTTCACATGATCCTCCCTGAAAGTAGGTTGCTCCTCACTTAGTACTCCCTGACAGCTGGAGAGCTCCTGCCCCGGTGCTACCTGTCCATCATTCATCCCTCAAAATGTGTGGGTTACTACTCTGCAGGTCCTCTGTTTCCCTGAAAACAAGAGATCCCAGGGATTGAGGAATCTGCATCACTATAATAAATTAGCATAAATGGTAAAAAGAATAATTAGAAAATATTTTGTTAGTAAAAAGAATATTTTATTTTTTCCTGTTTTCTGCCAAGTAGAGCCATTTCTATTAAATGCATTTGTTTGTTTACTTATTCATTTGCCTAGTCATATATTCATCTCATCACTTATTCAACAATAGCCCCACTGTTACTAACACCAATGGTGTACACTAGTCCCCAGGCATAGGAAGAGGAATAAAATCTTATCATTCAGAGAGACAAACATCATAATGGGACCATGGTTCATGCACAATAATAATGGGACCATGGTCCTTGATTCAAGACAGGAGAGTATAACAGGAAGACAGAAAGGGAATCACTTAAAGGCGGACCCATCAGGGTACCTGTAAGAGGATGTCAACAGCAGGAGCCGGCAAGGCTATGAATGAGCAAACTGCTATGATGGGATGTCCAAAGAACTGTTCTAACCAAACAATATCCATTCCTCAATCAATGCAGTCTAGTCTAGTCTAAATTTCTGGTGATCCAAGGTGGTTCCCAGGTGGTAGACATTCTCTCAGTGTCACTTGCTTCAGTTAAATCCAATGGCACCTCTGTAGACCTGGTTTACCAATGGAAACAGCACTCTTTCACCTTGTCTCACTTGTCACCCTTTCTTCTTGGTCCCCTTTACAATCTGTACCTGCAGTTGTTGGCTTACTGTATTTATAATCTATCTCCCTGTACCAGCCAAGGCTGAAAAGACTTGACTTATATTGTTTGTGGTTTTACCCAGGGTCTATAACATTGGCTGGCATGTGTACTTTTAAAAATAAACTACAAGGACAATGTGAATTGAAGGATCATCTAACCCCTACAAAGGCAGAGAACGGAGAGCAGGAGTAAGCAAGGCCTAGGAAAAAGGAAGAACTTCAGAAAAACAGGATCCAAGGGGTAAGTGCTTGTGGCAAAGCATCATGACCTGAACAAAGGTTTTAAAAAATGCAGGATGATCCCTGGCCACTTAAGTAGAGACGCTCTCAAACACCAAACACGTGCAAAGAAAAGCCACTCTGGCTGAATTGGGACCAATAAACTGGCCTGAAAGAGACCCATGAGGGCTAGGAATAGAAAGATTTGCAAGAATACTTTTCTGAACATGGTGGGGAGAATCTGAACAAAGATGTGACACATTCCAATACCATCCTGTGGGGAGAAATAGGAACAGCATCAAGTGGGTATGTTTTGCTTTATTTAGCAATAAGCACAATAATAAAGGGAGACCAACTACCAAGAGGTGTGTTTCAATAATTCGTTTCTATTCTTTGTGAAACAGAAAATACTATCTCACTTTTGTTATCAAAGTTCCCTTTCTGATTTAATGGATGAAAACAGGTTTTACATAAGCAAAGTTAAGTAAATTCCAGAAGCCAAAAACATGACAGACTATTAATTATATGTCCTTCAATACTTTTGCCTCTGTCTCCACCTGTGGCCTCCTGTCTCTTCATTGAGCATCTTGACTCGTAGACCATTCTTCATGTATACAAAAAAAGGAAAATACTGTATAAGTTCATCATAGGTCTCTTCTAATTTTCATTCATGTTCCATTATTTGTCCAAAGCTCAACATTGAATTAAGCTGTGATCTCTCAAGTGGTTTGTTTCATTACGGTTGTCCAACTGAACAAACCCTCAACAAATAAGAAAACTTCATTAATGAAAGCACCTCAGGAAAAATTTTTTAACCTTTCCTGTTTTGCTGACTCAGTATTGTATCTCTGTGTGTGAGGGGAATCTGTACACATGTGTGCTTATGCCTGTGAAGGCCAGACTTCAGCCTCAGGTATAGTTCCTATCGGTGTGCATATTGCTTTTTCAGAGAAGGTATCTCTCCTTGGACTCCACAATCAGACCAACAAGCAAACTTCAGGACTCCTCCTGCCTCTGCCTCTATAATGCTTACAACTCTAGTACATCCTGCATTTTTTTTAAACCTTTGTTCTGGGGTTTGAACTCAGGTCATGATGCTTTGCCACAAGCACTTTACAGAGCAAACCCAATATTAAGCAGAGTCCCCCTCCCCTAATTCTTTGAGCCTCATATTATTTTGGTTGAAGAAGTCAATCTAATTAAAGGCACACAGGAAATGGAAGCTGTTTTGAGAGTTGGAGAGGCTGCCTCTGTGTATCTTTCACCACTGATTGGACTTGCAAGATGGAAAATTCCATCGACTGCTGGGCAAAGTGCTCTCAATGTTGTGGGAACATCTGCTTTGCTTTGTGTAAAATCTCTTCTGCAGGGTGAGCGAAGATTTTTATTCTAATTGAATTTGTAGTTAATTTGAGATAAAGGAGAGAGACTGTTTTTGCTGATACTGCTCAAATCAGGGTCCCAAAACCACTGTTCAAAGCTTGTTTTTACCGGGAGTAAATGGTAGGTTGCTATATTTTAAGACAGAAGGAAAATTCCAGATATTTATGATTTCTGATTGGGCCTCGAAAGTCCCCCATGTGAGAGTTGGAAGGACAACCCCATTTTACCTGAGTGTCAAACTTCTAACTTGACACATAAGCATTCATGTACCTTGGCTTTAAGATGGCTTACAATCTTTTGCATATTTGCTCCATATTATTGGATTGTAGGAAATATACTGACAATGATTAAGCCATGCCAAGCAACCAAAAGAGTTGCACTTTCCAATATTTCTTGCAACATTTGCTAAACAAATTAATAAATGGATCAACAACAAAAAGAATAAAACATACAGCATGTGAGTTTCCCAGTGCCTTGGGCATAGCCTCCCAGCTATCAACAGTGGCCTGTCATAAAATAGGGGTTCCATGACTTCACAGTTTGGATATTAATTAGAGAAAAGTATTAGACTATGATTACTATATCCTCTTGATAAGTGAATAAATTGCCCTCTATACAGAACTTTATTTGGGACTCTAAACAAGAAGCTAAATTTAGTGTTGAACTAAGAGCTAGAATAGGAAGAAAATTTGCAACACTATAGCTCTTCAGATAGATAGTTGGGATCTGTCCCTGTACCCTTTCAGGATCTCTTGACAAAGGTAACTTCCCATTTCTCAGGGTTCTGAACAGAGTAAATGCACCTCCCCAGAAGTAGAACAGAAATGGAAACAACTTATTATGTCAGCATTTCAAAATGTCTTCTCTCTCTCTCTCTCTCTCTCTCTCTCTCTCTTCTCTCTCTCTCTCTCTCTCTGTGTGTGTGTGTGTGTGTGTGTGTGTGTGTGTGTGTGTGTGATAGCCCAGTGTTTTCCCATTTTTCCTCATTTCCATTGTTGCAAATGACCATTCTCCTCACTCTTTTGGAGTTTTTTTAAACTGGTGGGTCCAAGCCACCACCAGCAACAAGCCACACACTTTTCTTCTAGGACAGAGATTCTTGGGTCCTAAATTGATGACATGATTTGCAAAAAGCTCTGGAGAGATGATTAAAAAAAGTGTGCTGTACACTAAAAAAGTAGATTTTTTTTTCAGGGTTTTTGGGAATAAAAAGAGGAGAAAAAAAGAGATAAATCCCCTGGTCATCAAATTCTTAGGAACACATTACCTGTAACAACTTCTAATCTCTACTGACTTAAGCACACCCTTCCCTGTGTGCCAACAAGGATGCAATGGAAAGAAGAAAATCCTTTAATTCTTTAAAAAAAAAATTTTAATTATCAAACTTAAATTGTCATACTTGAAGGAAGAAAGGAAAGGGCTATCTCAGAATAAGACTGGATTACTCTCAGTCTCTCTCTATTATGGGCAATACTTCAATAAGCAGACATAGAAATAAATCTCTGAGGCTTGAAAGGCCATTTCTTGGCAATAACTAAGCCCAGGACAAGAGACATTGTGCATTGCTGCACATGACTACCTAAGTTCAAATCCCCAGTCCCTGTAAGAGTCAGACATTTCCATAATCCTAGTGCTACTAAGTTAAGACGGTAGCTGAGGACAGCAGAATCCTCAAGGCTCTTGGGCCAGTTTGCCTAAAATATTCAGCATTGGATAAAAACAAACTGCATTACTGAAACCAAGTGTAACAAATCACATACACACATACACACACCCACAATCCCATACACACACAAATGCAAATACAGGCACACACTCACACATGTGCATTCTTATGTAGTGATCAGACATGAAGAAAAACAAATCATAGTGGCATGCATAAGAGACATTTCTTTGACTTCCTCTGAAGCTGATTATTTCTGATAGAATGAAGAATTGAGGTCAATAATCCTCCGTGTGTGTGTATGTAATTGTTTCTCTATGTCACTTATATTTACATATAACATTTTGGGGATGGTGGAGCATGCCATTATCTCCAGCACTTGGCATGCTGAGGCAGGCAGATCTCTGTGAGTTCAAGACCAGCCTGGACTACATTCTGAGTTCCGGGACAGCCCTACGATCAAATATCCCCTCAAAAAAAAAAAAAAAAAAAAAAAAAAAAAAAAAAAAAAAAAAAAAACATCATAAACAATTGAAAACCATAGTCACAAATTTATATTGACTATTTTTTAAATATTGGTATTGGGAAAACAATCCAATTGAATTTTGTTTAATGATTCACAAATTTTTAGAATTCTTTTGTATTTTAATCTTTACACTGAACCTTTTTTTGTTTGTTTGTTTTGTTTTGAGACAGGATTTCTCTGTGGCTTTGGAGACTGTCATGGAACTAGCTATTGTAGACCAAGATGGTCTTGAACTCAGAGAGATCTGCCTGCCTCTGCTTCCCGAATGTTGGGTTAAAGTCATGTGCCACCACCGTCAGGGAATAATTTTTCATAATTTTTAATTGTGTCATAGGAGAAAGGGACCTAACTCTATCCCCTGTCTTAAAACCTGTATCAATTGTCTGTTGTTAGTTAGGCAACTCTTCTCAATTGTTGTGGAGTCTTACCATTGCATTGTAACAATTAATTAGGTGATATACTCCTCTGCTGTTGGATAATATACAGCCAGTAAGAGCTCATCTTAACAATATTAAATGAAATTGAGACTTAAGTATGAAAAAATCAGATAATGTCTATGCTAGGGTTTGATAGGATTTTAGTTGACTAAAATCTAAACCCCTTTACAACATATGAGCAGTATAGAAACTTATAGATTATGGTATTTAGTCATGGGGTCTTTGGGAGGCAATTAGGATCAAATGAGGTCATGAGTGAAGCCCTGATACATGAACCCTGGTAGCCCTACATAAAGAAGGAGAGAGAGAGTGGAGAGGTGGACCCACACTTCTGCTCTTTTTCTCCTGCAGTAAAGTCTTGTGCTTTCCTGAGTTCTTCCAGAGGAAGGCTACTGCTACTTCCAGAATGATGAGACAAAACAAACCCATTTGCTTCATAAGTTAGCTTGCTCATTTGACCTATTATAGTAATAAGAAGTAATCAAATAAAATAAATAATACTATCCTAGCCTTCAGAACCATGAACCAAATAAGCTAGTGTTAATTAACTTAGCCAGCCTCAGTTAGTCTGTGACAGTGGCACAAAGTGCTGTAAGGCAGTAGGTAGGGAACACGGGGCTTCCTTCATCAGCCTCAAGATCCCAGTGCAGACAAGGTGATGAGTTAATAAAGAACAGGAATTAGCTTCTGCTTCCCCTGCTGAATGTCAGAGTAATTCTGCTCTAAATGAGTCTCAATTATGCCAATGAAGTTTAGTGTTTAATAGACACAACCCATTCGCTGAATCTGAAACTTTTATTACACGGGTTACAAAAGGTTTAAAGTCAAGTTTGCTTGATGTGTTGCGAGCTCAATTTGAATTTGCAGTGTTCACTTTTGAGACAAAAAGCCCTGTATCTCTTCTGAAGATGGGTTAGCTCATTGCCACTGCCAGCCTACGAAATGATTTGCCCTAAAGAAAAACTCTGTCTTCTAGAAAACACATGTGGCCTCTGCCTTGCCAAACTTAATGTTTCCTTATGCTCAATATTTAATTCAAACTAATTGTCTACACAGAGGACACAGAACATGGCAAACTTGAAATCAACATTTTCAAGATTATAAGCTGTTTCTCCTTACTTCCTCCCATCTTCCCCTCCTCCCCTCATCCTCTTCTCCTGTTCTTCTTCTTCATCTCACTGTGTACCCTAAGCTGCCATCTAACATTTGGTTCTATCCTCCTTGAACTAGCCTCACACTTGATTGTAGGTGTATGTCCCATGCCCAACTAAAGCCATCACTTTTGAAAGCACACTATGTACCAAGCACTGAACTCTGTGTTGTTGTTTTACCTTTATTTTTATTTATCCCATACATCTCTCTGTTCCTTTGTATCCTCCCTCTGCCCTTGCAGCCTCCCTACCAAAATAAAATGAAATAAAATTTAAGACAAGAAAAATTGAAAAAAGAAAAGTCTTGGCATAGAAACTGTGGTGTGACACAGTATATCTGTTTGTCCATATATCTTCACTTGCAAGAGTCATTGGTTGGGTTAGAGGCCTCTGGTTTCTGCTATACCATATATACTGGACCCTCACTGGGACTCCTCTTGGGTATCCTGTTGATGCTCTGTGTCATGGAGTTCCTGCAGCTTTGGATCTGTAGGATGTGCCCCTTCACATGTTGTAGCAGATCATAGATGGGGTAGATGTTGAGATGGACCAACTCATAACCTGGTTCTGGGCCTGGGTAGTTGCAGGATTGGTCAGCCCACCAGCTCTCTCCCATCCTCATGACCAGGGTGAGCTCTTTGGGATTGGCTGGTTCATCCTATGATCAATAAGCAAGGGGTAGGTCCAATTTCTCTACTTTCATGCCCTGAAGGTTGGCTTTCCCACACCTACATCATTAGTTCCAGCTCTACTGTGCTGCCCAGGCAAGGTGCAGGGCCCATTTTCCCAAGTGCTTCAGCTGGTGAGGTAGAGAAAATACTGAATAATTATGCCCTTTAAAAGAGATCCTATTTTTGGTGGAGACAGCTCATTGATCAGGGGCTTATCTTGAAAGCATAAGAATTTGAGTTTGGATCTTTCCCCATCAACATAAAAAGCTAGGCATGATGGCACATGTGTAACTCCATTGGGGAAATAGTCAAGAGGACCACTATGACTTGCTAGTGAGACAGCCTACACTGATTTAGTATGAGACCCTATCTGTGAACAATAAGGTAGAGAAAAATAGAGGAAGACTTCATACATTGACCTATGGGTCACATGTTCAAGATGTGTGTGCGCATACCTAAACACACATGCACACACACGTACAATACACACATAGAGAAAGAAATAAAGTTGCACAAGTTTATCATTTGAGTGCAGGTGGAAAATATCAGGTATGTTTCAGTCTTCTGGACCCATTTTTACATGATGAAGATCCTAACTTTGTGAATGATTTGTCTCATTTGTAGCTGGAGGAAGCCCATGCCACATACCTGGGATCCCTTTACTGCATCTCCCCTTCCCCTTTGTTTTTGTGATTCAAGGACATTTCTGAAGTATTCCCTCCCTGAATTTAGAAAGCATTGCTCATGAAATGGAAGCAACAGTAATAAAAACAAGACAATTCTCAGCAAGAAAGTGTCAATCATTTGCCAAAACAGCATTCAAAAAACCAATGGTGACTGATCATTGTGGTCCTCCAAAGGAGAAAACAGTAGGAACTGGTGAGTGGGAACAGATAACCCAGTACTTGCATCCAGTCGTACTTAGTAGCAAATACAGGGCAGTCCACAATCCAGGGAGTGTTGCTTTATCTTCACAGACATCTCCTTTAAGAGGCTTTGCTTTTTTTTCTTGTTTTTTTTTTCCTTAAAAAAAAATAACAGCATTTCTCTTTTGAAATAATTAAAGGGGAAGGAAGTCTAAGGAGAAACTGAATGACATTCAATATTCCCTAATACCCTCTTGTTGCTTTAGGTGATTGGTATGCTTAATTAAGGAGGGTCCTGGGTCTATCATCCATCCACCAGGGCTTGACCTGAAGGCGGGAAGGAGCCGAGTGTAACCTGACCGAGTCCAGGTGTGTGCCTGCAGGTCAGAGACTGAGAAAACATGTGGCCTCTTGTAAGGTTTCCCCCAGCCTGTCCAGGCCTTTAACTGTTTTGGGTGTTTCTCAGATGTCCACATTCTGCCATGTTTAGGGATGCCAGCATGCTTTCCCCTAGATTAAGATTTTTTAAGTTGGGAGAGGAAGTGCACTAGGTTAAGGCACTTGCTTAAGGCCATGGAGTCTAAGAGGGCAAAGGAGAGAATCCTGTTCAGCTGCTCTCTGGTTACTGTTCTGCTCTGTCACAAAACAGGGTCAGGTGTCAAGGGACTCTCACAAACACCGGCAGTGACTGGAATAATTTAGAGCAACTAAAACACAGTCTTCCTTTACAATATTGCTTTATTTTCTTACGCCCTCCCTTGTTTCTTAGCTTCTTCCCCCACTCAGTCACAGGTAAAACAAATTTGGTTTTCTATTCTATTTCAGTCCCTGTGTATTGAACACATGCTGTTGAAATACAATAGTAAGTGATTTTTGTCCATGTTTGTTTCCTGTTCCATAGGGGGGTTGACAGATCAAAAACTGGATAGATAGGGAGATGTAAAACCTCTCTAACCATATTACATTAGTGGAAATGATAGTGTCTTCCCCACACCACTGTCTTAATTATGCATGAGTGATAAAAATAGTTTCAGGACACACACACACACACACACACACACACACACACACACACACACACACACACACAGCCTCTTACCTGAGAGTTAAAATTTGTCATTTTTAATAAAAATACTTGCATCATGAACACATACATTGTTTTTTCAGCTTGTCTTGTTGTTGTGTTAATGGTGGTGTTCTGGGACTTTGTCATGCTTTGGAGCCTTCTACTACTTAACTAGACCTGTAGCCCTAAAGATTGTCTTTATCAAAAATATTAATAGCAAATTCTTTAATCCTGCACCCCAATCATGGACTATATTAATACACTCTCAATGGAACAGCCTCAGTGTTGTTGAGATAAACACACCTATTTGGCCAAAACCATCTTGAACTCCAATGAGTCAGCTTATACTAGGACATCTAGGAAGAGCTGTGTCTTGCTCTTGCTCCTCCTTCCTAGAAGGTTTAGTAGAATGAACACATGGGACATTGGGCTTGGACTGTAAACTCACTTAATGTATGTGAAATTAGGCAAGTCAGTCAGCGCTTAAGGATATAAATTCATATAAAAAGGAGAATAAAAATGGATTCTTGGGACTGGAGAGGGGGCCAGGAGTTAAGAACATTTGATCTTACCAAAGACTGGACTTCAGTTCCCAGCACCCATGATAGCTTACAACCATTGGGGATCCCAGACCAGGGGACCTGACTCCTTCTTCTGGCTCCTGTGGAATTGCACACATGTGATACACAGACACATCAGGCAAAATGTCCATAATCATAAAATAACAATAAATTATGTTTTAAAAATGAATACTTAGCAAATGTGTTGACAATAGTTAAATGTACCATGGAAGTAAATGACACAGTATAGCACTTCTAACCGGCAGTGGTCCATTAGTGTTCCTTTCTTGGCTTCTCCCTCTTCTGATGTGAGAAGAATTGACCTTCACCTTCAAAAAGAACATCCACTCTATCCATGTGGGTGATGTGATACTTCATTTTCAGTGTTTCCTTCACTGGATTTGAACACACCTAGGAGACACACCTCTGAATGTGAGAACAAGGTTGTTCTCTGAGAAGCTAAACTGAGGATGAAGACCCACTTTGATTGTGGGCAACACCATTTCATGGACTATACTGAATAAAAAGGGGAAAGGGGGATGGCAGCTGAGTACCAGCGTTCATTGTTCTGCTTCCTGACTGTGGATGCAGATGTATGTGATTATTTTTGCCCATGCCTACCATCCTGCCTTCTCTACCGTAAAGGACTATATCACCTCAAATCATAAGCCAAAAAAGCTCCCTCTTCCTTTAGGTTGCCTTTGTCACGTATTTTTCCACAACAAAGAGAAAAATAATTAATACAACTTCCTTCCAATTTCTTTAATATTTTCCCCCTTGAGATAGTGTCCCACTCTTGGCACAGGCTGGCCTGGAACTTCTGTTCCACCCAAGCTAGCCTCAAACTCATGACTACCCTCTTATCCTCTACACCCTCCTCTTTCACAAGACTTCCTTTTTCTCTTGCCTCTATTTCTTTTTCTATTCAATTTTGTTTCCTTTTGCTCCAAAAGAAGTATTTCCTACATGAAGAAACAACCAAATAGGCTATCCACCCCCTCCTGGTCAGTGACTAGTTAATTGGAGCTGCGATTCTCACCAGCTGTTTTCCCTTTGTGTCATCATTACCTTCTCAAAGGTCCCTTTTGACTACTAGGTCTTCTTTGTCTATATCCTCCTATGTCCCTCATCACTTCCAGATGCACTGGTCAACACACTTAGCACTTGAAAGAATGCATGGGTGTTTGCACAACTGATTTCAGTGTGTAGTTAGGTGATCAGTATCTGTGTTTCGAGGCCACTAACAAGGATCACTGAAGCAGAAGTAACCCAGGACACTAGGCCCTGTTTCTTTTCTGTTCTACTTTCTTCTGACCTTCTAAACAAAAGAAGGAATGCCAGATTACAGAGCCTCGCAATAAACTCCCCAGGACACATTTTCCCACATAGCATTGACCAGTATTCCCATTAGTGTGCCTTTCCTATACACTTGTTGTCTTTCTACTACATTCCTTTTTTTCTTATTGATTAAGAGACCATTGCATGAAAATGTGAAAATGAAACACAAGGTGCAGTAGAGACCCTACAATGTTGGAGATGCCAGAAACATAAAAAGGTCTGCCAAGGAGAGCTGCAGAGAGAGAGAGAGCAGAACCAGGCCAATAGAGAGATACATATGTTACAAGCAGAAAAACTGGAGGGGTAAAGCCGTGAAATATTTTTGGCATGGCATCAGACACAGAGCTACATGATTTGGTGTCTGTCCTAGTGTGCTCTAGTCTTGCTTTGTACTAGTATTTCCTCACCATGCCCCATTCTACCCTTTTGGACTTGCAATGTATATTTGGTGCCATTGTATGCTGAAACTGGGTTATTTACTATTTTTATCTTACAGGATTTACAGTTAAGAGATTGTCTTGATTATCTCACTCAGGATGTTTTTTTTTTTCTAGTTCCATCCATTTTCCTGTTTTTTTTTTTTTTCAACTGAGTTAATGCACCATCTATAAATGTACCACATTTGCTTTATCCAGTCTTTGGTTGAGGCTCATTTAAGTTATTTCCAGGTTCTCGATATTACAAATAAAGCTCCTATGAATATAGCTGAGCAAGTGTCCTTGAGGTGTGATTAAGCATCCTTAGGGTATATGCCCAAAAGTTGTATTGCTGGGTCTTAAGAAAGATTGATTCCCAATTTTCTGAGAACCCACCATATTGATTTCCAAAGTGGCTGCACATGTTTTCATTACCACCAGCAATGGAAGTGTGTTCCATTTGCTCCACATCCTCTCCAGCATAAGCTGTCATTTATGTTTTTTTATCTTAGCCATTCTGATAGGTTTAAGATGGAATCTCAGAGTTGTTTTGATTTGCATTTCTCTGATGGCTAAGGATGTTGAACATCTCTTTAAGTATTTCTCTGCCACCAGTCCCAGAAAGACAAACATAGTATGTACTCACTCATAAGTGAATATAAACTGCAAAGTAAAGAATGACCATTCTACAATCCACAGACCCAGAGAGGCGAGGTAACAAAGAGGGCCCAATGGGTGACACATGGATCTCCCTGGGAAGGGGAAACAGAAGAAATCTCTTGTGTGGGCTGGGGGCAAGTGGTGATGGGAACTTGAGGGATAGGGTTGGTGAGTGGGTGGAGGGGAAGAATACTGAAGGAGATGCCCAGAAAGGGGGACATTTGGGGATCAGGTAGAAACATGAGGCAAAGGAAACTCCCACAAATTGAGAAAGATAGCCCCAATCAAGACTGCTAGCAATAGGGGATGTGTAACCTGAACTAGCCATCTCCTGTGATCAGATTGATGACTCCCTTAATTGTTATCAGAGCCCTCATCTAGTAACTGATGGAAACAAATGCAGAGATCCACAATCTAACATTAGCTGAGGGAATACTGCTGAAGAGATAGAAGATGGATTGTGGGAGCCAGAGGGATCAAGGACACCACAAGAAAACTCATAGACACAACTAACCTAACTCATAAGAACTCACAGACTTTGAACTAACAACCAGGGAGCCTGCGTGGGACTGACCTAGGCCCTCTACATATATGTGACAGTTGTATAGCTTGGTCTTCTTGTGGGACTACTAACAACGAAATAAGAGCTGTTCCTAATACTATGGCTGACTCCTGGGAACTTATTCCACATACGAGATTGCCTTGCCTAGCCTAAATACAAGGGGAAGTTCTTGGACTCACCACAACTTGCTATGCTATGCTTTGTTGATATGCCCCTTTCTGAACAGAAGCAGAGGAGGTGTGGATTGGGGGGTGGCAGAGTGGAGGTGGGGGGATGGAATGGGAGGACACAGGGAGAGGAAACAGTGGGAAGCTGTGAAAGAAATCAATTAATTTAAAAATAAAGAGAGATTGTCTTGCGTCTCCAGAAATATTTTGGACTTATAAACATTGTTGAGATTTTTGAAAGACTATAAGGACTTTTGAAGTTGGACTAAATCTATTTTATACTGCAATGCGGCCATGAGGACCTGAGGTACACGGAGGAGAAAATAGTGTTTTGAATATTGAATGCCTCCTATAGACTCAAGCATTTGAACACTTGGTCCCTGGCTCTTGGAACTGTTTGGAGAGGTTACAGGAAGATGCAGCCTAACTGGGAGAACTACATCATTGAACGTGAGCTTTAAGAATTTATGCCCTTCCTTACTTCCGGTACATCTTTGCTTCATGTTTGCAGCTTCTTGCTCCTGTCGCCCTGTGTGTTGGTTGTTGCTGAACCTGTCTGTTGTACCCAGGAAGAACCACAAGCCCAAATACACTCTTTATTCCATAAGTTGATTTGGTAATGATTTTTTTAATCACAATGACAGTGAAGTAACTATTACAGATAAACAGTGACTAATTTACCAATAGGCATCTAACACTCAGATTTACAGTAGAGTTTAATGCCCTTCATAATTTACTCAGTATGCCTTACTCTCTGCAGAGGTGATCTCTTTTAATAGTGTTTGTTATAATTCTAGAAGCTCTGCCCCCCAAAATTATTATTTAAAATACTACCCCTAGTTATTCATTCAGCAACTAGAAATTTATATATTGAAATTTCATTATGATAGGTAAGGAACTCATTTGCATCCTAGTTGTGATTATCTCTATGCAATTCTATAGGGGAGGTGGTGGGGATAGACCCGGAGGGAAGGACAGGGGGAAGTACGGATTGGGATATAATATATGAGAGAAGAATAAATTTGCTAAAAAGTGTGATAATGGTCAAATAATCAAAGCAGTATGTAAAATCTTTCCAAATTAAAGCTTAACTCTGCTTCGGGGTTACAGGCATAATTGTTCTGCTGGAAGCCCCAGCTCTCTCTCTCTCCCCAGACCCTGCCCCTCTCAGAAAGCCCACCAAACAGCAGCCCCTCCCCCTCAGAAAGCCCTCCACAGGTGGCTCCTCCCCGATAGATGCCTAAGACCATGCCTACCAGTTATTGAAGACCCCGCCTATAGATCTGCAAATTGTGCCTTCATGCTCTGTTCCCTGCCTTCTTGAGGGTCACCCAGGAGTGCTCTGCCTTGCATTGTCCTGCTTATTAAATCTGAATGTATTGATTCGGTTTGATTTAGCTTATTGCATCTGCGGCAGTGGAGAAACCCAACAACCCGGGACACATTACTTAACAAAATCATTGTGACTCCCCAAATACCCAATACATGTGACCAAGTAATAAAAACAGACTTAAGTCTCCAAAACTTAGGTCATGATAAATTCAGAGGTTCTTTTCCCTGCCCCACGCGCCCTCCCCCCCATTTGTGTAAGCAGAAATGGTTTTGGAGACTTCAGGATTATGAAGCCAACTGGCAAGAACCAGTCCAGAAATAGGTGTGAAGGAAGCCAAAGTTAGGGGCAACAGAGAAATCCTGCAATTATAGTCAGTGTGAGGAACAAAACAGCTCCAGGGAAAGGAGGTGAGAGACAAGCAGAGCAGTAAGTTCCCACTGTGCCCCCGTGGGCACAATGCAGATAACCCGGGGTTTCTCTCAGGTATACAAGCACATCTGTTAGCTCACTTTCTCATTTCCTGCACAAGATATTTAATTACAAGCTCTGTATATCTACATGCCTTAAGTCTAACACAAAAGGTATTTAAAGGACCTTGAGCTAGTTAGCCATTGATAAAGGGATATGAAATTTGCCTGCTAATGTCTGAAAGTAGGTCACTGTGTATCAGTGAAGTATGCTTTCTGGATATATAGTAACTATGTAGTGTACATGTGAACCTATATATGTGAGAGACATCAATACCTAAAGAGATGGAAATATGTAGGAGAATTGGACCGCTGGGGAGAGGTTGTGATCTAGAGGAAATTTCTCATTGTAGCATTTAGAACAGTAGCTCTTGATGTGTGGGTTTCAACCCCTTTGAAGGGTAGAACAACCACTTCGTAGGGGTTGCAGATCAAATATCCTGCATATGAGATATTCATATTACAATTCCTAACAATAGCAAAATTATAGTTACAAAGTAGTAATGAAAATAATTTTATAGTTGGCGGTCACCACAACACAAGGAATTAAAGGGTCGCAGCATTAGGGAGGCTGAGAACCACTGATTTCATTTCTTCTTTCTCTCTCCTTTCCTCAACACATTGCTTTGAGGACATATGAATAAGGCATTTACAGAGGAAACTGATGGACTTGTTTCCGAAGAATAGTTAACTACCACAGTCACACTTGAATGTGGTTTTTCTTTCTCATGTTATTTTCCTGTTCTCTTTCTTTCACCTTCTTCTTTTTCCTCCTTACTTTGCATGCCTTTTCTGTTCTACTTCCTCTTTTACTCTTTTTTTGTCTTACTTCCCCTTTTCCCTCACTTTCCTCATAGCGAATGTTTTCATGTATCCCTACTTTACCAAAACTGTCCATCATTTTGATAAGCAACTTTGGTTCTCAGCCCAACACAGAATCATGGAAGATACCAAATCATGAAAGATACCAAGAATCATGAAGGTTGATGGAGAGAAATCCAATATTGGTTTAACAAATAAGTTTAGAAACACTACTACCCTTAGCTGCTCATGCCACAATCCATTTCCATAGTGGAGAGTCTGAGGAAGAGCTGGGAAAGCATTGTTAGGACTCCCTATTTCTTAGAAGACACAAAGTCCACTTTTGGTGAACTTTGAGTCTAGACCTGAAAACTCTCTCAAATTATTTATAGTGTTATGATTTTGCTCTTTGCTCACCTATAGGCTCTTCTATGATGATTCATGAAAGATTCCAGAGGGACGGTTAAGCAATTCTAAAGCCAGACATGATTGAGATAGATGCCAATCCCAACCAAGTCTTGCCAAAAACATCATTTTGGCTGTCTGGATGTCGTAAGCCATGCCCTTTGCCATTTATCCACACATGGGGAGTCTGATCACCTTTATGTAGTCACATAGAAGTAAGTGTTAGGATCTGGGCTTTGAATTTTGCTCTACAGCTTAGTGAAAAGGAAAACCATGTTTGTGCTTCTCAGTCTGATAGTGGCAGACTCAGGAGAGAGCTATAGAGAGTAAATGAGGAATTCGATGGAAACCATGATGAGGGGAAAAAAGCCAACCTAAAGCAAATATGCTTTACTGGTGTATTAGCCACATCAATGAAGGAAAGTTTCCATTTATTTAAGATCTAAAAATAAAGTATAACCAAATGAAGAGATGAACTCACAGGGGAAAACAGGTTTAGACAGAAAATTGATACGAGGCCTGACTGTTGCTCCAAGACCTTGGCATTCATTATTCTTTCTGCAAAGAGTTTGCAGTCCTGAGATTAGCAATTTTTATTTCCATATGCTTGAGCATTTTTGAGTGCTATTAACTATGCCCATAGAAAATGCAGGTCACATGGACTATTTAGATTACACTGGCTAGGCCATATTTTTGAAACCTCTCTTCGATTTTTTTTTTCTTGCAAGCTAAAATTTTGCAGGTGGTTGAGTGGTAGATGCAAACATCACAATGTGAATATGAGCCAATTAACCAACAACCACATTTTATGAGGTTGCAGCCACCTAATTGTTTTGTGTCTGCAGCTAATTATTTCTGAGAGATATTTCTGCATATGGAAAAGGAGTTTGCTATTATAATTGAGTGTATACAAAACAGAAATTCTGCTGTAAGTACATCAAGGGCACAGATCACATCTTCTCTGTGTTTTATAAACTTCCATAAATCACTCTGGGCCCATGGATTCTAAATGAATATGAACCACTAATGGTGATATGATTCTAAAGTTTGGAAAACAAGTCAAAAGGCTGGCAGTGGTGAATAATAAACATGATGCAAAATATTGACAACATTCTAGGTGATGTCCTTAACTCATTGATGACTTTGCTTACAGGTTTAAAGTGTTTCTGAGGTAGAAATATATGCTCTAATAAGTTTAATGAAGTTTGAAATTGATGGCCTCAATAACTTGTATGACCTACCCAAAGATTTGGGATGATGCCAGGTTTAACCCCAAGGCACACAATGTCTAACTCAGTACCTTCCATACTAGTCCCTGAACTTACTCAATTTCTGCTTTAAGGTAGAAATTTAGAGGCAGCTTATGTCAAGAGAAAACTTGCCTATTATAATGACCTACACATTGCTGGGCCTAAGGGAGCTCTGACAAATTAATTTTATGGCAGGGGCTAAACTTGCTCTTATAAATTGTACTGCCCAGACAAAGTAGTGGGCAAGCATGCAGTTTTATGCAGATAGATTTTATTTTTGTTATTATTGCAGCTGCTCATTGATATTTTAATGCAAGTTTTTATTGAGTTATGCCCCAAGGCTCTTTAAATTGAGGGTTCAATTATTTCTAAAATCTAATAATTAAGTAAATTAATGAGCCTAGTTAGAAATCTGGCAACTTGATTGTAAGGATTACACGAGAAATATTAAATGAGCTAATTTCTCCCATTTTACTGGAAGATCTTTTAAAATATCCCAGACTATGTGAGAAAAGTCCAGCATTGGGAGTTATAGTCAGCCCATTAATAAATGCAAGACAAAGAGATAGCTAGACACCAGTGTGGATGACAAGGCAGACCTTGTGATGCAAATTATCCCTGCATCTAAACAACTTTGTTTTTCACCAAGTATATTTTTTTAAAAATGCAGATGAATGTGATGCTCATGCCTTTTTACTTACTGATGGTGGATGAATTACAATATAGCCAGAACAATGTGACTGACATAGTCCCTTGAAAAATCATACAATAAGATCAAATTTAAAGAAAATAGGAATGTTGACTTGGAGAAGAATAAATAGAGTTTATGCTAAGTTTCTCAATATTCGTAACAAAAGAACTACAGAAGTACACCTAGGTTCTGACTTAAAAGTGTCACTCTTTCTGGTTTTTCCTGTTTGTGAGGTAGTGAAGTTAATATTACTGTAATAAAAAGAATAATTCAAAATTTGGAATTTGGTGATTTCTTGGGCTAGCATGCAATTCTCTCTTGAAGCTAAGAGACTTCAAGATCCCAATCAGCATCATAGACACAAGGGAAAGCAACCAGCACACTAGTGCTTTGTTTCTAAATTATGGTGATCAAGGTTTACAATTTACATTCTGTTCAGCTTACAGTGAATTTATCAAAATAGAATGCCACTTTAAGTTGGCAGTGTCTGTATTCTTTGCTTTTTATTATTTTTATTTTACGGGCATTAGTGTTTTGCCTGCATGGATGTCTGTGTGAGGATATCAGTTCTTGATGTTACAAACAGTTGTTAGCTCTCATGTGGGTGCTGGGAGTTGAACTCAGGTACCCTGAAGAGCAAGCAGTCAGTGCTCTTAACCACGAAGCCACCTCTCCAGTACCAGAGCTTCTGTGTTCTATAACCACAAGTCTTCCCTTTTGTTCGTTGGTGGCTGTGGCAGCTCCTTAGTTTTGAGGGTCTAGCTTTCTAAGTCAAGTATAAAAAGGTATGTTATTTCTGCTGGGTATGGAGCCCATATCATTTCTATTTAAAGCCAGCTGGCAAGTGGTCTTCTAACTCAGGTTACACATCTTGATTTGGGCTTTGATAACTTGTAGGCCTGACTTTGGGCTTTACAATCTGCTTTCTGGTTGTGCAACAAATAACTGAGAAAACCAGTTCATAAAGATGAGGGTATTTTTCTGCTCGCAAATGTCCGATCTGCAATCCAATTCCCTTATTGTTTTGGATCTGGGGCAACAATAGCCATCAGAGTGTGAATATGTGGTGGGGCAAAACCAGTTGCCTTAGGATCTCTGTATGTGGAAAATAGAGGAGGAGTCCCACATTCTCCTTCAAGGGCCTTCTTTCCTGACCTAAAACCACATACTTGTCCTAAACTCTTAAAGCTTCCATCAGCCCTCAATACTATAACTCTGTGGAAAGCACCCCTAACAATTGGCCTTCTACAGACTTTCAATGTCCAGGCTCTAGCAATGCCTTCACATCGGTCTAACTTCCTGATCTTCTAAAAATAGTTCACTCCATGTTCTCCTGAGCTCCTGAGTGGCTTTCAGAATACCTGTCTTTCCTGATCTATACTGCTGGGCAATACTTGGTGCTTTTGAGTAGTACTGAGCATAGTAGGTTCCTGTGGCAACAAACTCTGTGTTTATAGGGTCACATAATATTCTTCTAACTTTTTTCTTTTCATTATTAATCACATGTTCTTGTAATATCAGCATCACATTTAGAGATGGACATACAGATTCAAAATCTGGAGAGTGCTAGTCTATTAATCCAGCTATTAATAGCAGGCCTAGAATAGGAATGGTGACCTGACAGCAAAGCTCATGTTGTTTTCACTATGACCCCATTTCTTACTACTTCATATTTAAGATTACGAATGATATTTATAAAGACAGGGAGAAGTATAATAGGACTTTTATGGACCATGGTCTGGTGAAGTTCGGATGTTCTTATTATTTATATAAGATATAATACTAAAATTGGAGTTTGGGGCATTGTAAGCTTTCAAAGTGTTTATGGTTCTTACTTAGTTACATATCAGACAACAAAGAATGTTTTGTCCTGATGATTCCCAGTTAATATATCTAATGCAATAAAGCATTTTATCAGTAGGAAACTAAACAATGAAGCAGAATGAAGATAACTAAGAAATCTATGTCTGGCAGTGGTAATGTGTTGATGGAAGTTTCTGTCCCATCCAGTCCTGCAGCAGCCGTTTAGTCCCAAATAAACACACAGAGGCTTATATTAATTATAAACTGTTTGGGAGATGGCTCAGGCTTTTTATTGTCTATCTCTCCCTTAATTATTTACCTATTTCTATTAATCTCAAGGACCCTCAAGGACCATGCTTGCAAAAGAGCAAGATAATAGAGTAGTAGATGGCATTAGCCCTGGGAACATAATAGAACTCCTCACCTATTACTACTAGAATCAATGCCCTAAAACATTATTGGTCTTTTTGTCCAATTCATGGTTCAAATTCAAAGGAAAAATTATTCAGTGACCTAGCTTAGGGAGAGCCTGATTACATTCTTTCACTAGCTTAATGTCCATCAGAAGTGGAGACACTATTTTCCAGAAGACAATTGATCTATTTCTAAGAGATGTTAGGATTGGTGCAGAGTGAGGAGTCAAACAAAACAAAGAGTCACCAGGCTTCCTTCTTACCTGCAACAGTCCTTGTGCTGTCACTCCCTTTGCTGAGCTGAATCCTATGACAAAGAGCCTGTGTATAGTGGCAAGTTAGAAATAGAATTGGGCCAGGATTTAAACATGGATTGATATAACCAGCAAGATTTACTCTGGGGAGACATAATTCTTGCCAGTGGAATTTTGGGAGAGTTTTAAAAACAATAAACAAACGTTCTTCTTACTAGAAGTGATGGTGATTCTTAGTTATTTATATTTTTATTCTGAAGAGAAGCAGCAGTCTGATGTAAACATAGATTGCTGATAGAACATTTTGTTTCTATTGAATTCCTCTAGAGGTGTGAGTCAGATGTATAAGGAGAGCCCTGCTGTCCAGTTTCCTAAATATCTTGGGGGTACTGATGGACATTAGCTGTTGGTCTATGCTGTTAGATTTTCCAGAACTTATTAATTTGTAATAATGTCCGACTGCCTGTTTCCCACCCCTAAGGAAACCTGCAAAAGTGTTTGGGATACATGTGGGTAGAAGGCACAGCCTAGACATGAGATCATTATCATCCGTGACACATTGAGGTCATGTTTCTTCCACGTTTTCTAAGTTCCATTGAACCAGGGATTGTTAATGAAGGATTTCCATTGGATAATTTTGTTTTTTCTGTTTCATGTTTCAAGATGCCTGTCTGGATTGCATTAGCATTGCAACAATTTACCCAAGAGGGTTTAGTTTCTTAACTTAATTGGAAAGGGGCGTGAGGAGAGTGGCTGTCTTTGTGGGAAACAAGATTTCTTTTAACTCCACTATTACAAATGTGTGTGAAAGAAGTTCCAGAAGTCCACAAGTTCCTGGGTTTTTGTTTGTTTGTTTGTTTTGGTGATTGGGTTTCTCGTTTGTTTGCTTCTAAATGACTTTATTTTATGCTCTTCAAACTGTGGTCTGTATACATTGTCATAAACATATTTGTTAGCCAGATACCAAAGTCAGCAGTCTTTATTATTCATAATTACTGTCAGAAAAGCAAAATCAGTAAGTGACATAAACAATCAAAGTCTTGATGGAAGAGGGGGAAATTCAGTTGTTGAAAGGTAGTTTTCTTTCTGCCTTGTTTATCACCACCTCATTTAGCTCTTTAGAACTCTAACGCTAGTCTCTTTCTCTTACATTCTTTTTCTCTTTTCCTTTTATGATAATGATTTCAACATATGCCTGCTCCGGACAGCACAGCATTCTTTCATCAAATTGACTGAAAATGTCATTAATAAATAGAAAATTATTTATTTTCCCTGAATTTCAATGTACTTTTTGATGGCCAGTTCTGTTCTTCCTCCTTTGTAATTCTAGGTATCTGGTGTCAAAAGGGATGACTCTTCAAGCCCATTGGCACCTCTGTGTTCTGCATTTCACCTCAATGAACTCAGCATTGCAGAATAGTAAACCCTAACTCCGTGTGAACACTGCTATATGTTGATTGCCCTACCTACATTTTGATTGACCCTGTGGTGGTATGGCACTAGTAATTCAGGGTTTTTTTCATATCACCAAACTGGGTTATGTGAAAACATCATAACATCTCTGGGAGGTGACTGTTCACAGTTTTGTCCCATTTCTTCAATTGACTCCTCCATCTTTTTCTCATAGATTCCATGGACATCCAGATGTGAGATAGTTTGAGGAAATGCTTCATGTCCTCAGTAAGTCATTCCAGAATGAGCCTTCGTTAACTAGGAGTGTTGTCTTAGTTTCTTTGCCAGTTGTAAGAAAAAACTCTGACAAAACAACTTAAGGGAGAAAAGGATCATTTCAGCTCACAATTCCAGAATAGAGTCTATCCTAGTGGGAAGGGCAAAGGGACATGATCATGAAGAAGATGTTCTCATCATACCCATAGTCAAGAAAAAGATACAGTATGCTGCTCAGCTTCCTTTCTCTTCTCAAATCATTCAGGATCCCAGCTAGGGAAGGGAGCCACTCACAGTGGCCTGGCCTTCCAATCCCACTCAACACCATCAAGATAATCCCTACAGGTATTCCCACAGGCCATCAACTAGGTAATTCTAGATTATTTTAAATTGACAACACTAATGATCAAGATTGGTTATATGACAAATTAGCTATTGCTCAACCTCAAATGAGAAAATAATAGGTCTCATGGTTTGATGCACTCAGCAAAGATGTATGGGAATACCAGAGTGTATAGTGGACTTCTCTTTCAACACATAAAAATCAGGGGAAGATACTAAATCATTTTCATATGTCATCAAATACTTATATTTATAATATTTAAATATCTAAAAGGTCACACATATGCTGCATATAAAACTAAATGGATAATTATGACATAAAGAATTTTTAGTAAGGATGAGATTACAATTTGTCTTTTAAAAAATCTAATTACAGTCTATCAGTTATTTCTGAAAACATCAATGCAGTCTGTGGACTACACGAGATGGAAGCTTGTGAACCACAGAGTCCAGACTTCTCCTCCTGTAGAATGTGGGAAGAAGAAAGGCTGGACAGCATCAGCTTTACTTGCTGATATTTTCCTCTCCTCAATATTCTTAGAAGGCCTAGTAAATTTAGAAACAAGTCTAACTACCCAGGATAATAGAAAATAACTGAAATAGTCTGTCACCACACATAAAGTTCATAGACAGTTAGGAACTTTTCTATGGGTTAAATAGGGGGTGAGACAGAACAGAACAAATTTCTCCCGGGAGAGTGTGATTGCTACAACTATAGAAGCTTTAGGTTTTTCTTTTTTCTTGCCTTTCTTTTTTTTTGTTGTTTGTTTGTTTTATTGAGACAGGGTTTCTCTGTGTAGCTTTGGAGCCTATCCTGGCACTCACTCTGTAGACCAGGCTGGTTTCAAACTCACAGAGACACGCCTGCCTCTGATCTAGCACCTGCTTTAGGTTTTTCAAGTGAAGCGTGTGTGGGGGGGAATCAATAGGAGAATAATTGCCATTTATTGAAGTCCACAAGTGGCTAAAATTTCTCCCATAGAGGAGTTATGGGGGATGGTTTCCGGTTCAGACAAATCTAGACAATGGGATCACAATACTTTTCATTGTACAAAGCAGCCTTAGCCCATAGATGTGGGGAGCACATATACCTGGCACCCACTTCCTTATATTCCTGTAAGGTTGCTTGGCTTCCAGAATGCTGTTTGTAACCTGACATGGAGCCTCTGTCATGTATAGTGCACACATCTTGCCTAGAACAGCACTGATCTAAAAGAGGAAATAAGAGAACATTTGCACTGTATGGTCTCTTAGAGTCTCTCAGCTTCTCCATGTTTCAAACACCAGAGAATACTCCCAGTTACTTTTTCCTGTTTGCATATTCTAGAGAAAAGTGTAAGGTTCTAGATTTGAAAAATCTTGAAAACTTAGAAATATTCCTAAATAATTAAACTTCTCAAACATAGTTTTGTTCTACCTTTTTAAAAAATTATACAACTTAGAAAGGGGTTCCTGCCCTGAACCCCAAATATATCAAGGACAGCACCACATAAATGTCATTTAAATACCATTATAGACATTGTCACTTTTAAAAAGTGTCATATTTAATTGATTATGCATAAAAGCAGCCAAATACATTGTTTTTTCCAAACCATATTTCTGGATATGGTATATGAAAGTCCCCCAAAGGTACATGTTTTTCATGCTTTCTATGCTCTTTTAGTGACTGCATACATAAGCATAAAATACATAGAGCAAAATTGTGGAAATGCATGAAGGGTTAACCAATTCACATCTCCCCATTCCCCTACCCCATGCCATCATCAGTGCTTAAAGTTTCCAGACAAGTTTCCCTTTGCTTTATATCCTTGAACACTGAACCCTGACCTCATTAGGGAAGACAGGGAAGGACACCACAAACTTACTATGTCTCAATTACAGCTACAACATAAAGAAGATATATGACTGACTTTGATGCTTGACTGTCTTTTCACCCTTCAGAAGACACTTGCCTGAAGGAGTCTCGCAGCAAATGGGCTGTAGAAGGTTTGTGTTATCATGGTCTTCCAGCTTCGTTAGCATACATCTGATACCCAGTGGAAGATCCTGCAGGGCAGAAAAGTGCACATCATTCCTGTTGCCTTCACCTTCTCTTTTAGCATCTGAAAGTGTCTCTACCACCTCCATCTTGCCTCCTGTCTCCAATGGCTTTTAGGATTAAGAATGGTCTTTTAGGGCCTGTTAGATGATTTGGTAGGTAAAGGAAACTGCTACCAAGTTTGATGATCAAAAGGACCTACACAGTGGAAGGAAAGAACTGACTCCTAGCAGTTGTCTTCTGCTCTCCACCCATAAGCAATAGCATATGTACACATATAGATATACAAGCATACACCCACCCACCTCCCACACCCCCCACACACAAATAAAATCTTAGAAATGATTCTTGTAGACTAGACTGTCCTACACTGAGGTGTTTACAGCCAGCTCTGTTCCCCCTTGTAAACATGCAATAAAAAGAGCTTTTTTTTTTTTTCAGATTAAGGGGAAAAAAAAAAGAAATCATGAGAACAGAACTAGCCTCTGTGGGCATAATTCTGCCAAGTTACTTCCAGAAAGGTTTGCTACCTTGCTTCTGAAAGCCCATAGAAGTGAGATGTTCATGTGATGCAATTTTTCAATGCTTAGAATAAACACACACACACACACACACACACACACACACACACACACACACACACAAATGTTCACAGTATCAAGAGTAGACATGATAGAGCTATGTCATTTTCT
Organism: Cricetulus griseus; assembly: GCF_003668045.3. Lineage (NCBI taxonomy): Eukaryota > Metazoa > Chordata > Mammalia > Rodentia > Cricetidae > Cricetulus > Cricetulus griseus. The sequence goes on along the minus strand of NC_048596.1, from coordinate 125,777,768 downwards.
GTGTCACAGAAAACACATGATTCTCCTCCCTACCTTGACCATTTTATCCCTGCATTAAGCAAGCACTCTATACTGAACTGCATCCCAACTTAGCTGTGTGTTCTTTCTCCTCATCTAAAATGAAATTTTCAGTCTTAAAATATTGCCCTTCTCCCATATTTTTAAGAGGATTTATCCTTTTCAAGGTACATACATGTGGATCCATTTTTCCTACTTCTGTGCTTACTCTCAGATAACACTGCTCTTGGAAAGGAAGCCTTCTTGTCACCTACACCAGGAGGGTACTGATCTTTTTATTAACAGCTCTGGCTAAGTCTCTATTTCCTGAATAGCTTCAGCCCATCACAGAGCTGTTTTTCTTTGCATTTCACTAAGTAGCACAGAGTGGGAATACTGTTCTGTTACAAAGAAATTTAAATCATGACATTTGCATGAAAATGAAGGAACTTACAATATATAATATTAACCTAGATCACACAAACTCAGAATGGAAAAAAGTGCCTATTCTCTCTTATGTCAGATCCTACCTATAATATATATGTATTTATATGTAAACAGATCTGAGTATGTGTAAGCTACTTAGTAAGAAAGAAAAGAAGAGTAATATTAAGTGATGAAGAAGGATGGAATGCAGGCAAAAGGATCTGAGTCTCGCTGGGTGTTGGTGGCTCACGCCTTTAATCCCAGCATAGGCAGGCTGTTCTCTGTGAGTTTGAGACCAGCCTGGTCTACAAGAGCTAGTTCCAGGACAGCCTCCAAAGCCACAGAGAAACCCTGTCTAGAAAAACAAACAAACAAACAAACAAAAGCATCTGAGTCTCAGAAGAAGCTACAAAGATAATTGTTTTTCTAGTTTCCACTCTTTCCTATTCGTGTGTATATGTGTGTGCATATGTGGTGGGCAGGTGCAAAAATTTCATTGATACTAAAATGTAAAACTGTAAGCAAAGGACTGTGGCATCTGAATGGCCATTTTACCTGTATAGATGTTCAGTGAGTTGTGCAGTTTCAGATTGGTTCATGTTTGTTTAAGTTCTCTTAATCCCTGGGTTTTTTGTTTGTTTTGTTTGTTTTTGTGAGTTCCTTACGACAGTGTTGTTTAAAAGTGGCATCTAAGCAAACTCCATCTTACCCACCTGTTTAAACAATCCATAAATTGTATGTTTATTTCACCATTTATTTTTTTAAACAAAACTACAGCATATTTTAGCAAGGTCAAAAGATAAAGCTCAAAAGGGAAGTTGGAGGAGAGGTTGTAGACTTATGACTATGTTAAAATTGAGTTCTTTGAGGACCGAATTCCTAGTGTTAAGAGAAAAGAATACAAGAACAAAGGAGTTAAAGGCTTGCCAGTATCCTTAGAAAAGCTTAAAGCTATTGTTGTTTTATTTATTTTTACTCTTTTCTTTTTTGGGGGACACCACCCAGCTCCCAAATAATCACATAGAGACTTAGCCTTAGTTTTGAATACCTGCTCTTAGCTTGACTTGTTTCTAGCCAGCTTTTCTTAGCTAAATTATCCCTTCTGCCCTTTGCCTCTGGGCTTTAATCTTTCTCTAGTCTATATACTTTTCTTTACTTCTTTCTCCCTGGCTGTGTTGCTGGGTGGCTGGCTCTCTCCTCTCCTCCTTTTCTCACTCCTCCCTCTTCTCTTTTTTCCTTCTATGTATTATTTTTGCCTGGCAGCCAGGTAAATTCCTCTCCTGCCTAACTATTGACTGTTCATCCCTTTAGTAGACCTATCAGGGTGTTTAAGACTAGAAAAGTAACATAACTTCATGGAGTTAAACAAATGTAACATAAAAGAATGCAACACATCTTTGCATCAGTAGCAAATGTTCCACAGTATAAAAGCTTGTAACACATCTTTAACTCCACAACATAGAGCACCTTTAAATAAGTAGATTTCTGTTCTCCTCTGTCCCCAGCCTGCTCCAGGAAAAGCAGGGAGAGGACAATGCTTCCTCAGAGAGCCTGATGCTCATTCAAGTCTACATATCACTAGAATAAATAGCTAATAACTATTTATTATCGTAGGGCATCCAAGGCAACTCCTCAAGAGAACTAAGATATTCTCCCAGTTAGACAGCCTCTCATGTCTCATGCTGTGCAGCTCGAAGTATAATTTGTAAGCAAGATTAAATGTAGTACTCTATAACCTATAGAGTATTTGATTAAAATTTGATTTTAGTTGCTTTGAATAGATACAGATGAGAAAAATGACTTTATAGGTAACATCAGTAGATTCTAGAAAGCTCTTTGGCATTGGGGAAATTTTTACTCAATGCTTCTCTTCATGATAATCTAGATATTGACTATATTTCATTTGTTCATTTGTGGTTTTCTTGGAAAGGAATTCTGGAAGGCTGCAACAAATTTCACGGCTACCACAATAGTATGTCCAGCTTAAATACCCTAGGGTTATTGAACTTGTATTGCTTAAATATGACAGATTTTCTGCCATAAACTCCCTTCACTCTGGGGACTATTACTTTGTTTTGCTGCATAGTCATTATCAATTTCATGCAACCTTAGTTACTAACTCCTGCCATAGTTTCTTGAATGATTCATATCTGTTTTAGAAAATTCTTGCTTATGCCTATATCTTGACATGTTTTTCTTTTGTGTTCCTTCAGCAGTTATAAAGTTTCAATTCTTACATTAAGGTGTTTGAATCATTTTAAATTAAATTTTTACACAGTGAGAGATAGAGATCTAGTTTCCATCTTCTCAATAGACATAATTTGTTTCCCCAGAAACCTTTGTTGAACAGGATGTGTTTTCTCCAGTGTGTTTTTTTGACACATTCTTCAAAAATTTGATGGCTATATCTGTCCATGCTTATTTCTGGGTCCAATATTCTATTCTATGGTGTATTCTCTCTCTCTCTCTCTCTCTCTCTCTCTCTGTGTGTGTGTGTGTGTGTGTGTGTGTGTGTGTGTGTGTGTGTGTGTGTGTGTGTATGTGCATGTAACTGTGGTATTTTGTTATTATAGCTCTGGGGTATAGTATAAAGTTAAATATTATATTTCTATCACAGCTCATTTTGTTCAAGTTTGTTTTGGCTGTTCAGGGTCATTTTATTTTTATATAATTTTAGATGTATTTCTCTACTTCTGTTGGGAATGTTTTTGGAATCTTGATAGTGATTGCATTTAAATGATGGGTTGGTTTTAGTAATATGTTCACGTAACAATATTAATTCAGCTGATTAATGGACATAGAGATTTTTAGTGTTTCCCACAGGTCTATATTCTTTAGGTCTATATAGTTTTCATTGTATAGGTTTTCAACAATTTTGGTTAAGATTATGCCTACAAAAGTGTCATATATTATGAATGGAATTGTTTTCCTAACTCCTCAGTGAGTTTAGTATTGATATATGGAAAATGTACCATTTTTAATGTTGGTTTTGCATCTTTATACTTTGTTGAAATGTGTATCATATCTTAGAGTCTTTTGTTAAAGTACATATTTTATGATGATTGCTATAATATGGTACAAATGAACCTGGGAGGTACAAATATGCTATGCAGACAGAGCTTAGGTGAGAAGTTTTATTGGGGGAAGGGAAGGAATTAGGGGAAAGAAAGGGAGAGAAGGTAGAGACAAAGAGAGACAGAGAGACAGGCAAAGACCTGCCTGCCTTTTCAGAGGAACATTGGAAAAGAGAGAACTTGAGTGCGTGGAGCTTGTCTCTTAAGGGACCTTTTGTGACTGCATACAGAATGAGAGTACTGCTTGCCATGTGCACAGGGGTGAAGCACTCTACAGGTCCCCAAAGAGCAGAGCCAAGGTATGCCTGGATGCTAACAATGATATTATCTACGAACATGGATAATTTGAATTGTTTCTTTCCTATTTGTGTCCATTTTATTTACTTGATGTACTAAGATGCCAGAACCACATTGAATAAGATTGGTTTGAGTAGAAACTGTCATACTCTTTAGTATAATGTTGCTGCTCAGTTGTATATAGTCTTTACTTATAAGTTTACTCTATTTTTGTATTTAGCCTTAATACTGTGTTCATTATGGAAAGTGTTGATTTTATCAAAGGCTTTTTATGTTCCCATTGATATTATCATGTGCTATTGATATGGAAATATTGGGATGTGATGGGGAATGTACTTCTGTGCATGTTCATCTTATTGATTGTTGAATAAAGTACTGTTTGGCCAATGAGGCAGCAAGTTAGACAGGACTAGGAATCAAAGTGGATTCTGGGAAATGTAGTAAGAAGTGGCGATCCAGGCAGGAAGTGACATAGCAGGGAGACTCATATTTAAGGAAGGACAAGCAGGAAGTGGTCCCTTTTTTCCCCTCTGCTCTTCCTCCAGATTCTCTATGTGATCCACCAGCAAGGGAGGACACCAATTTAAGGTGTCCAATAAGATAAGTCTTTATATATATATATATATATATAATATATATATATATATATATATATGATAATTAAGACTGAGCTAGCAGATGAGAAATCCTAGTCATTGGCCAGGCAGCATTTGTACCTAATGTAAGTCTCTGTAATATTTTGTCCATCCACATGGTGGGCAGAACTTAGGCAGCAGGCAGAAACTGGCCACATGACAGTAGGGTTCGGGTGGCTTTTGGCGGAAAGATTTATCATAACAGGGATGTCTTAGAACATTGAATCCTTTCTAGGGGAGCTATATTATCCTGAAAACTTGATGGTACCAAATTATTGGGAGGTCTGTCTGTATGCTGTGAATATGTTTCTCATATTGGTTGATGAATAAAGCTGCTTTGGCCAATGGACAACAGGCAACAAGTATAGGCAGGGCTACCAGACTAGAAGTAGGCAAGGAAGACGAATGCAGAGAGTGAGAGGCCAGAGAGAAGCCATGTGGCTGCAGAGGGATACAAGAGGGCCAGACATCACTGGTAAGCCCAGACAAAGTGGAGATATACAGGTTAATAGAAATGGGTTAATAATTAAGAGAGAGCTAGCCAATAAGAAGCCTTAGCCATCAGCCAAACAATTTATAATTAATATAAGCCTCTGTGTAGACTTCCACTTAACAACTAAAGCTGTCCCAGGCCAATGAATTCTGATTTTCATCCTTTGAACTTTAAGAATGAAATTCTCACTCCACAGAGATGAGTTTTAGAGAAGTTTATTAAAGATTCATACATGGAAGCTTAAGTGGGGAGGGGGGAGGAAGACAAAGACACAGGTTGTTACCATAAATCTTTCCGCCAAAAGCCGCCCGAGCCCCACCGCCACGTGTGAGCTTTACACCAGCCGCCCGCCCCAGTTAGGCCCAAATGAATACACAGAAACTTGTATTAGGTTCAAAGCAGCTTGGCCAATGACTAGGATTCCTTGTCTGCTAGCTCAGTCTTAACTATCATAAATCTATATATGTTATAAGACTTATCTTACCGGACACCTTATTGGCGTCCCTCCTTGCTGGTGGATCACATCCTGCCGCTGGAGGAGGAAGGAGAAAAAGGGGCATACTTCCTGTTTCATTGCTTAGATATGAGTCTCCTTGACATGTCACTTCCTGCCTGGATCATCACTTCTCTACTACATTTCCCAGAATCCTCTTTGACTTCCAGTCCCATCTAACTTGCTGTCTCATTGGCCAAACAGTATTTTATTTAACAATCAATAAGATAAACACACAGTAGTACATTCCCCATCAACAGGGAAAGAGAGGAGAGAGAAGAGAGAGAGAGAGAGAGAGAGAGAGAGAGAGAGAGAGAGAATAGAAAAAGAGAGAATGAAGGCTTTCTATATAGCAAGAGATGTCCAAGAAAATAGCATGCCATTGATCTGTTTTTCTAGGGCCCTTAAAGGACTTATTGTAGAAACTGGGGTGAGGTCTGTGGAGGTAGATGAGCCTGCTAGTTCAGCTTGCTCAATCACAGGTCTAGGTGTCTCCTCTTAGTTCCAGTGTCATGATCTTGTATACCCTTTAGACAAAGGCACTCATAAGGTAGAACTCTCTTCTGGCTCTTCCTTCCACCTGCCAGGGAATTCTCAGAACTGTGGCTTTAGGGTCCCTGCCCTCCCTGTACCAGATGATTCCTTCTACTGTCCACTCACAAGAACACTGAAATATTCTGGGAAGCATTGGGGAAATAATTCTTCCCTTTTCTGACATAGTCAAATCCTTTCTAATCCTTTGCAAAGAAAACAAGTGACCAATTGCAGTAAACCTGTCCTCTAACAGTGAACACCTGTTAATTAGAATCACTAATATGCTTCCTGTTAGAGGTATGCTTAGCAAAGAAAGAGACCTCCCTTTGCCTCCAACTCCAAGTACAGTGTCAGGATATAGCAAAGTTTACTCTTCATCAAGAGGGCACCTTTGGTTTTTATTCTCATTCAGGTGGTGGCTGTGTCCTTTCCCATTGGCTGGGGTCAGACCTAGCAATTTTATCCAATTAGTTATTCTGAAAATAGCTGGTACATAGGAAATGAAGGAGGCAGGGGAAAAGGGTCAATGTCCAGAAGAGAAAGGGGTCACTGCTCCAGGCCATCAAATTCCTGGAATAGAACAGAGGGCTTTTGTGTAAACTAAGGTTTTAATTGGTGGGAAAGATCAAAACATTTGCATAACAATTTTACAAGGTGGGGGAGACAAAAAGACTTTAGCCTCTTGTCCTAAACACATGTGTTATAGTATTTGATAGAAAAGATTCACATTTGAAATTGCTTTCATTACAGTATGGAAATACAAAGGTTGCTGGGACTGATTCACAAAGTGTGCTGTTGACATGCCTGCCACACCTTGTCCTACCTTCAAGTGTCTTCTGATGAAAAAGGCCTGGTTTCTTTGTATATTACCACAATGTATTTCCTAACAAAATCCCTGTGTCCTTTTAGGAACGGAAACCCAGTCTTAGAAAAATTAAACAGTAGCTCAAGATTTCCCTGGAAGATGGTCTGTGCTCTCTTGGTTGTGTAATCTAGGGCACAGTGAAACCACCAAACTACCATGGTTAGAAAGAAAAGTTTGCTGGCGTTCAAACTTGGGGAGGGGTGGCATTGAGAGAAACAAAATAGCGGAAGAGCAAGCAGAATTTACAAAACAGTAAGCAGGGTGTGGTCTTAGAACTGATACAGGCTATTCGGATAGACTGGGCAGTTGACCTTGGAAGGAAAATTAAGGGAGGGTCTCTAAACTGGCCTTTAGACTTCTATTTACTCAACAACAATTCTGTTTATGCAGGCAGAGTTCTTCTGTTTAGGTCATTGTCACCAACACTGCCTTTTGTGGGGCCACTTTGGACCTAACAAGTCATTTTTCTCACTGTTGTTGTTATGCTAGTTCAGCATTGTCACAACCAAAATTGACTAGATCCCCACAGTCTTGTGTCCAGGTTTTGTTTTCTGTGTTTGTGAATGATGGGAAATGGCAAGAAAAACAGCATCGAACATCAGTGCTTCTGGAAGGATGGGTTAGGTGTCCTTCTGTCCATGTTTTCCACGGTTTAAAAAAAAAAAGTGCTCATCTTTAAAGGACATCGAACCAGGGAAGTGGAGCCAGAGGAGCAGTTGCTGAGAAAACATTGGGTGCAGAGATGCAGGCTTCAGGGTTAGCAGAGTTGCTCTTTAGAGGTGAATGGGCATTGAAAAGGTAAGATTACTTCTGAAAGCCACAGATCCAAATGTTTGCCTTCTAATTGCCTTACCTAATGAAGAAATGTATAGAATGAAGTCTCTAAGCTTTGTATCCCAGGAACTGGGAGTCAGGTTGGTGGAAGGGTTGCAGCTTCTAGCTCTTTCCAGGGGCCCAGCAGCCTGAGGAAAGCTGGTATGTCTGACTTTCCTAACCTTGACCCTCACAAGGCTGCCCGGCTACACCATCACCTCTCTTTCTCATTCTTCCTCAGTCCTGACTCCTCAGCCCTGGTTTTATTTTATTTTTTTTCATAGTCTCTGAAAATGGAATGGAGAATAAAAATGTGGTCAGACCTGCCGCTAGCACCTATGCCCTCCAGTCCTAAGCTGACAAAAATGTCAAGAATCTGACAGTAAAATATGCGAAGGCAAAGCCCTCCTGAGCAGACTGAACTGCAGTCTGCTAGGTGCTTTCAAGGCACAGTATCACCATCTTTTCAAACAGAAATTGCAGTTGGTGGCTTTATCATTTCAGACATCACTTGTTAAATTGTATACTATTCATAGCATAGAAGGAACACTAAAGGGGAAGCCCTGAGGATGGAATGAGATGGGTTAGACAAGGAAACAGAAGAAACTCCCCCATCCACCCTGAGCTAACAAAGGGTCTGGATCCACCAGGCAGAGGCAACCAAAAACCCAGTCTGTTCATACTCAATCATGGGTTGAAAATGTAAATTATACTGTCTCTCCCCTTTGATTGGCCAGTGTGATATTTTAGACAACCCTAGACTTCCTTTTAACACCTTTTAGTATCTATCTACTCTATATGGTTCCAAATGGTCCTAAGTAATATTACATAGTATTCCATGTTTGTTGAGATACTGGTGGCTGTATTTTACAATCTTGTCTCATTTGACCATCCTCAATCCCACAACATAAATTTATTTATTCTATCCTCGTTTGCAGAGATCAGAAGTACAGTGTGCTTGAGCAAACAGCTTTTCTCAAAATCACAGTTTTTAGTAATGAAGCTGGCATTCAAAACTGCAATTTCTTGATCATAGGCAACACTCTCCACATAAAGTTCACCCAGGAGAGGGGTAGGAAGAGGGATGAGGAGGAAGTAGAGGGCCCCAACACTTGATTTCTTTAATAAACATATTTACAAGCTATCATTTCTAAATGGTGAACACATCTTGGGGAACATTATAAAAGGAAACTGGAGATATTCGATATTTATGTGTTAGAAATTGTATCTAAATTCTCTCTAATCTTAGCAACTTAAGATACTCATAATCATAAACACGCTTGATTTCCTTAAATTTTAACATGGTGAGAGAATAAGGCATATAGGAATGAAATGTCTTGTTTGGTTAAAATAATAACCAAAGTACTCTTGTAAAAACAGGAAACACAATCACATAAAAGAACTCCATCAAAGCAGTCTGGCTACTCCCTAGAGACATCAGATATCAAGATCAAGGATATATTTATAATTGATGGTTTTGAAGGGTAGTTGAGATGTCCCACTTAAGGCTTGGTGTATGCATAACTCAACTGCACATAAAATTGACAAGTCTTGGCCTTAGATAGATAGAGAGAGAGGGAGGGAGAGAGAGGGAACGAGAGGGAGAGAGAGAGAGAGGAGAAAAGGAAAAAATAAGAAGTGCACTATGGAAGCACACAGGGTTCAATTGCCAGGGTTCAATTGCCCTTGAAATTTGCATGCAACATTTGCCATAGGCAATTAATCTGTATGCAGGGAAAAGGGAGGCCCATGTAATGTTATGTGACTTCCTCTATGCCATCTATCAGGTGCCTAGCTGAGGCAAAAATAGATAGAGGTGTGTGGTTCCTTGCCCCCTCTGACTGAGAGACAAGGTCCCTTCTCCTGAGGGGCAATGGGATCATCTACACATCTCTCCTCTGGTCACAGCTGTAAAGAGAGTCATAAAACTGCCATTGAAATCTGAATGTCATATCACTGGAAATGGATAAAGCCCATAAGAGCTCTTGTGATAACCCCTTAATGTTCAAGAAGATCCCTGAGGGAAGGGCAGGCACAAGCTTCTGCTTCATGATGCCCACTCTGGGCCTCGGTACACCTCCAGAGACTTTCAATGTCCAAGACACTCAGCTCTCTAGACAATCCTTCATAAATGTCATTAGTGCTTTGAAAGCAGATTATGGGGAAGAAAGAATAACAGCTTTGATACAATTAACATATGAATAGAAGGATGTGCGCAGGTATGGGAAGAGGAACTGCTCATTAAAATAGAAGCTGCAGAACAAAGGCAGCCTGATTGGAGTCTGAGGTCAGATGACTGCACTTCTTTACTTCAACCGCGGTTCACCGTGTTCTCACAAGGCTGTGGCCACTTTTTCAAAACTTCTCAAAACATTATTTTCAGCAGTTCTACTTTTTCTTCCTCCCTCATTGACATCATTTCTTTTGAGTGAGACACTCAAATGTAAATGACCTGTATTTTAGGGTTAAGCTCCTTTTTTCTGAGTTGAGCAACTAACTGGTTGTAAATGGAAACATTTTCAATCAAATGTAATGAGTCAGCATGGATTGCTGCTATCAGCCCCAGAGTGGTATGGAAGCATCTAACCTGAAAGCTAGTTCAGGCAAGGTCACAGGGCTCAGCACATCCTCTGAGTCAGTGGCCTACATCTTGCTGGGTCTTTACTGCAGCCTGTCATGGCTTCCAAAGCAGGTGGCTGGGTGAGAAGAAATTTTGCATTCATGGACTATAAAACTGCTGCTTTGTGCTGTATCAGTGTACCAGCCACCTTTGCCTTTTGTCTAGGCTGACACCTGACTTTACAAGGTTGATAAAATAAAGAGCTTCACTTTTGCTACTCCGAGTCCCCAGTCCTCTTATTACGAAGTAAGAACCATTGTTTCTCACACCAGTATCCATTTCAGAAACATGTGTAACAGACATCTATAATCCCAACACTGGGGCAGTGGAGACAGTAAGCTCCCCAGGGATTTATGTCTGAACTGACTTTCTTCTTCATCTTAAGATGGTTTAACACATGTTGCCAGTTTGGCTGTAGAAGTTCCTTTATGATCTGAAAGAGTTAATAAGGGTTTCTAAGGCAAGCTTACCCCATCTAGTAAAAGGTGACTTGTGTTTGCCTGGCAGGGCTTTCTGGTCAGGTCAGCCCAACGACCAGTCAAGTTTGTGGGACAAAATCAAGTAAATTGGTTGTTCAGCTGCCGCCACTGTTCATGTCACTCTAAATATAGGAACCCTGGTGACTCTTCAGTCAGTGTGGAGCCTCATCTGAAGGCTAAATCTGAATGGGTTGCATTTTTTGGAAGATAGAGCTGGTGGTATCTAGAAAAGGACTTGTCATTTTTATCTTTAATAATATTGTCCAAGAATTTAACACTACAGAAAATTCAAGTATTTAGATCACTATACCACTATTTAAGTCTAAAGAGGGTCCAAGCACCAAGGATGAATGGGAGGAAGTAGGCATTGAAGTTAGTGTCTGAAAACCTAGTGGATTTCCAATTTTGCCAGTCTTGCAGTAGAGTCACTTGGCTGGGTAGCTAGCTGTCCACTGTCAGTAGGACATGGCCCCTGCACTCCACAGGCTATAGTTAATCACCACTAAAGATGGGTGACAGTTAGAATTTACTGAGGAAAAGAATAAGTCCAGACATAAACTACAGTGCTGTAGGCCAGAAAGTATTCTGCAGACTATGATAAAGCTACACTGATGACAGATCCTTTACTTTTTCTGGTAAAACTGCTTTTCTCTAGTCATGCTTGATTTTGCCTCTTTTGTCTTCCTCTCTCTGTCAGGAATTCATTCCCTTTCTAGTTCCCATTCTTTTCTATTTTTCTGATCTGAAGTTCCTGACCACTATTATAATAAGATAATATAAATCACAAATTTCATAAATGTATAGTCATCCTTCTATCTGAGATCCTAGCTTTTTACCCCCTATTAGAAATAAAACCGGGCAGTGATGGCACATGCCTTTAATCCCACCACTCAGGAGGCAGAGGCAGGCAAATCTCTGTGAGTTCGAGGCCAGCCTGGTCTCCAGAGCGAGTGCCAGTATAGGCTCCAAAGCTACACAGAGAAACCCTGTCTCGAAAAACAAACAAACAAAAAAAACCAAAAAAAACAAAAAACAAAAAAAGAAATAAAAATACCACTTATCTTATGAAGACTAGTTATTTGTGTTATTCTTTTGCTTAAATTAGAAGGCACAAGATGAGACATGATACCATAGTTTATTATAGGGCAGGAGAGAGGGGGCTGGGGAGAACACAGCAGGGCAGAGAGTAAGAGAGAAGAGAACAGAGAAGAGGTCATGAGTGGGAGAAGAGTGGAAGAGGGAAGAGAAGAAAGGTGGGGGTAGGTGGAACTTTTAAAGGGAAAACCGTGCATGTGCACTGAGGTTCTACACATGTGCAGAGTCCTCACACAGGTCCTAAATGTGTGGCAAGTGATGTGGCAATGGCATATCATGCCCTGCCTGTTGTAAGGGGGTGGGGTCAGCCTGGTGTCAGTCCTAACAATTTGTCCCATGCCTTTAGTATGTCCCTTGTTCCTTCCACATATATCTGAGAAGGATTCTCTGTCCTTTGTTGTGTGTGCAGACTTTCTCACTTCTCTCTGTATCTTCTTTCCCTCTCTCCTGAAATGCTGATGCTTCTCAGGCTTATTCTTCCCTGTTTCTCTTTCCTCCCTGAATGTTCTCTGTGAATGTGTTGACATCCTTTGTGTTTCAAAGTACAGCTATTCTAAATCTGTTTAGGTTAACTGTGCCATTTGAGCTTCATATCTATAGATTTGATGTCTTCTTAACATCTTTACATACTCCAACTACAAAACACAAAGGTAAGCAAAGCCAAAATGACCTCCTGTATGTCTCTTCATTCTGACAATTTCTTTCTTTTTTTTTCTTTTTTTTTTTTTTGGTTTTTCGAGACAGGGTTTCTCTGTGTAGCTTTGGAGCCTATCCTGGCACTTGTTCTGGAGACCAGGCTGGCCTCGAACTCACAGAGATTTGCCTGCCTCTGCCTCCCGAGTGCTGGGATTAAAGGCATGCACCACCAACGCCTGGCTCTGACAATTTCTTAATCCCATGTATTATGTATTTCTATTTTTTTCTCCCCGAAATCCAAATTACATATTTTTCTAGTTGTCTTTGTCTATGCTGTCACCACCAAGTCAAAGCCATTGATTTCTCATCCTTTAATTTTCAAATCCCCATGTTTCCTGCTCTGATATTGGTGTCTCGTAACTGCTTTTTGTACTTGAAATGAAATCTAACCCTTTGCCTATGGGTTGTCTATGCAGTTTTGATTATCAGCCAGGATCTTAGTCTCTCACTGTACTTGCAACACTCCTTCTTGCTCACACCCAATTAGTACTGGCTTTTCAGTCACTTCAGATACCAATGCTCTTTACCCTCAGAATCTCTGTAAAAGTATCTCCTGTGCTTTGCTTCAATCTCTGTCTGAGTCAGTCCTTGTTTTCATTCTGTCCTTATGAACATGCCTTTGCCATTCATTGTACACTATTCTTCCTTCATACTATAGCAGCTCTACTTCCCTTATAACACTTTTCAAGCATCATAAATAGATATAGATTTCTATATGTACTGTTGTTCATCTTCCAAACTATATTATAAGCAATAGAGTTCTGTGTGACAAATTGGCCCTGGTTGAACTAAATGGGTCAAAAAGCAAAATCAGAAGTCATGAGTCTGGGAAAGGTTATCGCAAAGATAGGAATCTGGATAAGGATGGGAGGAAGAGGCTCGAGGGATAGTAATCAGAATACATTGTACATATGTATGAAATTGGCAAATAAGAAAAAATAATAAATAATCATAAAGGGCCTGAATCATCACCATTATACTTGAAACTCACTACTTAGTTCCCTTCAGTGGAAACGAAAAACAATTGCATCTTCTTCCGCAAACTCTTCTCTCACCTTTAGTCTAACAAATTTCCTAGTAGATAGCCATTACTGAAGTATTATGTTTTAGGTGGATGTATAAGTTCTCTATATTGTCCAACTTCTAAGGTAAACTCTTTCTTCTTCATGATAGAGATGTTTTAATCTATGTACCTCAAAAGGGTCTCTATCAAAAGATAAGTTTACCCAATGATATTAAAAGTAATTAGTTACCAGCTGTGGCTGCTCAATGCTGCAGCTCCCTCCTCATCTTCATCCCCACTCTCTAATGGGGGGGTCTGACAAATGAAGCACATAGCCACCATATCACACCATTCGTAAAGCCCTAACCTATGGAAAAAGGTAGAAGTGGACTGTTTGGAAGAAACAGACACTCCAAACTGATCAGATTATATATCCTATCCAAGGACTGAATCATCCCTGTCAAAATTTGAAATGTGGCTTATCTCCTGAAGGTCCTTTATCTTTTTAGCCTGCTCCCTAATTTGTCATTTCTAGAATGAATGTCGTAACTCTACTGATGAAAGAGAACTTGCATAGATTGTAAACTCAATGAGCCATTAAATAGGTGACAATAATCTTGATAGAAGTTTGGAATATTTAATTAGCACAAAAAATACTCTAAGGCAGTGTGCTCAATTACTTCCATGAATACTCCCCAAAATACCAACCAACTATTTTGCATGCCCATGAAATGATTTCAAAGACATTTAAGGAAGAAAAGGGAGATAATAATTCATCTTTTAATTGAGAACTTGACAAGCTTTGCATGTCCAGTAATAAAGTCTCAAAGTGAATTTAGTTTAGATCCTTGAGATATTTTTAAAGGTGACATTTCTATCCTCAAGGCTAGCATTACAGGAGAGTGAGTGAAAGGCTATGAAAACCACTGGACTAGAGAAAAGCAATAATATTGCCTGGTATACCCAGTGCTCTCCTTATTGTTTTCCATTGTGTAAAGACCAGTAAGAGAAGCAGAAGAAGCAGAACTATTAGAATTGTATAAATCATAATAATGGGAAACCCAAATTATCAGAGTTTATCTTTCATCATAAGGCTCAGGGGAAGAACACAGTTTGTGAGAAAGAAAGGAAGGAGTGTAGGATGTTGTAATAACAATGTCATGGGAAAGCTTGCTGACCTGCTCGCCCTCCCTCCTTCTCCCCCTTCTCTCTTTCTCTCCTATGTGTGTGTGTTTACATATATGTGTGTATACATGTATATACATGCCTGTTTCTGGTATGTGAATGTTTGTGGGTATGTGAATGCCACATCCTTTGCATAGAAGTCTGAAGAAACCCTGGGTGTCAGTCATCTATGCTGTCTGAGGCAGGGTCTCATCTTCACTGCTGTGTACATCAAGTTACTTGGTCAATGGCATATTAAGGATTCATTTCCCTTTTTCATTCTGCTTCCCATGAATTACAGATGGATGCTAACACTTTTGAGTCTAAGTGGGTTCTAGAGCTCTAGCTTCAAGCTCTTATACTTGTGTGGCAAGATCTATCCACTTAGCAATCTCCCCAGTCCTCTTTACCTAACATTTATAAGACTTGCTCAATATCTCTGTTAGGTCATGACAAAAGCATGACATGTTTTTTGTTTGTTTGTTTGTTTTTTTAAGTAGGGTTTCAAAACTTCCCCCATCCTTTTATTTACAGGCTAAGTAACAATGAAGCATTTGACTTTCAAAGTATATTCAACTTTGAAAGTTTTGTAAGCTGTTTTATCAAATACCATCACCTGTATTTTTACATTCAGATGCATGGATCATATAGATAGTCATCAACAGAATAAAAGAATTATTCTTTCAGCCATGTAGCTAAGTTTCAGTCCTCTGCATGCTGTCCCATAAGTGTCTCCCTTTTGCGATCATGGTCCCTGATGAGGACTGCTCCTGGATAGATGCTAATGCTGAATGCCATAGACTAATAGGCAAACTAGCCTAAAATGATGAGTGTGTTGGAACAAAAGTGAGAAATTTCAGCTTGTCCCTGCTGTCCAGTATCTTGACATTGCTTTCCATAATTCATTCCATCACCTGTGAACAATGCAGCAAGTTATATAAAATAAGACATGATTTCAACATTTATTATGAATGTATATAGGTATTAATTTATGGATTGATAAAATAATCATTAGTGAAGATATAACACAAGTAAGGCCCTAGTATGAGCACACAGAAGATTGTAATCTGGGGAGACCAAGAGGCACTGCTTAAATTATTTTGGACAATAGAGTTGAGAAGGGATAAGTTAATGAAATCACATAAGACATAAAGGGTTTACTTCTTCATAGTCAAGAGATTTTATATTTCCAATGTTGTTTTTTGTTTTTGGTTGTTGTTGTTCAGTTTTTGAAATAACTGGGGTTTCTAATTAGTATCAACATAGCCACACTTCAAAATGCTTAATTTATTTATTTAGTATTATTACACCAAATAACTGATTTTTCTCAAATAGTTGAAAACAATAGTTATTTTGGTGTTGTATAAAAAATAAATTATATGTGTCCATTATCTGCAAATGTCTACTACCTCATAACTTTAGCAACCTGAAATAGAAAAAAAAAAAAAAAAAAACAAAAAAAACAAAAAAAACTGACCCACCGAGTGGAAATCCTCTTTACCCAAGTACTTATGGTTCTGTCACAGTTTACTGAGTAAAGGTATGTATTCCTAGAATGTTTTTCTCTCTAATTTGAGAACTCAGGTAGAAATAATCACATTAATTAAAACCATTGGATGAACACATATCTAAATTACAGCCAATGAATAGCCTATATTTATTTTTATTATTTTTAATACTACAATCAGCATCAATAGACATACAACTTTGACAAGAAAGTCATTGGTAATTGTGCCACACAGATCCATCTCCTGGGCACAGGCACACACCCACACCCACACCCACACTCCCTCCATATCATGGATGTGAATGGGTATCTTTTCTCACATTGAGAATTCTCAACTCCAAAAGTCTGAGTAAAAACAGCCGGCATTCATTTTGCATCAGCTCTTTCTCTCCTTACCTCTCACTGGTCTGTTCACTATATGGTCCATGCAGAGGCATTTATTGTTATTCTGAGACAGGTCTAGGAGAAATTTGGGATAAAGAAAATAAAGGGTGTTCTTAATACTCTTATCCATGGTGACCCTGAGAACCCCAGTTCTTAGTATGAAAAGAAGGAATCATAAAAAGTTAGATTAAAGTGCTGTATCCCTGAATATGAGTGAAGAGTGTATTTGCTCTCAAATGTCTGTAAAAGGTCAGGAGATAATGATAATCACCACAAAACAATGCAATAAACATAAACACATCAAGTATGTTTGACATCTTACGTTCTTAATGATTGCCAGAAAGTCATTCCAAAGTTCTGGGGAAACATCTGATTTTCTAGATAATGTGTTATAGTCTAAGTCACTACTCTAAAGAATGAAGATTTACTGTATGTATGGATCTTGGAAGATCCTCATCATATTCTGATAAAAAGTAAATTTACAAATGCATATTTTAAATAAAAACTTATGGTATTTTATCTTTGTTTTGAAGTTGTAACTATGCTACTATAAACTATCTGACATTGAAATATTCCAAATTTTATATATCCTATTTATAAATTATTTTAATTTATTATAATAATTTCTTATATTCTTTTAATTTGAAATATTGCATGCTCATCTTTGTACCCATAGATTAATGTGCCCATAGATTAATGTACTTATCAGCTTTCCTCAGGGGGGAAAAAAAAAAGAAAGACTGTCTTCTTGCTAGGATTTTTCAGTGGTTATTATAAATTCATTTGGAGCCCTCAGAGAGCAATATTTATAAACATTTGATGCCATTTGGCATCTTCTAGGATATTTATAATAATACATGGACAACTATGCCTGGTGGATGCCTTACAAAATTAGAGATACCTGTCATGCTAACAATCATATGTATTAAGACAATTATTAAAAACATTTACTGTTCATGCTTCTTTTCTCATTTTTACTCAACAATCATATTTCTTTTATTATTAAGAATCAAATAAAATAAGCAAGTAATAAAAATGTAAAAACACAAGAGAAACCTTAAAAATATGCTGAGCATGTATCACCATCTGGATCTAAAATATTTCCAGCATGCCCATGTTCACTGAACCAGCGATTGTCTCTTGACCAACATGTGAGCAAAATGTGTGACTTCCTATGAAGTTACTTGTGGTTCACTGGCAAGAACAGCCTATTGCACAATGGAGTGCCGGCTCACTTCTCTCCATATTATTACTTATAAAATGAATACAAAGTATTTTGTTGCTGATTAGATAGGAAAAGGAAATTCCAGCCAGCAGTTTCTCAGAATGACTTTTATTTTGATGGATATTTTTTAATGGACCTAATTTATGTGAAGGTTGTTCCGTTAAAAGAAAAGTTCACAAAAATATCATGCATGATTGAGCTCAAGACTGTGCTGCGATCCAAAAACAACACACAACAGCAGTCAAATATACGTTTTATGGGCTTTTGTCTGTTTTTCTATAACACCGGAAAACATTCTTTAATTAAAGTTTAAAACCGTAACTGATTAATTTTCTGAACAAACAATCCCTGTAAACATGGAATGTCAGCATCTTAGGGCTGCGTGGGTATAAATTTTATTTTCCTTGCATAGGCATTCTGGGAGGGCCCTGGGAAAGGCAGAAAGTGGCATTGTGCCCTAGAGAAGTGTGCGGACATCTAACAGGTTCTATAATCCATTTCTCATTAGTGAGAGTTTCGAAAGATGTCCCATGCTTGTTACAAAATTGGCATGGACCTACTTATCATCCTTACATAGCTTCTTGGCAGCTCCTCATTGTGAAAGGGTTAAAAAAAATCCCATTTACTGGGTTACCCTGTTGCTACCTGGTTGGCACAGTGAGGAAGAGAGATCCCTGGGACTTTGGTTGTTGGCATGGATGCTCATAATTTAGAATAAGTACCCTCATTTGTTTCCTACTGTTAAACACCATCTGTGATTTTCACAGTAGTCAGTAACCAGTCTTGAGTCTTCTTAGCAACTTCATGATGTATGTGTGTTCTTTCCTTTAAAATTGGAGGGAAGAGTTTCAAATATTATTATATGCTCTGAATGGGTTTTCAAGGAAATAAACATGGAAGTATATTCACAGGAAAATCAGGAAGTATGTTCAAACTAAAACAACAAATTTATGCTTGGACATTTGTTTAAATCTTGAAGTCAGAACACCCACAATCAAATGATTTTTATTAGACATTTACAGTTTTTCCAATAATAAATTACAGTGACCCTTGTTTCTCTACAGTCTCTGAGCTTGTCTAGGTGCCATTTGTAGATTGAATTTATGCTTCGAGCATGTCTACACTTTCGACTCACCCCAAAATTTCGGGTTAGTCACATAGAGCAATCCTGCATAATAGTTCTCTACTTTGTCATATAGAAAGTTGATTTCCATCCACTCAAAATAAACATTCACATAGTCTCAGACTTTTCCGAATTCTCGGTGTAATTATTTCACTTTCCAGTGTTCAGTGAAATATTTTAAAGTAAATGTTTCCCTAAAGTAATCATATCCTTAAGATTTATGTGTATTGCATGGCAGTGGTTTGTGTGCATGACATGTGCCCACTGAAGCCAAAAGAGGATATTGAGTCCCTTAGAGCTGGAGTTACAGGCAGTTAAGGCCTCACATAGGTGCTGGGACACAAACTGGGGTCCCCTGGAAGAGCAACAAGTATTCTTCACCACTGAGGCTTCTCTCCAACTCCTAATCATATACTTTATTAGTGTAGGAAGAAAAAGAACTCTGAAGAAACTTCCAGAAAGTAAGAGCAGCATTGATCTTTTATTCTTTTTTCCCAGGGAAGTGGTAGAGTATTTGGCACACCATTTAAACCTGAGCAGGAGGAAGTGAGGCAGTAAGAAGAGTGTTGGGTTTAGAAATGAACACTTGTCTGAGATGGAATTGATTAGAGAATTCTTTCAGCTGTTCATTTGTGACATGATTGTTAAGTACCTGATTTCTGGTGTAAATAGTACAGAAAATAAAGATTTTGTATCTCCTTCATGGTAGAAATGGAGAGCATGAAAGAAAAAGGCATGTAAATTGTACCCACTACAAATAAGTTTGTTCATGTCACCTGGTAAGATAGCTGTAATTTCAATGTCTCCATACCCTGAGAGATGTGGGAATTGGGATTTATGAGTTTGGAAAGCTTGGCAAAGGACAAACATCAACATAGGGCATGCAAAGGCAGAATTTGGCATTTGAACTGAAGTACACTGGACTTTCAGGGAAAAGACTTCCATTTCCAGCATGCCCACAGTAACCCCACTGCTGATGGGGTTTCTCAGGCAAGGAAATTGTAGGGGCCTTGATGGAAAGTTCTAGAGGACAGTCAGACTTGCACCTTAGGTGATTAAAAAAAAGAAAAAAAAATGTCATGCCCTAGAAGTAGGAGAGGGTCTCATGGCTGGGTCTGATTTTGGGTTTGTTAAGTACACAGCATACAGCTCCATCCTGAAACAGTGGGTCTACCTTGATGGAGGTGGACTGGTTCCCAGGAAACTAGTGAGGAACATGAAATTAAATTCTCTGACATCCCAGTTGGCCAAGCCTTCCCTTGGTATAAAGTAAAGCAAACATACAAAAAGCTTAAAATACTGTCCATGTCTCGATGATTAGATCAGAAAGCAGACTTGTGGCATTGAAATGTGCTCTACCTCAGGGACCAGTGTTTCTTGTTCATAGTAAACACCACAAAATAGCTATTTCTGGTTATGTCATCACAATGTGTGAAGATGTGTCTGTTCTTCCTCACCTAAGACACTTTCTGATTGGTTTAATAAAGAGCTAGATGGCCAATAGCTAGGCAGGAGAGGATAAGCGGGATTTCCGAGGAGAGAGAGGAACTCATGGGAAGAATCTGAGTGGTAGGGAATTTGCTAATGAGACTCAGATGAATTTGGACATACAATATGGAGGAGAGGTAACAAGCCTCATGGCAAAACATAGATTAATAAAAACAGATTAACTTGAGTATTAAGAGCTAGTTGGAGCAATCCTAAATTAAGGCTAATCTTTCATGCTTAATAAGAAGTCTCCATAGCATGTGGCCCAAAGAAAGTCAGACTCTATAAATCCAGGGAGGCAGCTCAGCAGGAGAAAGTGATTGCTGAACTAGCCTGATCCCTGGAGGTCATGTAAAAACCTGGGACTGGTGGTTTACATCTGCAGTCACAGCCAACAACAGGAAGATGGGGGTGGGGCAGGAGAATGGGCAGGAACTCCTGGACCTGCCAACTACCCTGAAGTATGCAACACAGCAGAAATAAGAGAGATCCTGCTTCAGAGAGATGGAAAAAGTTGTCCTCTGACCTCTCCAGGTATGCTGTCACACATGTGTGTCCTTATTTACACATAAATATATGCAGCACACAGAAATGAATAATTACATAGATAAATTGAAATAGACAAAGATCTCTTCTTCCTAGATCTTTCTTTTCTCTTGTCATTTGAAAACTACCACAACAGAAATATATTGGTTAGCATTACTGCCATGTATTCCTTTCAGATTAGGACACAATCAATAATCCTAAATTCAGGCACCCCCCCCCCTTTTCTCCACCGGCAAAATCATAAATGCCAGACTATGTGTGTGTAGGATCTTGAACAGGAGGTGCGTTCACCACCATGTATTGGATGAGCATGCTTCAGTCACTAAGCATACTTCCCACACCCCCACCCTAGAAGTGATACAATGCAGAGCTAAACAGATTGAGATTTTTATCCTGACATCACCATTTCCCAAGACTTTAGATAATTTATATGGCATCTCTAAACCTCAGCTTCCTCATCCATGACATTGGGGGGGGAGATAATGTAACCTATTTGTGAAGTTGTAAGGGGTAAATGAAATGATAAAAAGAGAAGATACACAGTATTGGTGGCTTAATAGGTATTAAGTGTTGCTAGAATTTGTGAGTCTGAAAATATTTTTCCCCAAATTCATGAAACCATTTGTATTTTTAAAGCGGTATGGCACCAGTGGAAATATGCACACTGCCCTAGAACAGCCTGTACCCGGTAAACGCTATTGAAATCAGTGTGTTCTCTATTAGATTCTCACCCCAGTGGACCGGTGTGGAGAAATAACAGCTGGCATTTAGCTCTGTTGGGCTTGGTTTCTACAAATCTTCCCTTAGCCCCCTGTCGCCCCCGAGTCACAGGCAAACACACGGGGCATCATATTTCTTTATGTTGAGCTGGAAGGGATGTTCATGTCGATAAGGGACCTTCCTCCCACCCCACTTTGTCTGCCCTGCACTTAGGAACCAAGGTTGAGTTCAAACAGAGGTCAGGGAGATAAAAGCCCCAGGCTTAGCCACCAATTCACTAGTGTGGTGCCTAAAACTTCCGTCATTTATTTATTGCCATTAAAAGGGAGAAGCTGGGGCCTGTGTCCCGACGGCTACAGACAGAAGCCCCACTGTTTATTACATCTCCTTCAGCTGGGCAGCAGAACAGGCCCAGGCCATTTCCCCTGATACCTTGCCAGCCCACATGCTGCAGGCTCCGTGGAAATAGAAGTTTCCACGCATCTTATGAGATCTCTTGGTATAGTCATTTTAAAAATGTTGTCGAAAACAAAAATATAGGCAGCACAGGTTGGGGGGAGGCAGGGAGGGACGGGAGTGGGGCAGGGGTGAGCCAGCCAGCCTTGGGAGGAAAATTCAGCCGCCTAAGGACCAAAGAGCTTCCAGACCGAGGGAGATTTACTGCAGTTCACACAGCCTATTTGTGTCAGAGGGGAAGATAAACAAGAGGCTCCTTCAAAGAGAATAGTCACTTAGAAGATGCTACAAGCATTCCTGGACAAGAGAGCAGAGCACAGCCTCAGCGCCAGCTGGTTGCCATCGAGTTGGGTCCACTGAGGACAAAACCTTTTGTCAGTTCAGTGCACTGGCCCTTTTTTAGTGTTGGTGTGGAGGAACAGCAGCCAGGCGCAGAGAAAGGACAATCGCACCACAGATTTGAGCTAAAAAGCCAGCGTTGGTGGATCTAGAGAAGCCAGAGACCAGCAGCCAGGAAGCTAGCCTGCAAAACTTTCCCAATCCCAGCTCTGGCTGCTGGGCCTGCGGGTGTCTGAGTGTTGCCATTTCCCTCCCTCCACAGTTCCCCCAAGCTGTTTGTTCCCTCACTCCTCCACTTTGGCAAAACAAGCGCATCGTCGTTATGATCTTTTGACTAGTATAAATGCCCAGGGAATAGATCTGTGACTGGAATCTCCGTTCTGTGTGGTGGGGCCACAGGATCCGGGGCACCTGTTATGTGGATGGAGGTGTGTGCCTCTTCTATTTGACTTCCAGATCTGCCCCGGGGTGAAGCCTTGGAGTCTGGTGTGATATTTTCACCGCCTCTGATGACACACTAAAATAAAGAACGTCTCATTTTGCAGCAGAGCCTTGAGTCTGCGAAGCCAACATACATGTGGTTACTATTTGCAGGATTTGGCATTTTCTACGAATAGTATAAAACAGGCATCGGGTCGGCTGTCATGTTTTGACAGGGTTGTTCTTTTTATCCAGAATGCCACTCGCCTCTCTCTCCCCTCCTCCATTCCCCCTCCGTATTTGCACAACAACTCTACTTTTTTTTAATTTAATGTACTAAGGAAATTGATGAATAAAAGAGGTACGGCTGGAAAGTCAGTATGGGGCCAGAGGAAACAATCACCCAGCAGAGAGTGTTCTCCAGAGGGGTCCCTGTTAGGACTTTGGTCAGATTGTCTCCAGAGGAGGCCTCACCCAGCTCCAGAAAGATGAGCAAGGTCAGGGACCAGATCAGGGTGTGGTATAAAGTGCAGTTTAAAATGGCTTGGTTTGCAGACAGCTGGTCCCTGACAAAGGAGTACCCCAGTTCCTAGCAAGCTCTTCAGAATGGTGTTTTCCTATTCTCTCAGGTCCGCATTTTCCCTATATTAACAGCCTGAAGAGGAATGAAGTTGAGAATGGGAAATAATTCCAGGTCTTCAGGGCAACACACAGCTATTGGTTTCTGCTCTGGGTTATATACCTGGATAGGCTGTTCTAACTTCTCAGTGAGAGATTTACAGTGTTTAAATAGCAAGTCTTTTACACACAGAAATATAACACACACACACACACACACACACACACACACACACACACAGAATACTCTCTTGAAAACATGTTGGATTTGAATATATTTCTATTGAGTATTGCATGTGTTTGTTAACTTCAAACACTGGATTTTCGGACTGAGATCATGAATCAATTGGTAAATTTCTTGCCAAACATGAGGATCTGATTTCAATTCCCAGAACCCACATTAAAAAACAAAAAAAAGCTGGGCATGTTACATGTACTTGTAATCCCAGCATTGAGGAGGCAGACACAGGTGAATCTCAGAATTCATGGGCTGGGCTAGCCAGTTCACACTAATTGACAAGACGTGGTTGGCAAGAGAGACCCTATCTCATAAAACCATGTGGGCACTACCTAAGGAATGGCATCCAAGTTTAAAAGAGATACTCTACCCTCAAGTTCATAAGTTCAAACACACCTGCACACACACACACACACAATACACACACACACACACACACACACACACACACAAATCCCACTAGGTTTGACTATGATGGACATCTACTAGCTTCTCTTCATTTGTATTGTTTGTTATTAAGAGACCATAAGCCAAGGTGGGCCCAAGGTCAAGTACATTTCCTAGTCAGTTCTTTAGGTTGATATCACAATGGTTCCACTGGGTATGCTCTTGTCTTTATTTGCAGAATCAAGTCATTTGACATCAGAAAAATTAGCTATTACCTATCTTTTCAAGAAACAATTGCTTTCCTGGTTAATCAATGGTATCTTGTATGTTTATAGGCGCAATACAATTTCAGTCAA
Organism: Cricetulus griseus; assembly: GCF_003668045.3. Lineage (NCBI taxonomy): Eukaryota > Metazoa > Chordata > Mammalia > Rodentia > Cricetidae > Cricetulus > Cricetulus griseus. The sequence continues at coordinate 125,753,277 of NC_048596.1, read as the reverse complement.
AATTGGGACCTATTGTGGAGATTCCCATGCTTGCTGGGACTGGCATTATATTATCATTTTACTGTTATTTATGTTTTCCTAGACTTGACCCAGGTCAAAATTCTGTCCTTATATAGCTCAGGATACAAGAGAAAAGTCAATATCTATGCACTCATCATTGACATATATTTCACATATATGTAATATTTATGTATTTTACATATGTATTATGTATATGCATATACAACTTTTTCAATTCAGGGAACTCTCGGTGGTGTGGAGCAACCATCCTCTCTCATTACTTATGGAAGGATACTGCCAGGCAAGACTTCAGAAGTAAAAGTCTAGTTTTTAAGAATAATTAGCCAAGATATTTGCTAATTGCAAGGAAGATTTCATGAGAATCTTTTATGCCATCCATGCTTTAGTACATTTTGAGTTTCTGTAGCAATAGTCTTGAAGACAAGTTAGCTTAGAATAGAAAGAAGTCTATTTAGTTCATCATTTTGGAGGCTTGAGGATGTGAACAGGTTGGTGTCTGCCTGTTGATGCTTCACACCATGGCAGAGAAATGGAAAGAAAAACAGCTGTGCAGAAAACTGGAATGTCAGCAGCTGGGAAACAAGGACCAGGGAGGGGCCAGGTGGCTATCTTAACAAGATTTTTAGTGCTTAGGATGGAGCTGAAGGCACCCATGTGAGGCAAAGTTCTCTGGAGACTTGCTGCAAGAATGATAACTCCAAGACAGAAAGCAGTAATCAGCTCAGGAGGAGAAGGTTCCTGCTAATTCCCATTCTCGTGGATGGGGTGGGGGGTAGTTTGGAGGTGGGGGAGAAGGAATGGGGGTGGGGGGAGGGAGAGGGAGAGGGAAAGTACATGTGAAAATATTAATAATTTAATAAAAAATGGTGCCAAGTAAAAAAAATTATATTATATTTTAATTAGTGTGTGTGTGTGTGTGTGTGTGTGTGTGTGTGTGTGTGTGTGTCCCTGCGCCACACCATGCTTGTGGAAATCAGAAGACAATTTGAGGGAATCAGTTCTCTCCTTTCACCCGGTGTGCTCAGGGATTGAACTCAGGTTGTGAGCCTTGGTGGCAGGCACTTTGCCTGATGAGCCATCCACAGGCTCTAAGCCCTGTTGTTCAAATTTCCACCACGTAAACACCACCACACTGCTGAACAGGCATGGGACACAGGAATCTTTGAGCAAGTCCCTTAAACCATATCCAAAGCATACCATTGTCTTATTAGATTATCTACTCTCAAGAGATATCACACTTCACAACATAGGGTATAACAGAAGTTCTTCACTTAGGGGCTTAACAACAATACTTCAAAATAAACAGTGCAATTATCCAACAAGTAAACATTATTGTTAACACATATTAATAAATGTGTGTATTAAACCATTGTCATGTAAATCATAATGAAAAAAAAAAACAAAAACAGTTTATTTTCCAAGCAGGACAGAGCATTCTGGATAGAGATGGAAGAGTTATACTTAGAAAACCAACGTAATTAAGTATTGAACAAAATCTTATTAGGGGAAAGAATAGTGTTCTATCAAAGAGAAGATCAATGCAGGGACATGATTTAAAATGAAAAACATGGGAGACCCTGCCAAAGAATTGGCATATGATCTGAGAACTAAATATTAATTTAGCTAATGGGTACATTGAAATGTGTCTCCCTAAGAGAAACAACATGTGCACATGGGAAAACCAACTGTATTTTAGACATGGAGGAATTCCAGGGTGCTGGGAATATAATGAAAAAGGAGAGAATCATTTGCAGTAGTCTTGGAGGCACAGGCAAGAAGTACATCATGAAGGTGCTTGTAGGCCAAGTGTATTCATCAGGCTTGTCCAGGTTATGTGGCAATCATGAATAAGCCTTCAAACTCTGTGGCTTACAAAGTACAAGCTTATGCTTGTTCACTGATAGCATTGGACAATATGACAGTGATGGTGGATGGAAGCCCTATGAACTTCTGGGGGCTGGCATGTGGAAAGATACACAGAGGGGTTGGCCATGCTTTTGACTACCTTGCCTAGGAGCAGCATTTATGTCAACAGAATTGCATTAATGAGAACTGGTTTACCTGGTCCATCAGAATGAAAGGAGACTTTGAATTCTAGTTTAGTTGTTTCCCTAGGTTTTTGGGGTTTTTTTGTTTTTGTTTTTTTTTTTTTTTTTTTTTTTTTTTTTTTTTTTTTTTTTTTTAGGTTGAAGGCTGTTTATCCAGCTGTAGCAATGCTATTGCTGTAGCTCTGGAAATTTTCAGGTTGAGATTCTAACCCACAAGTAATTTTATCTAGAGGTCAGATCTCTAGGGATTTGATAGATTCTGAGAGTAAAGTTCTTGTGGAAGGGGTGAGTGACCTTCTATGAAAGTCCCAAGAGATTTTAGTTTCTCTTTCTGTCTCCAAAAAACCCAGAAAGAAATGTCCCCTATAAACAAGAAAGTGGGCCTTGACCTGCCATTGAATCTGCTAAGACCATGATCTCAGATTTTCTGGACTCTATATATGTTAGCAGAAAAAAAAATTGTAGTTTATAAGCTCTCTGGGCTATAGTATCTTGTTATAGAAGCTAACCAGACTAAGAACAAAGAAAAAATACTTCACTTTTTCTGTGATTATCTTTTCATGGTGAAGAATGTTTAGGAGCTCTGATGGGCTTTGAGTAAATTTTGAACTGGGATTTCTTTTTTATGTTCTCCCCTTTCAGGAAAATTAGCTACCTATGTGGTTCCATCCTTCCTTTCTGAAGAATTAAAGCACAGGATTGACTTGACTGAAGAGCCTCATAATCAGAAGACACATCCTTGTGTAGAGGATGGGTCTACAAAAACAAATCAGAATGAAATAAAACATGTGAATCAAAAACTGCTCAGATAGAGAGATAGGAAGCACAGCAACCTCCAAGAGATCAAACTAAGAATCTTAAGACATAAAGGAGCTGACCTTGGTGGTGCACATCTGTAATACCAGAGCTTGGGATGTTAGGGTTAGGAGAATTGTGAGTTTAAGGTTATCCTGAGCTGTATAGTGAGCTCCAGGCTGCTTTAGGCCACATAAGGAAACCCTGAATGAACAAAATCTGAAAAGAAAAACAGAAAAGTGATTAAAAATAAGAAGGAAGTAACAATGCAGCATACCTCAGAAACAATCCTAGTGCATTCGATAGAAAAGAAAGACTTCAAATTAAAACTGAAATTAGGAAACATCACCCTTCAGTTAAAAACATTACAATAGCCATATGTTGGTTACACTTCTCACTGATTTGACCAAATATCAGGCAAGAAGCAACTTGAAGAGGGTGGGCTTACTATGCATCCTATTTGATAACATTGTCCATCATAGTAGGGCAGACTTGGCAGGAGGGGAGGCTCATGGCTTCCGAAGTAAGAGGGGCTTATTCATATCTGGGTGATGCAGGACGATTACATAGCTCAATGATGGGGTGAGTGGCATTCTTTCCTGTTTTATATTTTTGAAACCAGTTTAACTCCAGGCAATGAGATAGTGTCACCTACAGTCAAGGCATATTTTCCCTGCTCAGTTCAATTACTGACAAAAGCCCTCATGGACACACCCACAAAGTGTGCCTCTCTAACTGTCTTGGTGCTTTTTAAACAAATTACACTGAGAATCACAAATAACCACAACAAGTCATGAACTCTTAAGCTAGACCCATGCAAAACAGGTGGTAGTGACTTTGTGAGAAAATTTTTGCCCAGAATCCAGCCTGAACTGGGGATCTTGTGACAAAAGAAGAGGAGCACTGAAAGGTGGACAAGGGAGGAGGTATCTAGAAAAGGGAGATGGAGGGCTATTTATGGGAGGTAATGTCTTGCCCTTTTACAAAACAGGTGCTCCTTGCAGTTAAGTCATACGAAAGTGAGCAAAACCTCAGTGAGGATGCAGTAAGCGTTCTGCACACCAAATAAACCACTTCTCATTTCCAAACCCAATATCCCATCTTACTATCTCACCTCCTCCTTTGCAGTACCATTCTTAAACTTTGTGCTTCCTAAAAGTCCTTACCCCCAGTGTAGGGTCATTGTACTTTCTTGGTGTTCCTCTAAACCATCTGTTCATCATCATTTTCTAGATCTTCCTGCCAGCTCCCCTTATGACTCCATCTCATGATCCACTCAGCTCCTGTCCGAGGGTGGCTATCTTCTAGACAGCAGATGTTCAGCACAACCTGGGTTGAATTTGCCAGTTTGGTATCTGGGGAGCTTCGGGTCAAATCCATTGTGCACATCCTCACTGGAGATCTAAATCTTGTTATGAAAATTTCATAGTTAGAAGTGATTTAGTGGAAGGAAGAGACAGATTGTAAATCTCACCTATTATGCATCTCATCTCCAAGGCTGAGTTTGTGAGTTACACGGCATTTAATGTCCACTGCCTGTGTTGTGGTGGGCAATGAGAATGAGCTGTTGGATTTTCTCTAGATAACACTCACCTATGGTGATAGTCAGCATCCTACTAATAGAAGTTTACCAGGTACCAGAAATACTGTAACTTAAAGTAGTAATTCTATACAAGCAAAGGAACACCAGAACAATGGAATATCAGGTTTATGCCTTTCACTGGTGTGATCTTTGTACATACCATCTTTATGTAGTCAGAAAAAGGTCAGCTAAAATGACCAAAAGTCAGTGAGCATGAGTCTATGCTCTCAACTGATAAACATAAAGTAGGACTATGCACTGGAACAAAATATCCCTATGGGATTATCTTCTTAGTTTTGCAATGGATCTTGGTTTCAGTTATGGATACTCATAGGAGCTTATATAAAACCTATTCTCTCTTTCCCCCTCACTGACAGAGTCTCTGCCTTGTGAGAGCTAACAAAGGCTCATACTTACACACTCAGGCTAGAAGACTGGTGAAGATCACATGAAACATGCTTCCGGAAATTCCCCTTTCCCAATGTACAATCTCTTTTTCTGTGGTGTGGATTATAGCCATGATGACAGGAACCACAACTGCCTACCTGTGCCTGAAAACAGTAATGGACCAGAAAGTAATTTTGTTCCATTGTCTCCAAGATGCTAGTTCCAAACTGCTGGTTATATCAGATGAAAACGAATCTCTAGTGTGTTCATCCGTGGTTACAAAGATTCTTCTTTTTCATCAAGGGGTACACAATCTTAGCTTTTCTATTTTTTATTAGTTTTTTAATTAAAAGGGATTAAATAGGAGAATGCATTAAAAATAGTTTCTAAGCCTATGAACCAAAACTGAGTCTGGGATCAGCCACTTGGTGTGTTGCTACCTGCATAGGAAGGGATCCAAGCTTCCAGTTCCTAGATTCTTGATCTGTGCCTTGGACTCAGGTCTGGAACCTGAAGTCAAGTGCTCACCCCTAGTGTTGTCCAGAGATAGACTCATTAGTGGATAGCGTCTGTAGATGGAAGTTAAAATTATGATTAAAAAATCTCCATGGAAGAAAGTTTGGAAGTACTCTCCCAAGTACCACACATCTAGAAGAATGCATTTAAAGGTGGAGTCAGGCCGTTTGTGACCCAGCCATTTGTTTTATGCACTGCCAGCAATACCATCGTAGCGGAAAACATATTTTATAGTGTGCTGGGTGGCTGGAGCAGCACTCGGAAAAACATACACTAATTCCAGGTCAGCAAGAAAGATCCAAAGCACCGAGACAAGACCCAAACTGACCCCTTTTAACTCGTGAGTGAAATGTTATTTAACTCACCCAAGAAATCACAGGAAATGAAACTAAATCTCAAAGAGGAATCAAAATGCCAGAGAAAGAGTAACTCTCTTTGGGGGCAGTGCTGTGAACTCAGTTTGCTCACATTGTTGCTTTTAAAATAAGAAGCCAGAACATTGGCTGTGCTTTCTGCAAACCCATTGCACATTTGAATGGGCATTCTGGTTTGTTCTTTCCTTCTAGGGTTGTGAGACTACCAGTGGGGAACTTCTAAGCGGTACCTGTGAATGTCAGATAAAGACTCCATTAACTGAGTCACCTCTCCAGTCCTCATTACTATTATTATCTGTCCCGTGAAATAAAACATCACTAATATTACTTGCTCATTCTTCAGTGTTTGCTTCTGCTCAGATCTCCATTTATGTCTATTCTTACCCTAAATTAGTATATACGTATGAGATTTCAAAACCTTTTCAAAAATCTTCTTGAAAAAGATTTGTTGAAAATATAAGTAATAGCTCTTGGGGAAAAATATATATATGCATATTCTCCCAACTAAACTCAATGACAGATTTTTGCCTGATTCTTTAATGAACTCTCATGTTTCTAGACTGTTCTCATTTCCCACTATTATTACCACTAACTCCTCTAATTTTACTCTAGTTGTGATCAAAGTAGCTTACTACTAAGGACTGGGAATACTGAGACACAAATGACAGCTTGAGACATACAGGTCCCTTTGATTCACTTGTCACAGGTCTTGTGTGTTTCCTGTGTGTATGGTGTTACCTTTCTTAGAGTTACCCATGTCCTTTTCCTTTCCTGACTCAGGATTAAGCCTTTTTTTAGTCCCTCTTAGGAAAGAGCTGCCCTTATCTTGTTAATATCTGTTTACTTAAGAGCCTTCCAAGGAGATCTTGTTAGCCATCAGGAGCAAACAATGGTCCACAGAGCTCTGTGGCCACAGTGCAGTGGAAGTCATCAGCGAAGCTTCAAAGGATGCACCGAGTGTTAGTGGTGATTGGCTTCTTTCTGGTTGCCAGTGAACGGACGGAAGTGTCAGGAACCATTTCATGTAGTAGAAAACAACAACCCAACAAAGAATCTAACACAGTCAATTAGAGGGCTATTAGGAAGCAAAGAGTCTTTAATTGAAGAAAACTGCCTTTGGGAGGCAAGCTGATATCAGTGTTTTATCGGGCAACCTAAACACTCAACCCAGAAGACAATGGGAATTCTTATATTTATGAGGCTACAGAGACAAGCATTAAATACAGCAAAGCAGTGAATTAATAATTTGTTTTTTTCATAAAAAGTGTTCTAGGCTTTATAACCTTTATCTGAATGTAATGACAAAAGTTTATAACAACCAAGGTGAGACAAGGAAAGTAACTGTGAAGCATGTCCCCAGAGATTTTAGGGATCCACAAAGACCATTTCTCACTACCTAGTATCCAGGCAATTGAAAAAGTGAAGTGTGATTATGACCTCCCATCTCTAGAATGTGTTATTAAATGTATGAATGATTTTTCCAAAATAATTCAAGATGTTGTGTGATGCAACTATTACTGATACATATAAAGAAGATTATACTTAAGTCTTTCAAGTACTGTATTCTAAGCCACAAATGATTCCTCCCACCACACAGGCAGTGTAAGTTAACTGCTCTAGTTTAATTTCAAAGCTGCTACTTTGTCTTGTAGAATCCACGTGTATTAGCTTATATATGGTAAAGGGTAAATCATAACAATGAAAAAAATTAACCAGGGTATAAATGATGATATTAAGGAGAATCTTTGCCCTGGGCATGGTGGTGCATAGTTGTAATCACAGCACATAGACGGCTAAGCTGAAATATTGACACATGTTCAAGGACAGCCAAGACTAGACAGTGTTTCAAAGAGTTAGAAATAAAATCTCTGCGCCCAGTAGCTCTGAATCTAAATATTTCCAAAAAGAAAACAATTCAAAAGAAAGAAGTGAGGTTTTTTAAGTGTTTTTTTCCCTCTGTTGTTTTCCTTAGTAAAAAGCTGAAAACAGCATCACTGCTCACAGAGGTTATAGAATAAAGCAGAAATGGCAACCTGGCAGATAGAGACTTGTGACCATGAAAGCCAGAGGTTAGAGAAACCCAGAATAGCCAAGTATCTACACTGAAACGGAACGCTTCCCTAGAAATATTTTAAAATTTGTGTAAATACTGAAAAGAAATTGAAAAGCCAAAAAACACTAGAATTAACTACAGTAATAAAATTAAATAAACGGTTAGGATCAGAATACATATATACACATATAATGATAAATATAATTTATTAATTGTTATCAATATTAAGTTGCATGTGTAATTTTTGTATCTTGCTGTATTGCTATACAGTAATTAGATTATAGGAAAATAGAAATCTCTAATTTGAAAATGAAGAAGAGTAAGTTGACTAGGATCATGAGATACATGAAGCTAAAACCTGAAAATTAAGACCAAAATTATAAATCAAGGCTTTGAAACTGAAGGAGGAGCCTTCTTTGTCATTGACACTTTGGTGAGAATCCTTCATTTATCTCTCTGCTCCATGACAATCCCAAGACTGTGATCCTGCTTTGAGCTTCCTGGCTGTGGCAATGCATGGAAAATTAACCAAGAGTATTAATCAAACATTTGAGAAGAGCCCAGAGTGATGTGGGATGGCCCAATCACCTTCTATTCTCTCCGCAGACTTCAGAACCCTGCTAGAGAAGTCAGTGATGTGGATAGACATGTCTACTACAGATGCCCACCCCTAGGAGCCAATGGTCCCATCACTTTAGGTAATTATCTCTGTCCATTCTCATATTCAGTTTCTAGTAGAATAAGTATAACTCTTTTGTTTTCTCAAAAAGAAGCGTAAGATGCCTTTGGGAGTGTGGCATAGTACAAAGAAGACTGTTACAGTCAGAAAGGTTTGATGTGTGTTCTTCACCCATTAATACATTGGACATCAAAAAATAGCTCCCCTCTCAAGGCATTTGTGTTTTATAAAATGATGCAGCAGTCTTCCTCATGTGTAGTATTACATTGAGACTTGTCCACAGTATGAGCACATGAATGGGCTTCTGTAGGCAGAAGTTTCTGTCCCACCCAGCAGTTCTCAAATAACTGACTTGGAGCCCTAAGATTACTTATAAATGTTCCATCAATAGCTCAGGCATATTATGACCTAATATTGCATGTAAATTAGCCTATGTTATTTTATCTATGCTTTGCCACATAGCTCATGGCTTGTTGTTTCATTTTCTACACATCCTGCTTCCTAAGCAGCTAGCTTGCTTCTCCTCTGACTCTGCCCTTCTTCTTCCCATCATTCTCCTATTTTGGTTATCCCACTTATAATTCCTGCCTGGTTACTGGCCAATCTGTCTTTTATTAAAGCAATCCGAAAGACAAATCATCATAGTGTACAAAAGGATTATTCCACAGTGGGCTTCAGTAGATGGTGTTACAACCCAAAACACTACACATCAGTGATAGACTTTAGTTTCTGGGAAAAAGAGAGATGATACTGGATAGGTAGTAGTCTTTGATACTCAGGAGTGGAAAGAAGGTGTCGGCACATGATTGGCGATGGGGAAGTAATCCATGTTTATGGTGTGTGGGAAGTAAGAGTGGGATATTTTCACCATTCTGATGGACAAAAAAATGCAAGGCAAATTTGTGAAGGAACAGTGGTAGTTTTACTTTTACTTAGGCACCCATTCAATATTATGTCTTTTTTTGTTAGACAATACCCTACTATGTGGTTCAGCTTTCTGCTATTGTGGACAAAAACACCAGAGGTAAGCAACCTCTGAGGAAGATATGGCTTTGTTTATTTGTTTGTTTGTTTTGTCTTTGGCTCACTGTTTCAGAAGTCTCCAACCACAGCTAGAGGGCTCCATTACTCTTTTTGCCTGTGATGGAGCAGGACTCACGTTGGGAATTTGCAGTAGAGAACACTACTCATGTCATGATAACCAAAGTCCTAATGCTCCTATCTAGAGCTGAGCTCCAAAGACCTAGCCAACTCTCCTTCAGGATGTCACAAGTCCTAAATGTTCTGCTACCTCCAAGCAGTGACTTGGGCTCACAGCTATTTCTTCAAGGAATGCTTATCCACACCTAGTGCTTGCTTAGAAGAATTAAGCCTTGACCTTTGCCCTTGATCTCAGCTCCTCCCTCAGATCCCCTTCCTGTCTCCATCACCTTGTCCACCCCTCTCTCAGTTACATGCCAATGTCTGACTAAACTCACTTGTTTGATTTTTTTCCTGTGTGCCGCCTAGGATGACTTTTTAAGAAAATTGGTTACACCTTCCCCTTCCAATTCCTTAATTTCCACCCTATAGCGGGCTTCTTCTGGCATGACTAATACAAAAAATGTGCTTTGCCAAACTCCCTTGAGAAGCTTTTCTGTCTTTCGAGTCATGCTTTCCCTGGATCTGTGTTATGGTGGGCCTCCCCAGTACAGAATATATTTCAGTATACCTGTTTTCATAGGTCTTTTTCTTGGGACTCACCTCTATTCTTCAGTATTTTCTGCTCCATTTCCTTTACTACAGAAAACATTCTCCAAGAGCTACATGAAAAATAATATTGCTACAGTTAAGAACATCTCACCTATGAGCTTACGCTTCTGTGAGCTTGAGTTTTCCCATGATGCTGCATAAGTAGTCATGCATCTGCTATGAGGAGTAAGCACTAAACACGAGCATCTTCACCAAATGTCTTTAAACAGAGAAATTATCTGCACATCTTGTCTTTCTGTTAGGCATTAGCTTTTGCCATGTGACTAAAGAATCTGTAGGATAGTCCACATGGGGTTGGGGACACTTGGATCTGCTGTGTAACAATTTCTAACCTGTCATCAGAAACAGGAGAAACTAATTGGAGAAAATTTCTTTTAAGCAATATTTGTAATGTTGCCGGCAAAGATGGCACAGTCAATTGTGGGTACCTAAATACATATGGCTCCATGTCTTTGCTTGGAGACCACAACTACTTGCTCTTCTGTCACACTTGTTCTTAGACACAAAAATAGGGGTATTATTCATTATATCAAATTAAGCAAAGTGATGCTGCACTCACTGATTTTTTTCTTTTATGGAGCCTCAAGAATCACCCCAAAGAAGTAACTTTTAAAAATTGCATAAACCCTATCTAGGTTAGAAATTACCCCACTGGTTTCAGAGAAGGTTAATTCTAAGTTGCAGACAGGATCTCGAATCAGGATTTCAATATGAAAGCTTCACAGACTTTTTTGAATGTTCAAGGGTTGTATAGTATTCAAATGTTAGCTGGGTGTGGCAGTGCACACCTTTAACCCCAACTCTCGGGGAGGTAGAGATAGGCATATCTCTGAGAGATTCAGGCCAGCCTAATCTACAAAGTGAGTTTGAGGATATCCAGGACTGTTACATAGAGAAACCATGTCTTGAAACATCCCCTCCCAAAGAAATTCAAACGTTGCTCAATGTTGACTTTATCAAAATAATTTATTGAATTATTTTATTTTTGATTCATGGTAATAGTTTTATAGATGAATAGGACATTGACTATTTTATTATGTGCATGTACTGATCAAAAATAGAGTAGTTAGTATTTAGTGTTTGTATCTCATCGCTTCATTACATGTGTTCAGAGCCTTGGAACTCTAGCCCTTCCTAACGTTTATCAGAGTTTATTATGAGCTATAGTCATGCCACTGCCATTGTTGCTTTGGGATGGAATGGGGAGAACAAAGAAAAACAGGTTTATAAGGAGCTTGATCACTTTGAGGAAAGGAGTTCTCTGTAATAAATATATCCAAGTTCAACCTGGGCATCATTAAATATATGTCCCCAACATGGAGACTTGATCACATTTCCTCCAATGCTCCTGTTACTCCAAAATGACAAAAGCAATCTTATTTCAAATATTTTGTTTGAAAAAGTTTGTAGCAATAAATCTTTCCACCTCAGCCACCTGAGCCTTGATGCCATGTGGGTGCTTTCCTCCAGGCCACCCGAGTTCTGCCTGCCACCACGTTAAGGTCCCAAGTAACACAGAGAGACTTACATTAGGTACAAAAGCTGCTTGGCCAATGACTAGAATTTCTTATTTGTTAGCTCAGTCTTAATTATCATAAATCTATATATTTTATAAGACTTATAGAGGACGCCTTCTGTTGGCTCCCTCTCTTACCATTTGATCACATGGTGACTCCAGAGCAGAGACCAGGAGGAAGAGAGAAGGGGATGACTTCCTTCTTGCCCTTGCTTATATCTGAGACTCTCTACAATGTGACTTCCTGCCTGAATCACCACTTCTTTACTATGTTTCCTAGAATCCCACTTGACTCCTAGTCCCACCTAACTTGCTTCCCTATGGCCAAACAGTACTTTATTTATCATCCAATAAGACAAACACATACACAGAAGCACTTCCCCCATCATCTCCTCTTTTCTGTCTAAATAAAAAGGATAACTTATCTTTTATAATAAGAAGAAAACAATAACCATAACTATCTGTCTTCAACTCAATCAAATACCACAAAAGGATAATATATAGACTCTAGAATTGACAGAGACATCTTGCTACCTGGACAGTCAAAGACTTATAGTTACAAAAGTTCCTTTAGACATGGACTTGGTCCTGAAAAGATAGAATAGGAGTTTTCCTCAGTAGACCTCCCATTCTTCTGCTCCCTCTTGCCCTGGGTGAGCTAACCCTATGAGAGTTTTAATAGTCATTTGGTCTCATACCCTTACTACCTCAAAATCCAAACCACATCAACTCTCATGACATCTTGCATTTGTACCTGAGATTTGCCACCTCACTTCAGCTTCTTTGGCTCTAACTTACTTCAGATCCTTGTGTAGTACTGCTTTTGAAGTCTCCATACATACTAATCCTCCATGCAGGAGTAACTGAGGTTTGCTCTCCATCAGCTTTGCCCCAACAAAGATCCTATATGTCCCAAGTTTTCATGATAATTTTCAGCCAACTGATAACACAAACCATCATCACAAAGTCTTACTTTTCTAAAGAGTAACCTCCTTTTACAAAATGGTATCTGAACCCACTTACCACATTCCAAGGTTCGAACCTTTCCTCTGCATTGTAATTAGTACCTCTTTTTTTTTCTGAACCATAGTCAAACTCTATTTCTAATTGCTCCTACACAGATTTTCTTTATTCACAATTTGATGCTTACTCTCTATACTATTTGTGCACTTATCAAACATGTCAGTTTCATTTATTTTTAGACTCATTCACTTCATCTCATGCCTTTGTGGATCCCTCTGAAGGCTGTCTCAAGGACTTTTGTGTGTGATATCAGGGATGATATCATTGTTAATTGGCTGCAAGGGTAAAGATGTTTGAATTACACAAGATGAATGTGAATAGGAGGATAGAGTTTATAACTCCTTCCATCAGAAAGACTTAAACCTTCCTTAACCTTATTGCATATGGTAGTACAGGTAATGTACAACCTACATCACTCTACAGAGGGGCATAGTGATGCAACTATTTAGCTGGGATATTAGAATATCAGACACTGATATGAACTTGTTGGCATCTATGAATGGAATACATGGTGAGAAAGTCATATTATAGAATCTATCAGAATCAGCTGTAAACAGAGAAGGTTAATAAATTTCAAAGTGTATAATATTTCTTCCTGAAATTTCAAAGGGCTGTTTTCATGAATAAAAACCACACTTTATTTTATAATTTATTTTCCTCAAGTTGAATGCCTCATAACAAATGATCCAGCCATTATGCTAAAAATGGGCACTTCTTCAGAAAGCTAAACTTAGAAATACTATATGAACCAGCAATTCCAGACCTGGGGATATATCATCCAACAGAACTGAGGATAGTTACTCAAATGCTTGTACACACATGTTCATGGAGTACTACTAAGAGGCAAAAGGAGAAACAATCTTAAATGTCCATTAGCAGATAGATACATAAATCAACTATGCTATATAAATACAGAAGGAGACTTTTTAGCTATAAAAAGAAATGAAGTAGTGATATATGCTGTGATACAGCTGAATCTCCAAAACACTGAACTATGTGAAAGAAACCAGACACACAAGGTCATACTGTGGATGCCTCTATCTTTATGAAATGTCCAGAACAGACATATTTGTAGTGGAAGAAAGTGGATTGGTCATTTCCTGGGGCTAGAAAGATAGCAATGAGTAACTTCTTAAAAGGCAGGGGGTATCTTAGGTTTAATAAGAATGTATGGAGACTGAATAAGCCAGGGAATGTGGGACATTATGAAATGTGCTAAGTGTCACTGAATGGCAAACTTTAATATGACTACTTTAGTCTAGGTGAATTCTACCTGAATTTAAGAAGTGTATTCTCCAACTTTACCCAATACATTGAGCAGAAGTACTGTTTCATACCTGTGTTTCTAGCATCACATGGTAAGAGGGAGAGAAAGCTCTAGAAAACTGTCTCAGCCATCAAAGATTTTATAAATCATTCAGAAAAGAAATCCTAGCTAAAACACTTGGATAATGTCACAAATCAGACCACAGTAGGATGATGGTGCTGGTATTGTCTGAAAAGAGACTGCATACTTTGTTTCCTGCCCCAGTTTTGTAGATAGGTTTTGACCCTGGGCAAGGCACTCTGTGTCCCTTAGTTACAGGAAGAGAAGATTAAATGTGACAGTCTTTAAAACTTCTCCCAGGCCAAAAAGGGTTGAGATATTTTAAGCACTGTTGTATGGTGGAGCTAAAACATGTCATGGGAAGTAAATACTAGGAGAATATATGAGTGGCAAAGGTCCTTGAGGAATCCCTCAGATGGCAGAAGGATTGTGGGTCATTGCCCAGGATGGAAGGCTAGTCTGGAAGAGTGGCTATTCTCAAGAGGTATGTCAAAGAGAACTTCAACATATGTCAATGTTGCTGATAGATACAAGTCAATTTTCTGGAAATAATGTTTTCTTAAGTTATATCTAAGGCTTTCATGGACCAGCTTCTGTCAAAAACATTCAAAGACAGGGGCATCTGCACAACAGAGGCCCACACATGTAAAAATCTTTAGAACTAATAATTCACCAGTATTCCCAATCCCATGGACACTGCTTTATTATGAAGATAATTTAATTTAGTCAGGCATAAATCTCTTGTTTATGGTTTGTGTCCAGCTATATTCATTGGCAGTTTTGAAGTAATGACCTGAAGCTGGGATGAGAAACACTCAAGTATGCAAACATATACATGTTCATTGTATAGTGCCAACTTCAAATTTACCGTTAATTCTCCATAGGAGTCGAGCAAAGCAAAGCACCCCTTATATAATAATTACACTAATGCCCTACATAGAAGTGTTCTCAACATCCCTAGGATATGTGGATACTTCTTAAAAGGGATAGTGTCTCATGGAATGTCATCATGGCTGGCACAGTCTGACTCTCCTGTTACCATGTGACAGTCTACAGAGCATGTGCAGTTTTCTTTTTCATCCTTTTATGCCACAAATATTCCCTTTAAAAATTGTTCTCCTCTCTGATATTTCAGTTTGTGTGTTGATTACCAAACTCAAAGCTACCTGTCTGTGAGGGTTTTCTGACATTTCTTGACTTCTATCTACTGTTGAGGATACCATCTTTTATTGTCTTGTTCAACTGGAGAGGTACACACCTCCAATAAATATCTTTGCTATCTCCAATGTCCAGGTGTGGCTTGGGGCTGTAGGGCAGAAAGGAGATGATATATTAAGGCATTTTAAGGTTTGAGGACAATGGATTCCACAATGGCACAGCTTGCGAAGCCTGTGATTACCTGTAGCCATGTTCAGGACAAGTCCCTCCTGCCTCCCCTGAGTGTCCCTTTTCATATACATATTCACATACAGCACAGACTAGCAGGTATGGTCTCAAACTAACTGCCCCAGACATTGCCTCTGGCTTCTCAGATGCTGGGGTGGCAGGCTATCTTCTAGAATGGCAGACAAGGAGGGCTGTTTTTTTTTTTTTTTTTTTTTTGTCCCTTTCACACCTTCCTCAGCAATTTTCTGTGGCAGAAAATTTGGGAATGGAAAGAAGTACAGTTGCAAAAAGAAAAAAAAACTGTTTATGAATAATGGAACACTTCAAATCCATCTGGTTCGGAGACATTTTTTTTTCTTAGTTTCTCACTACAGCCAATTATATAACATGCTTGAGTGAGATCTGGTTCTATCCCGAGGCTCATTCTGCTCTCAAATTTCTACATTGATAGTTGCTACCAACGTCGGAGGTTAGTAGCCATATGGTAGCCCAATATGGCACTTTATACTCTACTTGTGATACCGTGGGTGATATTGTGGCCAACATAAATCCCCATTATAGTAGGTGCAGAAAACGGAGGACCTGGGGTAGGGAAAACGGAAGGCCTTCCCAGATTCTGGCACCTTGTAGTTATTTCTCTTTTCAGTTAAGGATGCTGTGGGCTTATTCTATCATTCTCCTTTTGGTGCCTACATATATATGCAGTGCATCTCTGAAAAAAATATCAATATCCCACAAGAAAGACAGTATGACAATGCTTTGGCTTAGGGCAAAGGTATTCCCTTTATACAATGCCCTCTCTCTCTGTTTTCACTCTTTCTTTTCAATATATAAATTCAATTTATAAATGCATGTATTTTTAAATATGCATATTTTCAACATAGAGGATTTACATATTCTAATTTTTCAGTATACAAAATGAGAAATAATTATATATTGAGCATCTATACATATCATTGTGGATGTTTAAAAGATAAAAGCATTTTAAGAAGTAGGAAATAAATTTCATGCCTTAGGTCCTATAATTTTATATCAATAATTCTTTATCAGCATTAAATTCTTACTTTTCAGGAGAATTAAAAACTTTATATTTACCTCTTAAGCCATCTTCTTTCCATTTTTCGGCTTCTCTGAAGGCTTCACTGGAAACTCACTTTCAGAAATGAGGAGCTGGTTCTTGGAAAACACAAACAGGAGGCCAAGTTTACGTGGCCAACAAAGGCCACAGTGGAGCTCAGCTGCCCATCTGTACTGCTCAGGTCACTTGCACCAAACTTTTCTGATCCTCCTGGCGTCTGAGCTCTCTGGATTCTACCACTGCCTTGGCAATGCAAGGCCAAGTTGACAAAGACAAAGCAGGAACACATTTAAACAAGCTTCCATTTCTTCAGAACTGGCTACCTGGGAGGGGTGTGGATATGGCTTTGACATATGCATTTTTCTCTAGGTTCTTAGAACATGTAAGTGATACTCTTTTTTTCTCTCCCAGAGTGGACTTCAGGTTTTGTAGTTTTTCATCTGATGTCTCAAGCCCCTGGTTCTTTTGCCCTATTCATTGACACCTAACTATAATCTTGAAGGCAGAGATCTAATTTCAGTATTAACATAGCCTCCTTAATATTCAACAAACACTGTATGTTGTTGGCAGATGGTCTAAATTAATACCTGTAGATGAAGGAACAGACACAAGACCTCTTGTAAATACTACAATGAATTTGGGCAACATGCATGTAAAATTGCATTCCAACAGCTTTCCAAGATAAATGGAACAAGGTAATGAGAGCATTTCAGGTTTTCCAATGCTCTTTCTGAAGCCTAGAAAAATTGACAGTGGGTTTTCTAAGAAGAGTTTTGATTAGCTTTAGTTATGTATGTTGTTTCCCACAGTAGAATCAGTAGGACTTTCATAGTCTTATAGTCTTTAGGATTTCATTTCCTCATTGTTTCCTAGTTTTTAGGCAGTAGATTATCCACCCATACCTTAATGTATCATCCAGCAAAATTTTTATTCAACTGAACCAAAATAGTAATGTTAACATGAGCATTGGGATCAATGTCTCTCTCTTTTTTTTAAAGTGGGTGCAGTTTTGATTGCTCTTTTCATTAAAAAGACAAAACAAAAAAAAAAACACAAAAAAAACCAAACACCTCCCCCCATATAGTTTTTCTTATTCCAATTAGAAACTGAAAAGGACAGGACAGTGGGCTGACTAAGTAGCTTCCACTGTGAGTGATCAGCTGGCTCCAGTACTGCCCTGTGGGTATCTTAACTACACCTTTGTCCTCTTATAAATATTTTCTGGCTTCTTCAGTGAAACAGATTCCTCAGTGAGAGAATGAAGGGTAAGTGTTTTCTCTAATTCTAAAAGTGGAGTTCAGTATTAAAAGAATGTTCTTACTGATCTGGCTGCATACTTTCTCAAGTGTGCTACTACTCCATGTAACACTCCTGGTACAGAGCCTGGCACCACACAGCTCTCAGTGATCATAGTAGGCAACCACAAAGCCACAGGCATGCTCAGTCTCCATCTGTCCTGTCTGTGTAGTGGGACACTTGAGCTCTGCTAGAAAGAGTGCTTCCTTCTGCTTTCTAGAACAAACAAGCCTACAGGTCATCTGCTCACAGGGCAATTTACTAATCCTCTGTCTGTATTTATGATTTTTTCATAATCTGTCCATGAGGTAGCCTCCCTACATTTAATTCATTTAATATGCACCCCAATAACAGCAAAACTTGTTAAGATTTCCTTGCTTGGTTTGTGCAGGAATCAGTAGAGGGAACAAATAAAAAACACACAGCCTGGGGCTAAAGCAGGCATCTGAAAACAGATGGCCAGTGAGCTTCTCCCTATGAACATGGCTGACAAACAGTAGGAGTGACCTACTCCAACACATAACCACAGAGTCCACATTGACGGAGAATTGCCAGCTAAGCAGCTTCCTAGGTGCTTTTGGCCTTGCTT
Source organism: Cricetulus griseus (assembly GCF_003668045.3). Taxonomy (NCBI): domain Eukaryota; kingdom Metazoa; phylum Chordata; class Mammalia; order Rodentia; family Cricetidae; genus Cricetulus; species Cricetulus griseus. The sequence continues at coordinate 125,734,855 of NC_048596.1, read as the reverse complement.
CGTAATGGCGCCACCAAACCTCCTTTACTGGTAGCTCCATGGGTAACAACAGTAATGTAAAAGTCCATTTCAATAAATATACTGCAAGATGTATCTCATTCTACTTGCATCTGTTTGACATCATTCCAAGCGAGCTGAAGTAAGCCAGAATGTTCAGGAATTAATTAGTAAGGTCCACGGGAGAATTTTCATGAGTTCAGGAAAAAGAAGAAGTTGCCTGTACCTCTGGTTCAGTCTACAGTCATTCTCCCTTCTCTGGAAAGTTCAAAGTGTGTCCTAAAAGCAAAATAAAGGTCCTTTACTTGGCTAAATAGCTCTTTTAAGTCTGTGGTGCAGTTCAGTCTCATGCGGTCACACTGTGTCCTGAAGGTCATCTGTGTCCCACAGCTGCCATCCTATGCTCCTCTGTGCTTGAACCTTTAGTTCTTTACTACCTCCTTAAGTCATTCAAATGGCACCTTTCTGTCTTCTTCATGCCATTGATATTAATAATTCACACCACATCACTTCAAATCTGAAAGAGTGGCACAGCCTCCCATCTGGTCTCTTTATCCTGTCCATTATGACTGTATCCTGTAGTCTTGGGAAAATTTTATGAAAGTTCTCCAGTCTGAGGATGTCACTCGGTGGATAGGTTGCTCAACATGCATAGATAGGATACTATGCTAGACCCTCAGAACTGGTGGAGGGACAATCTCAGCATCCCAGTTCAATCACAGGGGACTCTGTCCTTTGCCACCCCCATAACCTCTGCAGATAATATGACATTACCTGAGCTTCTCATATATTGTTGCCTGAAATTTTGCTGATTAGACATGAGCAAATATCCACTCTTCCCAGACAGGGTATCAATGACAAACCAAAGTAATGATTCCACAAGTCCAGCTCTGGGAACCAAGGAGTTAATTGGTCCTATTTACTGAAGCAAGTGTGTGGGCTTTTTAAAAAGATCATGGGTGACCTACCAACAGTTGCATCATTGAAAAACCTCACTCCACTCAGATGACAACTTCCTCATAGCTACAAAGATGGAGTCCCCACCATCACTTAATCTCCCACATACTATATTCTCACACTTCTGAAGGCAATGATACCATATGTAGCTGAGGCAGAATTACATATAGTTGGGAGATAAGCATAGGAGCCAGTGGGCTGAGATCTCGGATAAGGGTGCTCCAAAGTAGAATACATAGAGTGTATCACATTAATTACAAATACAATGCAAACAAATAGAACAGGGAAAATAGGAGAAAACAAGCCTAGGTGTGGATCACCTGTCTATCCAAGAAAGTAGAACTCAGAGCCTAGATAAGAATTGCTTCTACATCTGGACCAGATGCTCTGGCCATGAAACGAGGCATCATTTTAGATCACATATACTCATAGGAAAGTAAAAGGCATTTCTCTAAATGTACGAGCATTTTCAAAACAAAGGAAGCATTCAGAATAGAAAAATTGGGCTAAGCGTATAGCTGAGCTGGCAAAGGGTGTGTGTATGTGCAGATGACTTCTGGCCTCCATGTCAACAGGACATACATGTGAACCCAAACATGGACATACATATGCACCAACACATAGGCAACTACACACACACACACACACACACACACACACACACACACACAAAAAAGTAGTAACTAGAAATAACAAATTTTATAAGTAAAAGCAGTAAGGATCTCTTTTCTAAACACTTTTTCGTCTTTGGTTTTAGATTTTGTTTGTTTGGTTTTATTTTTAAGGTTTTTTGTTGATATTGTTGTTGTTGTTTTGTTTTTGACAGGGATTCTCTGTGTAACAGCCATGATTATCCTGGAACTCATCCTGTAGACCAGGCTGGCCTCAAACTCATAGAGATCTGAGTTCTTCTGCCTCCCGAATGCTGGAATTAAAAGTGTGTTGCACCAAGCCCAGCTTTTCTAACTTTCTTAAACTAATTTCTTTCCCTTGTTTGTTTTGGTAGTCCACTCAGGTCTAATAAGTCCATCCTCTTGGGCTGTGTACATAGGAACCAGGCTCATAATCTTGTGAGCTGTCACTAAAAACACAGAAGGACCCTTGGTATAGTTTCATAAAGTTTAGAGTTGTCTTTTCAAGCAAGAATCCCCAACCATTCATTCGTTTGCTTGGTGATAATACTCCCCAAGGGAAAGGAAGGTCTGTGATTTCTAGGCTGCTAAGGCAGGTGCATTTCCTTTCTCCAATCTTGTTGCTGGATAATTCTGAAAATAAATCCTAGAAAATTTATGCAAATCTAAGTGTCCAGTTCATAATTTCGTCTCCTGAGGAAGCTGGCCAGGCAATTCAGAATGTAATGCATGTACAACCCAGACTCTAAATTGAAAACGAGCATGTTTTAAACAAGTCCAGTGGAAAAAGAATCAACAGTAGGACTAAAAACACCATATGCTTCTAACAGAAAAAGTCGCTCAGAGCAATATGCTATAATGGTATAATTGAGTAAGGATCCAATTGCATCAGGACCAGTGAGGATAGTAAGTTAGGCCTGATAACTTCTGTTGGCTGGTTAAATTGACGTATTAAAGGAAGGAGACTCTTAGACTGTTTTCTTACTATTAGGTAAGAAACATATCACTGGCTTGCCTTCTGCTTTTAGTCATGATGAACTAGGCAATTTGGACTGGTGAGGATAAGCAGGAAAGCCAGATATATATTCTCTTTAAGGATATACCACTGCTAACAGACTCTGAAAAATGAGGAGGCTTACGATGCAAAAAAGACAGAGGCCCAGGGAATGTTGTACATGTTGAATTTGGAGCCATTCTGCCCTTGGTAAAAGCTATTTTTGAGAGTGAGTTAGTCAAGAGGTTGAGGGTTCATCGGGCTTCCTGACCACCCAAGGCAACTCTAGAATGAGGAAGTAGAGTCTAGAAGTCAGTAACTGGGGGCCCCCACTTTTGCTGAACCAATGAAAAGCACCTAGTTTCTGAAAACAAGTGTGTGGATATAGGATCTCCTAGGGACTCACCTCTAAGCTTCTTTCTATTTTTCTTAATCATCAAGCTTCCAGAAGAGAATTCCAGATTGCTAAGGTAGCCTGTACCTCATGGAAACAACTGTGGGAAAAGAAAGATGCAGAATCTCAGGCCTCAAATTATTTCCACAAGCCATTCTGAGTATGTAACATATAGGGCTCCATAAAACATCAGTAGCTTATAAGAAAATAAAGTCACATAAAGAAAAAAGAGTAGAAATCTTAGTCATCGTACATGTCACTAAGCAATGAGTTACTGAAACCAGAAGACATAGAATTTAAAATAAATGTGCCTGCTATACTCCAGAAGCTGGATAGAAAAACACAGCAGTCAAGAAAAAAAGAAAAATCAAAAGAAGAGTAAAAATTGCATTGATACTCGGGAGATCACAGAAAGTGTGGTTAACAAAAGCTGGGGAAAGCAACTAAAGTCACACTCTACAGGGTGATGTCCAGCCTTCTAGATGCAATATAACCAAATAAGAAGTCATAAACTAAAGCAAGAACAGAGAATTTTTTCTTTCAAAGAAACAGAAAAAAAAACTAAAATAATAGTTGAAAAGAAAACAAATATACACTAGAGAAAATGAACACTGAAAAGGGGTTTAGTAGGAAAATTCTTATTATATTGTCACTATAGTTATAGGGATGAATTGTTTACAAAGGAATATATTAGGAGAAAGAAATAACTTATCTTAAGTTTATAGGTCATGTCCTATGTATTTGCATGTGTTCAAATGTGCACAGAGTAATTGAGACCAGAAAATGTAGAGTAGTATTTTGAAGAAACTTCAGCCCATACACAGCCAATGCTTATGAGTAAGTAATTTATGATTACATAATCCTTGACACACAAGAAGATGTGTAAACCACACTACACACTATCCAAACAAAATGTGGATAAATAACACCAGGCACAAAAGATGGCTAAGTTTATATGAATTTCAAAATTATGCAAACATCAACTAACATGCTTAGGCATGTTTATGCAGATGCTCAACCTATACAGAACGAAGAAATAATCTCCCCCCAAGCTAGGAGCAAAGTGATTTTTGGGGGAGACTGAGGAGAGACTTTTCTGGAGATGAGGTTTAGGGGGACCTTACAGCCACAGCATTGAATTTACACCTTTGTGCTTATCTGCATGTCATTGAAACCATTTGGAATGTTCTTTATATCCAATTGTTAAAGCTTTGAAATCAGGAGAAAGAGTTGACCTGCCAGGCCATTGAGTGTTTCTACTCCATCCAGCAAGTGACTTGAGGATGATAGCACAGCTGTGTAGGAACTGCTCTCTGCTGCCTGCTTCCTGCGCTTTTCTTGGCAAAACCAGGAATCCTCCTCTTTGATCTCTTGGAAATGTGATAGCATCACAAGTTTCTGGCTCTTGTTTCTCTCTCTTTACTTCCTGTTAGCTAACAAAGGTGAAGTTGGGTGTGCTGTATATTCCATTGTTTGAGCTGCTTCTCCATTTACAATGGGCCAGAGCAAGTTCAGAAGGTAACCATCCAACTCAAACCTTTGGTTCCTTGTTACTCAGGTCCTAAATAGGAGATACCTATGGGAGCTTAAGTTTCTAATGCTATTTACAACAGTCACGGTGTCCCTGTGTAATGATGTGACCAGTTCCACAGGTCAGGGAAGGTCTTGCACTTTGGAGAAAAAGGTGTGATTATGCATTTTATAGCCAACATCAATCAAATAGCTCTAACAATCATTATAGAAATATCCTAGGGTTCAGGAAATACGAGTGCAAATTCTGGTTCTTCTTTCCAGAATGGGATGTGACTTGGGATTTTTTTCTGCGTGGGTATTATGTTAGCTTTCAGTCCCTATGGAGGAAAAATTGTGTGACACAGTAAATTGAAAAGGAGTAAAAGTCTAATCTCATGTGTTCAGTCACTTGTGCCTATTTCTTTCCACCTGTGGCACTCCAGTACATTATGATGGGAATGTTTGACAGAGGAAGCCATTCACCTCATGCATATGGGAAGCAAAGATAGAAATAAGAAATGGCCAAGCTGCCAACATCCACATTTAGGGCACACCCCAAAGACCTCATTTCCTGAAGGTTCAACCGTTTCCCAATACTGTTCCAGTCCAGTGACCAAAACTTTTACGTTTGCACTTTGGGGGCGTATTTCAGATCCAAACTACACCAGGCATTAAAGGCTTCCTCTACCTTAATGACAGAAATTTTATGGGATGATCAGAGTATATATATGTAGCTGTTGCTTGTGACATGAATTATTCTATAGGTGTTTCATAAATAGTGTTTGAAAATTTGCACCAAAATCAACAAACTCTAAACAGGCCACATCAGAGAATATTTTGATAGGAAGAGAATTTTGAAGTGTATCCAGAGAGATAAATGACTCTTCATTGACTCCTTTCTCTTTCTTTGTCTTAGATATAGAGTAGAACACAATACACAGATCTACAGCCTAGACTGTGTCTCTTCCTGTTAGTCCTCTTCTTCCCTACCTAGTAGCTAAGGCTGGGTCATATCATGAGTGTTCTCCTTCCTCAATAATGTCTGCCTTCTGCTCTCTCTCAGTGACCTTCCTTGTTTAATGCCACATCTCTGAACTGGTCACATCCATATCTTTTACCCACCTTGTCCCTCCTGAGACTCAGAGGCCCAAATCATAAAGCAGACCCTTCCTACAGTATTATCTACCATCCTGTCTCTTTTAAAGAAGGTTTTAAATAAGTGGAGAGTATTTAAGCATTGGTTCTTGACAGAAAGTGTCATTCTATGCTATGTGTTCCCAGATACAAGCCATCCCGGGGTTGCCTGGCAAGCTCCAGAAGCCTCTGGTAGTGCTGTGAGGCAATGAATTCCCCAGGAACAATAAATGGCTGTTTCTGATCCTCAGGCAGAAAGTGAGCCGATGTGCACATTGACATCTCCTTCAGTTCTTCCAATGCTGCCATGACATGGCTGAATGTGCTGTGGGATTGTTCCTGGTATAGTAATTCTATCATACATAAGTCTTAATTCTCTTTATTATTTGAAAAGTCAGTTTTCCATCAGAGAGAACAACGCTGTCTTTCCTTGAAGGTATAATTAAATACATAGTGCCCTGGCCTTGTGGAGACTTAATTTGTGTCACATAGGTTTGTACTACAGTGTCCCTCAATAATTTCAATTGAAATAAATTGGTGTTTCCCTGGGAAAATAGTAATGACAAAAGTGATCATCACTCTGTCCCAGTCATTTATTTAACAATCTGCTGTGAATTGCCAGGCACGATGAGAGTTACTGAGAATCTACAAATAAATTAAAATCTCATCTGACTACAAAAACTTAATCTAATACAGTGAGTTGGAACAGCTGGGAGAAGAACATGTTACAGAGGAAAAGGCACTTCTGGCCCTAAAACAAAAGTTTGTTTTTCAAGACTCCTCTAGCATTCTTCCTTTCTCTTCTTCCCTCTCTCCCACCTGCCCTCCTACCCACCCCATTCCTACCTCTGAAATTTGTCCTTCACTCCCAAATTGCTCTAGGCATGTGCCAAAAACTTACTCATTGAAAAAAAATTCTATTCTTGATTTGAGCTCTATGTCTCTAAAATGTGTCACAACTCTGCCTTTACCTCCCTTTACAAATGTTCTTTCTCCTCAGTTCATGTGGTGATGAATTCCCCTCCAGGGTTCCGCTATTCTCTTGGGACCATCATTTAGATCAGAACATAGATCCTACTTGCATTTCCCTAGTCCTCTTCCCTTCTCTACCCCACAGATTTTCCACAGTGCTGACATCCCTCTTTTGGGTGGCTGCTCACTAAATACCAACGTCTAGCCTAGATGATTTTTCTGGAGCTAACCCCACCATAGTACTACCCACCCTCTTCCATATCCCCATGCTTGTGTCAGGAGCAACTTAAACACAACAGTGAAACAACCAAGATGTTTCTCTTCTTGATGTGTTATTTCTACTGTTTCCTTTCTCTACCAAAGCTATCCCTCCCCTCAGGACTCCCAGGATAACAACCCAAGTCATTTTTGTACATCTCCTTATCTTATGGTTATATCCAAGGGGTCAAGGATCTACGGAATCTACCTCTTACTAGTTGTCAATTTTCTACTTTCCTCCATTCCCATAACCACGCACTACATTCAATACTCTATCATCTTCCATCTGCCAATCTTAGGTCCTATTGTTCTTGTGCTAAGTATAAATTTTCATCATTCATGAATTGACCTTTCTTTAATTATTCAGTGCACACACACACACACACACACACACACACACACACACACACACACACTCACACACACACACTCAAACTCACATGCACACACTTAATATTAAAATCTGTGTTTAGACATATTTGTTATACTTACACTTCCTCACAAATAGATTCATTAGTATATGAAAGGACAATGCATTATGTATACCATTCTTTCTTTTCATCACTCACTAGTGTGTTCTTTTGAACTTTAGGGGGTTATAGCCTTAGGCCCACCAAGAAAAAAGCCCTTATTACATGTTCATGTGACCCCTGATGCACCATTTAGCAATGGGTCATTTACTGCAACCCACTCTTTTCTCATTTGAATGCATAGACCATGTATTGCCTTGTCCCTAATAATTTTCAAGCTTTGACAGTTCCTACAACTGAAAAATGTTATATTGGTTATGGAATGAATCAATGATGTCTAAGATATCACTTGGAACCACAGGGATAGAACAGTAAATTCACCTTTGGGAATGACTAAAGGATTTATAAGCAAAATGAAGGACTAGATGAGTCAAAGAAGACCTCTGTGAGGCTTAACCCAGAAACATAATAAGACAAATGGAAGTTCATCATTGAGTCCAGTCTGCCTGTGGGTCACATGTTGCTCTTTACTGGTGTGATATTCAAATTAGATGCTAATCAGGATTGTTCACTGTGTCAGGGAACTCTTCCCTTTCTTTTCTTTTTCTTTTTCTTTTTTCCTTCTTCTTTTCTCTTTTTATTTTTTGGGAACTCTTCCCTTATTTTGCTATGCAAGAAAGAGAGCGAATACTGAAGGCTGTTCATTCTCCAGGATAGTATGTGGTGAAATGAATATAGTTAGATGAAAATAAGGAGTTAGATTAGTATTATTTCAGCCAAGACACCTAATCAGCAAAGGTCAGAGAACAAAGACAGCCAGGACACCAGAAGACTCTTGAAAGAGGATTATTGGACCATTGATGTTCAATCACATAGACACTTTCTCCTTCAGTTTGTGTTCTGTTAAGCTTCTGGGCCTGGGGCTGCCTCTGCTTTGTAACCCATTGACATGATAAACATGCTATTTCCTTGAGATTTGCCCCAGGAGATAAACATTTCCGATTTTTTTCTCTTGCAAAGCTAAGAAAGCTAATAATTCCCATGTCAGGCAAAGAAAAAAGTGAAAACTGATTCTGTGTGATCTCTTACAAAAGAGGGAAAAGGCAAGAGATGGTTCACCGCTGGCCTCGTGAATTGTCAGAGCTCTCTGAAGATCATTTGAAAAAGAACCATCCACCAGGCTATAAATAATGGCAACAGACAGTAATTTGCATGGATTAATCTTGTTAGCATTCATCAATTTATGCATTGAAAAAATACTCCCAAATTCTTGACCAGGGGTGTCTCTTTGTAGTGAAGGATTGATAGTGGGAGTTAAAGAATCTGATGAATTTAAAACTCAGATGAGAAAAAGCAAAGCCGTCCAGATCTAAACTGAGATACCATTAGTAGTTCCCATAAATCAAATTGTGTTTATAGTGAGGATACAGTTGAATTACCATCTGGACTTTTTAACCTCGACATTTATTTCCGAGTCTTTCCCTAATATTGGAAGTAAACTTAACCCTTCCTTTCATCTCAAGTTTGCCTGGACACCAGTCAGTTCTCTCCAAGAGAAATGATCTGGTGGCTGATGGAGACAGAATGTCATGTGCGACATGAGCTTGGCTGAAATGGCCAAACTGTGGTGTAATATTAGGCATAAAAGAAGGGAAACATACTTAGCTTTCAAAGTACCTCAGCTGCAAAGAAAGCAGAGTAAAATCAGGCTATGTGGTGAAACAGGAAGTGTATAATGTAACTGCTTAGGTTTGGGGGACATAACAGAGACTTGAGCTCATAATCATCTAATCATCACCTAACTCCGGCTCTGTGTAGCTATAGCCAGTCTTGACTATGGAGAGAAATCCACATAGATTTTTACAGCTAACACAAAATCCCAAGTAATTAATTCAACAGTTCTCACCAAGTCCATTTTGGCTACAACCATGTTAGGCTTCAGGTTGCTTTATAGTTTTCAACTGACACTTTTTTTTAAATACATGACAGGAAGAGAAAAATAAAATCAAATAAAAACACACTCAGCCTCCACATATAAAGTACTCCTTTTCTTTTAATATCCAGATTTTAACAAACTCCAAGGCAGGATATACCAGTTGCTGCAGTACTTGGGAGGGTGTTTGACCTGAATCAGGTAAATTGGCAGGGAGATGAAAGGTGACTATGCATTGGGAAGCAATGCTGGGTAAATCTGGCTAAATGGGGATACATTTCTTTATTGAGATCTGCATAGACAAAATTTGTGTTCATTCTTGTAGAAACAAAATCATGATCAGCATCTCTGATAATTAAATGGGTCACTGTCATCCTGTGTAATAGGGTCACTCCTTCAATAAAGGAGGAAGAGATGCTCATGATTTGAAGAAAGTTTGTAGTATACAAGGCAGTGTAAATCCAGGCTTTAGGAACACACAATGACACAGGTACCAAAATAAAATACCCATGTCACTGACTGGAGAAGTAAAGCTGGATAAATTTCTGCATTTTTTATGAATCAAGACTTACCAATAACTGTGAAACTTTTAACATAAAGCTTAAATGAAAAATAATTCAGGACATATATAGCTAACATAGCCCACTCAAACAAAACATTTTTATATGTCATTTATCCACTCATGAGAGTATACTCTGGTGACTGATATTTATGTATTTGTTTATTTATTCATTAATTTACTAAACTTTCAAATATAAATGAAAGACTAGGTCTTGAATTATTACCCAAGTAGCATTGACATTGGCTTGTATGAAATTCACCTTCCCTCCTTTCTTATTTCCTTCCTTCCTTCCCTCCTTTTCCTTTTCTTTTGTGACAGGGTCTCCCTATAGTTCAGGTTAACATCTGTCTCATCATGGTGACTTTAAACCCATAATTCTCCTGCCTCAGCCTCTGGAGCACTGTGATTGTGGCTTTGAAACTCACTGTTGATGAATTTACATAGGCCACAGAAAGTAAACACAGAGCTGATGAACAACACAATCTGAGGTTTTAGATGTGCGCCTTTTATAGCAGGGCAGAGGCCTAAAGTCAATGGAAATGCCACCTGCAACTTTCTCAAAGTACAGGCCATGTGGCAGTTCTGTGAGCAGCTGACATGTGACCAGTGACTCCCCTTACCAACAGCAAGAGAAGGTAGACCGTGCAACAACAACAAAGTGCAAAATATTTGCACTTGTGTTACCTTAAAAATGGAAAACTGAGTGAAAAGACAGACCTCCCCTGCTCTGGCATGTTAACCAAGAATGATTCCCTGGTGACTTACAGTATGTTACTTTGGGACCTCTTGAAAATAGATTTTGTTATTTTGAAGCTGGCACTTTGGGTGACAGGGTAGAAGTCAGAACTTTGTCTAGAGTAGTGGTTCTCCACCTGTGGGTTGTGACCTCTTTGGTGGTCAATTGACCCTTTCACAGGGGTCACCTAAGACCATTTGAAAGCACAGATATTTGCAATTCATAACAGTAGCAAAATTCCAGTTAGGAAGTAGTAATAAAAATAATTTTATGATTGGGGGTCACCACAACATGAGGAACTTTTAAAGGGTCACACATGGGGTTAGGAAGGGTGAGAAACACTGGCCTAGACTAAGCCTCGGTTCTTTTCCAGGTCTTTACTTCTGCACAGTATCCATTCATGATTAGTTAGTCCACTTGGAAATGATTGACCAGACAAAATTTAAATGAATATAGAGTTATGAGTCTAATGAATTGGAATCAGACTTCATGGTGAACATCTTAGCTTAAGCTACTGTAGAAATACAAAATACCCTGGGGTGACTTGTGAGCAGGAGCTGATTGTTTATAGTGCTAAAGGCTAGGCATTTGACACCCAGGAACGCAGCATGGTCACCTTCTGGTGAGGGCTCTCTTTTGCACTCCAGGTTTTAGACTTAGATCCGTATGAGACAGAAGGACAGAAATAACCAAAACAAATTCTCTGAGAGTTACTTTTGTAAGGACGATAACCTTTTTAGTCTAGGGCACAATTTTCACAGCTCCATGTCTTAATACCATCATGGTGGAGGTTGTTGTTTCTATACCTGATTTCAGGGGTATGTAAATATTTGGTCTATTTAAGCAGGGCCAGACAATCACTTCAGGCTTGGAGTGTGTGCAGTAGCCTATCTTACCTACTAGGGTACAGGGCTGACCTCAGAGTGACATCTTATCTAGAAGCTCAGCATTCTAATGCCAGGAGAGATGCAGTATTTACTGCTTATGAAAAAATTGCATTCATTCCCTTAGACAACACTCACATCTTCAAATTCTAAGCAGTGATTGTCAACCTCCCTATTGCTTTGACCCTTCAATACACTTCCTCCTAATTTGGTGACCTGCCAACCATAAAATTATTTTTGTTGCTACTTCATAACTGTAATTTTGCTACTGTTATGAGTTGCAATGTAAATTATCTGATATGCAGGATATCAGATATGCCGCCCCTGTGAAAGGGTTGATAGACTTCCAAAGGAGTCATGACCCCATAGGTTGAGAGCCACTGAAATATAGTGTCATTTATGGGTGAGGCCATTTTTCTGACTTTAGATGTTAATTGATTCTTGTGTGTGTATCAACTCCTATATTCTGTCAGTGCCATTACCAACAGGGAAATTTCAGTAGGAAAAAGAACAAAAAAAAAAAAAAAAGAAAAGAAAAAGCAAAAAGAATGAAAAAGTAGAAGCCACCAATTAAAGCCATTTAATTGAGAAACGTGTGTTTGCTCCCCATTTCATGTTTAAAATCCTATTTCCCCACTGTTTCACGTAAAGAAGAAAACTGATCACCGAAGTTTGACTTATGAGCTAGCTGAGTAACTAACTGTCGATGACCTCTCTCAGGCTGCAGAGCTGATCTCTTTTGTCTGAGAACTTCCTTTAGAAAGACGAGTTGATGCCTTAACTGCTTCAAAGGTTGCCGCCATAAACTTCTTTGTATCACTGCAGCTTTCGTTTTGAGTTTCTTGCAGCCCTTATTAGAGGTGACCTAGCATTTTGTTCCGGGGCTGTGGTCAGAACTTTCTTCCTTTAGTCCCTGGCAAGCTGGCTGCCATTTCCTCTCCCTCTCCTTCCTGAATTTACCTCAACCCAAGTTCCAGGCTTTTGTTGGAATACTTTTCTCCCTTCCGCTCCTGTGTGCCCTGTGTCACATTATCTGCAAAAGGTTGCAACCGACTTCCCCTCACTGTGGACACAGGAAGGGGAAATGAAGAGGGGACAAGCGACTGAGCTGATTCTAGGGGTCAGGGGTGGGTGTGGGTGACCCATCGGTCTCAATGGCTTTCTCTGAAGTGTGCGCTTTCCTTTGTTGATGGCCCACTGCTATTGTGCTGGGAAGCTTTTAATAGCAGTCGTCAGAGTCGCCTAAATGGCAAGGCAAAGATGAAAAACACTTGGTAAAAGAATCCCCGCGTACGTGTGTCTGGATGTGGCATGCGCCTGGCTCTGAAATCACAACAATCCTGCCACTTTTCTCGACAGTCCCAGGACCATCAGCTCTTGTGTTGAATCCTCTTGGTATCTTATTAAAGTGAAAATGATTTCACTACTTTTTCAGGGAGAAAACTAAAAATGAAGATTCAAAGAAGAGTGTCAAACATCAGATCTACCATTCAAAATGTATGCCCTGTCATGCTTCCCGGCTTCCCTTGCTGCACTTAATGTCTGAGTACAGGAACTCCCCGATGCAGAAAGCCAATCTTTCAACCGAGGACAATGTTGCCCCATCAGAAGGGCATCGAGATTATCTTTTGCATTTAAATTATTCTCTTCTGGTACAGCAGGCTAATTAATGTGAGTGTATTTCCGTTCTTCGAACCCAGAGATACTTGGCCGATGGCTCTCAAGGTGCCTGCACATCTTTCTCTCGAAACCCGTGTCTCTTCCAGACCTTAATTTCCGTAATTAGACTCTTCTGCTCCACCGTCTCTGCAGGGCTGATGGTAGCCTTATGACTCTTTCTTCCGGTTTATGGTGATTACAAATGGGGCCTCTGAGTCATATAGCAGGTGGAAGCAGCCCTTAACAAGGCCCAGCATTCCGGAGTGCCATGCTTGACGTGGTGTGGGGACAAGGCCTGTTAAACATGGCATTCCAAACAGAGGGCCTTTGCGTCGCAAAATAATCGAGAGGATGCTTTGAAAGTGCAGAGGTAGATTAATGGGTACACAAAAGCCTTTGATTTATTAGCACTTTGTTAGTGTCAGAACTAATGGAATAACACATCAAAGGTACCATTTGCCTTCAGGAGGGAAGGCCCTCTAAACATGAGCAGCACAGAGTCAGAAATTGGACCTTGTAAAGAGAAGTCACACAGGCCCTGTGCTGGCTCCAGGCCAGAGGGGCAGTCCTTCACTCAGAGCACTGATACTGTCAAGGACTAGCAGAGAAGTGGGGTGGAGGAGGTTAACTAAAAACACAGAAAAGAAAGTACAGGGGGAGAGAGAGAGAGAGAGAGAGAGAGAGAGAGAGAGAGAGAGAGAGAGAGAGAGAGAGACAGAGAGAGAGAGAGAGACAGAGAGAGAGAGAGAGAGAGAGAGACAGAGAGAGACAGAGAGAGAGAGACAGAGAGAGAGAGAGAGAGAGAGAGAGAGAGAGACAGAGAGAGAGAGAGAGACAGAGACAGAGAGAGAGAGAGACAGAGAGACAGAGACAGAGACAGAGACAGAGAGAGAGAGACAGACAGACAGAGAGACAGAGACAGAGACAGAGAGAGAGAGAGAGACAGAGAGAGAGACAGAGAGAGACAGAGAGAGAGACAGACAGAGAGACAGAGAGACAGAGAGAGAGACAGAGAGAGAGAGAGACAGAGAGAGAGAGACAGAGAGAGACAGACAGAGAGACAGAGAGACAGAGAGAGAGACAGAGAGAGACAGAGAGAGAGAGACAGAGAGAGAGACAGACAGAGAGACAGAGAGACAGAGAGAGAGACAGAGAGAGAGAGAGAGAGAGAGAGAGAGAGAGAAGTGGCAAATCAGATAAGGGGAAAAAGATACTGAAGTCATAGTAAGGTTTGTGGTACATTTTCTGTAAGAGTAGAAAGTTTTCCCTTGCTCAGTTAGATGGTACATGGTGAAAGTATTCATCCAGGATAATAATGAGGTGGCATGAACTTTAGGGCACACTGGGGAGGGGAGTATCTGAACTTCCGTCCAGTCCAGCTGGGTTTTGCCACCAGCCACATTTGAGGTTATGGATGGTGCCTTGGGCATCCGAATTAGCAAATGTTCCTTTCTGCAGCCTTAGGGAAAACAAATGCAGAACAATGTAAAGAGAAACTGGCCACACTGTAGCCTAATAGCCATATCTTCCCGTCTGAGAGTGGCCTGAATGTATCCATGAAGAAACATTTTGAGCATAGATAGGGAATCGCTAAGCTACACTCCTCCGTGATGCAATGGAATTCTCTGATATCTAATGCTAAGTACTATAATAACTCTCAGCATCTTTTGATTTTCGTCTTTAACCTCCTTTCTGAAGTACATCCTTAGCTTTTTTATTCTTACTAAAATATGATAGAACAAGAAAACCAAGAGTATCCACATAGATTTCTTTCTGAATCTTGAAATAATTTATACTTATTATAGGGCATTTGGCAAAAACATAAAAGTATCATAAAATAAAAGCAATGCCTTAGTTTTAATATGTCCAAACTTTGGAGTATTTGACTGGTTTAATGGGAAGATGGTTTGAATAAACTTGAAGTTGATACTAGTTCAGCCTCTTGCTGGTATGGTGGCCCTCTACTTTGGATGCTGGAGGGATGCTGAGATAGGTGAGACCTCTCTTTAAAAATGTATGTACCAGGCCAGGTGGTGGTGGCAGTGGCAGCTACACACGAATGCCTTTAATCCCAGCACTCAGGAAGCAGAGGAAGGAGGATCTCTGTGAGTTCCAGACCAACCTGGTCTACAAGAGCTAGTTCCAGGACAGCCTCCAAAGCCACAGAGAAAACCTGTCTCCAAAAACTAAAAGAAAAATAAAATAAAAGGTATGTACCAGTGCATGTAATGACATCTAGCCTTGCCAGTGTATTTGTGTTAGTGGCCATGCCCTTTAGGCGTGGCTTCAGGAAGTGGATGTGAAAAGAGTGAGGCATGGTCTCTGTGGTGGTCTCTTGGGTCTAGGATCAATCCAAAGGGCAGAGAAACACTATAGCAGTTCTTTATTGTTCTGTGTATGTTGTTCCCCAATAAAAGACCCATTTATCATTTATCTTGGGTCTAGTGAAATCATTACACCCACACTTTCAAATGCATTTCCAAGATAATTACAGAGGACTTTCACATTTGTATTTTAAGACTCACGTGATGATAACTGTCAGTCGAATAGCCATCTATCAAATAGACTCTAATATTGTAGTTGAACAGGAATTGTTGCATATTGATTTCAGCCTGAGACACAGGTTATCTGGTTATAAGTAGGGACCTCAGGTTTGACACCCTGACAACGCATAAGAAGAAAATAAATGTTTGCTGTAATTCTTGCCAAATTTTCCTCATCATAGTTTTCAAAGTTAAATTACTTACATACTTTTCCATGCTTTATGAAGCATTGTAGGAAAATTCTCTGCACATTGTGATTACAAAACTCATTGTGACAGTTGCATAATACTCTACAAAAAAAAACTGTATTGTACTTGATTATTGGACTTTTATGTTTTGGGGGGAATAACATTCTAAATGTAATGAAAGAGAATGGGGCATACACTCATATGTGTAAGAAAACTCAGTGACTCCTCACTGCTGCTTCTCATCCAGCTCTGAACACAGAGTTTCAAGGACTCAGCTGAGGATGAGATCAACTCCCTATGAGAGAGTAAAGTAGATTATGAAGGAGGCCATCGACAGTCCTTGTTAGCTGCAGTAATATTCCTTAACACTGTGTGGGTTTCTGTTCAATTAGCACAGTTGTAAGTCAATTGGAACAAGGAAAGTACGAAAAGTGGGCTCTGTCATGGCTTTCCTGATTAGACAAAACTTTCCATATTCCTTATTAAGAGAACCCTTTACATATATGCTCTTAGTGATTAGTTTTAATGTTCGATATTCTGTTTTATAGCTCTATCCTAATATAACAAAACACCCAGGGTTTGATGTAATGAATTATTCTCTTTAATTTTTTCTTGGCACATTTTATATGGGAATAGATATATTTCTAACTATAACAAGAATATTTTCTTGAATATACATGAATATTTACTCTCAAATTTCTGGAAGAGAAGGGCTACATGAATGATAAACATATTATACTCCAAGGAGAAAACAAAACAAAACAGACTAAGATACAGTTCGCCAAAACGGCATAAACATATATGTGTAATATACATACACACAGAGAGAATAAGCACACTAATGTAAAAATCAATGGACATGCATTTCTCCACACAAGTGTAGATGTTTATACACTTTATTATAACATTCTCATCTTAAAGAAATTGTGCAATTATACTTGCCAAGTTTTTTATTTAAAAACACACAGAAAAAAATCCTGGCTATTCTAATAGTGAATTTTACATGTGAAATACAGACTTTCTGTCAAGCATTGTATCTCCAAATAAGTAACTTGGGGCTTTAAATTGGAGTATCATTACCTTCATAAATTAACTTGGAAGTAATTCACTGCTGGTCTCTAATACAGTAGTGCATGCTTCACCACATATTAAATAGAATCTTTTTAGTTTTTTTTCCATGATTTAAAAAAAATTAAACTTTTGAATCCATTTGTAAATACTGTATTTACATAATTTCTTTTTCTTTCCAACTTGCCTCATATCCTGCCACTCCCTCTCAAATTCATGGCATCTTCATAGTTATTATTGTTACATATAGGGACTTTAGCTTACTTAATAAACACAATCTTTTGAAAAGCTTCCTTAGTTATCAGGAAATAAAACACGTTAGTATTTGGCTTGGAATGGATGCTGAAAGGTTTAGCGATGAGTGATTTTTTTCTAGATATTGTGTGATTTTTAAAATGGAAAACAGATGTTTTTGTATAATATATTCTGATATGGTTTCCCCTCCCCTAGATTCCCCAAGATCCTCTCTACTTCCCACCCACCCAAATTCACACCATTTCTTTTTCTCTCTTGTTAGAATACAAATAGGCATATAAAATAAAATAATGGTAAATAAAATAAAATTAAAAAACAAACCAGAAAAGGACAAAACAAACAGAAAAAAGACTCAAATATTTGTGACATTTATTTCAGAGTATACCTTAGCTTTTTAAGTTAGTCTTAGTGGGGTTATTAATTAATGTCTATTTCATTAAGTTGCCTTTATAACTTCAGGTTCTAGAGATTCTCTTGTTACTTTCATGAATCCTTTCTATTAATTTAATTTTCTGTGATTTTGTAGCTATAAGTCAGAATTGGAAAAATATATCCTCATTTTAATTTATTTGATTACATATCATTATACATGATTTTCTTATCCTGTTGAATTTTCTAGTATTTGAAAAAAAATATTAAAACACGATGAGTGGAACATGCAAAATTCTTTTTCCTGACAAATGGGAATTATTGTTTGCTTGTTCTATGAATATGTATTATATATCACACTAAATATATCACACTAAAGTATATTAACTTAACATACATTTAGAAAGTTGTAGTGCTCATCTGTGTTAAACCTAAGAACAGATTCTGAGATACAGGTTGATTTTAATGCACTGATAAAATAACATACATTTATTTCCGAACATTTAATTATGCTCATAGTCATAGAATAAACTTTAACATGGAGTGTTCTTTTTCTGAATAGGCTACTGACCTAGCATTTATTAATTATATAAATTTGGTTTTACATTTATATTCACCAGCATATAATTTGCTAATGAAGTTTGCTACTTCTTTGAGCCATAGAAGGAGCAATATAATTTTCTGATTGTTTTATTCTATTTTGGAAAAGGTTTGGTCACTATGCTACAGCAACAATGACTTATTCTCAGAAGCTTGACTAATTATGTATGTATAGACAAAATATAAATGTTTTTAAGGCAAGTCAATATCCATTTAATGAAATAATAGGAGTTCATTGATCACTGGGAATACGACCTCCCTAACCATGGGCTTTGACCCTGAATTACTGTACCAGGTATGAGCTTGCTCCTGTGGAGTGGGCCTTAAATCCGATCAGAAAGCAGTTGGTTCGTTCCATCACAGTTGCACGGCAATTACCCCAGTAGGTCTATCTTCTCTGGCACGTTTTTAGTATAAACTGTAACTGAGCAGTATTGTTGGTGACAATTTGCCTTATTTTGTTTTGTTTTGTTTTTTTGAGACAGGATTTCTCTGTGTAGCTTTGGAGCCTATCCTGGCACTCCCTTTGGAGACCAGGCTGGCCTCAAACTCACAGAGATTCACCTGCCTCTGCTTGCCGAGTGCTGGGATTAAAGGCGTGCACCACCAACACCTGGTGATAATTTGCCTTTTTGGTCCTATCCCTATACTTACGAGGTAGACTCCACTTATCAGGATGACAAACTACCCTATTCCATGTAGAAAAAAAAAAAAAATGGCTACTCTTGGATCCTTCCCCTCCTCACCCAAAATGCTCCATTCCCAGAAGGCTCAGCCTTTCTTGAATGCTATCATTTGCCACAGAGAGCATGTAGCTGCCAGTTCAGCAAGAAGTCAACCATATTATACTAAGTGGGTAATGGTAGCCATATTAGGAATGCCCATAGATGCTTCACTTTCAGAAGATTCAGCCATAGCTGCATGTATTATCAATCACCACAGAAACCATACAATTCTTCTACAACTCACCTTTGCTTCTGCCAGTTTCTACTCAGTGCCAATTGTACTGTATAACTTTCCCTAGGTAGACATCAATAAACATGTATTCCTTCCACATAGAGCAATAATGAGAGTTCAAAGAAACGATTCCACTGAACCCTACCTTACCATACCAGCCAGTTTACCATACAGGAGCATGAGAGAGACATTACTTACTGCAGAATGAATAACTCAACAAAAGCATTGTCCCTGGAAAGCCCACCCCAGAATGGGTGGCAACTCATGGAAACTGTATCCCTAAGGATCCCTGCCTTACCTGCATCCAGATCCATCAGACAGAGTGTCCTCCTTCAACAACTGCACAGTGTTTTTAGAATCATGGTGAAAGACCTTATGAACCTTGTACTTCTCATAAGCTTCCTAAGATTTATAAAATCTGTTTACTTTGTAGGTCTTGTGAGCCCCGCCCCCAGGAGGGAGAGTCTCAGTTCAGAGGAGATAGCTACATGCAACCCACCAACCTCCAAGATGGTATTGCATCAGGATATATTCATTAATGCAATACAGTAAACTGAGCACTTGTTCTGTCATGCACATAAAAATCTAATCATTTCAGTGTTTTGTAGATTTAAAGGGAATGCATGTTTTTTTCTTGGCCTTAAAAATGTAACCTTGTCAGTGTTTGTAGATTCACAGGGAAGGCATGGATTTTCTTGGTCTTAAAAAATCTTTCAATAGTTCAGAATCCCAGAAGTTTGTCTTTCCACCATCAGAAGTTGGACTCGAACTCAACTAGGCTTTGTTACAAGTGTTTCTAGGAATCAAGCTATCGCACTGGCCCTCTTGACCTTTCATAAGCTTTAGAGCAAAAGAAAAGAAAACTCACGTAGGTTACAAATAAATTTTCAGTGGTTTCTCAGAAGTCCCCCACTTGCTTTTCAGCAGGGGTACCTTTGTAGTAGGCCTAGTGGTTGCTATTGGTAACACCCGTGAAATAAAAGTACAACTACAGTGAATGTACACCTCTTTTGCATATCTGAAGATTTAGCTGGGGCATTTCACTGTTCTTTTCAATGATTATGTAGAATACGCCTAATAATATAATATGTTTAAAAAGAAGAAACAAAACTGTCCCCTACCTGTGCCAAGCCACAGGATCACCTCTGGCCCTCTGATGCTCAGTGTGTGCTCAAACCTAAACTACACCCACAGCACTGGAATGGCAGATTGAAAACCTAGGAGTGACGCCAGAGGCTCACTGTGGAACACTGTCATTTCCAACAGTCAAGGTGGCTGAAGGCAGGGCAGGGGCATGCCCAGTTGTAAAGCTGTTCTGCAACTGAGAGTGTCCTGGCCTGGGGCTCTGTACATTGTACCACCAAATTCCTCTAAACACATTCCTAACTTTCAGTCATATGCAAAATGGTAGCAGACTTGAGAAAAAGGAAGAATTTCTGGTTTTACAGGCAAAAACAAATCCCCATAATTTTGCCTCAACTCTCTGGCTATGTGCACAATAATAAATTCTTGTTAACAATGCAAATATTGGCCCTGGGGCTCCATTTTCCTTAGTCTGTATAAAGAGCTCTCACACTAGATCAAGCCATGTGTTTCATTTGCATTGTGTTGTGTTGGTTCACATTTTCTCTGGGATCCTGCCTTCTGTTCTTGCCATATCCCTTTTGTGTGTGAAATCGTGGAACACACTGCAGTCTGCAGTTACACTGGCTGACAGAACAGAAATTGAATCAGTCCCTGGGAGCAAGCAATAGATTCAACCCTGGGAACCTCCAGCATATCCGAGCAGCTGCTGGTAAGCCTTGTGCCTTACATGCCTCCCAGGGATTTCCCAGGGATGCTGCTTTTAAAGAGAAACATTTATGAAAACTACCCACTGTGCAAACGTAACATCAGTGAGTGGTTTCCCATGCACCATGCGGGAGCTTTGCAGAATTCTCCAAAGCAAAGGCAGCAACTAACCTGCAAAAAGAGACATGCTGAGAGAGAAGCCCTGAGCAGTGAGGAAGAAAACCCAAGTCTGCTGGAGAGGGGAATATAGGGCTCTCTCTCACTCTTCATTTCTCTCCTTGTTCTGCTAGGGAGAAATCACACTCTATGGTGAGATTTGAGGTATCCAAGAAACTTATTTTCAGGAGTCTACAAAACGAATCGGACAATACAGTCCTGGCACAAAAAGAAAAGGTACCAAAACCTGGTGCCATTCAAAGAAGAGGAAGAATAGAAAACAAAGAAACACACTAAAGCATCCTCCAATGGATTCAAAGTCATGGGATACTTAAAGTGCCTTTTTGCACTTGTTAAGTGAAAAGAAACACACTAGAAATTAATGGCCATTTTCATTCAAGAAAAAAATGCAGTGAATTGAAACAACACTCATTCATCAGTTGAATCTGGTGAAAAGTTATGGCAGTTCATTATAAAGAAGCCATCACTGTGCTGTGAAAACCTGGCAGCATTCAAACAATTTGATCCAGAAATACGCTACCGGGAAAGTATCTTCAAGCTTCCAGAATACAAAATGTTCCAAAATTCTCAAGCTTTTCCAACACTATTCTGGTTCTGTCAGTGGTAAACCCTACACCTTATTGTATGTAATGGGTTACCATGAAAATGTAACATGCTAAAATATTGCATAAAATCTCAGGATATGTGCATGGTTATATATGAACAGAAATGGTTTATGTTTAAAATTGGGCTTTTTGTCCAGGACAGCTTTTTATGTATATGCAAATATTTAAAAATTGAAAACTATGCTGTCCCCAAACTTTTAATTAAAGGACAATCAAGTAGGACTATTCTCTTTTAAAGGAAATTTGGGAAGGGGCTGGGGATAGAGCTCAGCAGGAGTGTTTGATGCTATTCCAGAGCTTGAAATTTGTTCCCAGCACCCATGTCAGACAGCTCACAACTTTCTGTAACTTTCATTTCTTTAACTCCAGGGGATCCAGTGCTTTCTGGCCTCTCAGGGTACCTACACACATATGAACAGAAATACACACATAAATTAATCCATAACAATAATATTTCCATCTACAGCAACCACATCCATATTATACTACCTCTTTCCTACTCCCTGTAGGGCTCCCATTCCTCTCCTTCCCAGCTTCAAGACTGCCTTTCATTTGGTTATTTTGTTGGAATAACTGAGTCCAGTTAGTGTGGCCCATGTGTCCAAGGTTGTATGTCATCCACTGGGACATGGGCAAAATAACAGTGGCCATATCTCTAAAGAAGAATGACTCTCCTTCACTCAGAAGTCACTATTTCCCCATAACTCCTCCATCTACACTGGGGTCTTAGGGACCCATCCCCATGCCTATAGAATTTTCACCAGCTTTGTCTTCTGTACATCTTGTATAGGTGAAGAGAGTTTCTATGAGTTGATGCATGCAATGGCCATGTCTAGTAGTCAGCATCCTATAGCTTTCTTACCCATTTGCACACTCTTAACATTGTTTCTCCCATCTCTTGCAGGAAGCTGCATGAGTCTTTGCTTATATGTGAGGCTAATTTGTTAATCACTCCCAATGCAAGATGAAGCTTCTCCTTCCAAAGTAGAGAGTGGCATAAAGCTTTAAGTGTAAACACTTATATTTAGAATACAGTTTGACAGCACACTCATTTAGTAAAACAGCAGCAGACGCTCCCCAACCCTCACTTCAGGGCCTATGAGTTCTCCTATCATGGGCTTTTGATGAGGTGTACATTAAAGAGTATGAAATCCTTCCTGTGGAGCTGGCCTCATATCCAATCAAAAGGTGTTTGGATATCCTCACAACTTCTTGTCACTATTGCCCCAGTAGGTATAACTTGCCAGCAAGCAGGTCAGCATTATAACATGAGGGGTCCAGTGCTGGTGAGGCCATTGGTATCTTTTCTTCCCCAGAAACCTGCATAGCAGCTTTTGGCACTGTATAAGCCACCCAGCATGAAGAGAGTTTCCTGGTGAGTTTGACTTTGATTTCTCTATGATCTACATCCAAAGTGAGTAGTATCTTCAGCAATAGATATGGTGGGAAAACCAGGGCCATGGCAATTATCTTTGTTATTTTGAGTACCTCTGGGACTTCCCTGTCCAATAACTCATAGCAAGATAACCTGTGCCTGACAGTTAGATTTTCATTTAATAACCCTTGTCTTCTGGGAGAAGTCCTGTCCACTCCTTTTGGACACTTCTTTTCAAATGTTTTTTGTTTTTTTTTTTTTTGTGTGTGTGTGTGTGCGTGTATGCTCACATGTGCACATGTGAGTATAAATATGTGTGTTTACAAGCTAGTGGATTTTCATTTAACTTTTACAAACCCATCCCCTACCCCAAGTTTCCCCTTAAATTTAACACCGAGTACGCCCCATTTGCCTTTCATGTCTCCTGTGTTCTAATATCCTCTCCAAAGAAATTATTTTGGGGCTTGGAAGATCTAAATTTTCTATATACTTCTTCATTGACTCTTTATTTTGGTTAATTCTTTTTCTTTTATTGAAAATAGATTCTTTTCTCATACAAGATACCCTGATTATAATTTCTGCTCCATCTACTCCCCCCAGTTCCTCCCCACCCTCTGCCCCTTAAGATCCACCCCCTTTCAGTCTCTCATTGGAACAGAGCAGGTTTCACAGAGAACAACAAAACATGACCAAATAAAATATATTAAGATGAAGCAAAAACTATAATATTGAAGTTAGAGACAACAACACAACAGAATGGTTGTACGAGCAGGCACAAGAGTCAGAAACCCACTTGTTACAATCAGGAGTCCCACAAATATACTAATCTGGAAGCTATAATATATATGCAGAGGATCTGGTGCTGACCTATGTAGGCCCTGTGCTTGCTGCTTCCATCTCTGTAAGCTCATATGTGCCTTGCTCAGTTGATTCAGAGGGTTTGTTCTCCTGGTATCTTCCATTTTCTACCTCTTCTTCCATGGGATTTTCTGAGCTCAGAGGGGAGGAATTTGATGGAGCCCTCCCATTTAGACTCTCTCTCCACTTAATGTCTGGCTGTGGGTCACTGCATCTGTTTCCATCTGCTGCCAGAGGAATCCTCTGTTTATAACTGGATAAGGCACTGATCTGAGCATAGCATAATACCACTAAGAATCATTTCATTCATACTTTTTTATTTTAGATAGTAGTGTTTGGTTTTATTGCAGGCCTCTGGGCTATCTAGTCTCTGGTTCTTGATCACCCATGCAGTGTAGGGTGAGGGTTCACTGTCATTAAATAAGCCTTAAGCCAATCAGACATTGGCTACTGCTACAGTTTCTGTGCCACCATCGCCATTGCATATTTTGCAGGCAGGACAGGTTGTAGGTCAAAGGTTTTGTAGCTGGGTTGAAGTCCACGTTTTTCTTTCAGTAGTCTACAGAGTACCTTCCCACACCAAAGAGACTAGGATGGAGGGGTGAATGCTCCATGTAGGCACCTCCTCGACTTCTCTGTGTTCAATAAGTTGTGTGGGTATTGTCTTCAACAATGGAGACCTGCCATCAGTTTGTGGAGAGCAACCATTGGTCTTTTACAACAGACTGGGTTGTTCAGGGATTTCCATGGGATCCACTTGTCCAACAACTCAATTGAATGCGACCCGGTCCTACCACTGGAAGCCTAGCAGGGGGACAAGAGGTGGTCAGTAGAGACTCCATATCCTCCTTTACTAGGAGTCCTCATCAAATTCATCCTTGTATGTCACAGGAAGTTTCCACTGCATTGGATTTACACAACACTCCTGAAATGACCCCCAATTCCAGCCATCTTTTCCTGAACTCTCTCCTTCCATCCCATCTCTCCCACACCTAACAAACTCTTGCTTCCATCCCCACCCACTCCCTGTCAGCCCATAAAATGTATTCTATTTCTCCCTCCCAGGGAGATCCATGCAGTCCCCCTGGAACTCTTCTCCTTACATAATCAATGTAGGTCTATGGATTATAATTTGGTTATCATTTACTTAACTACTAATATCCATTTGTAAGTGGAAATATTCCCTATTTATCTTTCTGGGTCTCGGTTACCTCACTCAGTATGATTTTTTTTCTAGTTCCAGCAGTTTGCCTGCAAATTTCATAATGCCAGTTTTTACATAACTGAGTAATACTCCATTGGGTAAATGTACCACATTTTCTTTATCCATTCTTCTCTTGAGTGATGGAATCTAGGTTGTTTGCAGTTTCTGGATATTATGAATAAAGTAGCAATGAATATGAGAAAGTGTCCTTGTAGTAGAATGGAGCATCCTTTTGAGTATATGCCCAAGAGTGGTATAGTTGGACTATGAAGTAGATAAATTCCCAACTTTCTGAGGAACTGCCATATTGATTTCTAAAGTGCCTGTACAAGTTTGCACTCCCACCTTGCTCCAGATCCTCAACAGCATGAACTGTCACTTGTCATATTGAACTTATTCATTCTGACAGGTGTAATATGGAATCTCAAAGTCATTTAATTAGCATTTTCTTGATGGCTAAGGATGATGAACATTTATTTAAGCATTTCTCAGCCATTTAGTTTTCCTCTAATGAGAATTCTCTGTTGAGATCTGTATCCCAATTTTAATTGGATTATTTGTTTATTTGATATCTAATTTCTTGAGTTCTTTATATATTTCAGATATTAGCCGTCTTTTGGCAATGAAGTTGGTAAAAATAACTTTTTCCATTTTGTAGGTTATCAGTCTGTCTGAATGACAGTATCCTTTGCCTTATAGAAGCTTTTCAGTTCCATGAGGTCCCATTTATTAATTGTTGATTTTAGTGCCTGTGCAATCAGTGTTCAGAAAGTAATGTTCTGTTCCCATGTGTTTAAGGCTTTTCCACATTTTATCTTCTATTTCTTTCAGGCATCTGGCTTGATGCTGAGGTCTTTGATTCATTTAGACTTGATTTCTCTGCAAGATGATAAGTATTGATATACTTTCATTTTTCTACATGCAAACAATATGCTTGACCAGCACCATTTGTTGAAGATGCTTTCCTTTTCCCAAGGTGTATTTCTGGCTTCATTATAAAAAATTCACATGTCCATATGTGTATGGATTTCTGTCTGGATCTTCAATTCGATTCCATTGATCAATGTGTCTGTTTTTATGCCAATACTATGAATTATTATTTTTTTTACTGTAGCTCTGCAGGACAACTTTATATCAGGAATTGTGAGACTTTTGGTAGTTCCTTTATTGTTCAGGAGTATTTTAGCTATCCTGTTTTGTTTTGTTTTTCCATAGGAAGTTGAGAATGTTTCTTTCAATGTCTGTAAAGGATTGTGCTGGAATTTTGATGGTTATTGCATTGAATTTGTAGTTTGCTTTTGATAAAGTGGCCATGTTTACTGTGTTAATCCTACCAAATCATGAGCATGGGAGATGTTTGCTTCTTCTGATTTCTACTTCAATGTTTTTCCTCAAAGATCTGAATTTTTTATAATCCAAGTATTTGGTTACAGACTTCCTTGGTTACAGTTACCCCAAGATATTTTATATTATTTGTGGCAGTTGTGAAAGTCTTTGTTTTCCTCATTTCCTTCTCAGTCCATTTATTACTTGTATATAGGTGGGCTACTAATTTTTTTTAGTTAATCTTGTATCCTGCTACTTTGTTATCAGCTGTAGGAGTTCCCTGGAGGAATTTTTAGGGTCACTTGTGTATACTGTATCATCTGCAAATAAAGATATTTTGACTTCTTCCTTTCCAATGTGTATCCACCTGATCTCATCCAGTTGTTTTATTGCTCTTGGTAAGACTTCCGATAGTTTATTGAATAGATATAGAAAAAGTGGGCAACCTTGTCTTGTTTAGTAGAATTGCTTTGAGTTTCTTCCCCTTTAATTTGATGTTGGTTATAGGTTTGCTGTAAGTTTCCATATTATATTTAGGGATGTTGTTTGTTTATAATTGTTCCTAATTTCTCCAGAAATTTTTATCATGAAAGAATGTTGGATTTTGTCAAAGACCTTTTCTACATCTAATGAGATGATCCTGTGATTTTTTTCTTTCAATTTGTTTATAGGGTGGAATACATTAATTCATTTTCATGTATTGAACAATGCATTTCTGGATGAAACTTACTTGATTGTAATGGATGATTTTTTATGTGTTCTTGGATTAGGTGTGCAAGTATTATGCATAAATGCTCATAAGGAATATTGGTCTGTTATTCTTTTTCTTGGTTGAGTCTTTATATTGTTTGGGTTATTAGGATAATTGTGGCCTCATAAAATTAATTTGGAAATGTTCTTTCTGTTTTTATTTTTGTTTTGTTTTTGGAATAATTTGAGAACTAGTAATACTAATTCATCTTTGAAAGTCTGGTAGAATTCTGTGTAAAAGCCATCAGACCCTGGCTATTTTTTTAATTGGAAGACTTATAGTGACTGTTTCTATTTCACTTGGGATCTATTGAATTGTTAATCTGATTTTGGTTTAACTTTGGTAAGTGGTATATATTGATAAAGTTATCCATATCTTTTAAGTTCTCCAATTTGGTGGAGCACAAGTTTGTAAAGTATGTCTGCATGATTCTCTGGATTTCTTTGGTGTTTGTTGTTATGTTCCCTTTTTGATTCTGATTTTGTTAATTTGCACATTCTTTCTCTGCCTTTTAGCTAGTTTATTGGTCTAGTTCGTTTGTTGGTTTGTCTGTCTTGCTGACTTTCTCGAAGAATCAACTCTTTCTTTCCCTGATTTTATTATTGTTGTTATATTTTTACTGAGTTAAGCCCTCAGTTAGATTATTTCTTGCCATCTTTTCCTCCTGGGTGTTTGCTTCTTTTTATTCTAGAACTTTTAGGTGTGTTGTTAAGTTGCTAATATGAGATCTCCAATTTTTTAATGTAGGCACTGTGTGCTATATCAATTTCATTGTATTTCATGTTAGATATGCTGTGTATTCATTTTCATTGAATTTTAGAAAGTCTTTAATTTCTTTATTTCTGTTTTGACCCATTTTTTAATTCAGTAGAGAATTATTCTGTTTCCATGAGTTTGTAACATTCTGTTGTTGTTGATATCTAGATGGTGATCTCTCGTGGTCTGATAGGATACAGGTGATGGAGAATGTTCTTCTGTGTATATGTTTCTCATATTGGTTAATGATTAAAACACTGCCTGATTGGCCAGACAGAAAGTGACGTAGCTGGGCAGAATCAGAATATATGCAGGGACAAACAGGAAATCGATCTCTTCTCTACAGAGTTGCTTAGCAGTCATCATGTGAACTACCAAAGAGGTTAGAGGTCTGGACTCTTCTCTGGTAAGATAAACCACAGCCTTGTGGCAATACATAGATTGATAGAAATGGGTTAATAATTAAGACATAGCTAGCTAATAAGAAGCTCAAGCCATCATCCAACAGTTCCATAACTAATATAGCTTCCATGTGCTTCTGTGAGGCTAAGAAGGGCAGAGGGAGCTGCCGGGAAAAAGAACAAAGAACTTTACCTTATATACAGGGAATTATTTTGATTTTTTAATTAATTGGAAATTGCTTTGTGTCTGAGAATGGTGGCAGTTTTGGAGAATGTTCATGAGGTGCTGAGAAGAAAGTGTATTCTTTTGTGTTTGGGGGAATGTTATGTGGCTATCTGTTAGGTCCATTTGGTTCATAATGTTTGTTAGCTCCATTATTTCTCTTTTTAGTTTTTGTTTGGATGGCCTGTCAATTGGTGACAGTGAGGTATTGAAGTCTCCCACTAGCAGTGTGGGGGGGGGGGACACTATGTGACTTAAGCTGCAGTAGTGTTCCTTTTACAAACTCTTGTGCCTTATGTTTGGGGCATAAATGTTAAAAATTGAAATGTCATCCTTGTAAGTTTCTCCTTTACTGAATATGCAGTAACCTTTCCTATCTCTTTTGATTTCTTTTGATTTGAAGTCTATTTTGTTAGATATTCAAATATGCCAGCTTGCTTCTAAGGTCTATTTGCTTGGAATACTTGTGTCAATCCTTTATTCTCAGGTACTGTCTTTCCTTGATGTTGAGGTGTAAGTCTTGGGTGAAACAGAAGGATGGCTCCTGTTTTCACATCCAACTTATTAGACTGCATCTTTTTATTGGGGAACTGAGGCCATTGACATTGGTAGATATAAATGACCAATGATTATTGATTCCTGTTATTTTGTTGGTGGTGGTGGTGGTGATGGTGCTGTCAACGCTGCTGTTGTGTGTGTGTGGAGAGGGGGCACATGCTTCCTTTCTTTTGAGTTTGCTAGTGTAGATTATATATTTCCAGTGTTTTCATTGTTGTAGTTTACCTCCTTAGGTTGGAGTTTTCCTTCTAGGACCTTCTGTAGGGCTGGATTTGTAGATAAATATTGTTTAATCATACACTATTTATATTTTATATTTATATTTTTATCTATGGTGATGAGAAGTTTAGCTGGGTATAGATGTTTGTGCTTGGACTTGTGGTTTCTTAGAGTCTGAACCACATCTGTCCAGACCTTTCTTAGTTTTATAATCTCCATTGAAAAGTCAGCTATAATTCAAATAGAAGTGCCTTTATATGTTACATGGGTTTTTCTTTGTTTGCAGCTTTTAATATTCTTTCTTTGTTCTGTATTTTTAGTGGTTTGATTATTATGTGTTGATGGGACTTTCTTTTCTGGTCCAATCTATTTGGTGTTCTGTGTGTTTCTTGTACTTGTATATGCATTTCCTTCATAGGTTAGGATAAATTTTCTTCTATGATTTTGTTGGAAATGTTTTCTGTGGCTTTGAGCAGGGATTCTTCTCTTTCTTCTATTCCTACTATTCTTAGGTTTGGTCTTTTCATAGTGTTCCAGATTTTCTGGATGTTTTGTGTCAGGAGTGCTTTAGATTTAACAATTTCTTTGACCAATGTAGACATTTTTTTTTCTAACATATCTCCAATGCCTGAAATTCTCTCTTCCATCTCTTATATTGTGTTGGTGAAGCTTGCTGCTGTAGTTCCTTTTTGAATTTCTAAATTTTTTATTTCCAGAATTCCCTCCACTTGTGATTTTTTACTTATATTTCCATTTTTAGGTCTTGATGAGTGTTATTTGTTTCTTTCAACTGTTGATTGAGTTTCCTTGGCTGTCTTTAAGGGATGTATTCATTTCATCCAATTGTTTGTATATGTATTTCTGGGTTGCTGTAAGGGATCATTCGATTCCTCCTTAAGGACTTCTATGGTCTTCATAAAATTAGGTTTAAGGTCTTTTTCTTGTGCTTCAGCTGCATTTGGATTATTCAGAGCCTGTTATGGTAGGATAGCTGGGCTCTAGTGAAGACATATTGCCTTGGCTATTATTGGTACTGTTTTTACACTGGCATCTAGACATCTGGGTTTGGGAAGATTACAGGTCTAGGTGCTGATTTTGGTCTTTGTTGGTTGGATGTATTGTTCCTTGGTTTTTGTTTCCTCTGTTGCTTTTTGGAGAGTGTGATAGCTGCCTGTTGCCTGTTTTCCTGGCCTGCTCAAGAGGTATGTTAATGGGGAATGCCTACTGGTATTGAAGGCTGGGATACTGGCATAAGTTGGGGAAGGAAGTTCTGGGAGAAGGTCTTTGTGATGTGTTGGGGGTGGATTCAAAGAGGAAATGGAGATTGAAGCAGGTTTCCTGATACTGAAGTGGGGATATGACGGTGGTCATTAGATCTGTGAGCAATAAGAGTCTGTCTTCAGCCTGTTTGTTGCCCTGGGAGGGGCTGTCCTTGATTTATTAGGGGGTGTTGCTGGGTTAAGATCTTGCACAAAGCAAAGAGTGAGGGGAGGAAGGTTAAAGGGATAGCTCTATGAACAGTGGTCAGGGAGGCCGGCCTTAGGTGTTCTCCTGCAGAGCTGGGGATTGGATCTGGGGTAACAGAGAGAAAGAGAGGGTCTGTTGGCAGCCTACCTAGTTTTCTGGCAGGTGTGGACTGTGGGTTAGCAGGGGATGCCTGCCTGAGTTGGGGGCTGGGGTAAAGTGACTGATTGGGGAGAAAGAGGTTAGGAGGGGATGGACTGTTGGATCCACAGTGGGTGGTGGGGAAGGATGGCTACAGGTGGTGTTCAGTTGCTGTGCTGGGGAGAAGACTGGGGTATTAGATTTAGAAGGAAAGAGAGTGTGCTGAGGGCCTTCAGTTAGCTTACTTGTTTTCCTGTTCTGTTTGGATGGTGTGTTCTTACTGAATGCCTGCTGGTGTTGGAGACTGGGATAATTGCATGAATTGGGGGAAGGAAGTTTGGAAGAGAAGATCTCTCTGTGATCTGTTGAGGATGAGGTATGATAGGAAAGGTTTCCAGTTAAAGAACTGGGTATCTATTAATTCTGTTCCTTACTTTCATTTCACCTGTATTTTACTAATTCTGTCTTCTCCCGCCCCCCCTCCTGCCCCATTCCCCTTCTTTAAGCATCCACCCCTGAAACCTGTTTCTAATTTCCTGGTCTCTTCTACATGTCCTCCAAGTTAAGAAAGAAAGAAAGAAAGAAAGAAAGAAAGAAAGAAAGAAAGAAGAAAGATTTGATGCCAGAATCTTCATGTGAGAGCATATAATTGTTATGATAAATCTTTCCCCCAAAAGCTGCCCGAGCCCTACCGCCACATGGGTGGTTTCTGCCAGCCGCCTGAGTTCTGCCTGCCGAGTTAGAGCCCAAATTAATGAACAGATTTATATTATGTACAAATAATATAAATTAGTCATTATTTGTACATAACATTATTGGCTGCTTGGCCAATGACTAAGATTCTCATCTGTAAGCTCAGTCTTAATTATCACAAATCTATATATAAGTCTTATCTTATAGAGGATGCCTTCCACTGTCACCCTCTCTTGCCGGTGGATCACATGGCGCCTCTGGAGGAAGTGAGAGGGGGGAAGGGACACTTCTTGGTTGTCCTTCCTTAAATATGAGTCTCCATGGTATGTCACTTCCTGCCTGGATCACCTTTTCTTACTACATTTTCCAGAATCCTCTTCGATTCCTAGTCATGCCTAACTTGCTGCCTCATTGACCAAACAGTACTTTATTTATCATCCAATAAGACAAACACATATACAGAAGCACTTTCCCCATCATATAATCTTTGACTTCATTAGCCTGGTGACTTCACTCATTTAAACCCTGCCTTCCACTGTATTTTTTATATTTCTATCATTTACATGCAAACTTCATTCGTTTTTTAGTTGGGTAATATTCCTTATCCATTCATCTGGATTGATTTCTAGCTATTGATATTTGAGTTTCAATGAACATGGCTGTGCAAGTATCTCTGTGGTAGTGTAGAGAATTTCTTGCATACATGTTTAGGCATGTATTTCTATTTCTAGTTTTGTTTGTTTGTTTATTTATTTGTTTGTTTGTTTGAGAAAGCTCCAGACTGACTCCCTTAGTGGCTTCACTACACTCCCACTAAAATTGTTTAAGAGTTTCCGTTTTCTGATATTCATGCCAGTAATTGTTATTTGTGTTCCTGATGATTGCAGTGAAATAGAATTTTAAACTAGCTTAAATCTACATTTTATTGATAGTCTAGAACAGTAAATACCTTTTGAACTGTTTACTAATCATTTGTATTTTTATTTAAGTAACATTTTTAAGATCCATATTCCATTTTTAATTAATTTGTTTGTTTCCTGGTGTTCAGTTTTATAAGTTCTTTGATTATTCTAGATGCTAATCTTTTTCCTGATACATAGTTAACAAAGATTTTGGTTGTCAAGAAACTTTTAAATTTAGTGAGGTGCCTATTGTCAATTATTGGTCTTACTTCCTGGGTTACATAAGCCCTATTCACAAATCCAGTTCTTATCATATGAGCTGAAGTGTCCTCTGCACTTTATCCCCAAACAATTGCAGATAGTCAAGTCTTATGATGAGGTCCTTGATCAATTGGAAAGCAACTTTGTATAGGGTAAGAGATGAGGGTCTGGTTTCCTTTACTTCATGTTGAAATTTAAGTTTCCCAGAACCTTATGTTGCAGATGCTATCTTTTCTTCCATGCATGTTTTTGGCATCTTTGTCAAGAATCAGGTAACTGTATATGTGTGGACAAATATTTGGACCTTCTATTCCACTTACTGTTGTATCTGGTGTCTTGTTTTGTTTGTTTTTGCTTTAGCTTTCTTTCTTTTTTGTTTGCTTTTTGTTATTGTTATAGCTCTATAGTATAATTTGAAATAAGATATGGAGATACAGATGCAGAATTTATTTTCAAGATTGCTTTGAATAACTTTTTATGAGTATGTATATGTGTGTCACTATATAAAATTTAACTTTATTTTTTCTATCTCTGTGAAAATTGACCCTGGAAGTTATTGCTTTGCATTGACTCTATAGATTACTTTTGATGGAAGAGTCATTTTCACACTACTAATTCTTCCAATCTATAAGTATGAGACTTCTGTTTCTTTGAGTAAATTTATTCCTGAGTATTTTATTTTTGTACCTATTATTAATAAAATTGGTTCTCTGATACCTTGTTCAGTGTGTTGTCCTTGATATACAGGAGGACACTGAATTTTATGTGTTCCTTTTGTTGCCAGCAGCTTTGCTGAGAGTTTTGTCAGCTCTAAGGATTTTGTGAAGAGTCTTTAGTGTCTCTTACACAGAATCACATGATCTGCAAATAGACATATTTTGACTTCTTTTCTTTTATTTACTTTTTTCCTTATTGTGCTACCTCAAATATCAAGCAGTATATTGAATACAAGTGGGCAGAGTGGGCAACCTTTCTTTTTCATGATTTTGGTGGGAATTCTTTGCATTTTCTTAATTTAGTATAATATTATTTATAGACCTATAGTATAGTGTTTTTATGTTGAGATACCTTCAATTTTCCCCAAGTCTATCCATGATTTTTATTCTCAATGGGTGTTGAGTTTTTCATGTTGAAAGTTTTATTGAAGGGGAGGTAAGAAAATAAGGTAAAAAGACACTCTATTCTTCCCCCTACTCAATATCTCTGCTCCTCCATTTCCTCTCCTCTACTCCTCTTCTCACACTCTTATTGTGGCAGCACCCTCTTCCCTACCCTCATGCTCCCAATTAGCTCAGGAGTTCATGCCACTTCCCATTCCTTGGGTCCATTTATCCCTTAGAGTCATTCATGATTTCTAGTTTCTTTGGGGAAGAGGATTATAGGCTGGTAAACCTTTGCTCTATGTCTAAAATTCATATATGAGTGAGTATATACCATGTTTGTCTTTTTGTGACTGGGTTACCTCACTTAGGATGGTTTCTTCTAGTTCCATCCATTTGCCTGCAAATTTCAAGATTCCATTGCTTTTTTTCTGCTGAGTAGTACTCCATTGTATAAATGTACCACATTTTCTCTATCCATTCTTCAGTTGAGGGGCATCTAGGTTGCTTCCAGGTTCTGGCTTTTACAAACAATGCTGCTATGAACATGGTTGATCATATGTCCTTGTTGTATGAACATACACTATTTGGGTATATACCCAAGAGAGGAATGGCTGGATCTTGAGGTAGATTGGTTCCCATTTTTCTGAGCAAATACTGCCATACTGATTTCCAGAGTGGTCTTACAAGTTTGCACTCCCACCAGCAATGGAGGTGTGTTCCTTCTTCAACAAATCCTCTCCAGCATAGATTGTCATTGGTATTTTTGATTTTGGCCATTCTGACAGGTGTGAGGTGGTATCTCAGAGTTGTTTTGAGTTGCATTTCTCTGATGGCCAAGGATTTTGAGCACTTTCTTAAGTGTCTTTCAGTCATTTCAGATTCCTCTGTTGAAATTTCTCTGTTTAGTTCTGCACCCCATTTTTTAATTTCATTGTTTGATGTTTTGGTGGCTAGCTTCTTGAGCTCCTTGTATATTTTGGAAGTCAGTCCTCTGTCAGATGTGGGGTCGGTGAAGATCTTTTCCCATTCTGTGGGTGGTCATTTTGTCTTACTGACTGTGTCCTTTGCCTTACAGAAGCTTCTCAATTTCAGGATGTCCCATTTATAAGTTGCAGACCTCAGTGTCTGTGCTACTGGCGTGATGTTCAGGAATCTGTCTCCTGTGCCAATTTGTTCAAGGGTAATTCCTACTTTCTCTTCTAGAAGATTCAGTGTGGCTGGATTTATGGAGAGATCTTTGATCCATTTGCACTTAAGTTTCATGCATGGTGACAGGTATGGATCTATCCGCAATCTTCTGCATGTCCGAATCCAATTGTGACAGCACCATTTGTTGAAGATGCTATCTTTTTTCCATTGTATAGATTTAACACCTTTGTCAAAAATAAGGTGTTTGTAGGTGCGTGGGTTAATATCTGGGTCTTCAATTCGATTCCATTGGTCTATCTGTCTATTCTTGTGCCAATACCAAGCTGTTTTCAGAACTATGGCTCTATAGTAGAGCTTGAAGTCAGGGATGGTGATGCCTCCAGAAGATCCTTTATTGTAAAGAGTTGTTTTGGCTATCCTGGGTTTTTTATTTTTCCATATAAAGTTGAGTATTGTTCTTTCAATGTCTGTGAAAAACTGTGTTGGGATTTTGATGGGGATTGCGTTGAATCTGTAGATTGCTTTTGGTAGGATTGCCATTTTTACTATGTTAATTCTACCTATCCAAGAGCATGGGAGATCTTTCCATTCTCTGGTATCTTCTTTAATTTCTTTCTTTAAAGTCTCAAAGTTCTTATTGTACAGGTCTGTGAGGAGCCGCACTCACATTTGCCATTACAAGATGGCACTGACATCCACTGCCGGATCAAGTAAACAACGTTGGTATGCATGTGCTCAGTGTTTTTCCACTGCCTAGCCCTGCCTATTCCATGGCGTCATATAGGGTGACGAGTCATCCACCTATCCCAGCTATACACGCATCGCTCAGAGTTTGTGAGCCTTTATTAGGGGACGGGATTCTTGACTCGGGGTCTCTGCTTTTGTAAGCTTATGCTCTCTCTCTCAAGACGCATAAAAGCTTTACTGCAGAAGGATCCGAGTGTCATGTGTTGTTCTTGCTGGCGAGACAATCGCGCGGGACATCTGGTGCCGAAACCCGGGAAATCAAGACCTCATCATCGTCAGCACCATCGGAGACCCCTTGGCTACAAGGCAGATTCAGAACTGCAGGGTGGTAAATTCGGAGAGGTATGTCTTTTCTGGACTTTGGCTTGGGATTGTTGATCTTTTTCACTGTTGTAGCAATCTTAAAGAAGTCCAGAATTATATGTCAGAAACCGAATGTAATGAGAGGTGGGGCGCGCCCAGTAACAAATAAGGAAAAGGGACCTCCCTGGGTGTCTAATGGCAAGGGAGTGTGTACAAAAAACAAAATGGCAACGAATAAGGAAAAAGGACCTCCCGGGGTGTCTAATGACAAGGGAGTGAGTAATTTGTTAGATGATTCTGTAAATGAGATTAAAGCTTTAAATCTTGATAGCTCTGATGACTCTGAAAGCTCAGGAGATGAAGTCTTAAATACTGGGGAAACAGCTCAGCTAGGTGAAAAAGAAACAAAAAAGGGGGGAGAGAAAATAGGGGATAACCGGTCACACCCCGGTAAATTTAAGAGACCTGTTAATCCAGCGGGTGTACTTCCATCAGCACCCCCATTATTTGGTACCGACTCCTTTTTACCATTAGAGGAGCGGAGAAAACTACAGATGGCTTTCCCAGTCTTTGACAGGGGAAAAGGTCGCGCATGTTATTCAACACTGCTTGGAGGCCTGGGGTGCCTGGGGAAAGCCTCATATCCTAAAGTTGCTCAAGTAATTTATGTATGCTTGTTTTAAAATGTTCTATTTCCTGGTATAATCTAAGTTCTGTTACAAGCAAAGGATGCAAGTACGGCCATTTTGTAGCTGGTCACATGACTGACGGCAGCCATTTTGCTAAAGTTAAAAAAAGGA
Source organism: Cricetulus griseus (assembly GCF_003668045.3). Taxonomy (NCBI): domain Eukaryota; kingdom Metazoa; phylum Chordata; class Mammalia; order Rodentia; family Cricetidae; genus Cricetulus; species Cricetulus griseus. The sequence continues at coordinate 125,697,974 of NC_048596.1, read as the reverse complement.
TACTTAAACCGCCATCTTGACTAAAGGTGACCGCATGGAAATTAGAGGTACCATCTTAGAAACAAGTTTTTCAGTTAAGATTTAAAATGTTAATGCTTCTATATATTGCAGAAAGACCTTAAGGGAATTTAAATTTCTTTTTAAAACCAGTTTTCAAATGTTTGATTTTATTAATGTTTGTACTTAAAGAGCTTCAATTTAGAATTATTTTTAAGCAAAGCCTGACAATGTAAAGTTCTTGTTTTGTAAAAGATGCTAATCTATTATGTTGGTAGCACACACCTTTAAGCTCAGGGTGTTGGTGACACACGCCTTTAAGTTTCCAGCGTTGGCGGCATATGCCTTTAATCCCAGCACTCGGGAGTAAGAGGCAGATGTGTCTTTATGAATTCAAGGCCTGCCTGGTCCGGCAGATCAAATTCCAGGACAGGCTCCAAAGTCACAGAAAAACCCTGCCTCAGAAAGAAGTTAAGCTACTGTTTAAGGTCTATATAGTTTTAATTTCAACTGTATTCTAGCCACCTGTGTGCTTCTTAAAAACAGATAGTGGGCCGGCTTATACCTCTCAAAAGTTCCGACACTTCTGCAGACAGATCTGACTGGCCTACCTTATAACTCTCAAGGACAAGGCATTGTGGAACGTGCCCATCGCACGCTTACATTCGACCTGTTAATGGGCCAGGGTCGTTTTACAGCTGATCAAACAAATTATCATTGGGGCGCTTATCCACAAATCGCCAACGTGGCCATTAGGGCCTGGAAGGCGCTCTCCAAGAAAGGAGGGGTTGACAATCAGCTTACTAAAATCATTCAAGGAACCCAGGAGCCTTTCTCCGATTTTGTAGCAAGGATGACAGAGGCAGCGGGACGGATCTTTGGCGATCCTGAGCAGGCCGCACCTCTTGTTGAGCAACTTATCTTTGAACAGGCCACCCAAGAATGTCGCGCAGCTATAGCCCCGAGAAAAAACAAAGGATTACAAGATTGGCTTAGGGTCTGTAGAGAACTTGGGGGACCCCTTACTAATACAGGGTTAGCTGCTGCCATCCTACAGTCTCAAAAGCACCCCCTTAAGGGGCCAGATAAAAGAACTTACTTTAGATATAGAACAATTGGACATATTATGGCAGATGGCCCAACTAGGCTATGAGCAGACGCTCCCTGGCCTATATGTCACCTCCATCCAATATGAGAATTTTACCAAAGCAGCTAATTTGTCTAAAAGCCTTTCTTAGTTCATGTTGCAGAATTGGACCTCCGAATTTGAGCAAATGCTCCGGGAGTTGAGAGCCGCTATTATCCAGATTAACTCCATGCACCTTGACCTGTCCTTGACAGAGGGATTGTCATCATGGATCGCTTCAGCTGTCTCCTATTTTAAGGAATGGGTGGGGGTGGGACTTTTTGGCACAATTCTCTGCAGTGGTGTGGTATTTATGCTTGGGACTGTGTGTAGACTCAAAACCCAAACAAAAAAGGTAAGGTAGTGGTTGCACAGGCACTCACTGCCCTAGAGAATGGAATCTCCCCCGGCATTTGGCTAAGCATGTTGAGGCAATAGGTCGCCGACTGCTCAGCTCCTGCACCTCCGGAGGCTTGACCTCATTGCACGGAATAGAGTGAGCAAGGTTCGGCAGGTCAAAAGAGTTGTAAGGCTAAGCACTGCACAGAAAGGGCCTGCGGCTTTTCTTGTGGCTCTTCTGGGAGATATGTCATCTTGCATGAAGGTTATATGTCATAATGCCCTTCCCCCAGAAAAAGACATAAGGACGGGTCTGGGCCTGCTCTGGACACAAAGTCTGGAGTCCTGCTCAAGACAAGGTCTGCATCCAGTTTTGGGGAGTTGATCTCTATCTATGCAGAGTGGAGACTCTGCATTTGGCTAGCCTATAGCCTCTGTGTTTCTATATAATTATATAGGGGGAGATGTGAGGAGCCGCACTCACATTCGCCATTACAAGATGCCTATTCCATGGCATCATATAGGGTGACGAGTCATCCACCTATCCCAGCTATACACGCATCGCTCAGAGTTTGTGAGCCTTTATTAGGGGACAGGATTCTTGGCTCGGGGTCTCCGCTTTTATAAGCTTATGGTCTCTCTCTCAAGATGCATAAAAGCTTTACTGCAGAAGGATCCGAATGTCCTGTGTTGTTCTTGCTGGCGAGACAATCGCGCAGGACACAGGTCTTTCACTTTTTTGGTTAGTGTTACCCCCAGATATTTTATGTTGCTTGTGGATATTGTGAAAGGTGATGTTTCCATGATTTCTTTCTCATTGATTTATCATCTGTATACAGTAGGGCTACAGATTTTTTTGAGTTAATTTTGTATCCTGCTACCTTGCTGAAGGTGTTTATCAGCTGTGGGAGTTCCCTGGTAGAGTTTTTCAGGTCACTAATGTAGACTATCATGACATCTGAAAATAGTGAAAGTTTGACTTCTTCCTTTCCAATTTGTATCCCTTTGATCCCCTTTTCTTGTCTTATTGCTCTAGCAAGAACTTCAAGTACAATATTGAAGAGATATGGAGAGAGTGGACAGCCTTGTCTTGTTCCTGATTTTAGAGGAAACGCTTCAAGTTTCTCTCTATTTAGTTTGATGTTGGCTATTGGTTTGGTGTATATTGCGTTTATCATGTTTAGATATGTTCCTGTTATTCCTGTTCTCTCCAAGATCTTTATCATGAAGGGATGTTGGATTTTGTCAAAGGCTTTTTCAGTATCTAGTGATATGATCATGTGGTTTTTCTTTTTCATTTTGTTTATATGGTGGATTACATTGATGGATTTTCATATGTTGAACAATCCTTGCATACCTGGGATGAATCCTACTTGTTCGTGGTGGATGATTTTTCTGATATGTTCTTGAATTCCGTTCACCAATATTTTATTGAGTATTTTAGGATCGATGTTCATGAGGGATATCTGTCTGTAGTTCTCTTTCTTAGTCATATCTTTGTGTGGCTTGGGTATCAAAGTGATTGTAGCTTTGTAGAAAGAGTTTTCCAATATCCCCTCTGCTTCTATTGTGGGGAACAGTTTGAAGAGTACTGGAATTAGTTCTTGTTTGAATTTCTGGTAGAATTCTGCAGTGAAGCCATCTGGCCCTGGGCTTTTTTTGGTTGGGAGGCTTTTGATGACAGCTTCTATTTCATTAGGGGTTATAGGTCGATTTAAACTGTTTATCTGATCTTGGTTTAATTTTGGTAAGTGATATTTATCCAGAAAACTGTCCATTTCCTTTAGATTTTGGAATTTTGTGGAGTACAGGTTTTCAAACTATGACCTGAAGATTCTCTGGATTTCCTCAGTGTCTGATGTTATATCCCCCTTTTCATTTCTGATTTTGTTAATTAGCATGCTCTCTCTCTGCCTTTTAGTTAGTTTGGCTAGAGGTTTGTCTATCTTGTTGATCTTCTCAAAGAACCAACTCTTTGTTTCATTGATTCTATGTAATGTTTTCCTAGTTTCTACTTTATTGATTTCAGCTCTCAGGTTGATTATTTCCTGGCATCCACTCCTCCTTAGTGAGTTTGCTTCTTTTTGCTCTAATGCTTTCAGTTGTTCTGTCAATTCTCTAGTGTGACTTTTCTCCAGCTTCTTCTTGTGGGCACTTAGTGCTATGAACTTCCTTCTTAGCACTGCTTTCAGAGTGTCCCATAAGTTTGGATATGTTGTGTCTACATTCTCATTAAATTCTAGGAAGTCTTTAATTTCTTTTTTTATTTCTTTCTCAACCCAGGAATGGTACAATTGGGTGTTATTGATTTTCCAAGAGTATGTAGGTTTACTGCCATTCCTATTGCTGTTGAATTCTAGCTTTAATGCATGGTGATGTGATGAGATAAAGGGGGTTATTTCAATTCTTTTGTAACTATGGAGGTTTGCTTTGTTGCCTACTATGTGGTCAATTTTAGAGAAGGTGCCATGTGGCGCTGAGAAGAAGGTATATTCTTTTGAGTTTGGATGGAATGCTCTATAGATATCCATTAATCCCAGTTGGGTCATGACTTCTTTCAGATCCTTTGTTTCTTTGTTAAGTTTCTGTCTGGTGGTCCTGTCTAGTGGTGTAATGGGGGGTGTGGAAGTCACCTACTATAAGTGTGTGTGGTTTTATGTGTGGTTTGAGCATTAGTAATGTTTCTTTTACAAATGTGGTTGCCTTCATATTTGGGGCATAGATGTTCAGGATTGAGACTTCATCTTGATGGACTTTTCCTGTGATGAGTATGAAATGCCCTTCTTCATCTCTTTTGATTGATTTTAATTTAATGTCCAATTTGTTAGATATTAGGATTACTACACCAGCTTGTTTCTTGAGCCCATTTGACTGGAAAATCTTTTCCCATCCTTTTACTCTGAGGTATCGCCTGTCTTTGAAGTTCAAGTGTGTTTCTTGTAAACAGCAGAAGGATGGATTCTGTCTTCGTATCCATTCTGTTAGCCTATATCTTTTTATGGGTAAGTTAAGACCATTGACATTTAGGGATATTAATGTCCATTGTTCATTGTTTTTTGTTTGTTTTGGATTTATTTTTGGTGGTGTCATTGTGTGTGGATTTCACCCTCCTGCTTCTTTTTGTGTTTGGTAAAATTAGATTATCTATTGCCTGTGTTTTTGTGAGTGTAGTTATGTTAGTTGGGTTGGATTTTTCCTTCCAGAATCTTCTGTAATGCTGGGTTTGTGGATATGTATTGTTTAAATCTGTTTTGTCATGGAATATCTTGTTTTCTCCATCTATAGTGATTGAAAGTTTTGCTGGGTACAGTAGTCTGGATTGACATCCATGCTCCCTTAGTGCTTGTATGGTATCTATCCAAGACCTTCTGGCTTTCAGAGTTTCCATTGAGAAGTCGGGTGTGATTCTGATTGGTTTGCCTTTATATGTTACTTGGCATTTTTCCTTTTTTTTATTCTGTAGATTTGGTGTTTTGATTATTATGTGTCGGTGGGACTTTTTTTTGTGGTCCAGTCTGTTTGGTGTCCTGTAAGCTTCTTGTACTTTCATAGGCATATCCTTCTGTAGGTTGTGGAAGTTTTCCTCTATGATTTTGTTGAATATGTTTTCTGTATCTTTGAGCAGTGTTTCTTCACCTTCTTCTATACCTATTATTCTTAGGTTTGGTCTTTTCACGGTGTCCCATATTTCCTGGATATTTTGTGTTAGGGATTTGTTGGACTTGAGGTTTTCTCTGGTTAATGAATGTATATCCACCAGCAAGTCTTCAATAGCTGGGATTCTCTCTTCTGTGTCTTGGATTCTATTAGTTATACTCACATCTTTAATTCCTGATCGTTTATCCACTCTTTCCATTTCCAGCATCTCCTCATTCTGTGTTTTCTTTATTGTGTCTATATAAGCTTTCATGCTTTGAACTGTTTCAAGAGCTTCCTTCACTTGTTTGGTTGTTTTTTTCTTGGGTTTCTTTAGATTCTTTAAGAGATTTGTTTATTTCTTGAATTTTTTTGTTTGTCTTTTCCTCCATTTCGTGTGTAATTTTTTGCTTGCTTTTTCTTCTATTTCTTTAAGGGTTTTTCTTGTTTCCTCTTTAAAGGTTTCTATCATCTTGCTGAGATAATTTTTGAGGTCCATTTCTTCTTCATGCACTATGTTGGGCTTTTCAGATCTTGCTAGAGTGGAGTCCCTAGATTCTGGTGGTGTCATATTGGTCTTTCTGTTGTTGAGTGAAATCTTATTCTGTCTTCTTCCCATATCTTCTTCCAGTGAGTGCAGGAGGGGTCTCTCTATCGCCTCTTGTTACTCAGTGGTGTGTGTGGACCAGGAATTGAATGTGTGCAGCTCTGGATGGTCTTGCCTCTCCTGGTAGTCTCCTCACTCTGAAGGAGTTAGGCCTCCGTAGGGGTCAGGTGTGTGTGTGGGGGGTGACGTGAAGGAAGAGTGGGGGTGTTTCCAGACTCAGGGAGTTCCTCACTGCCTGGGCAGGTCTACCCCAAGCAGGAGCAGGCCCAGAGAGATCAGGGTGGATGGAGCTATGGAAGGGAGTTGGGTAAGAACAGAGGATCACTCACCTCGTTGCGGATTGGTTGGCAGAAAGGGAAGGTAGAGTGGCCTGTTCCCAGATTCAGGGAGCTCCTCCCTGCCTGGGCGTGTCGACTTCAAGCAGGCACAAGCCAGGGGAGATCTGGGTAAATGACACTTTGGACGGGAGATGGGTAAGAACAGGGGGTCACTCACCTCGTTGCGGATCGGTCGGCAGAAAGGGAAGGAAGAGCGATGTTGAGTTTTTAATAGAGGGCTTTTCTGCATATATTGAAATAATCTTGTGATTTCTGTCTGAGTCAGTTTATGTAATATATTCTATTTATGGACTCATACTTGTTGAACCTCCCCTGCATCCCTTTAAGGGAAAAAACTTGACCAATATTAATGATCTTTCTCTTGTAATCTTGAATTCAGTTTGACAGAAGTTTATTAGGAAATTTTGTATCATGTTTATTAGAGAGCTGAGTTTTAATTTTTTTTAAAGAACATACCTTTAACTGGTTTTGATATCAATATAATGCTGTTTAACTTAAAGACTTTGAAAGCCCCCCTTCCTTTCTAACTCACAGAATAATTTGTGTTGGTGATAATGCATTTTTGATGTTTTACTGCAATTCTGAAGTGAATCCATCTGATTCCAGACTTTCAATAGTTAGAATGCTTTTGATTACTGCTGTAACTTTGTCACTCTTCTATTGTTTAAATAATTTTTTCTTGTTTCAATTTTGGAATGTCATTTAACCTTTCTTCGAAATTTTCCAATTTAATGGAATAAAGGTTTTAAAGTATGTCCTTATGATTTTCTTTTCGTTAACTTAATTTCTTTATTGATTCTTTGGAAATTTCATTTCATGTACTCCAATTATTCTGATTTCCCTCCATATTCACCCTTCACTCTTGCAGTATCCTCCCACAAAAAGAGAAAATTAAAAAAAATTAAAACCAAACCAAACAAACAAAAAACCATTTTGTTACTCCATCTTTCCCACATTTCCAACACCTCTTGATTCATCTTAGTGGTATTAGGAGTCAGTATATACACTTTTGTCCAATCAGCTTTATTTACAAGTGTTCATTGCCACAAGTCATTAGTCTGGTTCAAGACCTCTGGTTTATGGTACATCATCATCACTGGACCCTCTCTGAAACTCCTCTTGGATATCCCACAGACAACCGGAGTCATGATGATCCTACAGTTATCTTTGGGCAGTACCAGGCCCTTCACATGGTCCAATAGGTCATAGATGGGATAGATAATAGGTTGGGCTAACCTAAGGCTCTGGATGTGAGCCTAGGTGGTAGCTAAGCTGGTCAGACTTGGCCACTGGCCTCAGGCTTTGTGTAAAGCCAGATCTCCTACACCCACACCATCAGGTTGAGCTGTACCATGCCTGTGGTGAGGGGTGGGGCCATCTCTCCAGAGTGTAGGGGCCATATCTCCTGTGAGGGCTAGGGTCAGCTCTCTTGCTTCAGTATCTAACAAAGGATAGAACCAGTTTTTCCAGGGCCAGTGAAGGGCCAGGAAGGCTCAGCCTGACCCTTGGATTTCATCACACATGGTTCTTATGTCTACCTGTGGTAATATGAGCCATAGACTTCAACACAGACCTCAGCAACAGTTGGACCATGGACCTAGATATGGCCCTTGACAGTAACTTGGGCCCATACATCACTCTGGCCCCTGCAGCAGCTCAAGTCTACCAGATTAGTATGTCCCCAGTGGCAGCATGGCTCTCAGACACCAACATGGTCTCAGGTGGTTGACCAGACCCCAGGCATCCTAAAGGCCCTTGATAGTAACAGGGTGCCTGGTCAACTCAGGCCATGGCTGCTCTATGGCCATTGCCCCAGAGGTAGCCTTCAGGTCTAGCTTGGTCCCAAACATCATCATGGTCCTGGGTAGCAGCACAGGCCACTGAGATTGGTAAGGCCCTTGTGGTGGCATAGCCCTCCAACACCTGCATGGCCACAGGGACACTGGGGATTCTTGTGACCTTTGGTGGAAGCATGGACCATGAATGTCAACACAGCCCCTAGCTGCAGTAGGACCACAGACCTAGGTATGTCTCTTGGCAGTAGCCCAGGCTCAAATTTTGCCATGACCCCTGTTGGCAAGCAGGCTACCCATATCCTATTCCTTATCACTTTTGCTTCATCTGTTCTACCTCTTTCCACAGCATATGAACCATTCTGTTTCTCTTTCTCTCCCATTTCTCCACCACACATTTCTTCATCATAATGACACCTGACTCCTCCCAACCTCCATCCCACTGCAAAGTGCAGGGCAGGCCCCTTGAGTGTCTTCAGCCTTCCCAGGCCTTGAGGACCCAGGCTGGCCTGCAGATGTCCTTGTGATTTTCTGAATATTATTAGTATATGTTGTATTTTTCATTTGCATTTTTAATTTTATTAGTTTTGGTGTATCTTTTGGATAGATAGCCTAAAGTTTTGTCAATCTGGTTTATCTTTTCAAGGATCAACTTTTTCTTTTGTAGATTCTTTGTATGGTTTTATTTTTCTTTAAAATTCATTAACTTCTGCCCTGATTTTGATTTTTACTTCCTGTCTTCTGTGTTTGGGTCTGGTTTGTACATATGCATCATTATGGTTAAGCCACTAGTTTTATACTTCTGAAATTTTTTGATGAATGCAATGCATATAAACTTTCCTTTCGAGGACCCTAAAAGAGACAAACTTTGTCCCCTGGAGAAGGGGAAAGGGTCACGATCCCCTGAGCAAAGTCAGAGCATGGGAAAAGTGGGGAGGGAGCTACAAGAATGAGAAGGGAAGAAGAGGAAGGATGCAGAGGTCATGAGGGAGCAGAAAGTTTGAGTCAGGTGTAGATTAGAAGAAAGGATATGTGATAGGTAGGGTTTTAGTTGGGGGTGGTAGGGGACGAAGGGAGGGAGAAGGGAACTGGGATTGTCATGTAATTCAATCTTGTTTGTAATTCAAATAAAAAAATTTAAAAAAAGAAAATGTACTAAAAAAATACTTCCCTTTCAGGGCTACTTTTCTGTGTGTCTCAAAGATTGGGGTGTGTTTTGTTTCTATTTGCATTCATTATGGGAATATTTTATATTTTCTTTGATTCCTTATTGACTCAGTTACCATTCAATAGTATAGATTGTTCTCCATTAGTTTGTACACTTTCTGTGGTTTCTATTGATGTTTACAGCTAGCTTTATTCCATTGTAATCTAATAGAATTAAATAAGTCATTTCCATTCTTAATAAATTTGTTGAGGTTTATTTGTGTCTTTATATGTGGTCAGTTTTCGAGAAAGTTCCATCTGTTGTTAAGACAACATACTCTTCATTGTTTGAGTGGACTGCTGTACAGATGTGTCTAACTTCTGTTTATTTTATGAGGTTATATTAACTGTAATGCTTCTCTGTGTAGTTTTTTGTCTGGACAATCTTCCTATTGATGAATTTGGATTATTGAAGTCATCCACTACCACCTAGTTGGTATTAATTTTTTCTATATAGTAGCATTAGTTTTTATGAAATTGGGTGTATATGTTTAGTGTGTACATGTTTAGAAATATAATATCCTCTTAGTTTATTGTAGTGATTTTTCTTATCTCTCCTGACTAGTTTTGGTTTGAAATCTATTTACTAGATACAAAATAATTATACTTGGTGTTTTCTAGTTCCATTTCCTTACTGTTTTACAACCTTTTACTATGGATGCTGTCTATAATTCATGGTGAAATGTGTTTCTTAGAGGCATAAGCAATATGGATTTTGATTTTTAGTTCATCATTCTAGTCTATGTCTTTTTATTAAGAAACTGATATCATTGATATTCAGAGTTATTATTGAAATTTTTGTATTGCCTCCTGTCATTTTGTTGATATTCCAGTGTTTCCTCAGCCATATTTGGAAGAACCATTTTGTTATTGTTTATTTATCCATAGTGGCCCCTTGATTATGTATATTCTTCTCATTGGTCTAAATAATTCCTTCTAATACCCATTATAGGACTAGATTACTGGTAGTAAATTCTTTAATATACTTTTGTCATAGAAAGATTTTATTTCTCTTTCAATTTTAATAGATAGTTTTGCCTGATATAATAGTGGAGTTGGTAATTGTGTATATATCTTTCCAGGCAGACTTGTTTAATTATTCTATTGAATAGCCAGGCTATTGTGATGGGCCTGTTTTTATATTGTACTTTATCTTTCTCTCTTGCAGTTTTCAATAGCCTTTATTTATTTTGTGTTTTAATGTTTTCCTTATAATATTTAAGTTTCCATTTGATGTAGTCTATAACATATTCTGCATTATGCAACCTATGTTTGGAGGGTTTAGTCTTCCAAGCTTGTTTGTGGAGTATCTCCTTAAGTGTTCTATTAGATCTCTCAACCATTGCTTGTCTGGTAGGATTGTGTGGTATACCAGTGACATGCTTTATGTTATATTTGAAAAACTGTTCCAATTTTGTGGAGACATATGCTGGAGCATTGTCAGTTTTTATTTGTGCAGGTATACCCATAACTGCCATGACCTCTAGCAGGTGGTAATAACAGAATCAGCCTTTTCAGAGTTAAGAGCAGTAGCCCATTGGAACACTGAGAATGTGTCTATAGTGTGATGCACATATTTCAAATTTCCAAATTCTGCAAAGTGAAAGAAATCCATCTGCCAAACCAGATTTCTCCAAAAGCCCTTAGGATTACAACCTTCTGGCAATGGAGTTTGATTATAAGGAACAAGTAGAACATTTTCTCACTATCTCCTTGGCTTATTGCCAAGTAATGGAGAAGTCCTTTTTCAAACCTTTGCTATTTGCATAATGTTTATTATGAAACTCAGGCTTCTAGCACACTTCCTATTAATAAATGATGAATCTCATCATTGCTTTGTGCTAGCGGCCCTGGCACACCCAAATGGTATCTGATATGTGTAATGTATAGAGGATTACTTCTGTTTCTGATTGTTTCCTGTAATTGTATAAAGAGTGAAGTTAATTCTGTATTATCAGGAACGAATTCTGCAGTCTCAATGTGTAACACAACTCTCTCTACATATTGAGAATCAATAACTATATTAAGAGGTTATGTAAAATGCATGAGTACCATGAGAATTGCATATAATTCTGCCTTCTGTACAGATGTATACAGACTTTGAACTACTTTACTTACCTCACCTGCTTTATAACCAGCCTTACCTGATTTGTTGGCATCAGTGTAGAAGGTAAGAACTCCATAAATGGGTGTTTGTCTTATAATACGTGGAAGAATCCAGATTGTCTTATTTATGAATTTAATTCTGTCAGTTCTGGGATAGTTGTTGCTAATCGTTCCCACAAAGTCAGTAAGAGCTATTTGCCAATATTCATTATCCTTCCACAAGGAGGAAATTTCCTCATTAAAGGTACTATAATTTCTGCAGCATCTTTTCCAGTCAGTTGTCACAGTCTGAATTTGCCCTTTAGAATCAAATCAGAAATTTTTCTATATATGTCTTTAACTTTTTATTCTGTTTATGTGGCAGAAATATCGACTCCAATATGGTGTCTTCCCTCTGCATCAGAATCCCAGAAGGGTATTCTCTAGATGGCAAGATAACCGGATTACAGTCTAAATTAAGGTTTATCTGATCTACATGTGCACCCAATATTCTGTTTTCTACCCATTGTAACTTTATCTGCCTCAGCAGATAATATTCTTGGACTGTTTAGGTCCTTATCACAGTTAAGGGCCATTTTTAAATGCTTTAAGTCATGTCCTTCTACAACAATAATTGTCTGTAATTGAGAAATTCCTCTAATAATTTCTGAAGAGAATTAAGAGTTTGATAATGATCCCTTCTAATTTGTACCTTTTGAGGTTTGATTCTTTGTTAGTCTATCTTGTAACCTAAATAGTTAATAGAATCTCCTCTTTTATCTTTTCTAGGGCAATCTGTAACCTCCATCTAGGTAGAACTTCTTCACCATGTCAAACATATGTTCCAAAGTTTCCTTATTGGAATCTGATAAAAGAATGCCATCCATGTAATGATAAACAAGAGATTGTGAAAATTTCTTATGAATTACTTCCAAAGGTTGCTGTACAAAGTGCTGATACAAAGTAGGACTATTTAGCATTCCTTGTTGCAAAACCCTCCACTGATATCTCCTAACTGGCTGTAAATTATTAAGAGTTGATACAGTAAATGCAAATTTTTCTCTATCATTTTCCTGTAACGGTATTGTGAATAAACAGTCTTTCAGCTCAATTACTATGATTGGCCATCCTTTAGGTATTAAGGAAGGCAATGTCATTCCAGGTTGCAGAGAGCCCATTGGTTGAATTACCTTATTTATGGCTCTCAGGTCTGTCAGCATTCTCCACTTCCCTGACTTCTTTTTGATAACAAATACAGGAGAATTCCAAGGACTGGTAGATTCTTCTATATGTCCAGCATCTAGCTGATTCTGTACTAACTTTTCTAAAGCCTCTATCTTCTCAGAGGTTATAGACTATTGTCATACCCAAACAGGTTCATCTGTAAGCCACTTCAATGGCAGGGCCTTTGGCTCCTCTGAGGGTATATCATTTGTACCTAGTTTCTGTACAGCCTGGATGGTTGGTAACCATTTTCCACAGCGTCTTACCAGATCTTTTCTACTATCTAAAGATTGTACATAATTTGTATCTGACACTGGAGGAATATTAATCTGAGTATTCCATTGCTGTAAGAGATCATGACCCCAGAGACTTATAGCTAAATCTGCTACATATGGCTTCAGTCTCCCTCTCTGTCCTTCCAGTCCAATGCAGACCACCGAGTTAACACTGTCGAACTCTAGATAGAGTTCCAATTCCTAAAAACTGTACATTCACCTCTCTAAGAGGCCATTTCTGAGACCAAGACTTCTGGGTAATAATAGTCACATGTGCCCCAGTGTCTACTAAGCCAGTAATAACTTTATTATTAATTTTCACTTTCAATTGAGGTATTTTATCATTAATAGAAGTTTGCCAAAATATGCGTTTCTCATTTTGTCCATTCACATTTGGTTCTTCATCGCTATTCAAATTACCATCTTGAGCAGTATCATTTTTCACAATAGGCAAAGAACTATCTACTTTTCCTGTGAGAGGTTGTCTTCTACTGTTACTGGGAACGACCGGACCGTTCTCAATGAGGAGGACTTCTTGAGGAACCCCTCAGGGTTTCCCAGCCTTAACAGGTTTCCTTGCATGTCCCTGGTCAATCTACATTCATTGGTCTAGTGTCTGCCATTACCACATCTTCTACACAATCCAGAAGACAGTGGCCTTCCATATGAGGCATTTTTAGATTTCATTTGTCTACAATTTCTCTTGAAATGTGTCCCATTATACCAAAGCTGAAACATCTAGGTTCCTGGTGCCTTCATGGTCTCCTGAGGAAGGCTCTTCCTACCCAAGGTTCTGGTTTATAGTAGTAGTAACCTCTAGCCTCTTGGTACCTATGTTGTCCTCTAAAGGTGCTTCTTCTTCCCAAGCCCTTGCATCCTCACCTCTAGAACTTTAATCTCTTGTTGCCTTTTTAAACCTTTTGAGTTGGCTTCTCCTACCCAAGCTCCAGTATCTTGCACATTTTAGTCAATGTTGGCTGCATGCAAAACCCATCATTCTAGAGGAGCTGATCTGATCTTTAAAGGCAAAAGTATTCTTTTGCATATTGGGTTTGCATTTTCATAAGCTATTGTATATATAATTGATTGTGTTGTTTCTGGATCTGTTACCTGTAATTCTACTGCCCTAGTTAACCTTTATAAGAAGTCCTGGAACTGTTCTGTAGGTTCCTGTTCTATTCTGGTATAAGCTTCTAGGCATTCTCCTGGCTCACAAACCTTACCCCAGGCGTTTAATGCTGTTTTCCTGCATAGGGACAGGGTCATCATATTCAGCCTGAGCATGTGGGTTAGCATAAATACCCTCACCAAGAATCTTATCTAGATGGGCTTCATAACCTCCTTTATGCCTTGATGCTCAAGGAGCTTTGTCTCTTCTCTCACCAATGCCTTCTACTGGATTTGGCATGAATTCTCAAGTACAGCTGCTACCAATCATTCCCAATCTGTGGGTGTCACCCTGTTAAAGGTTGCCCATGAATGTAATAGCTGTTTTATGTATGGGCTATGGAGACCATATGAGACAACTGATTCTTTAATATTCTTAAGATCCTTCAGCTATATAGGGTGCCATACATAAGCCATCTGTCCCTGAGGGTGTTTCTTAGAAGCTGACTTTTCTGCCATGGTAGCTGGGTAGACTAATGGTGTTCAAGTAACAACCTTAGAAGAATAGTCATGATACCTGGGTGGAGTAGGTGTTTTGGATTGGAGTGATTCTGCCTCAGAGGCATCCCAATGATATTTAAGCCTAGTAATGATATCCTCATGAAAAGTTCCAATTTCCTGAATCATAAAAGATTCCAAGCATGGTAGTAAATCTGTAAATTGCTCTAACTGCTCCTCTATATGTTTTTCTAGGTCTTTAATACAGTTGTCCTTAGACAATATCTGGATGGTATGGGAACTGCCTTCTAGTTATTGGAGTCTAGATTCAAGGTCATGATTTGCTGATTTTGAGTCCTCAGCAATCGACTGTATGGACCTCTCTAATCTATCAGCCCTGCACTGTAAATTATCTTCAAAACATTCGAATCTAGACTCAAATTTGTGATCTGCAAACTTAGATGCTTCAATAATTGATTAAATGGCATTGACCAATTCTTCAACCCTCTCCTGGGTATTTTGCAGCTTTGAATCTAGTTTCTGGGTCACCGAGCCTATCTGAGTTTCTAGCTGGCTACAGATATTCTTTAGTTTGTCACGGTCCTCTGACAGCCTAGACTGTAATGCCTCAGACATGGAGGATATCTCGGTGTTTATCTTATCATAAGTATGTTGCATCTCATCTTGGGTAACAGACATTTTGGACACAGAACCAAGCTTATCATTCAATTACTGTTCCACTTGCTGCACAATTGTGGCCTGACCCAATCTGTTCTCCAAAACCTCATTTCATAAAGCTGTTATTTCCTGCAAGCAGGTAGTGAGTTTATCTTTGTCCCTTGTCCTGAGACCTCTGGCTAGGAATGTTATTTGTACCAGCAAGCTAACTGCCATTACTGCATATAGGCCAGTAATTGGCAGATTAGTGTCCTCCTCAAACATTGAATTCACATAATATTACCAATTTTAGCAAATGATAAATATTCTGCCATAATTTTACCTGATTTCTACTCTTTGACTAGCAGGTGGTGCAAGTGTTCAGTTAGTCTGTGTGGCATGTCAGAGGTCGATGGCAGTGGTGGAGAGAGGTGAAGAGAGTTCACAAAGGCAGCTGCACTTAGCTTAGAGAGTGTACAGCCTTGCGACTGCAACCACTGAAAAAGATGCAGCTTTATGGATACAGCAACCAGGGGAAGCTGTGGACCATGCTGAAAGCCGAGGCCTACTCGGCTCTAGGGCAGGAGGCATCTGGGCACAGGTAGGTCACAGTCCGAGCCAATCCTGTGCATGCAGCTAGAAACTGCAACAGTAACCGTGGGGTGGTCTGTGGAAGTCTCCCAACCGGGCAGAAGGTTCTGAGAAGCTCAGTGGCAGCTGGAATGCCCTTGTGTGGTACAGCAGGTCGGCTTCAAGCCAGGAGCACCTGTGGAGAGAGGGCTCTTTCCCAGCCTAGGCCACCATCCTGGTGGGACCCACAGGCTCTCCCAAATGGGGCCTAGGTTTACAATATCCCACTTCTGACAACCAGATAATGTGGGAAATTACCAATACAGAGCCGGGTAAAAATACAAGGGAATTTAATATGGATCCGGCAGGCAGCAGTCCGTACAGCAAGCTGAAGAACAAAACCGAAAGCAGAAACCTGCCACCTGAACATCACTCACTCTATGTCACCCTGACCACGCCCTCACAGGTGTGGTCAGGCACACCTGTAGCCAGCCCCTAAGCAGGCATGGCTGCAGCATCCCCTATACTGTATGGTCATCTCTTTCTTTATGTTGGGGAAGTTTTCTTTTATGTTGAAGATTTTCAACATAATGCCTTTGGTATGCTTTTGGTACAGTATTCTTTTCCTTGTTTTAGAATTCCTAGAATTCATTGATTAGGTCTTTTCATTGTGTTCCAAAGCTCTCCTACATTTATTCACATGTCTTTTTGAATATGTCAATGATTTTTCTTGAGTGATTCAATTCTACCTTGTCTTCTAGCCCTGACACTGTTATTCACATGATGTATTCTATTTTTCAGGGGTGAGTCCCAGTAATGCTTTTATTTTTTTATTCCCAATATTATTTTAGTTTGTGTTTTCTTCTGCAATTCTGTCACTTTACTCTAATTTCATATCTTAGATTGAATTCCTCATTTCATTCAGCCTTTTGTTTTTGTTGTCCTGGATTATATCCATATCTTCTTTGAGTTGTTCAAACATAGTTACAATCACTATTTTGACTCATTTGTCTGGAAGTTCTTCCAGGTCATTTTCCTCGGAGGTCATTACTATTAATGTTAATAATATTAATGTTAATAATATTTAGAGGTGCTGTGTTTTTTCTTGCTGTTTTTGTTTCTACTTTGAGACTTGTGAATCTGGTCTACTACGCTGTTGATTGGGTCTTTAGTTTTGTTCAAATAATATTTATTTCAATTAACATATTACAGTGTTCAGAAAGACTAAGTTTTATAGTGGTTATGGTGTTGTTTTCTTCTGAGACTGGTACTGAGGGTTGCAGGTTCTATACCTAGTCTTGTTTTCAGAGTCTATTTCTGTCTGTATTAATGCTTACTATTCATGGGTCAGCATATATCTCTGTTTCTCCTTTCACTGTATGCTTTCTCCTATGCATGTCCATGTTTGAATACTCTACCTTGAGTTGTCCCTGGTCTGGTCCTTGCTTCCTCTGCCTTCCACACCTGTTTAGGGACTCTGAAAGCCTGGACACCTCATGCCTTTCTGGGAAGGATTATTGTCTGCTTTCTCCCTTGGCACTTTGCACAGAACCTTTTGGTACTATGAGAGAGAGTTCTCTGGGATAAGAATTCTAAAAAGTCCTCATAAGGGCTCCCAACTAGATATGTAAGCTCACAAACCAGCAGAAGAGTAACTGGGTCAAGAACGAGGTAAAACCCTAAAGGAAAGGGTGAGCTGATATTGAAGGAAAACTGCCTTAGTGACAGCTTAAAACCTACAGTCCCTTTCACAACCAGACTTCTTCATTCCATAGTAGCTGGGTATATAGTGAGATTTTATTTCCCAGCCACTCTGTGAATTAGATTTGGTAGCAATCTAAGTTCTCAGTGGAATGTGAGAACAAATGATGTGTCTTCCAGTATAAGCCCTGTCACAAAAGACATAGCTTATTCACTGATATTCATACATGGGAGAAATTTGCAAACGCTATGGGATGTGGCTCCTGAATGACAACATAGAGTAGGCTGCCAGCCAGCAAAAACTCTCACCTTTATCACAAGCAAGAGGAAGATATCAGCTTTCTAAGATGCATATTGCTATGAAACATATCCTTTGGTTCATCCTCTTACAAGCAGGAATAATGTAACATTAACACCATAAGCTTACACCTAGTTAAATTTATTTTATTTATTATTGTATGTATTTATGGTATATATGAGAGAGAGAGAGAGAGAGAGAGAGAGAGAGAGAGAGAGAGAGAGAGAGAGAAAGATGAGGAGGGGTGAGAGAGAGAACACCTTTGGAGGCCAGAATAACCTTTAGGAGTTGGATTTTTCCATCTCCTGTGGGTTCCAGGGATTCAACTCATACCATTAAGCTTTTTCCACGAAGAGCCTTCTCCCTGACCTTATATTCTGAGTTAGTGTCTGTTTGAATAATTTTGATTATAACTATCTTACAGATGGAGATACTGTGCTTGAGTAGCCATTTGCTAAATATGCAAGTCCTGCCTAGGATACAGCAAAACTTTACTCTTGAGGGACAAAGATTTTGCAGTTGCAAAGCCTCCCTGCATGTTTTATTAGATATAACCTTTGTGATCCCAAGGCCTCATTTACTTCTAAAAGTGAGGATGATAGTAGAACCTGCCTGCTAAGGTTCTTGGAAAGGCTAGGTGAGATAATCCATGCTGAGTGTGTATTGCACAGTAACAGCTCCATGATTCTATCTTCATTTTAGGGCTAGGGAACAATGAGATAAGATTTATTTGGTGCTCTAAAGCTCCATATATCATCTTTTCAAGCCAGCGAAGAAAGTGTAATGGTCTTGTCTTGTTCTGTCTGCTCCTTGTGGTTAGAATATGCTTGTCCCAGACTTCCATAGCATGGATTCTTGCATCCCAGTGTACTATATGAGAAGTCATGTAACTGATATTGCATCTGCGACTACCAGAGGTTATATAGAAAACCCAGCTTCCTGTCATTAGAATGATTTCCCCAATATCCTGGAAAAGATGTTTCTTCCATGTAATATGCACCACAGTTATATAAGCCCTGCAGTCAAAATTATCCAATACATACTTGACAAAAACAGTTAGTTAGGACATCAGACTCTTCCCTAGAGTGCTTTATTCTTAAATATGCCCGAGGTTTTTTTTTTTTTATCACATTTTGGGTGTCTTGGGGTTACTTCTCTCCCTCCTTACTCATCGGGGTTCTGGCTACAATTGGTCCATTTTCTGAAAATAAACCAGGCTGGTCAGAAGGAACCACATGCCCAAAAGAAGTGGCTTTCAGAGCTGTAGATGCATCATTTTTCTGCTACGATTCCTTCCTTTCAGTTTTAGTTCTTGACTTTCCTACAGCAAGTTTTTCTATATCATCAGTTAAAAGGTTTCAACAAACTTTCTTTTTCCTCTATAGTAGCCTTGCCTAGGCCAGTTTTGCCCAGTGATAGAAAAAATGTGTTTATTATCAGTTCTGTGTTGACCAGCATGGTGTCTATCAGTCATATGTGGCTAGTGCATGACTAGACTGAGTTTATAATTATAGTCTGTTTAGTTTTGACTATATTCTAACAGTGACTAATTACATCCTAAATCAGCACTGACTAATAAGAAATACAAACCATCATATGTGCTTTCAGGGTGTTTTTGGTGGTACATCAAAATTAAAACACAATATGTTATAAATTTTATTAAGTTCTGAAATTTGGAATATTTGCATGCACATAGTAAGGTATCTTGATTTTTTTTGCTGTTAGTACATCTCCTGTGGAACAGGCAGTCTTCTAGTGCTCAAGAGAACACAGGCAAGTGGAAACAGCATCTGATAGTACAGACCTATCACACGTTAAAATACATGCTTGTTAGTAACTATGGTCTTTCTGGCTTAACAAATAAATATTTGACCTAAAATATGTTCTTAATAATATGTTTTATTGACTTTCATAATGATCAATTTTCATCTGTGTTTATAGTCAAGTCAACTAACAATTAGATAAATATGTTACTTTTCCATTTGAGTTAAATTTATTTTGTTTTTTTTTTTCCTTTTTTAATTAAATTAGAAACAAGCTTGCTTTACATGTCAATCCCAGGTCTCTCTCCCTCCCCTTCTCCCTGCCCCCAATCGACCCTTATCTCATCTTCTTTCTGCTCCCCAGGGAGGGTGAGGCCTTCCATGGGGGGGTCTTCAAAGTCTGTCATATCATTTGGAGCAGGACCTAGAAGCCCCCCCCCCATGTCTATAGGCTGAGAGAGCATCCCTCTATGTGGAGTGGGCTCCCAAAGTCCATTGCTGTACTAGGGATAAATACTGATCCACTACCAGAGGCCCCATAGATTAACCAGGCCTCCAAATTTACAACAACATTCAGGTGGTCTGGAACAGTCCTATGCTGGTTCCCCAGCTATCAGTCTGGAGTCTATGAGCTCCCCCTTGTTCAGATAAGCTGTTTCTGTGGGTTTCTTCAGCCTGGTCTTGAACCTTTTGCTCATCACCCCTCTCTCTGTGCAGCTGGATTCCAGAGTTCAGCTCAGTGTTTAGCTGTGGGCGTCTCCTTCTGCTTCCATCAGCTACTGGATGAAGGCTCTAGGATGGCATATAAGGTAGTCATCAATCTCATTATCAGAGAAGAGTATTTAAGGTAGCCTCTCCCTTATTGCTTAGAGTTTTAGTTAGGGTCATCCTTGTAGATCTCTGGACATTTCCCTAGTACCAGATTTCTCTTTAAACCTATAATGGCTCCCTCTATTATGGTATCTCTTTTCTTGCTCTCCTCTATTCTTCCCCTGACTTGATATTCCTGCTCCCTCATTTCCCTAAAGGATTACCAGCCTACAATCCACACTGCCAGAGAAGCTAGGAAACAAGGAGGATACTAAGAGAGACATGCATTGTCCCCAGGAGAAAGGAAAAGTGACAAGATCTCCTGAGTTAATTGGGAGCATGGTGGGAGGTGAGAGGGAGATAAGAGAAAGAGAAGAGGAGAAGAGGAGGGGATATTTAGTTTGTCTTTATAAACACTTTAACAATATCTTTGAGTTTAATGCTGAGAACTGGAATCAAGTGTTTCTGAAAAGTGCCAGAGAGTAAATATTTTAAGCTTGGAGGGTTATATTAACACTGGAACTTTCAGCAAAATCAGTAATAGACAATGTGTAAATAAATGGATATGGCTGTGTTATAATAAATCTTTATTTACAAAACAGGTTTTGTTCTCAAGGACTAAATTATGCTATTTATTGATTTAGAAGGATATCTTTTATGACTGAGATACACAAATACATAAAAGTTGGCCCAACATAAAAAGAAAATACTTTGATTCTGTTTCAAACTATACATTCTTGAAGTTGATTTTCATTCATGAATCACTAAAGACTTGTTTGAAGCATTATACAACCATAAGATTGTACCTGACATGCATATAGCCAGTTATAATTAATAAATGTTTATTCAAGAATAGTATGTATACTAAATGCCTGTTAGGACATGAAGAAAGTGATCTGTGAAAACTTCCAAGAGACAATTAAATCCATCATGGAATGTAGAAGGTAATAGTACAACTTGATAGTCTTAGAATCAGTGAGGATGGAGGTAGGAAAAGAGAACCACAGACACATAGGTAACTGTCAAGTCATGTGGAGAGAATGCATTTAGAACTGTGAGCCTTACCCTTTAACATCTGAACTATCCCTGCAGCCCAGTGTATACTCTAAAGATGGTGACAAGCAGCCTTCTGCTGTTTCTCACCAACTTGCAACTCAAGTATTTTCATGCACATCAGAGGAACAATTCCAGTAGATGAGTACCCTACATGTACCTGATCAGGGCTCACCAGTGAATTAATGCCATACTAATCAAGGAAATTCAGAGGAAATCTCATCACCAGAGTTTTTCAGAGAGATGCAATGACTAAATACCAAGCAATATCCTGGGAAGGATCTTGGAACAGAAAGTCAGATACTTTCTTGGGAGGCTGAGGCAGGAGGAGCTTCAAATTCAAGGCCAGCTTTGGCAACTTAGTGAGTTCTGAAATCATGCCTCGAAAATGTAAAGACAAACAAAGGTTTGGGGCTGACAATATAGGTTAGCTGTAGAAGCTTTGCCTAGCATTTCCAAGGTTCTGGGTTGGATCTTCAGAACAAAATGAGAGGTGAGGGGCAGAGACAGCAAGTAAGAGAACATAAGGGAGAGCATGAACTTGGAAGACGCAGACAGAGAGGAGAGAGAAAGAGAGAGGAAGAGAGAGAGACAGAGGGGAGAGAGAGAGAACAAGCATGAAATAGAGAAAGTAAAGTACATAATATAATGATATGCAGGTTCAGAAAAATCAAATAAAAGTATACTGAAGGCGGGGTTTAAAGAGTTCTCCATGCCCAAAGAGTGTGGCCACTACTACAAGTTCAGTGGAAAGGCAAGACACTACTACAGTAAACTTTATTGAATTACAATATGCAAGCATTTGACCAAAACTTTCGACTATATCATGATAATCATGAGCATCACTAGGCATGAGGTAGCAAAGAAACTCTGTTTAATTTTTCTATAAATATAAGTGTCAAAAAGAATGTCAATTTCAAAGCAAATTGTATTGGTGAATTGGTAGAGTAGAATCTACTCCTGTATGTCTCAGTGAAGAAGAGACAGAGAATAGCACAATATAGACCTTGTCTCAAAGAATAATGGAAGCAGATCTTTAGAAAATTATGAAAGAAGAAGTGAGCGGATGTTGGACAAGAGCAGGACATGGCAGCACTTAGTGCAGGGAAGAAGGTCAAACAGAGTCTCATCCACACAGTTCTCAGACATGGTAAGAGGAAATAGAAGCTATTATCATCAGGACAAGCCCAAAGCACTCACCAGTTGCAGGTTCTGGTGACACTGTGATTCCTTTAGTGGATGGGACCACTGTGGAGAGAAGTCACAAATTATCACACTGTATGATTTGGAAGGCACTAGCCAGGTACAATATGTTGACAGCTATTTTTAATAATATTTAAACATATTTAAAATTTCAAACCACTTAAAACGTGTTTTTGAAAACTGAAGCTCTCCATGTGTATCCTACTTTTAATGCTAAATATATGGAACAAAGAAATGGTACTAAAACCTTAAGGAGTTCAAACAGAAGTCACAGATAAAGAAAGCCATTCAAAATTATCATTGATTTCTCAGTGGAAACTTTGAAAGCCATAAATGCTTTGAACAATATACAAGATCTATTGGACCATGGATGCCAACCTAGACTGAGGTACACAGCAAATCTACCACAGTTGATGGAGAAAGAAAAATTGTCCGGTGATACTAAGAAACTAAAAGAATTCATGTCTAGAAAACCAGCTTAAAGAGAGTACTGGAAAGTATTCTCAAGTAGGTTAAAGGAAACATGGTCCAATCAGTTTTTGAATTCCAAAGTGTGGTGTCCAGGAGAAACTAGGAAATTATTACAGGAGAGTGAACGGGGTAGCATCTAAACAGCATTTGTTTTTAATTTTGCAATGGAATAATTTACATTTAATCTTTTCTTGTTATTGTTCAGTATTTAAATATGTATCTATTTATTACATTTGTTCTTTGACAATTTTACTCATGAAAATAATGAATTCACATGATCTCACTCCATGTTCTTTTTATCTCCCTTTGCATCTTGTTATTTCCCTCCTCTTTATAAGACCTCATTCAACACTTGTGTCTTAACTATTAAAAGTTCCTTTCTAGGCTGAGCATTGTGTACTGGCAGAGAGAGACCCACATGAGTTCTAAATATGATTTTTGAGGTCAGAAAATTACAAGTTTGATTTTGGCAAGGCCAAACCCCACCACCACCACTGAAGTTCCTAAGGGTAGTTACTTCCCATGCTTTTAAGGTTCTGGGACATGATTGGCAACAGGTGGAAACAGGAGAGGCTGTTTGGGAGATGATGAGAATTGCCTGGGTGTACTTGACCTGAAAGCACCATTCCAAAATGTACCAGGATTAGTCATGTACCCACACCACCGCATCTTGCAATGTCAGAGCTTTGATGTGCGAGATGTATCCCTGTCTTACTCTGAACACAAAGGATCTCAACAGCAAGGATGTTTTCAGCCAGCCCTACTTCCTATTATCTTGATAAAGATGCACTTGTTTTTATCTTTTAAGCTAGTCAGAATGGAGGACTAATATAAGAATCTTGCTTGAACATGAACAAGACCCACTTAGAGATAGGCGGTTATGAATCTGTGTTAATGGTTCTGGTGACAGCAAGCCCAAGATCAAAAACAGTGGACTGCGATGGTAATCAGTCTGATGAGAGCATGGTCCGTAGAAGCTGTACTGTGATGAATCTCACCAGCTTTCTGATGAGAAACAGCCCTTGCAGCAGCCCTCCTGGTGTGTGAGGAATGAACCTTTGAATCTCAGACTGTCTACTCTGGAAGTTTTTAATCACAGATCCAGAGCAACCTACGATGTCACATGTAGATTGTTCTCACTTCTTCTCACAGTCTAGATGCTTTCTGATCCTCAGAGCATTATCATAAGCTTTGGAATTTCCATAAGCTTTGGAGACCACCTTTACCTCTGCGGTGGAACTTTCCTTTAGGAAGGCGATAACATTAGCAAGACTCCTAATGTGTGTCTTCCATTTTACATTTGAAAACCTTTCAAATATGGGTGTATGAAAGAGTAAACACAAGGTGTCTGCCTGTAGCTATAAATTTCAAACTGTAAGTTGCTGAGAGTTTAGTGATTTGCCTGTTAATCTGATCAGTAATAACATAAGCAAGCATCTTTTTTTTGCAGATTTTTTTATTTGAATTAGAAAAAGATTGTTTTACATGTCGATCCCAGTTCCCTCTCCCTCCCCTCCACCCCTACCACCCCCCTAACTAAAACCCTACCTGTCACATATCCATTCTGCTCTCCAGGGAAGGTGAGGCCTTCCATAGAGGGTCTTCAGAGTCTATCATATCCTTTGGGATAGGGCCTAGGGCCACACCCGTGTGTCTTGGCCCAGGGAGTATCCCTCTATGTGGAATGGGCTCCCAAACTCCACACCTATGCTAGGGATAAGTACTGATCTATTACAGGAGGTCCCATAGATTTCCAAGGTCTCCTCGCTGACACCCACGTTCCTGGGGTCTGGATCAGTCCCATGCTGGTTTCCCAGCTATCAGTCTAGGGACCAAGAGCTCCCTGTTGTTCAGGTCAGCTGTTTCTGTGGGTTTCACCAGCCTGGTCTGGAAACCTTTGCTCATCAGTCTTCCTTCTCTCCAGTTCAGTTCAGTGATTAGTTGTGGGTGTCTGCTTCTACTTCCATCAGCTGCTGGATGAAGGCTCTAGGATGGCATATAAGTCAGTCATCAATCTCATTATCAGGGGAGGGCATTTAAGGTACCCTCTCCTCTGCTTAGGTTGTTATTTGGTGTCATCTTTGTAAATCACCAATGGAAGTTCATCCTTTGACCTTCTCACCTGCACTGAACATTATTACAATTTTTCCATATCCTTTAAATTCATGATTCTAATGGTCCATTGCTTTTTATTTTTCATTTAATTTAATTATGAAATAGTATCTCCTTATGCTTTTAATTTGCATTGCTCTATCATGTCATGATATCAGGCATCATTTCAGAGATGCATTACCACCTTCATATTTACTTCTGGAAAATGTCTGTTTAGTTATTTTGTTCATTTTCCATTTGGGTAAAATTGCTGTTGTATGATAAAGTTTTGAAAATTTCTAAACAGTTGTTCCTGACTACACATATAATTTGTCAAGTGTTCTCATACATAGTGGACTGCTTTCCCACAGCCCAGTGGTCCTTTTGATCAAGTCTTTAATTTTTATAAAGTCCGCCTGTTTTTTTTTGTTGTTGTTGTTTTGTTGTTAATGCTTTTTTGTCATTTCTAAAAACTAACCAAGTTAGTTTCCTGCTTCTTCCTACAGGTTCTATAGTTACAGCATTTGCATTTGGCTCACAATTCCTTTCCACAGAGCCAAATATATGGGATACGGGGAGTTTTTGCCTAACTTTTGACCAAGGATCTTAGGCTGCCCCAGCAACATTTGATGAAAAGATTTTGATTATCGAATTTGCTATATTTATAAATTTAATCTCAAAAGTCTGATTGGTGAAAAAGTTTTAAAAAACATATCTGTTTCTGAATTTTTTATATTGGCCTAGAAATCTTCCTGGAATTATTAATTGTAATTGCTTTGTGCTGAATATTCTATATATGGGGTGATGTAATCTGCAAATATATAGGTCTGATTCATTTGCAGTCTGGACTTCTTTAATTTGTTTTATTGCCTAAGCATTCTGGTTAGAAACACAAGTGCAATGTTAAACAGATCCTGATCTTTGGGACGCTTATGCAGTCTTTTTCAATAAACATGATATTAGTTGTAGATTATTTTTCTTGAAATACTCTTTCAGCTTGAAGAGATAAATGATGTGCCTGTTAGGTGTTCTGTTGTGCAGATATTGAACTTTCTCACATTTTATTTCTTCATTTGCTCAGCTGATGACAAAGATGTTTTTGTACATCTCAGATGATTCTGTACTCACCTTAGTATGCTGAACTAAGCTGAATGCTGCGACATGCTCACTTTGTATCTATTCTCTTTGCATGCACCAGCGACAGCAGCTTTGTGGAATTGGTTGAAGACTTACTTGTTTTTCCTTTTGAAATTTTTGTAAGAGTTTCAGAAGGATACATGTCAATTATTTATTGTTTGGTAGAATTCACTGGTAAGTTCATGCAGACCTGAGCCTTCCTTAGTGGAGTGTTCTCTTGATTACTAATTAAATGTCTTACCGCTTGTGGATCAATTTCTATTTTCTAGTTTTTAAATTAGACTCATAGTCTGTGTTTTTCTAGGGATGCATTGATATCCCCCCAGGATACCTAGCTGTGGGACTATAATGCTTCGCAATACTCAAATACCACTTTTTTATTTCTGTATCCATCTGAATGGTGAATCTTCTTTCATTGGTGGTCATCATCATGTCATCATGCAGTATTCCCTCTGTATTGAATCTGGCTGTTTTTTAGCTTTATTTACTTTTATGTGTATGGGTATTTTGTTTATATGTATGTATATGACCACAAGCATATAGTACCCAATGGAGGGTAGAAAATAATGTTATATCCTCTGGAATTGGAGCTCAGCTGTGAGCTACCCTGTGGGTACCGGGAACCATACTTTTCTAATGACCAGTTTGGTTCCACTTAGACTATTGGTTCCTTGTCACTTTGTTATTTAGTTTTCATATAACTCTGAAGTTTCCCAGTGTGCTGGCTGGTTTTATTTCAACATGACATAAGCTAGAGTCATCAGAGAGGAAGGATCCTCAGTTGAGGAAGTGCCTCAGTAAGATCCAGCTGTAGGGCATTCTCAATTAGAGATCAGAGTGGGAGGGCAAAGCCCATTGTAGGTTTTCCCTCTCTGGTCTGATGGTCCTGAGCAAACCATGGGGAAGAAACAAATATGTAGCTGCCCTCCATTGCCTCTGCATCAGCTCCTGCCTCTAGCATCCTGCTGTGTTTGAATTCCTGTCCTGACTTCCCTCAGTGGTGAACGGTGATGATAATGTGTAAGCAGAAAAAACACTTTCCTCCCTGACTTGCTTTTTCCCCCTCCATTTTTTATTTGAATTAGAAACAAGATTGTTTAACATGTCAATACCAGTTCACTCTCCCTCCCCTCATCTCCTGCCCCCCAACTAACACCTTACCTGTCCCATATCCTTTCTGCTCCCCAAGGAGGGTGAGGCCTTCCGTAGGGGGTCTGACTTGTTTTTTGGTCACAATGTTTTGTTGCATCAATAGAAACCCTAACTAAGACACCCAGTGATATTTCAAATGAATATATATATATATATATATATATATATATATATATATAATGTATAAATGTGCATATATATATTTATATATATGTGTGTGTATGTGTATATAGTTGTGGCTATTCTGCCTTTTTCAACCTTTAATTTTCAGAAAGAACTTGAGTTTATAGTATGATATAAAATCCCTCATACTCTGTCACCCCATATCTAAATTTCCCTCATTATCAACATCCTTAGTAAATCAGTGCACTTGGAGAAACTGAGGAACCTACAGTGAAAACCATAGTCATGTGAAACTGAGTAACCTACACTAAAAATCATAGCATCAAGTTCTTTTTCCTTATTTTATTTCTGGATCATGTTCTCCTCCAGGAGACCCCATAATGTATATGCTGGTAGTGAAAGACCCCCAGAGGCTCAGGCCCCCAGGATCTCTACCCAGGACCGTATCGGCCCCAATTACCAGGCAGAGTTGAAAACTTGATGCAAACAGCATGAGGCTTTATTGCAGTTGTTTAACGAGCTAACCCCATGTTAGCTTGGGCCTTTCATCCATCCACCATGGCGGATGGCTGGGAAAGATGCCAAGAAGCCACAGGATAGAGATCTTATAGGGCAGTGTAAGGGGAGTGTCTAGGGGTACACACAGGTTCAGGATTGGTGTGCCTCCAGGCTTGGAGGGTTTGCCCTGTGTTGATTGGTCAACTGGTTGTTATGGCCCATAGGCCCTCCCAGGGTGGTTGCTATGCTCTGCACATCATTGCTGTGCACTTGTCTTAAATCACACGCAGAGCCATAAAGCATAGCACCACCAGCTAACTTCTGATTGGTTCCTTTCCACGAGGCAGGCATCTGACCTCCTAGTGACCAAGGCAAGGTCAGGCAAGCACATGTTAGGCTGTTATGGCTGCCGAAATGGAGAGCTGATCCCTTCAGTAGGTGTCTTAGTTAATTTGCTATTGCTGTGACAAAATACCCTGGCCATGGAAACTAATAACATAAAGCATTTACTTGGCTTATGATTTCAGAGAGTTAGACTCCATCTCGGTTGAGCAAAGGTATTGCAGTAGGAAGTGGTCACAACTCACATCATGATTTGAGTGCAGGAGACAGAGAGCACACTAGGAATGGCACAAGTCTTCAAAACCCCAAGGCCTTTTCCCAGAGACATCCTTTCTAAACAGTACCACAAACTATGTAAAAAATATGTAAACACATGAGCTTATGGGGCCATTCTCATTCTAAGCACCACAGTAGGTTTTATGATGTTCACAAATCTGACCATATCTGCTGGCCTGTCATTCTCCATTCTTTTGTTTGTTTCTTCCTGCCTGCATTCTTCTGGTCTTTTATCTGTGAATGCCTTTGATGCTCTCCATGGACAAAATGGGAAGGCTAAGACTCAGTAATGGACTATTTGCCAAAGCACTGAAGGAATGTTCAACAGAGCTGTTCACCAAGCATTAGGATACTTTTGGCTACAAACAATTTAAAGAACTCTGCTCCCCTTTCCTTATGTCCCCTCTTCGTTTCCCCTTCTATCTTGTTCCACCTTGATTTCTAAGACTGGGTTGAGTAATAAATCTGGAGGTTACTGCTCTGTCTAGAGCAGGCGACAGCTATCCCCTGTAACCTGACTGTCTTTGCTCCAATATGCAGGTGTTAAAAGTGTAAGTCACCATGCCTGGCTTTTATGTGAGACCTGGGGATCCAAATGTAGGTCCTCATATTTGCACATCAAACACTTAACCCATTGAGCCACCTCTTCAGCCTCAAGCTTAGAAGAATGGCAGCAGGGAAGGGGAGATAAACACTTGACAAGAACCATCTGATTTTACAACACTGTTGAAGAGAGCATAACTCATGGAGTTTACTAATTATAGCATATGCAATATCCAGTTCCAATTGATGACATCAGGGTGCATATCCACCAGCACCCAGACACATTCCAAACATATGTTGATATAATCAAGAAAACTACAACCTGTGGAAAGATATTTGCAATGCATGGATGCAGAAAACATTATCTTCCATTTGGTAAAAGTGTCTACATTATATAGGTTGACAAGAAAGCCCACTAGCAACGTGTGTGTGTGTGTGTGTGTGTGTGTGTGTGTGTGTGTGTGTGTGTGTGTGTAATGAATGAGGTGAATACAGAGTTCATTTAAAAAGTGCATAAAACCAGTAATCTCAGAAAAGCCAGTTGGTAGTTAGGAACATAAGTAGAAAGTCAGAGACACTTGTACAGGTGTCTAAATCTACAGTTAGGCTTTCTCCACTTCTGCCCTTTTATCCTCTGACTGACCATGATATCACTTCATCCTTTTTCCTCTCAGTGGTATGTAACATCATGTTCCTCCTCTTCAAATATCCTATGTTTAAGCAGAAACCCTTTTGGTTTTTTCTGGGAAGTTTTCCTCTGAGCTGAAATTAGCTTGAGCAAGTTGTAACACATGGTGTCTTATCCACAGTGGGTCACATGTGTTTTAAAATGTCTGTGTAGGTGTTTCTGCAAATGCATGAGTATAACAGGTATCCAGACACAACGTGTGTTTTCAGAACTACAGCTGGTTAAATAGTTGATGTAAGCAATCTTTCAGAATAGCAACAGAGCTAACACAGCCGTTCATTTCAGTTCTCAAGCACCCAAATGGAATGGGAATTTGGCAACTGGACTTGGAATAACAAGAGGCTGTTGTGCTTGTTGGCTTCTGAAACATTCTAGGCAACAATATTTCCTCTGCAGCCTCTGATATTCTGTGTTCCAAAAGATCCTCATTTTAACCACACTTAATTGCCCTTCAGTATCAAAATTAATTGTGTTCTTTGCTAAAAGGCCAGTGCAGCATAAGGTGACTCTAAGGTCCCAACAGCCAATGCATCTTCTGTAAATGGCTTGATTGCTGTCTGCAGAGAGGATGGCTGGGAAAGACGTGCTTGACTGAGGCTATACATTACAGTCCAATTAGTGTGAAGATCACTACATGAGTCTTTAAGTTTATCTAGTAACTGTTGGAATCGCTAATGGAGACCACAGACAGAGTGGAGAGGAATGCAGAATCTACTATCTGGGACAAGCAGAAGGAGAATGGCTTTGGCAGTGGGTCAAGGGGCCACCATGGTTGCTTCTTTCGTATTTCCTGTCCCTCAAACACCTCTATTCCCATCACCATCTAAGTAGTATAAAAACAAATCCAGAGCCTTCAAGATAGATCTTACTCTGCAGTGTACTCTGTTCAGTTATGGTTCCTAGCAAGTGCTGTTGAGTCAGGGATGGAGGTTGGAATTTTGGTTGATTTGGCATTAGTAATCAACATTCAATTTGTTGGTTTATCAATTACAAAAATGACAAACTGTTTCCAATTCAAAGAATAATGTTTTTATTTAACGTCTTCCTTAAAAAGCCCCAGGCATGTAATAAAGCATTTATATATTTGCTTTTATTATGTTATTATTGAATATTAAAGGGATGGAAATTCTAATGGGTTTTAAATCAAGACTTCCAAGTTAATGCATAACAAATGTTGGTCATGTGGTATGTTAAGTAGATTTCTGTCGATGCTCTTGAAAGCAACCATTCTTCTTTGGTCACTGAACATTTTCAAGGTCACTTGAATTCAGCTCCTTCTCTGCCCTAAGTTTCATAATGGGAACTCTATGAGTATAATCCTGGAAGAACTGGTCCCCATTCCACTGATGTTTTATCATTACTTCTTGTCAATTCTGAATTTCCTCTAGGATTACTTCCATCTCCTTTTTACCAATTGCCTTCACTGAACCAGAGGTTTGAAGATGTATTGGTGCCTTAATCTCTTCTGTACTCATGCTCTTGGGACATGGATTTTTCCCAAATATTTCTTCATCACCCATTGCACACAACAAGTTGTACAAAAATAGGGAGGAATGTGTATTACCATCTAGGGTTGGGATTAGTTAGTTTGTAATCTTCATGTGCTGGATAAATTCCATGGTTTGTGATGTGTGTTACATATACATTCATGGAATTACTTGCTTTGTCTGGGATTAGAAAGACTAACTGCTACCTCTAGATTCAGGGAAGAGGCTCTCCCTCTTGTAGAAGTTTAAGTATGGGTCTAAACTCCTATGGGGACATGCTTCCTCTTACCTGTCATTTTGGGGAGCCAGGAGGTCATGGCTCAGTTACAAACAGTAAAACCTGTCTTCAGTATAGGCACTCAAAAACACAAAACTAAATAAACGAGACAAAGAAGAGTGTGGGGGTGGGCCAAGTCATTGTCTGGCTTGGGTCCCTGACTGGCAGGCACATGGAATAACTGAGTGAATGAAGAACAGATGGATACTAAAGAAATGGCAGATGCATACACAGAAAGGTGGGATCAAGTGGGATGTGCACACTCCATGGAGTAGCATCAACTGCCAGAACATCACTGTACCCGGGTGTGTTCATTACACACAGCCAATGGGGAAGGAATTGGTTTGTTTCCCTGGAGGTCTCTGTAGGGGAGTAGTCTTAGGCTGGAAGGATCCATGGAGAGGAAGCTGCAGTTGCTAGAGCTTGCACTCAGTGTCAATCATTTGTAAATACTTGTACTTGAACCAAAGGAAATCTTTGCCATTTTGAGTTTAACTAATGTAGAGAAATCTTTGCCAATCTCTGTGGATCTAAGGTATTGATCCTTGCCATGGCTGTGCCTATGGCAAACTTTACACATTCACTCAGCACTTCCTCAGCTCTTGACAGAGGTAAAACACTGCAAGGAACCAGGAAAGAATTCAAGAGAACCAAGGCAAAATCCTCTCCGTTAGAGATGCTAGTAATCACACATGTGTGCCTTAATAAATCCACAGACAGTTGGAAAGAGAAGTTAATTAAGCTTACTCCTCTTAAATGGTTAGATGCCCTTGTGGTCTTGATACTTGAAACTTTTTCTTTCTGGAGTCAAAGAGGGTGAGCCCTTAATCCATAAGCCACTGAAAGTCTACTTCACACGGGGCATGGTAGAGACTTTATTAATTACAGTAATGAAGGCAAAGTATTTCATGAAATGGTAAAGAAAATTCTGCATAGAGAAGGATCAAGCTCATCCTTGTTCCTTGCTCCTAATAATGTTCCTG